>NC_133817.1:1664317-2286817 GCF_043250625.1 Sebastes fasciatus | reverse complement strand
TAAGGAACATATTTCTTACTGCACTATTTGTAACTTCTGTCAGCACCCTGACTAGTTTCATTTCAATCAGCGTGTTGCTGCAGCGGGACCGGAGGCCTGAGCAGCGTATAGCAGGACACGAGCGCAGCCGGTCGGGTAGAGGGCTGTTTCCGCCTTAGGGCCGACTGGAAAACATGCAGCATATCCTGATGTAACTGATGTAAACCAGGTACAGGGCAGGAGAACATGGCAGGAAGAGGAATACGCTTCCAGCTGATCCCAAGCCATCTGAATATATTAGCATGTATCATGAATAAAAGCACTTAACTGTGTGTCTATGGTGACGAATCACCGGGGCCCTGTTCTCCGTACATGGATGTCTGAGATAACTTGATTGGATTGTTGATGGGTAATGATGGTGGATATAGCCGCTGGTGGGCGCATACTGGATTTAAAACTGCTCTTATTAATGTCTTTATAAAAATGAAAGATGGATGGAATTATAAGAATGGATCTGCAATGATTACACATTTAAAGCTTGGGTCGGTAATCTTGACAAACTAGCAAGAGAACGCTAATTTTGGAAAAATGATCCGACCCAAAAACCCAGCCCCGTTTTGCCAACTCTTTTTGAAAGTAGTTAGCCGCATTAGCTCCAAAAGTCCTAAATCAACACTGTTCGTGTCTCGTCTGAAAACTGTCAACGTCTTGTTTTAATTACTTTTACTACGTAACAAGCTTTTTACCTGTTTTTGTTTGTCTAAACCTAAATAAGTTATAGTTTTGTTGCCTAAACCTAAAGAAGTTGTGTTTTTGTCGCCTAAACCTAAAGAAGTTGTATTTTTGTTTTCTAAACCTAAAGAAGTTCTAGTTTTGTCGCCTAAACCTAAAGAAGTTGTAGTTTTGTTGCCTAAACCTAAAGAAGTTGTGTTTTTGTCGCCTAAACCTAAAGAAGTTTTAGTTTTGTTGCCTAAACCTAAAGAAGTTGTAGTTTTGTTGCCTAAACCTAAAGAAGTTCTAGTTTTGTCGCCTAAACCTAAAGAAGTTGTGTTTTTGTTCTCTAAACCTAAAGAAGTTGTAGTTTTGTCGCCTAAACCTAAAGAAGTTGTATTTTTGTTCTCTAAACCTAAAGAAGTTGTAGTTTTGTCGCCTAAACCTAAAGAAGTTGTATTTTTGTTCTCTAAACCTAAAGAAGTTGTAGTTTTGTCGCCTAAACCTAAAGAAGTTGTGTTTTTGTTCTCTAAACCTAAAGAAGTTGTAGTTTTGTCGCCTAAACCTAAAGAAGTTGTATTTTTGTTCTCTAAACCTAAAGAAGTTCTAGTTTTGTTGCCTAAACCTAAAGAAGTTGTGTTTTTGTCGCCTAAACCTAAAGAAGTTGTAGTTTTGTTGCCTAAACCTAAAGAAGTTCTAGTTTTGTCGCCTAAACCTAAAGAAGTTGTATTTTTGTTCTCTAAACCTAAAGAAGTTGTAGTTTTGTTGTCTAAACCTAAAGAAGTTGTAGTTTTGTTGCTTAAACCTAAATAAGTTGTAGTTGTATTGCCTAAACCGAAAGATGTTGTATTTTTATTGCCTAAACCTAAAGAAGCCTTTTTGTTTGTGTTTCATTCAGTTTTAGATGTTAGAACGTGTTGCTTTTAAGTTTCACGTTTACATCCCAGTAGGTGTAGTAGGCTCCTACTGACCCTCGTCTATGGTGCGTATAGCGACTGATAAAGCCTATTTAATGTCCTGATAACAGTCGAATCGGGTGCAGTAAAGCAGGTTGCACCATTTCTCTGATAGTTATCCAAAGGGATCAATAACTGAAGAAGAAGAGGTTAAGGCAGGTTGAGAGAAAGTGGGTTTATTGATAAGTAGAAAACAATAGATTATGTAGAAGAACTCCTGCAGTGTGTTGACCAGCACATATTGATTATCTATCAGTATGAGCGTGATGTTCTCCAGCGCGTCAGGCCTCTGTGGGAGCTGCAACCTCGCTTCAGGCTTCGGTTTGGCCCTGAAACCTCCCTGAACCCGGCTGTTAGCGTGAACACAGCCCTCCCTCGCCTGCAGCAGCTGGTTGCATCGCTCCACCTGGGCCTCATTCTTCTTCTTCTTCTTCTTCTTCTGGGCTTTTTGCCGCGGGGCAGAGCTGCAGTCGCTCCTTATGTTCACTTTGAATTGATAACTCGTCTCTTTAAGAATCACTTCACGTCTTCCTCTTCCTCCGTTCTCCCCCTCTTCCTCTCGCTTGTGGCTGATGGAGCTGCTGGAGTCGGACTCATCTGTCTTCATGTTGCACCGTCTCGCCAAAGACGCCGTAATATTCAGCTCTGTTCCTTACTATCTATTACCAGACCCCCCTGTGGTTTTGATCCTCGGCCTCATTACTATGGGTTGGTGATTTTCACAATGGAAGGCTTGTCTAGATTTCACAGTTACTGTTCAACTCTCCAGACACATGCAGGCGAGAAGCTAGGATGTAATGTAAATGCATTAGCAGCTGTATTTCTAAGATTCCCTCAGGCTTCTTGCCTCCAGCTTCACGGTAAACTTTAGGAGAAAGAGTTTCTCTAAATGCATTTGGGAGAAAAAAAAATCACACCCAGGAGATTTAGCAGTGAATTTATTCATTAATATTCTGGGTGTGAAGAACAGCTGAAGGTGACCTTCTGTTGAATATGTACGAATATCGAGTATCTAGATATCAGAGTCTCATCCGCACAATTAAATACTGTGTGAACAATGTGACCTCTGCTTTGAGGAAATGATTGCAGGCAGAGGATTATTAAAGATAATCAGGATATCATTAACTCGCTAATTAAAAAAATAGGGACATTTCAGAGATTTCATTTGATACTTCTGGTCCAATACATGATGCATCGCCCTACAATACGCACATGTTTGAATGCAATCTGTCCTAAAAGAAGTGTACAATGTTCTACTTTTACCTTTACTTTCTATGTAACGTTACTTTTGACGACGTTTAGAAGTTCAGGAAGAACCAGAGCCGTTCTCACCTGCCTAACGTTATCCTGACATGGTGAAACAAGTAACGTGTTGTACAGTCACAAGTTACTGTATTGATTTCAAGTCACTGAATCGTATCGTATCGCTCGAGATGAGCCAAATATTGTCCTTGAATCGTATCGGAACCATGGAAATCGTATCGTATCGTATCGTTGTAAAATCGATCGTTACACCCCTACTCCTGGTCAATGGCCTGACCTGAGATTTGTTTTGTCAAACTACTATTTCCACGTTAAAGAAATAACCGTCACTCTCAAATCATCACCCGCTTAGAATGTTATCAGCCGATGAAATGCACGTTATCAGCGGTTATCAGACATAGATATGAGTTAGAAGGGTAAAGCTTTATGCTTAATCGGTGTTACGATTATGAAGGGGTCCTTTAAGGGGTCCCTGGCCGCAAAATGTTTGAGAACCTCTGATCTACCGCCGTCATCGTCAGACTCACAATTTATTCAATACTCTTATTCTAGTATGTTGTGCTAATTAGCAAATGTTAAATGCTGTAACTCTGATAAACCACTTTACAATAAAGCACATACATAAAGGCTTTCTAAGGTGTTATTAATCACCATTAATGTTAAATAACTACTTAATATTAAACAGGCTGTGCTGGTGGAAGGTAAAGACCAAACTAAAGGATCCTTCGTTTAAATAAGTCACAACCTGGCAACCCAAAAGTTCCTTTTATTCATGCGGCTGATTGTATGTCCCTGTAAAGTGTTGTGTTTTCTCAACCAGAGTTTACGACCCTCCTCTTAAGGTTTTAGGAGTACATCCAGTTGCTAAGCAGCACCAACGTCTGATATTTAGCCTACAGTCTACATATTCTTTATTCAAGTTAATGTGATAATTGCTCTCCAATCATGTGAACGCAGCCAGCCTCCACATGTTTTCATCTTTACTGCTCAATATCTCTCCTTCCTTTAAGGGCTAAAAACCGCCATGAATTACTCACGACCGCCGCTCATCAACTCAGAGCCATTCTCCAACTTTAGATGTTTTATGTATGACACCCCGGCGAGCAGGCAGAGAGGACCAGGGGTAGACAGAGATCAATTTACTCGGCAGTTTGTTGTGAATTAAGTGGCTTAGTTGCTGCCATGCACGGACTGATATTTCTCCCAGCATGCCTTCTGTGTGTCTTCCCTGCCCGGCCTGCGACGGTTCTCGGCTGACAGCTCGTCTTGTCAGCTCGCCGTCAAAGCCCCGAGGATCAGATATACCTCCGTCTGATCCCGGCACACATTTTTCTTCTCCTTCACTTGGCTTCGTGTTGACTTCCATTCACACTTTTTATTGCGAGGGTGGAGCGTCGGGAGGCGGAGGAGGGTGTGAGACACGCAAGACTCCCACAGCGCGTGTGAGGAGGAGGTTCAGTGAGTTCATTCTGATCTCTCCGGTCTGCCCGTCTGTATCCAGGCAGAAGTCTCTCCTCCTCTCAGCATCCTCATGACTCCCCCCCCCCACCCTGCAGCGTCTGCGTCCCGTTGGTCTCGTGGTGTTTGTGGCGTCTGCTCCGGTGCCCCAGTCAAGTTGGCGCTTCTCATGTGACTGCGTCTCTTCCACGCTTGGCCACCTTCAGACTGAATCGGCCTACGGTTGACCGCATTTCACCGCTGGTCCATTTCCACTCAGTCAGATTGTATATATGTGTGTGCGTGTGTGTGTGTGTGTGTGTGTGTGTGTGTGTGTGTGTGTGTGTGTGCCCCGGGGGAGGGGTGGACTATAAACAGTCACTTGTTGACTTCCTGTCATCCATCAAAGCCTTGAGCTCCATGAAGTCCACGTAGCCTCCGTCTCCCTCCGCCTACTGAAACCATTACATTACAAACTTCTGATATGAATATGATAAGATATAATAAGTTGTTCTGATCATTAATAAGAAATAAAAATTAATTCATAAATGGTCTCTAGTTTGATCCATCCATCCTCTGAATGCTCTAGGTCTCTAGTTTGATCCATCCATCCTCTGAATGCTCTAGGTCTCTAGTTTGATCCATCCATCCTCTGAATGCTCTAGGTCTCTAGTTTGATCCATCCATCCTCTGAATGCTCTAGGTCTCTAGTTTGATCCATCCATCCTCTGAATGCTCTAGGTCTCTAGTTTGATCCATCCATCCTCTGAATGCTCTAGGTCTCTAGTTTGATCCATCCATCCTCTGAATGCTCTAGGTCTCTAGTTTGATCCATCCATCCTCTGAATGCTCTAGGTCTCTAGTCTGATCTATCCATCCTCTGAATGCTCTAGGTCTCTAGTTTGATCCATCCATCCTCTGAATGCTCTAGGTCTCTAGTTTGATCCATCCATCCTCTGAATGCTCTAGGTCTCTAGTTTGATCCATCCATCCTCTGAATGCTCTAGGTCTCTAGTCTGATCCATCCATCCTCTGAATGCTCTAGGTCTCTAGTTTGATCCATCCATCCTCTGAATGCTCTAGGTCTCTCGTTTGATCCATCTATCCTCTGAATGCTCTAGGTCTCTAGTTTGTGGCTGTAAAGTTTGCCAGTTTTTCCTCACCAAAATGTAGCTTCACTTCGTAGTGTTATTTAGCGTTCTTCTTGACAAGCTCTTCGCTTTAGCTTGAAAATTGAGCCCACTACGACCTCTGAAAGACAGAATAGCGTCCGAGCCCACCAGCTTTTTTGTATCATGGAGTTTCTAAACCAATAAAATGTCCCTAATCTCAACAAAATCACTTTTATTCTCACACGATGGTCTAAATCCTGGCATGAAAATCTTCAGATTTGAAGCCGTCGGCTGACCTGTAGTTTGTACACGTTTCCACTATCAGTCTGACTCATGCTTTACTAAGAGTTTCCAGTCAGACGTGCACGCTGCTTAGCAACCAACCACGTGTTGTTGGTGTCATAGCGGAGCCACAAAGTGAGCGTCTGTAGTCTTGGTTCCCATCTTAACGCTACTGGCTATGAATTCCTTTCCTTTTTAGTGAAGGGGAATGTTGAGTCAGGCAGTGAGAGGGCAGCCGTGACTCAGGGGTCCTGAGACGCTGTGAATAAGCAGATGTGGAAGTGGGGAGGTGATGTTATCGACAGAGGCTCACAGAGGATTACAGTAAAAGGAACAAATCACCCAAATTATAAATACATATGTTGTCATGTAGCTCTAGATGTATCGAGCCACACCGAGAGTTTTGGTTTTCCGGGTTCTGAGGTGTCTCTGAGATTTATGACTCTGTCTTCGTCCCATGCACGTTCTCACTCCCAACTCGTCAAGCTTGGTGTGGAGTTCGGGGTGGATGGATAGGTCAAACAAACACAGGATCGGGTTAACTTTGACAGCCCTAATTCCTATATTAACATCCATCCATCCATTTTCTTCCACTTATCAGGGGCCTGGTCGCGGGGGCAGCAGGCTTAGCAGGGAATTCCCTATATGTTCCTCTCCTGAGCAATGTTTTCCAGCTCTTCCTGGGCGATCCCAAGGCGTTCCCAGACCAGACCAGATACAGTATATAATCTCTCCAGCGTGTTCTGAGTCTATCCCGGGGATAGACCACCTTACCAGTTGGACGTGCCCGGAAAAAACCCTCCAAAGGGAGGCGTCCAGGAGGATCCTGATCAGATGCTGAACAACCTCAGCTGGTCCCTTTTCGACGCGAAGGAGCAGCGTCTCTACTCCGGATGTCTGAGCTCCTCATCCTCTCTCTAAGGCTGAGCCCAGACACCCTACCGAGGAAGCTCATTTCGGCCGCTTGTATCCGTGATCTCGTTCTTTCGGTCGCTACCCAAAGCTCCCTACCATAGGTGAGAGTTGGAACGTAGATGGACCGGTAAATCGAGAGATCTTTGCCTTTTGCCTTCCGGCTCAGCTCCCTCTTCACCACAACGGTCCGGTGCAGCGCCCGCATAACTGCAGACGCCGCACCAAACCACCTGTCCATCTCCCGCTCCTTCATTCCCTCACTGGTGATCGAGACCTCGAGATACTTGAACTCCCTCGCTTGGGGCAAAGACTCACTCCCCACCCGGAGGGAGCAATCCATCGGTTTCCGGCAGAGCACCACGGCTTCAGATCAGGCCTATATTAACATACCGCTGTGAATCAGTTAACCTACACGGCCAGTTTAGACGACCTCTAATGAGTCAACATGAATTAAAAGAGATGAAAAGACAAATAGAGACAGAAAGAGAGGGCTTCTTTTCCTCCATTGTGGTCTTCCTTGGCTCACCATCTCCCCCCAGATTGCTCTTCATAACCTCGCAGCATAATAATCGTATTAAACACCGAGTTATCGTTTTCCCTCGTCAGGCATTAATTATTGAGCTAATTAATGGAAGAAGCCTTGAAGCTGTGAATGTATTATTTATTTATTCCCTCCCAGAAACAACATTTATCTCATAGATTCTAACACAATAATGACTTTAATATTTATTAAACATGTTTTTCAGGATCCATAAATTACTCTCTGTAGCGGCTGCATTGAGGATTGAGCCGGCGGTGAAATGAGGATAATGAAAACACACACACAGGACTGGGCTGAGGTTTCATACTGTAGCATACACCCGGTACATGTCAGCGGCGAGCAGAGCGATGCAGAGGTTGTCTGAGTGGATGTGAGCTCCTCCACCGGTCTGCCGCCTCCTCTTGACCTGCTCTCTCTCTCTGTGTGTGTGTGTGTGTGTGTGTGTGTGTGTGTGCCGCGGTGCTTTCTGCTCCAGTGTGCTCGGTGACGGTGACGGCTCTGATGTGTTTAAGGAGGCCTGAAAAGGCCCCGTTCACTCTTTCTTGTATTATGATGTCGACGTTTTAGAAGCTGTCAAGTGCTATCTTTGTCTTTCTGTGGCTGCTTCTGCATTCTGTTTGTGCTTCAGCTCCTCCGCTGTTATCACACGCTCTCCGAGTTAGAATCACTTCGTTTACCAGCTAGTTGGTGATATACAGTAGGGGTGCAGAAACATATTGACAGCTAACATGGTATGCATGCTGGTAGACACAGAATACAACCGCAGGAGCTCACAGTCAGTGTAGGATGTACAGTAGCACGCTGTTTCCATTCACTGTGAATGAACGCACTCCACGTGTCCGTCCTTCCACCCGTCTTTCCGTCCGTCCTTGTTTCCAGAGCAGAACTTAAATTTGATGTGATGGTTGACAGTGTGGTCTAGTTGTGCCTTTTGGGGGTTAGAAGATTTTGCCTTGTTTGTATCTGACCCACGTGATCGTGAGCCAGGAGGTGCAGGGCCATGCCTCTGAAGAAGTCAGGTGACGCAGTATAAAGAGCGACAAAGCGTCTGCATCGGGAGTGGAGTGATCGGGGTGGATGGACGGAGCAAACGAACACTGAACTTTCACCCAGGAGACCGCTGTTATCGTCCTGAAACCAAGTCAATGTTGATTGATCAAATATGAATCAATATTCTGTTATGTTAATGCCTATTTCTCTCCTCAGATGTTTTCAGAATCATCTTGTAGTGCACAGTTTAGCTGTAAAATGAGAAAGTTTGAGGAGCAGAAGTCTAGTTTTCTCTCAGAACACTTGAATTACAATATGCTGAAAGGTTATTATGGACAATGATGCCAAAAATATTCTGACTACTGCAGCTTTAAAGGTGCTTATATCCAGGTTCATACTTAGGTTTAGAACATGTTGACATGCTTTAATGTTATTCTCATTCTGTCTGTCTGGATATACCAGTGTTCACTCTCCATCTGAAACGCTCCGTTCTTAGCGTCTGTCTCTTTAAGAACCCCTCCTGAAAAAAACCCACAAATATTATCATTAGATTATTAAACTTGTTTCACGGTTACTGATAATAAGATATTCAATTCATATGTTTTTATATATCATTAAAATAGTGCAACATGTTGCAACCAAACGATCCTTTAGTTATCAGTGAAACAGTGAATCTGATAATATCGTGGTACTGACAGACTCTTCCTGCCGTCAGTGGAAGCCTGTCGGATTATAACGATACAGGCGGATGATAAAAGCTGAGCGGAGCAGAAATAGTAGTCGAGGAGTAATATCTTATCTTCCGTCTCCTCCCGACTGTCTCCGTCTCCGAGCCCGAGGTGAGGACTGTCGAGGCCCTAATTGCTTGTGTATTATCGTCATGTTAGTAATCATCATTAAGGGGATTAGACTGAGCACTCTAACCAGGAAGAGACACACGCCAGGCAGCCAATCATCACTGGGGACTTGATTGGTTTTCACACACAGACACACACACACACACACGCACACACACGCACACACACACACGCACACACACACACACACGCACACACACACACACACACACACACACACACACACACACGCACACAATCACTTCCTCCAAGTTCTTATTGAGCTTTGTTTAATGAAGTTGTGCCAACATCGCTAATCACCTGTATCTCTACTCCTCGGCTCCGCTTGCGTTGTTCATTTAAATCCCAATTAGGCTGCAGCACTTCAGTTTTGTGTCGAATGATAACAACCCCACACACACACACACACACACACACACACACACACACACACACACACACACACGCACACACACCCACACACCCACAGTCATAAAGAAGTGGTGCATGCCAGCGTTTAGACCCAATCAACCCTGTGTGTGTGTGTGTGTGTGTGTGTGTGTGTGTGTGTGTGTGTGTGTGTGTGTGTGTGTGTGTGTGTGTGTGTGTGTTGCGGGCTGCCCAGCGTGAAGTGGATCTCCGCCCTCTCTCCCACTGTGACGGTGAGATTAGCGACAAAATGAATCCTCCTCCAGCGGCCGGTAATCTTCTGCTGATAGATGGCGGCAGCAGATGTCGTGCGTGATTGCGGGGGCCGTACTGAGCATGTGCAGGAGCGGACTCCTGCTGTTTATAGGGGCGCCTCGTGAGCAATCGAAACGCTGAGACGATATAATGCGGTGTAATATTTACTGAGTGCAGTGCTAGTGTTGCTCAATCAACAACTAACAAAAAAACAGACATTATGAGGTTTACCAGATTGGTATTTACGGCACTGTACGGTGTTTGAGTGACTCTCTACAATCTCTGTTTGTCTCACTCCATATAATGTGTGTCTAATTAGGTCAGAGACTGTATTTATCAAACTGACAGAAGTGACATTTTGGACTGAAGTAAAAGATAAAGACTCAAAGTTAACATTATTAATGACGCAAATTACTTTTAATGGCACTAATTTCTTTAAGGCATTAACACATCTTGGGATTTTTAGGTTTTAAAGCTAGAGTGAAGATACTGGTATCATATGAAACTAGAAAACCTGATGAATCCATCCATGTCATACTAGCTTGTCATGAAGGAGGTTAAATAACGCTCCAAACTTATGCTACATTTTGGCGAGGAAATACTAGCGTGGCCATGTTCAAAGGGGTCCCTTGACCTCTGACCTCCAGATCAGTGAATGTAAATGGGTTCTCTGGGTACCCACGAGTCTCCCCTTTACAGACATGACCACTTTATGATAATCACATGCAGTTTGAGGCAAGTCATAGTCAAGTCAGCACACTGACACACTGACAGCTGTTGTTGTCTGTTGGGCTGCAGTTTGCCATGTTATGATTTGAGCATATTGTTTTATGCTAAATGCAGTACCTGTGAGGGTTTCTGGATCAATATCTGTCATTGTTTTGTGTTGTTAATTGATTTACAATAATAAATATATACATACATTTGCATAAAGCAGCATATTTCTCCACTCCCATGTTGATAAGAGGATTAAATACTTGACAGATCTCCCTTTAAGGTTCATTTAGAACAGATAAAACGTGTGATTAATTGGCGATTAATTGCTATTAACCACTTCAGAACGAATCTGTACGAGTGGTTCTTGCATGAGACTTATTGATCTGAAGATGAAATCTCGGAGTTTCTGTTCATAACTGTTTGCCATGTTATGATTGGAGCAGATTGTTTTATGCTAAACGCCGGACCTGTGAGAGTTTATGGACTAGTATTTCTGCACATTACGTTCTCAAGTGTACCTTTCAGAACATCATAAATGCAGGTGATAAACTTTAATGAACGCCTTCGTCAGCAAACAGCACGGTCACAACCTTCGTTATAGAAAGAAAGGACACAAAAACACAAATGAAAGCGTAACACACACTTTATTCTGAGCTCTCTGTTTGTCGCTGCTGATGATTTACGACGTCAATTTCCTAGAATCTTGTTTGGCAGGAGCTCGTTTGGCTGTTGTTCTCTTCTGGATGTCACCGTGTTGTCTTCTTCCTCTCAAAGCCAACAAAGACATTTTCTTGGATGTTTTTAAGTGAATTGTGAAATCCGTCCGTGTCTGACCTTCTCGGTGCTCGATGCACAGCTTAATTTAGAGAGAAGCCGTGCTTCGGGAAGCAGGGCGAGAGCATTAAGTTTTACTAGGAAGCACTTTAAGTGTTCCCTCTGGTTCTTAGCGGATGACAGAGAGGTCTAGCTTGTTGTATCGAGCTGGAAGCTTCTGCAGCTTCTCTCCAACTGCTTTTAAGAAAAGGACTAATAAAGTCGCGTTTTGGAGCGTTTTCAGCAGCGGGATGATGGTGACAGGGAGGAGGAGGAGGAGAGGCGGAGGAGAGGACGAGGAGGAGAGGCGGAGGGCTGTCAGTGTGACAGTATCCCTGCCAAGTCTGATAAAAGCAGAGTATGAAGGCTGTATAATGTGTGTTCTGTGTTTCTGTGGTGTGTGTGGATGTTTGAGCTGCTGGTGTTCAGGCTGGCAGGGACACCACTCAGAGCACTACAGGACGGAGGAGGACGGAGGTCTTTAAATTTATGTCTCAATAACTCGGACGGCAATCAAGAGCTTCTAGCAAATTTAGTCTATTTTAAAGGCTGAAAATTATATTTTCTGAAGGAAATCTGTGTGTTCCCAACGGAACATCTGCACCGGAAACGTGTGAAACTCCAGATGTGATTGCTTTTGAAACAATATAATGAAGCTTTTTAAATGTTCATTCTTTGCTTTTTGAGATGCTGATTGAGAGTTACATTTGAAGCTATAGCACTGCAGGAGTCGAAGTGTCATTTGAAGTGCAAAAACGGGTTACAAGTGTCCGGTTAAGTGGAAAAAACTGAAAGCAGTCGACACTGTACAGTATGTCGGTGGAAGATTGATTGCTGCGATGAGCAGCACAGGATTCAGGGGAAGTGAAAGTGAAGAAAACTGAACTGTTCAGTGTGTAATCACTGAAAACAGCTGAACGCTCATTTATGAGATGAAAGCAATTTAAGTTGAAGAGTAAGAGATAAAAGCAGTTGAAGTGTCAGTTGAACAGTAAGATAAAAGCAGTTGAAAATTAAGAGATAAAAGCATTTAAACTGTCAGTTGAAAAGCAGTTCAAGTATCAGTTAACGAGTAAGAGATAAAAGCAGTTAAACTGTTAGTTAACGAGTAAGAGATAAAAGCAGTTAAACTGTCAGTTGAAAAGCAGTTCAAGTATCAGTTAACGAGTAAGAGATAAAAGCAGTTAAACTGTTAGTTAACGAGTAAGAGATAAAAGCAGTTAAACTGTCAGTTGAAAAGCAGTTCAAGTATCAGTTAACGAGTAAGAGATAAAAGCAGTTAAACTGTTAGTTGAAGAGTAAGAGATAAAAGCAGTTGAACTGTCCAACATAAATTTGTCACAGATAAGAAAAGCCACAGTGTGTTAAAATGCAGTTCTTCTAATGACCACTAGTGACCAGATGTACAGTAGTCTACAGGGTTCAGCTCTGTACTTTAAATGCACATTAACTTCACCACTTCGTGTCTCCAGTAACTTTCTCTGGAAGTGAAAGGGCAGTGCAGATAAATGTTTTTTCTCCAAAGACACGTGGTCTTGCATTATTGAATATGCTGTTTCTGGCTGTGGCATCAAAAATGTTAATTTTTCACAAGAATGAGTAGGAAGGTAACGTTCAAAGCTGACAGTCTGTGAGTCCACAACACCGTCCTCACACGGTATAAATTAATACTCGAGGCTATTAGCTCCTCATCATGAGAGTGTGTGTTTGTACTTTGCAGCAGCACACGGTCGATACCTGTCAGCACTGAGGAAATGAAAAGGTTCTGCTTTCCCATGACCTTACCTGGTATTCCAGACCTGAGGAATCCAGCCAGGGGGGGTAGCAGGTGACAGGATGGTGAGCTATTTCCATGGTTACGGCTCAGTTCCCACCAACCGATGAGCCAGGTGTTGGCAGGGGGGGAACTACAGGGTGACCTTATGTCCCCCGTTAACTATGTGTGGGCGTTCTCTGGTGGTTACACACACCGGGCTGTGTAAGCTGGTTTGCAGCTCCGTCGTACAGCTCTCAGTGTGTGTTTGTGTTTGTGGGATGAAGTCAGTCAAAGGCAGCAGACAGACCACAGACGGGATTACTGACAGATTAAACAGTTCAGCCACTATCTGCTCGCTGTGTGTGTGTGTGTGTGTGTGTGTGTGTGTGTGTGTGTGTGTGTGTGTGTGTGTGTGTGTGTGTGTGTGTGTGTGTGTGTGTGTGTGTGTGTGTGTGTGTGTGTGTGTGTGTGTGTGTGTGTGTTTGTGTACCTGGAGGCATCAGAGCAGACCAGAGCTCAGCGATAAGGCCTGTGTGGACGGATTTAAATTGCTGGTACGTCAGTGTGTGTGTGAAGTTATGCACCATGTGAGGACAAAGGGATTTAGAACGATGAGGTTTTTTCTGTTTTCTCCAGGGGTGGTCACATCAGCATAAACCTACACACACATTAGTTTCACTTTGAAATTGGTTGAAAACAGCCAGAAGGATGAGGAGGATTTGGAGAAGGGTCCAACTGCAGAGTTCTTTACTCGGGCCCGCCGCCGCCTCCGCCGGATCCTAACTCGGTACCACATTAGGAAAAAGCAAGTGCACGACTGAAATTGTGCGAGAGAGAGAATGAGATAGCGTTCGTTCATTTTTAAGCCTTTATGTGTCTTAAAACAGGCGGTTGCTATAACAACAAGGTTACTAAACGTCATCACTTTGTGTCTCTTTGTAGTCACTTTGTGTCTCCTTGTGGTCACTTTGCGTCTCCTTGTTGTCACTTTGCATCTCTTTGTAGTCACTTTGTGTCTCCTTGTGGTCACTTTGTGTCTCCTTGTGGTCATTTTGTGTCTCTTTGTCGTCACTTTGTGTCTCTTTGTCGTCACTTTGTGTCTCTTTGTGGTCACTTTGCGTCTCTTTGTAGTCACTTTGTGTCTCTTTGTAGTCCAAGATTTCTTGGACATAATTTGTGGCTTTTCAAAAAGTGGTAAATAGTAAAATAATCTACGTGCGTTACAGTGGTTTTGTGCTCATTTGCTTACAGCGAAGCCTCCTTTTTCATTGCACTGAATCTAACCTGAGCGTCCCCTTGTGGGAAGGGCAGACGGACGGACGACTGGAAGTATTGAATCTGCTGGTGTTCACACTCAGCACAGACAAGCTTTCAACCTGATTCACTTTGGCATCCGTCGTCATTAGCAGCAGCAGCAGCCGCCTCACTGGTGGCTAGCAGATAAATATCACCGCAGCTCTGTGACCCACCATCCTCATTACCTCGAGCTCCACCTCCAGCCTGTGTCCACAGCAATCAGTAATCACCGCTGCTCTGCTGATTCAGCCTGCAGGGAGTGGAAGCGTGCACGTGTTTGTGCTTTTCAGTGTGAGCGAGCCCTAAAAAGCAGATATTCCATGATTGCATTATTGCATTCCCGTCTTCACAGAACGCAGTAATTGCCTGTTTACATCGGCCACAGTAGGACGGAGTGTTGACCTGCATTACTAAATACCAGCTTTAGCAACAAGGGTATCAATCACGCTCTACGTCTGTGTGTGTGTGCGTGCATGAATAATCGTGCATGTACTGGTGTGTGTGTTGAAGGTGTAAAGGCATCCCTCGCCTCTCTCTCTCTCCTCCCGTCGGTGTGTGAAGGTCACGGCTGTCTGTTGGGGCTCGTTACACTAACAAGCGCTCAGCTCGCTCCCCAGGGCTCCGTCAGTGGATGTGGTCGAGCCAATAGAAGGATTACAGTTCACATACAGGGATACCGGCTATATCAGCGCCAACCTCAGCACACTTCAATATTTAACCAGGATTTTAAAAAAATCAACAGCTCTCTGAGAGATCGTCTTCTCTTCTTTGATGTTCCTCTGACGTGAGATGAGAGTGAGAGCAGACCAGCCCTTATTGATTTTAGAAAGAAGAGAGATCTGGCCGCTGCTGCTGCAGCAAAAAGAGGATATAATGGATGAAAATACTGACAGTCACAAACAACATCCTCATTATGCAGATACTGAGTGTGCGCCGGTCTAGAGAGCAGAGACAGATTTACATGTTTGTAGTCAACAGATCTGTAAATTTACAGTTCGGTGCACGAGCAGGTGTGTAGATGAGCTGATGTGGATTCTGGCTTTATCAGCTTTTCACAGCGGATGAGCAAACTCCGATGCTATACTGAGACTTACCCCCGCTGCACACTGGAAGTATAGAGGCAAACGTATACAGAACTACGTCCAACAGTGCAAATGTGTATGATTGACTGCTGACCCGGATGGGTTATGAGACAGAGACAGAGACAGCCGCCCCCCCAGACACCCTCCTACAAGACACCCAGAGCGAGAGCTAAACTAAACACTTCTACGGTTTGCATCTCTATGTGGTCGTTTTGGTTGTTTTACTTCTCTTTGTGGTCGTTCTTCCTCTTTTTATGGTTGTTTTGGGTCTCTTTTATGATTGTTTTATGTCTCGTTGTCGTTTTGCATCTCATTGTAGTCGTTTTGCGTTTCCTTGTAGTCGTTTTGCGCCTCTTTGTAGTCGTTTTGCATCTATTTGTAGTTGTTTTGGGTCTCTTTGTGGTTGTTTTGCATCTCTTTTATGATTGTTTTATGTCTCTTTGTGGTCGTTTTGGTTGTTTTATTTCTCTTTGTGATTGTTTGATGTTTCATTACTTATTTTGTCTCTATTTTTTTAGTCCAGAACTCAAAGATACTCAACTTACACAATGATATAAAACCGAGAAAAGTAGCAGATCCTCACATTTTTGGGGTAAATTTTGGGTTAATTTGGCAGTAATTCCAAAGAAATTTCAAATATTTACTAATTATCACCATGAAATGTGCGGACCTGTAAAATGACGCGTTACTGTTGTTCACATTGTCGTCTAGTTGATTCCTCGTGATGTGAACCAGTAGGGTTTTACTGATGGCGATGCTGCTCTGTGTAGAAAGGTATCCGGTGTGGACGTGCATCACTCTCATCATTAGCTCTCATGATGGCAGTAACACATGTTCATCCATTAACATGAGGCCGGTGACGGGCGGGAATAAACCGCCATTAAAACCCTCGGCTTTTCTCGTTAGCGGTTCAATTTCTTCCCTGTCGATCCTGCACCGTCCTTCAGCGCTTTTCCATCCGGAGTAATTGGAGAGAGTGTGTGTTGGCGGGGGCGGAGTGTAGCGCTGGCTGCTTCCCACTGAGCCGCTGCCAGCGGCTACCGCTCTGTATCGAGTTGTGTAAAGAGCTGAGATCCAGCCAAACAAACGCTGAACTGTGGCTTCGCCCTTGGCATATAGTCACTGCTCTCATTATTTATCCCCGTAGCTCTCTGCCTCCTTCTCGCAGCAGTCGGTCGTTTTAAAGCGATGCATTTCCCAAAGTGGCGTCCTTGAGGATGGGTCTCCGCTGCTAAAAAACAAGAGAGTAGTCAGGTCTCACTCACATCAATCACAAGAGAACAGTGATGGAGCAACTCTTCTGATCATTGGCTTCTACTCTCCACCGACAAAAATGTTCTCAGG
Source organism: Sebastes fasciatus (assembly GCF_043250625.1). Taxonomy (NCBI): domain Eukaryota; kingdom Metazoa; phylum Chordata; class Actinopteri; order Perciformes; family Sebastidae; genus Sebastes; species Sebastes fasciatus. The sequence goes on along the minus strand of NC_133817.1, from coordinate 2,270,103 downwards.
CTCTTTAGCAACATCTAAACTAGTACAGTCTGTGCTTTCCCAGAACATTCAGATTTATCTGAGTACACAAATGCTACACAAAGGGACATGGTATTTTCTCTCACAAGACCTAGAGCATTCAGAGGATGGATGGATCAAACTAGAGACCTAGAGCATTCAGAGGATGGATGGATCAAACTAGAGACCTAGAGCATTCAGAGGATGGATGGATCAAACTAGAGACCTAGAGCATTCAGAGGATGGATGGATCAAACTAGAGACCTAGAGCATTCAGAGGATGGATGGATCAAACTAGAGACCTAGAGCATTCAGAGGATGGATGGATCAGACTAAAGACCTAGAGCATTCAGAGGATGGATGGATCAAACTAGAGACCTAGAGCATTCAGAGGATGGATGGATCAGACTAGAGACCTAGAGCATTCAGAGGATGGATGGATCAAACTAGAGACCTAGAGCATTCAGAGGATGGATGGATCAAACTAGAGACCTAGAGCATTCAGAGGATGGATGGATCAAACTAGAGACCTAGAGCATTCAGAGGATGGATGGATCAGACTAGAGACCTAGAGCATTCAGAGGATGGATGGCTTTCCTAGCTAGATTGATCAATAAGGGGGTTTCTGAGCAGTTTACACAACAGAAGCACTCGCCAGCCAATCGCCGAAAAATGCAATTCTTTCAGAAATCTCGAGAAAATGTCAAAAGTTTTTGTTTCCAAATCACAGCATGGCTTCTTTTTTGGTGTTCCTCAAGGTCTTGGTGTCTTAATGTGGTATTTTGTAGGGATTATTGATCACTTTTATCAATTCTCCAGTGGTAAAAAATTGTTAAATTTAGCACCAAATCTGTGTAACAAATGGTATCAATCCAAAAATTGCTGCAACAACCCTTATGCACTTTCACAATATTTTTTAATTAATAAATTAATTCATTTCTGATTTGTAGAACAAGTTGACACAGCATCTAAAATTAATCTTCAGGTTCTCAACTTTCAGATGATGTTCACCACTTCTATGTGACATCCACTGTTGACCTGCTATCTCCCCCTAAAGACAGTCTGGACCCCCTAAACAAAAGACAAAAACGGGTCTTAATGGGTCTAAAAGACTCAGTGTTCCTCAGCAACAAAAGTCTTAACTGATTCCTCTAAACTAGTTTGTCGTCCATGTTCCGATCGGGCTGGTTGTTTTGAGTGATCCTCAGTTCTTAGTGGTGTCTCCTCTGTGTTTTGCAGTCATGCGGAGAAACCCCTTCGTGGTGGACGGCTGCTGTAGGAAAGGGTCTCGCAACGCCCTGCAGGAGCTCTACAACCCCACACAGGTAGGACGATGCTAACTCTCTTTACCCTCGTCTGTCTCTTCCTATTTGTACTCTCGTCCAGCTGCCAGAGGTCTGACCCGATAATCCCTCTGAGGCGATGACCCCAGCTGACTTTAGTTTAGCATTTTGTTGTGTATGCCTGCCTTTGCTTCCCTGTTCCTAAACATGGCTTGTTGCTTCGTCCTGAATGTCAACCCTCTTTGACCTCCCCATGAAAACTCCAGGAGGACAGCATTAGCATAACGTCTGTCCGTCTCCCGTCCAGTAGTCAGGGAACGAACGTTACAGGCCTGAGGCGATAAAGGCCGTCTTCAGGCTTTCAGGACAAAGACGGACAGCAAAAGGGACCGAGCTTTTTTGCTGAAGTCTAACAACTTGCCTCTCTCAAGGACAGAGAGGAAGCTAGTAAAATAAAGTGTTGAGCATCAGCGAGTAGTGTTCCTCACTTGTCTCTGTGAAGAGCAGGACTATTATTGCGCTGTCAGTGTCTGTTCCAGCCGGCGAAGCCTCACATCATTTAGCATTCCACGATCGAGATATAAAGAAGCTTCACGAGAACATGACACCTGCCTCTGACTACGGGATTGCCAGCATGAAATTAATGCATATTATGGGTTGTATCTTTAATGGCTTTTCTGTTTTACTGTGCAGTTTACAGTGAGGAGAGACAGGGAGGGTGGAGACGGTGACTAAGGTCTTAGCCTGCTGAGCCAGCAAAACGCCCTCCGTTTATGGTTCCTATTAAAGCTGCACACGGCGAGATTAAAATAAAAAGACACCCATATTAACAACAAGTCACAGATGTTCCACAGTAATCCCCAGTATAATACCTATAATATATTCATCCTAATTTAAAATTAAAAAGTTCTTAAAAACTGTATGGTATGGAGGATGAAACCTAACAAAAATAAATAAATAAATAAATGGCTTGATGAATAAATAAATATGTAATTAAATGTAGCAAAAATAATATGATCAATAAATTTGGCCAAAAATGATGGGAAAAGTCTCCCATCCACAGTATATAATATATTCATCCTAATTCTTTAAAAAAGTTCTTAAAAACTGTATTTTATGGAGGATGAAACCTGCCAAAAATAAATGAATAAATAAATGACTCGATGAATAAATAAATATGAATAAATATATTAATTGTAGCAAATATAATATGAATAATACATTTGGCCATTAATTAATTGATAAAATGTGACATAAATTGATATTTCTGTTTTAATTGCTTCTTTATCTATCTTTGTATTAATTCCCTTATTTATTTACTGTATAATTCTCCCTTTGATGTATTTATGAATGTATTTTTGTAAATGTATTTCTTTTTGCATTCATTTTATTTATTAATTAATTTTTTTATTTAGTATTTTATTTATTAATTTATTTGTTATTTATTTTATATTTCTTTTTAAATATATGTATTCATTTATTTTTTATTTATTTATTTATGCACGATTTTCACTTTGCATTTTACCCCTTAGTTATTTCCCCAAACTTATTTATTTTGGTGTTCATTTCTTTACACATTTCTTCATGTGTCTCTGCCTGGCTGTCATTTGTTCCGTCCTCATTGGATTGATGGTTTCACACAATTAAGCCAATTAACTACAGAGCTTGTGTGTGTTTTATGTTAATTACTGTTGACCACTTTCCAAAGTATCTGATACAGTTTAGGATGATTTCCTGCGTTCCGGACAGTTCCGGGTAGTTTTGAGGATAAAGAGAAGCTTTTTTGGCAGAGGACTCAGTTTAGATGTGGCTGCCAAAAAAGTATTGCATTCATAAGCTGTATTTTAAGGAAATCAAAATTTGGAAGACAAATAGCAAATGTTGTTAAAAGGAAAATTCTACCTGAGTCATTGATCACCTTTAAGCCCCTCTGTGTGTCTGTGATCGCAGCTTTTTCTGATGACATCTAAAAAATGATCACCGTGTCGATCAGTGCAGTGTGTGTGTGGTTTTAGCCTATTGATTAACACAGGGAGGTGGAAGTACAGTATTGGCATGCATTTCTATTAGCGGCACATCTGAAAATAAAAACACATCCTCACTCCCGACTTTGGATACACGGCAGCTCGGTCAGCGGCTTCAATCTATGACGCTCTACGTAGCCCCTCTGGCGTCGGCTTAGCACGTCTTTTCAAACTAAACTTTGAAAGAACTTGGTTAGGTTTAGGAAAACAAAGCGTCATTTGTGTTAAAATAAGTTACTTTGGTGGGTACAACGCTATTACAACCAATAGAACTACGAAAAGCTCAAACTACGAGCTTTCGAGCTACGTAAATAACACCCAAGTTTCCTTTAAAAACGATGCTCTTTATTGGCGCAGTCCTCCGAGTGTCCTTGCATGCATCATGAGTTTTGAAAACAGTTCCCTGCTCGCAATGATAATGTAATTCTGACGGAAAAGCAAAGCGATTTAATGTTTGCTGTGATGGATTACCAATCTCAGGCAAGTGAACTGAAACCAATGGATGCCTTGAAGGAAGGGAATCAATTCATAATGCTCTAAAAAGGGGTTGGCGAGGATGAACAGTAAACACACAATGTGTTGAGTTTGTTCATGGAAAAACTGCCAGAATACAACACGGTAGGGGTGAAGCCTGTACATATTGTGCAGAAGTTGGAGAAGAATAGTTTCTTCAGTAGCGGTGCAGTAAAGAGAAGAGTGAGACAGGAGGACGGTGCTGGAGGTGATGCTATCACAGTGATGGATAGGATAGTTTCTGCTCCTCTTCTGTTCTCTCATCACTGTCCTCCTCACTATCTATCACTGACTGTCTGCCTGCCGCTTTGCTCTGCAACTAACCCTGATCTGTCTCTTTCCTCCCACCTCCAACTGTCCTTTATTCCCTCTGCTCCGTCCCTTCTGTCCTCACTTTCCCCTCGCTCCTCACATTCTCTCTGTCGGTTTCTTTGTCTCTCATTCATCACCGTGGCGAGCACCTTTTAAAGGTATACAGGGACGAGGGGATCGGGGCTTCAAGTGGTTTTCTGGACTGCTAAGATTAGACCGGGTTGCACATGGACTCACAGTATACGAACACTTTTCCGTGGAGGATTTTTCCACACGTTCTCACTCATGTGAAGTCCCATTGATATATTTGTGTGTGCACAGGCGGGTGTTGCTGCAGCTAGAGTAAACGTTAGCAGGGTGCTTGGGGTCAGTGGTCAAGAAAGAGCTGTCGCTATGTGTGTGTGTGTGTGAATGTTCTTTAGCTCTGACTTTGGGGGAAGCAATCTGAATTGTAGACCTTCAGAGTGATATTTTGGCGAGGACATTTTCTTTACTTCTTCACTGGTCGACTTTAGGTTTCAGACTTGGGTTTAGGCTCGAGGTAAAAGCTAATTAAGCGTGCCGTGTACAAGTTAAATGAATACACAGAATATTTTGTCTAAGTGTTTGTTAATGCAAGATGTAAATACAGGCATGACATCTTGTAATCAGAATGCTATCCCATCAGAGGTGGTTCGCCTCATATTTTCATTAGCCGTGTTTCCGTTCATTTGTCAAGCAAATTTTAAGTGAACATTTGAAATGTTTTCAAAGTTCGGCGCGTTTCCAACAACTGGTTTGGAACGAATAAACTCTTAGTTTGGTCAGAAGAGTAGAAGAAGTAGAGGTAGCGAACCAGAAACACAAGAGTCCTCGGCCATCGATGAGAGAGAAATGGACAGAGGTCTTCAGGAATTTGTTTCAATTGGGCAACTTTTAATAGTTCTTTCATGTCAGCTAGTATTGGAAATGTTTCATGTTGTCTGGAGACGAAGACAAGCATTCGTACATTTGGGAATATCCAAGAAGACGCCGTCAGCTGAAACAGCTGATCAGTCATGCGAGTTAAATGTTCGCGACGTCAGAATTTATTCGGCAAAGGCGTTTCCATGATCTATTTAGTGCATCAACTCTTTTTCCACAAAGGCAAAAACCACCTCAAGGAAGTTTTATTGAATTTTGCTGTTTTCATACAGCTTTTCTAATGTGTACGTGTAAAAAGGTAACTCATACAGTTTGGCCACATCTACCTAAAAAGCTGAAAGGTCACCTGAATCTGCGATCAGAGCTCATAGTACAGCATCACATCCCATCACCATGTTGGTTGAAAACGTCCTCCAGCTCCACCTCCAGGATGGAGATTTATGTATAGGAGGTCAAACATGTCTGATTTAAGCTCTTCCTAACTCCACCTTTCCTTTTTTTCCTCTCTGTTAGAATGTTTTACATTCATTAATACATGTTCTGTGTTTTCCGTACAAATACGAACTTCACGTCGAGTAAATCTCACGGTTGTACGCCTCCGCCAACCAGTCAGTTTACATCCATCACTTCATCATGTCATCCTATTAGGCATATGTGTGGGAAATTAGCATAGTTGGCATATGAATGACCCCGAAATCAAATCAGGTCATCCTTGAATCCGAGTGGACGTTTGTGCCAAATTTGAAAACATTCACTCAAGCCGTTCCTGAGATATCAAGTCCACGAGAATGGGATGGATGTGAGGTCACAGTGACCTTTGACCACCAAAATCTAATCATCTCATTCTTGAGTCCAAGTGTTCCAAATCTGAAGAAATCCCCTCCAGTTGTTCCTTAGATATCGAGTTCACAACAATGGACCGGATGCACAGACAGACGGACAACTCGAAAGCATAACGCCTCCGGCCACGGATATTGCCGGCGCGGAGGCATAAAAAAACATTTTTGGAATCAAAGTCTTCAATCCGAGGCTTAACTTCCCACCAGCAGAAGGCTGTAAGTACAGTAGGCAGGGAGCAAAAGATGTCTTTGAGGCTTCCAAAAGCTCACAGAGATCCTCTTCTCTGCTATTTTTACTCCTGCGGTGTGTTTGCACTGCATTACAGTACTGAAGTGAACTCCGTGTCCTTGGGGGACCGACACTGGTTTCATTAATCAGAATTAAAATCAGACTGAGTTGATTTGCCAAATGCAATAAACCTCCAGTGGGGATGACTTGATGTGGCCACACACATAGTACCAGATACCATCTAAATACAGGGAAGGAAACTCGTTTCCTTGCACAGTAATAATCTTTCCTCCTCATGGAAATGTTTTTTTTTTTTCTCCTTCCAGAGGCATGTAGACACCATTATTAGCGAGCCAAAGCCCGGCTCACAGTTAAATGCTGATTCAGAGATCAAGACTGAGGCTGGTGAAAAGGATGTGCCGATCTGGGTTTGGAACCGGGATGAATGACTCAAAGCTAACATCAGCACTAATGGAGTGTCCCTGTAATGGAAGTATGTGTTCATAGTGTGTGTGTGTGTGTGTGTGTGTGTGTGTGTGTGTGTGTGGGTGGGGTTATGTATCTGTGAGGGGAAAACCTCAGCCCTCGACAAAAAGCCAGCGGGATTGTTCCATTGGGTTTTGGATTATTGCAGAAAATAATCTCTGTGGCAAACACACGTTTATGATACTTACACATTTTGTTCCATAAGATAATCTCCACAAATGAACACCACTTTATGATTTTTGACGTGTGAATGCAATCGGCAGAAGTAAAAAGCTAACGTTAGGCTATAAATGAACTCCACCACGGTCACATGAGCGCGAGTATAAACACAACGAGGCTGTGACGGCGGACGAGTCGGCGTGATGACGTTTAGTAGTCTCTTTTAAGACACATAAAATCTTCAAAATTGTGGGATATTTCTTGATGTATTTTATGTCGTATAACAAAACGTTAAAATGTCTTCAGCTTGTGTTAACCACAGACCTTATTTCAGGCATCTAACTAAAAACCCATTGACTTCCAGACGAGGGAACAGGAAGTGCTAAAATGCGAACTCATTTCCAAGTTTCAGGACTCTTCGTAGCACTCCATGAAAACCATGACTAAAAACAGACCTGGTAAATCAGAAATGTCAACTTAACAGTTGTAACAGCAGGGCCGGCGACGGACAAAATGCCAAACTCGAGGCTTCAAAACGGCACTCCCCAACCGACGGGTGACGTCACGGTGACTACGTCCACTTCTTTTATACGGTCTATGGTAGTATGGTATGTGAGGGAACATGGTCGACTCCGACTCAATGACCATAACTGCACATTATTCATGTTAGTGTGCTGGAAAAATGCAAACATGCTGCACATTCCTAAGGTCATGACCCTCTGACACTCATTGCCCTTAAAGCCTATTTCTGTTTCGGTGTTGCATACGTAGTAGCGCCTATTTGAGGACAAGTAACCCTAAAAAGGGCAGAAGTGTCAGTCAAACAGACACTGTAAGATATACGACTGTGAGCCTGCACGCAAGGGTATAAAAGTCACGAAACGGAGAGACTCAGGGCTCTCAGCCCTGAACATTTATGTTGATGGTTGTTTGCCCACTTGCAAGTGTTTATTAAACCTTTAAAAGACTCTCTCTTGATTTTCAAGTCCTTCTTTACAGAAATTGCCTCCACAGTTAGCTTCAAATTTATTGGGAGGAACGGTCAATGAAGAAACTCCAACACTCGGCCGACCAATCGTGTAACTTCATCACTCAGTCAGTCAGTCAATGACAGACTTTTGTGTTTGTAAGTCTGGCCCTCTGCAGTCCAGCCAAATACTACTTGGCTGGAAATTTGAGCAGATATGAAGCAGTTCTCAGTGCTGGTTGGAAAACCAGCGGTTATAATTGGAAATGGTTTGAATTGAGCGTGCTCTGAATATTAATCATGTTGTGGAGGGTGGTCATTAAGTGTTTCTTAAATGGATGTATTCAGTGAAAGCAGGAAAGTGTCTGCTTGTGTCTGTGCCACTAGATAATACCTGTCTGGATTGTTTCACCAGCTACAGATATCCTGCTAACCCAACAATCCCTCGGATTACATGAGTTGTGTGTGTGTGTGTGTGTGTGTTTTCTCACGCTTCCCCTCCTGTCCTCCCTGGAACCGGCACTCTGGGCCAGATTATGCAGGAACACAGCGGCAGACGCTGGCACAGACTTGAAAGAAACGTCGCACCTTTCACCCACAGCAAAGAAGCCGAAGCAGCTGTCTGAGTGCTCTGCTGTAAAACCATCAGAGAGCACAGCTATATACGCTGTGGCTACGGGTTTAAGACAAGTGTGTGTGTGTGTTAGTGTGTGTGTGGGAAGCTGGATAAGTCATTCTGGGTTTAAAGACAAAGGGATTTAGAGGAGGAGGCTGTACTCTTTTTTGTCTCTGTGTATCTCTGGAGGCTGCATATGAGCATGGCTGAAGAAAAGGGGGTGAAAGGAGAGAGACAAAGGGATTTAGAGGAGTTGTTTTGTTCTCGGAGAAGATAAACTGTGTAGAGAGAAGAGACATTATAGTACCGAAGGCCACAGAGAACACGGATAAATGAGATTTGAGTTTCCCCGTGATCAAATTGTGTCATGATCTTGACATTAGGAGCTTGTTTCCTCGAGATTATTAAATAATTCCATTGTGGGATAACACAATGTACACAGTTCAGATCCATCCTTATCGAGAAAGAGACGGGGATGGCCTGCACCAAAAGGCACGCGCTTTTGGTGCAGGCCATCCCCGTGTCTCTAACCCAAACACAGAATCATATGACACGTTCGTCTGGTGTTGCGGAGGAGCTATAGACAGGTAATATATGACAATAAACTATAAGTCAAAACGTACTTACATTTGGGTACTCACCGATACCGAGTACCGATACGAGTACTTCTCTGTGCCGAAAGACCCTCGTTAACAGCCAGCTGGAGGGTGTGAGCTACACACGGCAGGCTGGGGAGTCCCGCATACGAGGCGGTGCGCCGCCACCGGCTCTAGGTCGGCTTGGAAAGGCTCGGGGCGAAGGTGCTTCCCGGGGCCATGGCCAAAGTGTCACCGGGGCGGACTGTCCTCAGTGCGCCCCAACCGCATCGTGCCCCCAGGGTGGTAAAAGGAGCCAGGAGACTGCGGCGATGTCAGCAACCCACACGACCCGTCTTGAAACACGGACCAAGGAGTCTAATGCACGCGCGAGTCAGAGGGTGCAAGCAAAACCCCGTGGCGCAATGAAAGTGATGGCCGGTGCGCACCGGCTGAGGTGGGAACCGGCTGGTCTCGCCCGCACCGCCGGGGAGGTGAAGCGTGAACGCCTGCGATAGGACCCAAAAGATGGTGACGAGAGGTTAACGTCACGCTGCCGTAAAGTGGTGTCGCTGCCGTTGTATCGGAGCCGTTTTGCGAGTACGAGTACATGAGCACAGTACCGGACCCGATACCCGGTACTGGTATCGGTATCGGTGCATCCCTAATCAAAACCTACACTTTTCTTACACATACCGTTTTGACATTTACCGACATTGCACTACATGATTTATTGGTAATAAAACCTTCAAAATGCGAGCAAATTCTTTCTCGCTGCCTTCCGATCTGCAGACTTTCTAGACGCAGGTTTTGCAGAGTGATAAGTGGAACCTTTCGTTTCTCTTTTGCTTCTCCTCCTCTAACTTCTCCCCGAGGGGTAAAACATGGCATGCAGGGAGTAAAAGGGTAAAGTGCTCATGAGAGGGGAGAGAAACTTTGACGGCTCGGAGGGAAAGTCAGAGCAGGTTGTCATTATCTTGTCTGTGGTGCTATAATTATACCCGCCACTTTTCTCTTTGAGGTATACTGACACACACCCAGAGACACACTGGCATGTTTACTGTCATAGTGACACAGTTTCTTCTTCTTCTTCTGTCCTGTGTTTCACAGCACCATTTCAAGGTAACTGGTCATAATGGAGGAAAGAGCAGTGTGAATGTTTTTCCCAGGTTCACTTTCCCCTGGGAAGCCGGCACGGCTCTGAGCTCAGGTTACAGGTTTAATGTGGCCGTGGGACGGCGAGAGTCAGGCTTTACCCAGGTGTCAGATATCCTGCAGATGTACCCTGAAGAGACCACAGCAGAGTTGTTTATGCGGTGTGTGTGTGTGTGTGTGTGTGTGTTTATGCGTACACAGTTGGGCATCAGCAGGACTTTAAACCATTCGTTTGCAATTTTTCTATAAAAGCTGCATTATGGTTCATCTTGTGGTGACGCAGCTGTGAGAGGGAGGGCTTTTAAAAACTCCTTCACAGGCAGACGGTGCATTCAAGGACACACCGGAGTCAGAGAGTCGGTGTTTGGGCAGCTGATAAACAAATCAATTCAGAGGCTACTTTGTTGGAAAATCTGATCCAGGTGGTAAAAAAAACATAGTCACTAGATATCATATTCAAAAACAGTCGCCGCTCTCACCACACTGTGATAACACTAAAACTAAAGCTGATGAAATTTCTTCAAAGTCTGCTGAAATGAAGTGAAAGCGTTTGTAGTTAACAGGCTAAATTGTGCTAATCTACTGTGGCAGCATGGTCCTTAAAGTGTTCATGAGCAAAATGTTGATCCCCAAAAGAAAGTTGGTATTGAATGATTCAACAAAAACCACAGATTATCTTCAACGTAGGGCCGTCGAAGATAACGCCATAATACCGCAAATTAGTTTTAACGCCGCTAATTTCTTTAACGCATTAACTTGTGATTGTTAGGTTGTAGCGGGCTCAGTTCTAAAGCTCGAGTGAAGATACTGGTATCATATGAAACTAAAAAACCTGATGAATCCATCGGTACCAACCATGTCAGACTAGCTTGTCATGAAAGAGGCTAAATAATGCTCCAAACTTTTGGCGAGGAAAAACTGTCATGGCCATTTTCAAAGGGTCCCTTGACCTCTGACCTCCAGATATGTGGATGTAAATGGGTTCTATGGGTACCCACAAGTCTCCCCTTTACAGACATGCCCACTGTCTGTCGCCCTAGTTTTTGCGGTGCACTGTTTTCGCTAGTTGACCCTTGTCACCAGCATGTTGAATCTGAAACGGAAGTGAAACGGAAGCGTCTTACACAGCGTCTTTTGTAGTCCATCTTGGGAACGTTGTAGTTTCACCACAGCAGATCTGCGTCAATAACGTCCACCGCCGTCGCATCATGATTACAGAGCCTAGTGAAGTGCAGTTGGATTCTCTTCTGAATCCTCCCTCACACCGTTCCTTGACCTCATGACTTTCCCATCAAGGTTAAAGAACAGTGGTTAGAAAAATACGTTAGGACGTAATTTTCTTTGTTGACTTTTCGACCGCAGCCCTCGTATATCCGCTGTCTTTGGTCTTCCTGTTTGCCCCTTTCTTGAATGGTGAATACAGACTACAGCCACCTGCTGGTGTGGAGAGTTATTTCCTCTCATGCTGGCGCCGAACGTACGCGCTAGTTTACCATTAGCTGTAGTCTTTAGGGTGCGTTCAAGTGCAACTTTTTGGTCAAGACAAAAGGCGACGTGAGGCGACGCAACAGTCGACCTTCATCGCCGCTAGTTCTTTGTGTGTCAGGGTCTCAAAAGGGTCACTACAAGATACAATATTTGCTTTCATTTTGAGTATTCTTTATGGAAGTGCAGTACTAAATTGCTGGAGTACTCCTTTAAATTGATTTCACGACTTTAGACTCTACCAGAAGCAGCTAATATTTAACTCTAATATTTAGTCCTGTTCATTTTGAACATTTTCCTTCCCAAGATTCAGAGCTTCCTCCCAGAGTCCTATCCCTGTTTTCAGTCAGACCATCATGGGGCACTTAAAACTCTCCATTAAAGCGTGCTAGTGAAATGGTCTGTTAACACTAACAGCTCCTCCAGGGTAGGTGAGGCAGCTTTTACAGACAACCGTCTCTGGAGTGCCCTAGAGTGCAATAATATTCACAATCCCCATCATATATTAGGTAGGCAGCGCTGACTCACTTTATCTGACTTTTACTGAGAGGGACATATTGGGGCGTAGCAGCTGATTACAATATTATTATTATTATTATTAGGGTCCGAGCATCGACAACGACGGGCCAGCGAAGGCCCTATTGAAACTGTAGCGTTCATTATTATTATTCAGGCAAATTAAACGCCTTTTTGACGACCTTTATATTCCCAAAAAGTTGCTAAACTTGGCACACTTATCAGACTTGGTGAAACATTTTATATTTTAAGGGTCTCGGGCTCGGGTGTTGCAAAATGGCTCGCTAGCGCCCCCTAAAAAAGTTGGAAAAATTGAGCCCCTCGCTCCGGTTTCACCTACATGTATGAAATTTGGCAGACAGATGTAACGTGAAGACACACAAAAAAGCCTCTTGGAGATATGCCCAAAACTCAACAGGAAATCAGCCATTATGCCTTTTTTGCGTGTACTTTAACGAACTCCTCCTACAGTTTTAATCAGATCGACTTGAAATCTGGTCAGGACCATCTTAAGACTTTGATGACGCATTATTGAGAAGACTGAGTTTTCGTTGAACGCCGTTGCCGTGGCATAGCGGCCATTTGGCGTGATTCGCCATAAAACAGGAAACTGTTGTAACTTCAGCATACTTTGTCAAATCTGCTCCAAATGTCTCAGCCATGATGTTGGTTCAGGCCTGACGTCATTTACATGTCAATATAGATTCATAGCCACGCCTCCTTCCATAACTCATGAAGCTTTTGTCGTAGAGTCTTGTGGCAGGCGTCATTGCACTCGTCAGAGTTCCGGTTTCATTGTGCCTGGCCCCGTCAGTCGGCGTCCCGCCAGTACCCCTGACGCGCGGATACGCTCGCAGCTTCAATTATTATTAGCATTCATTGGTGCTGAGAATGGAACAGAAACCCTGCAGCAACATCTCGTGTGTATGTCTCTGTTTGTGTTTGTTTGTTTCCCAGCAGGGCAGCCCAGTGCTTCTTAGCCCCTGACACACACACACTGAGTCCATTCACTGCCTCCCTGCAGTGCCCTTACATAACAGGCGTCAGTCAGCACAGAAATCACGAAGCGGTAGATTCACAGCTTTAAAGTTCTTTCTCCCTTTTTGCTGATTTTCCAAAAGTTTGGGGGATGTCTAGAGGTTAGAAGAGAGAGACGGTTTCAATCCGAGCAGCCTGTTGCAACCAGCTATATGTGTGTAAATTCAGCTTAGTTTGAATGTGTCAAACAAAACCTGATGTTTAGAATGAAGTCCGTTGCAGCCGACGGACAGAACATTGATTTGTAGGATGCGTTCACTCGAACAAGGGATTTCCTGTAACAGAACTATTCCCTCGTTTAAGGAAAGTTTCTGTATACGTCAACCTGACTTTATGGGTCGTGCAAACTTTACAGATTTGGGAAAACCAGCTGTCCAAATAAATATGATTTTTAGGTCATTTTACAGGTCCGCAAATGTCATGGTAATTAGGTGATAATAATTAGCAAGTAACCTTTTTTAAATTTCTTTGGAGTTACTGCTAAATTGATTCCATCACTGCCGATCAGAGCAGGAGCCGATAAATACCCGTCACTACTGCAGCGTCATTTGTCCCGGGAATGGATGCTGATTGTCACCTTTCCGACTAAAGACAGAAGCCAGATGTTAGTGGGTTTTAGTGGGTTTTTAATCCAGTGGGCATGGGGCTTTAGTGGATCAAGGAGAATGTATAACCAGATGCTGTAGTGTTTGTTGCTGGTGAGTCGCGTTTGGACCATTCAGCCTCGTTCTTCCCTTCCAGGTGATGTTGGGGCGGTGAAACAGAAAATGCAAGCAGAAAAGAAAGCAGAAATGCTTGTTAGCAGCGACACCTGTTGCCTTGAAATCAACGAAAGTCAGCATCTGGCTCGCGCTTGCTCGCTCTAAATATACCTGAACGAGCATCGCTCAAAACAGTGAGTCGACACACGTCAGCTAAAACCACAATATCACTCTATATTTCAGCTGCTTGGCAGTAATGTTGGCTGACCAGACCAAGGTCTCTCCATGAACATGATTTAGATCTGATCCTAGTGTTGGCTTTTCCTGTCTCAGTGCAGGCTGAGGTAGAGGAGCTCTGCAGCGTGTCTTCCTGCTCTCTCCGCCCGCAGCCGGAGAGAGCAGAGGAGACACCGGCACCCGGTCGGTAACGAGACGGTAACGTTTCTCTCTGCGGAGCCCCGTCACTTCACAAGACACGGGAAACCTCTGTTGGTCTGGAGGAGCTGCAGCAGTTATTTCTGCACAAACGTCCACTGAACATTCACTAGATATTCTCAGAGCTAAACTAACTCTTCTGCAGTGTGGAGTGAGCGCGCGTTCACGACAAGAGGTGGAGCGAGCTGAATGAGAACGCACGCGCTGTCTGAGTGAAGGCGAACAGGCAGAGGAGAGACAGCGGCTACACGCGAACGCGCATATGCGAGCGTGCATGTGTCCCGACCCGGTACATTTATACGCTTAAAAAGTTACAAACAGTCCCTTTAAGGGTTTCAGGGTACGTACATACTGCAAAGAGGTGCGAGGGAGCAAATATTTTCCGCGGGGGCCTTTTAAGCGTATAAATGTACCGGGTCGGGACACATGCACGCTCGCATATGCGTGTTCGCGTGTAGCCGAAATCACAATATACTGTAGAATATCTGTTGAAATTATTCATAGACTTAAGAATTAGGGCTCTAAGTGACCAAAACTCATACTGAGATACATCTCCAGAATGTTCCTTTGAATTACCATACATATGGAAACGTCTTTCTGCTGATAATTTATTCCTCAGAACTTGAGAAAATATGTTATGAATACTGTCTCGGAGAAGATGAGATGCTAATGCGTCGTGATTTGTAGCCTTGGGATTCTGCAGAGCATCGGAGCACTTTGTTTAGGAGGAAGATGCCTGAAACATCTTTTCCTCTATAAAAAAAAAAATAAAGATTCCTATTGCAATTTACACACTGCATCAGTCAATACCGCTATTTGGATATTTCCTCCATTAGTTGTGCAGCCCTGTTTATTTTCTGCGAGGCTATTCTCGAGTATTTACTCTCTCTGGAAACAGGAGGTGAATTTATGCCTCCGGAGTGAATCAGGTGAAAGCTGATGCAGAAATTCTCCTCACTTTGACGGCGGTAACGTCGGAGGAATGCTTCTTCTACGCGAAACAACTCTTCCATTTTGTCTCTTCAAACCTGATCCGCCTGCCCTCCTTCGTCTCCAGTTTGTGCAGCTTCTCTCTCTTCTTGCTAGCTGTGAAGTCATCTAAACAAAGATCAATAGGATTCATCAAAGCACACACACACACACACACACACACACACACACACACACACACTCACTGAGCACTAAAGGCAGCCTGTCTCGCTGACCCTCTCTGCTTACAGACTGGCATTCATAGAGCAGGCAGGAATAAAGCTGCCAGTGTACCAAACACACTCACACATATACACAGATTTTCAAGTGCTTCACCTGAGTCTCTATTAAAAAGCCAACAAGGCGAGGCCCCTTCTATAAAACCGTGACAATGCCGACAGTTTACGGGGCGAATTCATCCTTTCCACCGGAGGCCGTCGGCACATTAACTTTCCATAATGTCATTTTATGAGAAGTCGGACCAATACAGGAGGACCGGGCAACTTTGCCGTGACCATCTGCGCCCACTGCGACACGGAAAAGACCGGAGGAAATGTTTCTTTACCTTTATTTATCCAGGGAAACTACTGAGAACACATGGTCTTTTTCAGAGAAATGCCCTGCTCCATATTCATGCAGCTCCACACACATTCATACCTGGAAAAGACTCCGTATACAACCACAGACGTCTACCGAGCAGCTCCGAAAGGACGGGTCGGGGGAAATGTATTCGTCAAAAGGCGCCTCGATGGCACATAAAGTACACTGTGGGAAATACTGGGGTGAATAGAAGGACCTGCATTCAAAATGTTATTAAGTAAAAGTACAATAGTACAATTAAAGTAAGGCTGTCAGTCGATTAAAATATTTAGATTAATCGCATGATTGTCCGTCGTTAATCGTGATTAACCCATATTACCCATAGAACCCATTTTCATTCACATATCTAGAGGTCAGAGGTCACGGGACCCCTTTGAAAATGGCCGTGATAGTTTTTCCTCGCCAAAATTTAGCGCAAGTTTGGAGCGTTATTTAACGTCCTTAATTAATTAATACATATAATATGAACATATGTGAGAACGTGAAAGTGATCCAGGAGGATGTCATGTCAAGCAGCTTCCCAGCGTCGCCAAATAGGTAGAGCCAGAGCAACACGACCTCCTCTCCAAGCCAGATAGATAGAGCCAGAGTAACACAACCTCCTCTCCACGCCAGATAGATAGAGCCAGAGCAACACGACCTCCTCTCCACGCCAGATAGAGCCAGAGCAACACGACCTCCTCTCCAAGCCAGATAGATAGAGCCAGAGTAACACAACCTCCTCTCCACGCCAAATAGATAGAGCCAGAGCAACACGACCTCCTCTCCAAGCCAGATAGATAGAGCCAGAGCAACACGACTTCCTCTCCACGCCAGATAGATAGAGCCAGAGTAACACAACCTCCTCTCCACGCCAAATAGATAGAGCCAGAGAAACCCACTTCATACGGTTAACAGCAACTTCCTTCCTTCCTTCCGTCCGTCCGTTTGTAATCCCCTCCTAGCTTCCTTCCTCTATCTTCCTTCCTTTGCAACCATCAGGAGGAAGCTATTCATTACCGCCTCCGCGCTCATTCTCGCATCATATTTCAAAGTCATAACAACTTTCAGTGAGAATCATACAGCCTTGGCGAGGGAGGAAATGAAGTCTTGAAATATGGAAGCACATATCTCCACGTTCCCGGCATCAGTTTCTCACACATTTTTTAACAACAAATGTGCAGCGACGAGTAAAAGAGCCGCGTCGTGAATGTACAATGGGCTCGCCTCGAACTCCTCCCCGACGTCTGACGATAAGGAAACAGAGGCTTTTCTTTCTTTTCTGCATACACCACGCCGATAATGATGTTTCTATGGGGAGATTTGGTTTTAAAGCATTTCCTTTGAATTCTTCTCCCAGTTTTGATGGACAAGTTTTGCCAGAGGGATTGGATGCAGTTGCTAACACAACCCTCACATCCAAATCAATATGCTGGAACACTCAGTCATTCATCATATGCTGCAGCTGCACAGGGGGGATTGCTGAGCTGATACTAAATTGACCATATCATGCAAAGCTGCTAGCTACATTTACAGTTGTGGTTTTATGACTGGCGCTTATCCGACGCTGACCCACTAGTTCGTGTCCACAGGGGGATTAGAGGAGTAATGTGCAAGCAAATATGCAAGTAATGGTATCTGCTCTCCCGTGGGAACAGCTTGACACGGCCAGAGGTCGGTGCTCTCCATCACGCCTCCCTTCTCAGACCGCATCGACCTATCGCCTCTCTCATCTCCTCCTCACCCTTTCATCGAAACTCTGCACAAGAGACTCAACTGAGCTGCTTGAAGAAAAGATAAAATAGCAGAAAGCAATCCGGTGGAAAAGAAGAAGAGAGATAAGGAGAGGAACACTGAGGCAGAGCGGGAGATGACAAGATTCCCCTCCCTTGTCTCTTTTTCCCTCCCGTGCTAATTACAGCGTTTGTCCTCCTCTGGGATGGAGGGCCGCAACGCTCGCTCGCTGCGACATCCGTGTGAATCATAGCTTGATGTCTCTGAGCGGAGAGAGAAAAAATTAGAGATTTTCATCAACAAAGAGCTGCTATTCTCTGTGCACTGTTACGCCTTAGTGGGCTTTCATGTGTTGGCGTAAGCATGAATAGGAAGGAGTGGAGAGCACACAAAGAGAGGAGAAGTGGGAGGGGAGCAGACGTTCATAATCCATCAGCCATGTCAATTCATACTTCCCTCACGATGCTTTAGAGGTTTGATATGACAGGAAGAAAAGAATTATAAGGAAAGAGTAATAAATAAACTGATAAAGTTGTAAAGTAGAACGTCGTTAACAACGGGGGAAAGAATCTCTTTTGAATCTTGTGGAAACAGGATATTAAATTGTCCATAGCAGATATGAAGTATTATGTTTTGAGCGCAATCTTGTGTGAACAAGATCGAAAAGTTATTTCTTTGGCGAGATTCATAGCAGTGCACATGAGATGACATCGTGTTGGAACGAGGTATTAAGTTGTGGGTGCACAAATTATTCACAGATCCATATGTGTATACACGTTATCATGTTGTGGGAACAAGTTCTATATATTGTGCACGCTATAGTTATTTCCGTGCAGGGCCGAGATCCATCAGTTGTAGGGACAGGTTATTATCTTATGGAAACAAGATTGATATGTTATGTGCACCGGGTATTTTTTTTGGAAGACAAATCCATTTGTTGTGCACGTAGTTACTAGCTGGGTAATTCAAAAGTTACACCGTTTGCACAAGAATTAAAAAATACCATCTTTTAGGATCCGTACTGGCCGTTAGATCGAATACGCCACTGAGGAGGGTGAAGATGAAACTTTGTGTTGAAGCAACGAAAGGAACTTTTGGCGGTAGTGTTTCCGAGTCCCTTTAGAAAATCTCTGATTTGACTGCAGCAGGGTCTGACAGTCTGCCCCGCTGAGTCCTGGTTCTGGTTCTCTTGTGCCTCCCTTCCCTCCAGCGGGGATGCCTGGATGCATGAAGGTGCAGTGTTTTGTAGTGGCCATTTTCATGTGACGTTTGTCACCTGTTGTGTAATGACGGAAGTCTAACGTCAGAGCTAGTTGCGTAGTATATAAAGTGAGAAAGACCACTTAAGGTGGTGAGGTGTATGAGTCCATCAAACATAGGACTATCAAGCCCTGAGGCCCGTGTCGAAGGGGCACTGACCCAACGGCGGTATTTGACGAGTTGGGAGGTTGTTTACAGACATCATTCTGAAATATCTCTGATTCTAATTTCATGCATTAGCATCATGACTCCTTCATGGCTGCTTTTTGTATGTTGTCATCAGATAAAATGGTATAAAAGATTGGTTTGCACCCATGTTCTGGTATCAAGCTGTGCACGTGATGAATTGCTCACTTGGGAGACACGGTGACTTCAAAGAGAAACGCATACAAACCTCTTTAGTCAAGCTGTCTGTGTGGTGGGCATCCCTGAGTTGTGTCAGCACTCCTGGCCAGTGTAACACTCAAAGGCCACACTTGTTGTGAGTGGGATGGAGCAGGTAAAGATGCAGGCCACAGTACAATCAATTTAGATCGGGCGGGCGAGGCAACCGGGGGAACTGCCCCGGAGGGGAATTCAGACCCGGCGGAAAAATAATCAAGAGGCATAAGAAAACATTCCTGCCCTTCAGATGCAAAGCCCTCCGGCTGCTCTCCGCCTCCGACTCTTTTAATTCCTCCCCAGCCTCCTCCTCTCTCTCCTGCCATGGTCCACTTCATCACAAGCATCATGGTGAATATGAAATATGCCTCAGATGAATGATTGCCGCCTGGATTTGCGCATATTGAACACTCAATATGTGTAATATCCTCCAATATCATTATCTTCCTCTATACCCATGGACTAATCTCTATCATAGTCTGTGGAGCGGCTCAGATAGGAGAGAAAGATAGAGTCAATAAAGAGATGAGTATAATAATAAAGGCTGAGATTAATAACGCTCTCTCTATCTCCCTTCATCACTCCCTCTTTGAGCTTTGGTTGAGTTTCCTTCATTTTAGAGTGCTTTATTGGCACGCTGAGGTTTTCCTTATACACCGCTAAGGAAGGTTATACAATAACGTGAGGGAAAAGGTGAAAAGACATCAAAAGAAGAGACAGGAAGTCATTTTGTCACAAATCTCTGATCTGTGAAAAAAGATTTTTGCTTTAACTTAGAATAATGACTCCATCAGCATTTAGATTGGTTCCCTTTAGCCTAAACCTCGCTTTCACTACGCAGTTCTGTCTGTTTCCGGGTCACGATCTCTCTGGAAAATGAAGGCTTGAGGGCCGCCGCAAAATATATATGTAATGGAAACACTAGGGTGTTTGACTTTGCCTTCATCATAGCACTGAGATCGGGGTTTATAGTTCAAAGTTTGGATTCAGATCTTCATGTCCAAATTTAACAGCAATGTTTACTTCTCTGTCCCACTCCCTTCTTCTTCAGCCGGAGTTGTCTGGAGCGGCCGTCCTCCACCAGACCAGGAGGGATCAGGTCGTGGATGCTTGTCGAGTCTACAGCGCGTCCAGCCGTAAGCGCAGAGTCCTGACGCCCGGAGACCTCAAACACCTCGTGGTGGACGAGGACCACGAGCTCATCTACTGCTACGTCCCCAAGGTGGCCTGTACCAACTGGAAACGCGTCATGATGGTGCTCACAGGCCGGGGCAAATACAGGTCAGTAATACGGACACATTCATTGTATTCCCTTTCTAAATGTATTTGCTCTGTGATTGACAAATAGGAAGGTTTTGAAGCCTCGAGTTCGGCATCTTGGAGTTTTGCATCCAAATGTGACACGAGAGGGTGGAGCTAAGTAGTACTTCAGATGCCAGACTGGAGTTGGAGTTGAGAGACGACCGGACTGTTTCACAAGTAGCCAGTTTACAAGCTAATTTTAAACCAATAAAAAAGCTAAATCATCGGCAGATGATAGCCGGTGGGTTCCGAGATTTGGCCAATGTGTTCCACCTCTTTTGGTCTCCGCACGGATTGTTTACCGGCATTCAACCAAAGCCTGCTCGAACGTGATTGGTCAACAATACTACTTGCACTACAAACGGAAACCAGAACGCTTCTGGGACCAAAAACAGATTCTGCATATGAATGCACAATCTGTTTACATAGATTACTGAGGTAATAAATCAAGTGAGGCTCATTTTCTCAGAGATTTCTAAACAATCAGACTTCTTTTTGCAACCAGAATAGTCGCCCCCTGCTGGCTGTTAGAGAGAATGCAGGTTTAAGGCACTTCCACATTGGCCGCTTGAAGTTGATACAAAGACATGAATGCATATTGTTTGTTTTGCTGTTGTTCCTCACTGTCTGCATGCCTCTCTTCTACAGCGACCCGATGGAAATCCCCTCCAATGAAGCCCACATTCCTTCCAACCTGAAGACGCTGAACCAGTACAGCATCGCTGAGATCAACCACCGCCTCAAGAACTACCTCAAGTTCCTCTTCGTTCGCGAGCCCTTTGAGAGGCTGGTCTCCGCGTACCGCAACAAGTTCACCCTCAAGTACAACTCGTCCTTCCACAAGCGCTTCGGCACCCGCATCATCCGCCGCTACCGCAAGAACGCGACGCAGGACGCCCTGCTCAACGGCGCCGATGTCAAATTCAAAGAGTTCGCAGAGTATCTGGTGGATCCGGCAACGCAGCGCGACGGCCCGCTCAACGAGCACTGGCAGACCGTCTACCAGCTTTGCCATCCGTGTCACATCCACTACGACCTGGTGGGCAAGTACGAGACGCTGGAAGAGGACGCTAACTACGTGTTGCGGCTGGTGGGCGTCGGCGACTCCTTGCGCTTCCCGAGCTACGCCAAGTCCACCCGTACCACGGATGCCATGACGGCACAGTTCTTCAGCAATATCAGCACTCAGCAGCAGATCCAACTCTACCAGCTTTACAAGTTGGACTTCCTCATGTTCAACTACTCCACGCCCAGCTACCTCCGGCTGGACTAACGGAGGACGGAGCTGGGACTCTGAGAACGGCTGCCTCGTTTAAGGAGAGGCAACTAAATGAGGGATTTTTTTGGGAGGTAAACTTGATTTTAAAAAAAACTGTCGTCGTAACTTGCAGGCGTGGGGTCTGAATTAGACATATAAGCAGGTGCTGAAAGAAAGGAAGGTGATGCGTGCTTGTCTGGGCATAAAAGGGGGGAGGATGTCCGATCTCCTCTGTGTGATACAGAGGGCACTGATTGGATGAATGTGGGCTAAATGGACCAAATGCATGCAAAGATTAAAATGTGTGGGTGAAGCAGGTCTTCAAGGTGTTTTGAACTTCTCCTCAGAGGACGGACTTGAAGAGGGATTCTCCTGATGATGTTCCCTACATGTTTAAACAAACTGCTGACTAAAATTAGGCTGCTTCCGATTCTACAAAGCAAACAGCGGCCTCGCACGCGCCCTGACCCCCAACGCATCGTGGGAGCTAAGCTTATCTCCCCCCTCCCCCCTGATCAATAGAGAAACTCCGTCAAATTGTAAAACAACAATTAATGTCCTCATGTCAGCGTGGTGTGTTATCACCCCTTTGCCCTCACTAGATTCATGCATTTCAGGGGGGAAAACCAGCTCATCACCGCCGCAAGGACGCCCTGTGATAGATGGCTACTGGCTTCACTCTCAAAGACCTTTACAACTGTAACTATGGCGACATGGCCTTCAGCCAAAAAGGGTTTTTAAGGAAACAAGTTGTCACCGGTCTCTATCATTATGATGTTGGCAGAAGGGAGCTCTCGTGTTACACCCTGAGGACCCCCGAGAAGACGGAGACTCCTGCTGCGGCAGTAGAGTGTGGAAGTGCTTAATAAATCATTGCCTGTAACACCGAGCATCCTTAACACTTTGAGCTACAGGAACGTGGTCAGAAAGGTACAGGATGTTCTCACGTGACTGGACGCGCCGGCTGTGAGCGACAAGTCTGCGGCGGAAAGTCTGAGCTGAAAGAAAAGAGACAGCTGGTTGTGAAAGGGTTAAAGGCAACTGGATCTCATAACCCCGCTTTGCCGTGGCCCACCATGCCCCGCCCAGGGGCTCGGTGGACACGCCCAGGGACACGCCCACAAAGCCCCTGCTCAGACGACCAAACATGTCCTTCAGTAAATTAAGATTATGCTTTTGTCTCCATGCTTTTTTGTTTTTTCTTGTTTTATGAAGCATTGCTGCGAGCAGCAATAACTACAGATTATTTAATTTGCTTTGTTGATTAAAGACAGAAAGATTGAACTGTTTTTTTCTCTGAACATTTTTAGGAAATGTTTAAACTGTTGTTAATGTCATGTCAATGCTTTCGTTCTTCACAACTTGCCTCCGATATGTTATTAGTGCGTCGCCGCATTTTCATTTCTGAAGGTCGTGCGGATCATTTCCGCTGGCTTTGTCCTTCTGTGTCTGACCTCGTCAGAGATTTATGAGTTATTTTCTGTTTCCTGTTGTCAAACATTTGGTGCCAAAAATGTCTGCGAGAGCCTCAGAGATCCACACTCAGTGTTCAGGACACATAACTGCCGCTAAGACACCCCCCCACCCCCAACCAGAACATGAGAACGAGCTGCTACTCTCAGTGTACATATCAACAATCTACTGCCCACATCACACAATCAGAGACTCGATCTCACACTGTAATGTGATTAATGCTGAGCCATGTCAAGGTTAATAACTGCACTCTCCATCACGCTGTGAATTGGATTACAGGCTCATGTGTAAGTATTATACAGGAAGGAGAGAGAGAGAGATGGAGAGAGAGAGAGAGAGGGAGAGGGAGAGAGAGAGAGACAGAGAGGGAGAGAGAGAGATGGAGAGAGAGAGAGAGAGAGAGACAGAGAGGGAGAGAGAGAGAGAGGGAGGGAGAGAGAGACGGAGAGAGAGAGAGGGAGAGGGAGAGAGACAGAGAGGGAGAGAGAGAGAGAGAGAGACGGAGAGAGAGTCATTTTGTTTTTTACACCTCTGTAAATTATGAACCGCTCCGGCTTCAAAGTGAAAGAGATCTTTTTTTTTTGTTGTAAAAGCTGCATCTCTTTGTTGCACCTGACAGAACCAGTAATAATATTGTTTGTATGTCGTCTGTTGCAGACTGCATAAGAAAATAGATGGAAAACAGAGTTTTATAGAGTTTTAGAGTTTTATTTATGTAGTTTGGTTCATCATTCCTGCCGGTACTGGTAATATTTCACTCACCAGATTCAGTGTAGAGAGGATGCAGAGCAGGTTCGTGCCTTTGTATCAGGGATGCACCGACACCGATACCAGCATCGGATCCGATACTGTGCTTATGTACTTGTACTCGCAAAACGGCTCCGATACAACGGCACCGATCCCACTTTACGGTGGTGCGCCCGACCCCGCTGGGCCGGGATCCCACCTCAGCCGGCGCGCACCGGCCCTCACTTTCATTGCGCCATGGGGTTTTGTTTGCACCCTCTGACTCGCGCATGCGTTAGACTCCTTGGTCCGTGTTTCAAGACGGGTCGGATGGGTTGCCAACATCGCCGCAGACGATGCCTTGCCTTGGAAGGAGCTTCGAGACGGAGCTCCTGAGGCGATGCTACTTTCCAATTACGCTAGCTTTCCATCATCGTCAACCCTACCTTTAAGTTAGATAACGTTATGTAACCTAACTAAATTAAAATAAGTCAGCGTTGACTTTTGGTTTCACACGGGACACGGAGCAGCGGGTTCCTGGTGAAAGCCCACCACAACCTCGCTTTTTATACTATGTCACCTTACTTCCTCCTTCGCTCCCGATATTCCAGCATAGAAAATGCAATGCACATAGAGGGGGGTGGGGAGGGATTAAAGGGTTAAAGGGGCCCAGCAGCTATTTTTTCCCCCGCGGCCGCCTAGCAGGTTAAACCAGCCCTGCTGCTGCTCGACGCAGCTTTATGAACACCATTTAATCTATATATGAAAGGTCATTAGGCTACTATTACATTTTTTTAATTTACATACAGCTTAACAATGCAGGAAATGTTTTTAATGGACAGCTTACCTTGAGTTTTTATTTCCAGATTGATAGTACAGTCAGCTGTTCCGCCCGGTGATGACTCCGTGTCTTTAAAACGAAGCTGGTGAGTGAAATGTCAGCGTATAACTGATGTGGTGTGATGACTAAATGTTGGCTTATAAATAGACATTTCCTTCAGGACACGAACACGTTTCAGCTGCAAACCTCTCGTTGTAACTTCTGAAGTATTATTATTACTGTAGAGTGTGCACATGGCTGTGTGAGGGGGGGTTATACTGAGAGCCAGACATCTGGCTCTAATAAAGGAGAGCAGCTACCGGTCTGGCCTGCAGCCGCGGCCGCCGTCCTTTCTGCACAAACAATGGCTGTATTCTCAGCACGGCCTCCTCGGCTTTGCACATTATAGCTCTCCTGCTGATGTTGACGCCACGCAGCATCTTACTCAGCAGTTGCGATGCATAGGCACAGGCGGGCAGCAGCAACTCTTAACAAACTCGACTGAGCCTCGGCTTAAACTGCTCATTTAGCTCCCAGAATGGAGGAACCAACGATACACAGAGGACCTCTTAGGCTGCAAACAAGCCGCTACAGAGGCCTCGCTCTATAATTCTCCTCTCCCATCTCACTCCAAAAGTGGCCTCCTGTATATAAAGTCAGTGTCGATGATCCCTGCTGCCGTCCCGGTGGGGGAAAAAAGGGCAGCACTGCTTAAACAAACAGAGCTGGTAAAAACAAGCCCACGGGGGAACCGAGCGAGCACCTAGAGGACCCGGCTGACTTTCTAACAGCCACATTCAGAGTGCTGTTGTCCCTGTTCTTAACTCCTCAGTCTGCAGCGGTCTATGTTCACTGCCCAGCTGTCTCATACTGTACCGGTGCTTATACTCAAATCAAGCCGACGGGTATATTTATGTTGCTTTTGAACGACGTCTATTATTAGACTGAATTACATATTTGCTGAGAGGAACACAGGAAATATCTGAGGGGGTTTTTCTCTCAAGGAGTGGATTTGATTGTGCTCATATTTAAGTATTATTTATGCACAGATTAACAGATCTTTATATACAGTGAAGCGTGGTGTCATAGCAGGTAAAAATCAATTTAATGTTATAGGGTAGTTTGACCATTTTTGGGAAATACGTTCATTTGCTACGCAGCTCACGTGGTTCTTTGCTGCGCTCCTTAGTTTTAGAGTTTCGTCTGTGAAAAGGCCCAAAGAGTCTACAGCCCAGCTAGCAGCTCTGTGAGGTCGTACGTTACGTTAGATTACTTTGCGTTAAATGCCAACGTCGGCATGCAAACATGCTCACAGTGACGATACTCAAATGTTTACCATGTTCACCATCTCATGGTACGTGTCCACAGGAGCGTTTTTTATCGCGAGGGGACGCGACGCTTCCCAACATTGGACGCTTGGTGTGCTGTCCCTAGAAGCAAGGCACTCGGCTCCCGATTGGACGCAGTAAGAAATCAAATAAACATATTCCACAAAATGTCAAAGTGCTCCTTTAAAGGGCAGAAGACTGAAAACGAAAGGGATTTTATTTTGGTTCCTTTTGGCACCAAAAATTTTTTATTTAACCCAAAAATCTGATCACATCTCGTCTCATCAGCACAGACGGACAAAGCCAGGAACTGTTTTTTTAATTTTGTTTCTCTCCTTCTCGGCCTGTTTCATTCCTGAAGTCTCTACAGTCCCAGCGCAGGATGTTTTTGTACAGTGTAGACATGATGTCATTCATTCTGCTGTTGTTTCTCTGAGCTGTCATGTCTGGATCGATGAGTTGCCTCACACACTTACAGACATTACACACACACTATGTTTGTGTGGCACTATTGTTTCTCTGTGCCTTTCATTCACAGCGACACACAGAGCAAAGATTCAGAGTGCCACCTTCTCTCTGTGGTCACCTGGGCCTTCCTCCATTACCGACACACACACACACACACACACACACACACACACACACACACACACACACACACACACACACAGTGAATACCTACTCCAGCGTCTGCCAGCAGGACAGATGCTTCTGCTTCTCACTACGCTGTTTCACACACTGCTGCGTTAAGTTATCAACATAATTACAAACCGATTGGTGAAGATGGGTGCTTCAGATTGCCGGCCTGTCAGTGGCCGTATTAACCTTCCTCTTCTTCCCTCTTCTAAACAACAGTTCAAGATAACACTTCATTTCACAGGTCCGCAAATTTCATAGGTGATAATTAGCAAGTTACCTATTTTAAATTTCTTTGGAATTACTGCCAAATTACCCAAATATTTACCTCAATTTATTTTGGAAATTACACATTATTTAATAATCATATGCTAAAATAATAATATAATTGTAAATAATAATAAATGATTAATTAATACAAATAATTGTGTGACTTATTGTCAACACAAATGTAGCCTGGTTTCTAATTCAGGGAGTTTTTAAAGACATTTTAATTAATTGATTTGCTAATTATGATCTATTTATCAGCAGACATGGATATAAAGCATATCAATTAACTTTGTATTCTTTTCTATTCATTTATATCGGGAAATAGCGGAATATAATTATTAAATAATGTTTATAATAAAGTAATTTTTGATCAATTTTGAGGTAAATGTTGGGGTAATTTGGCAGCCTCAACATTTATCGAAAATTACTTTTATATAAACTATTTCCCAATAGCTGGTAATTTATTTAATACATTTCCAGGAAAAGAATACAAAGTTAATTGATACGCTTTATATCCATGTCTGCTGATAAATAGTCTTTAAAATGTCTTAATAAACTCCCTGAATCATGACATTAGCTACAGTTGTGTAGACAATAAGTCACACAATTATTTAAATTAATTAATTATTTATTGTTAATTATTAATTATTTTAACAATTATATTATATATTATTTAATATATTATTATTTTAGCATATAATCATTAAATAATTTTTAGAAGAAAGTAATTTTCAATACATTTTGAGGTAAATATTGGGGTAATTTGGCAGTCATTCCAAAGAAATTTCAAATATCTTACTTGCTAATTATCACCTAATAACCATGAAATTTGCAGACCTGTAAAATGAAGTGTTACCTCAACAACAGACGAGGGAAGAGTAGAAAAGCATCAACAGGAAGCACCTTAATTCAGTTTGAGGAAATACAGTAACACCTATAAATTGTGATTTATTCCATTCACAGCCCTTTCACGCAACAATTCACCTAAATTAACCTGCTTGTAAGATTTAATTTATTGCAACTTGGGATTTATTTCCCAAATGTGGCCGTCAGTGCTGTCAGTTATAATAACACTGAAGTTACTGCTGAGACGGAAACATGCCGACATCGCTGCAGTGTCACTGATAATAATGGACAGTACCATGGATCCGATCAATACACAGCACAGTTAGGCTACTGATGTTTCAGATTCTCAGTCAGATAAAGGATCAATGACGACGACGTTTTTGCCCTTATTCCAAAAAAAAGACAATATTCCTACTAAGATGTTTACATGGCTGATAAAAATCAATATTCTCGTTTACATGCAGCCGTTCATACTCCGGTTAACCGGTGTTGGACTTGTTGGACCGTGCGAATGCAGCCTCCCTCTTTCATTCCTTCAACCAGCTTCTTGAAAAAGGCCGGCGTTGTGATATTTGTGCAAATCCCAGCACCTGTTGATATCCGAGTGTTTAAAAGGAGGTGTGTTTCTCCCCCTTCTTTTCTTTTGGGCATGCATCTCTGCAAACTGTCGGCTAGGTGGTTTGTGTACAAACGCACAGAGTTGGCCGTAAACTGCCGTAAAACCCCCCCGATTGAGACGTATATTCTAAACAACCCCCTCGTCAAAGAGGCTTTCTGCCTATCTGTGAAGAGCACGCCCGGTGGAACACATTAAAGTGAACTTCCTTAGATAAATCAGTGCGAGTGGAAGGCTCGTCTTGGCCCGCGTCCCCGGCGGGCTTCATGTGTCTTGACATCTTGTACCTCCTCCTACAGCGAGCAGAGGTCACGCTCCCTCTGACCTCCGGAGTGTTTCCATCGGCGTCATGTTCTACCAGATGGTGTGGCTGTTGTGCTGTGACCTGTACAGTAATGTGTGTGTGTGTGTGTGACCTTTTGAGGAATGAGTCCTAAATCAGCCGTGTCTGTTACTGAATTTATACCATGTCATCAGCATTTTTCACCGTTGTGTGTATCAGAGTGCCTCATGTGCTGTAAAACTACGAGTGGAGCGGCTGGATAACGGCTGCATGTGTAGATGGTGTGTGTGTGTGTGTGTGTGTGTGTGTGTGTGTGTGTGTGTGTGTGTGTGTGTGTGTGTGTGTGTGTGTGTGTGTGTGTGTGCTGTACCCGCTCTGCCTTAGAGGGAACGTCTCCGATGAAAAGGCGACACTCTCATCCAAACAGGCGCCACTTTATTTATTTATTTATTCTCAGACAACTACCCATACTCCTTTCCATCCTTCGCAATCACCATGGCAACACACCCAAACTCCCCGTATCTCTCGTTTCCTCCCGGGGGGGGAAAACGGCTTCTCACTGTTTCTGTTTTACTCCGCTCATTTCCAGGCGCACTCACCAAAGTCATGAATAATTGACTGTGTGCTGTACACTGAGTGTGGGAGAGCGGTGTCGACCCTGCGGCAGCGCGACCTGCGGTTCATCCTGTCTGATGTTTTCACAATAAAAATGACACTGAAACTCCCAGAGCCTCCCACGGACTTTTTTTTCAAGCATGTGAAATATGTAAGAACACATAGCAGCTGTACATGACCCCCTGATACAGAAAAGTCCCGGCAGCACTTAAACACACCATACAGAACAGAAGAATAAAGCCGTGAATTCATCTCACTTTGCCTTCACATTCCTGTCGTCCTGGCTGGAGGACATACAGTAATGTCCCTCTGGCTCCATAGCGGAGCTCTCTGAACGGGTTCTATCCCTATAAATTGATCTAATTGACAGGGTGTCTTTATTCCAAGGTATCGACACACACGTGGTGTTTTTTTTTCTGATTGAAGTGAACTCAAAGTGCCGGGGGAAAGTGTAAAACATGTTCAAAATCACGACCGTATTCACTTATACACTACTCCCTTAAATACTAGATACTCAATAGCTTAATAGCAGTGATTTTGAATGCTGCCACACAGGTATTTGCAGTGTCCAAAATGCATAATTAGTTAATTAAAAAAAAGTCGTGGTAAAGTATATCAAAAAAGTAAAAGAAAGGTCATAGTAAAGTATGTCGAAAAAAAGTAATAGTATAGCATCTCAAAAGCATAAAAAGTCATATGTCGAAAAAAAACAAAAAAAGTCAGAATGTAGTATGTCGGAAAAAAAAAGAAAAGTCAGGATATAGTATGTCGAGAAAAAAAAAAAAAGTCATTGTATAGTTTATTGGTAATTTAATTTAAATGAAAAAAAGTCATAGTATAGTATGTCGAAATTTTTTTGAATAAAAAATAAATAGTAAAGTATATTGGTAATTTAATTAAAAAGAAAGTCATAGTATACTATTTCGAAATTTGACATGCTATTTCATGACCTGTGAAATGGCTCAGTGTGGTAGAAATTTGGTTGAAATACCGGGGGTTGTGGGTTCGATACTTATATGACACAGTCTGTTTTCAGGTCTAACTTCTAATGACCAAGTCAAATATACCAAGAGAACAATCACAAGTGTATCTGGTGGTATGGCTCAATGGGTAGATATCAGGTTGGAATACTGGAGGTTGTTGGTTCGCTCCTTATATGACAGTGAGTTTTGAGGGCTAACTTCAAATGATGATGTCAAATATACCAAGAGAACAGTCTTAAGTGTATCTGGTCAGATAGCTCACCTGGTAGATATCTGGTTAGAATACTGGAGGTTGTGGGTTTGATCCTTATGTGACACAGTCTGTTTTCAGGTCTAACTCCTAAAGACCAAGTCAAATACACCAAGAGAACAGTCCTCAGTGTGGCATTGGTGGCTTGGCTGCTAAGTTCCCGGTTCTGGCTGCGGCAGAGCGGGGTTCCATCCCCACCCTCACATCGATGCCCGGTGCCCGACAGTGGAGTGAGACGAGCGTCTCCTCCCAGAGATAACTCTGGGGGGTTATGCAACAGGAAACATGAAGTTGTAAATATAATGTAATATATTTATTTGTGCTTGTAAAACCCTAACCTGTATAATATATAACCCTAACCCTAACCTGTAAAAATATATAATCCTAACCCTAACCTATATAATATACAACCCTAACCTGTATAATATATAACCCTAACCCGTATAATATATAACCCTAACCCGTATAATATATTACCCTAACCCGTATAATATATAACCCTAACCTGTAAAAATATATAACCCTAACCCTAACCTATATAATATATAACCCTAACCCGTATAATATATAACCCTAACCTGTAAAAAGATATAACCCTAATCTGTATAATATATAACCCTAACCCGTATAATATATAACCCTAACCCTAATCTGTATAATATATAACCCTAACCCTAATCTGTACAACCATAACCCTAATCTGTATAATATATAACCATAACCCTACCACAGACATGTCAACCATCTGCAGGAGCAGAGCAACAAATTTAATGTGTGAAATGTAGTAAAATTTACTGCAACGTCATGTTCCCTGTTGCATAACCCCCAGTGTTATCTCTGGTAAACCCTGGGAGGAGACGCTCGTCTCACGACACTGTTGGGCACCGATGTGAGGGTGGGGATGGAACCCCGCTCTGCCGCAGCCAGAACCAGGAACTTAGCAGCCAAGCCACCAATGCCACACTTGAGGACTGTTCTCTTGGTGTATTTGACTTCATCATTAGAAGTTAGACCCGAAAACAGACTGTGTCACATAAGGATCGAACTCACAACCTCCAGTATTCCAACCAGATGTCTACCACACTGATCTATACCACTAGATACACTTGAGACTGTTCTCTTGGTATATTTGACATCATCATTTGAAGTTAGCCCTCAAAAGTCACTGTCATATAAGGATCAAACCAACAACCTTCAGTATACCTGATATCTACCCATCCAGCTATACCACCTGCTACACTTGTGACTGTTCTCTTGGTATATTTGACTTGGTCATTAGAAGTTAGACCTGAAAACAGATTGTATCACATAAGAATCAAACCCACAACCTCCTGTATTCCAATCAGGTGTCTACCACACTGAGCTATTTCACATATCAAATGTGACTTTTTTTCATTACATTTTTTCATTAAATTAATGACTTTTTTTAAATTAAATTTACAACATACTGGACATACTATGACTTTTTTTCATGAAATTTTCGACATTGTATTTTTTTGTGACTTTTTTTTCATAACATTTTTCGATAAAAACATAGTATGTCGAATAAAAATAAAAAAGTCATAGTAAAAAAGTAATTGTATAGTTAGTCGAAAATAAGTCATATAGTATATTGAAAGAAATAAAAAAAAGTGATATCATAGTATGTCGAAAAAAAGTCATAAGCATGCTGTTTTATGCAAATGTATTTATATATTTAATATTTGAAATTAATTACCAACACAAAACAATGACAGATATTGATCCAGAAACCCTCACAGGTACTGCATTTAGCATAAAACAATATGCTCCAATCATAACATGGCAAACTGCAGCCCAACAGGCAACAACAGCTGTCAGTGTGTCAGTGTGCTGACTTGACTATGACTTGTCCCAAACTGCATGTGATGGCTTTAAAATGAATATGCGTTAACGAGTAATATAATATTATTCTATCAGTCATACAGACCACTGTTGGGTAGATTTTAGCCTGAGTTTCTGCCTCCAGTAGCCCGTCATGTTGCTGCCTCTGATGCACCTGCTAGTTCTAAGCCTCGGCTCATTAGAGCTGCAGCAGCTGTGTTTGTGTCTCAGTCCGTCTCTGAGCCGGCACAGCCTCCCTGCAAAGACCCCCGTCCCTCTCATTACGCCAACACTGTGTTCTGCTGCGCTCAGTGGTTCCTTTAAAGTGGCCCGCTTTAAAGAAAAGGCCCTGGGTCCAAAAAGTACCACATGAAAAAATACCCCCAAAAACAGAAAAAAAAGAGAAAGGCAGAGTCTAAGACGGCTCTCATCGGTGAACCTCAGATTGGAGTGTATGAGGCTTTTATCCGAGAGCGTGGTCTTTCAATTTGAACTCATTGATTTCAGTTTTTGTAACCCTGTCCTCGCACTCAAATATGGCCCTTGCTTGCACTTAGATTTGCATGACCTGCAGAATGTCTGTGTAATGTCGTGGTATTTTTACGCCTTCCTGTGAGACCAGGTTGTCACTTTTCATGGTAACAATCGAGTGCAACACAATGAATGTGTCTAGATATGTGCAGCGTTACTTCCATATTTAAACAATATCACGCCTGTTCGACATGCTATACTATAATTTTCTTTTATAAAAACATAGAACATTTTCGTATGTCGAAAAAAATAAAATGTCACAGTATAGTATATTGAAAAAAAAACAAAAGTCATAGTATATTAGGTCGAAAAAAACATCATAAATTTAGTATAGTATGTTGAAAAAATATATATATCACGCTCCCTAGGGTGACCATATTTTCAAACCCCCAAACCAGGACCCTTAGGTGTACCGCACGTTCATGCATGTGCGTACATGCGCTAATATGCATGCACCATAGGCGTTTTTATCAGGATGGCTAACTTAGCGCACCTGTGGTGCATTTGAGCACGGAGTGGGATCAGAAAGAAGGCGTTATTATAGGGGGGTACATTAAAGGCTGTGACAATCAGGACTATCCCCGTCATGACGCACTGACTGTTTGGGAGTCCCGTAGAGAGTTTTCCTCAGAGGAAACGTATTGTTGTCTGGGACTACGTACATTATTTTTCAACTTGTTTCATCTCAGGCTGTTATAATAAAAATTGTGGAGCTCAGAGGACATTTTGTCCAGGATGGAGACACCGTCCGGGTGGAAGACTGACGGGAACGGACGGTCCTGAGGGAGTTACATAAGAGGAGTTAAATGCCTGTTGATGCTCAGAAGGAACTGTGTAGAATAATTAATCAAAACGACACGTTTGATGTGCACATAAGCACGGAGGGATCTGTGGTTCACACTAAATGCAACCGGCAGATCTGCCGTGTTCGTGCGTAATTGAGGCTTGACCATGCACAACATCACTCTCTATAGAGCCGGCAGCGGTGCGCTGTGCTGCCTCTTTGTATACTATATCTCATGCACACAAATTAATAATGAGTGGAACATGATAAACCTCTATCTACGTATAATATTATTATTTCAATTTGGTGAAAACAATTTGAGTGTTTTACAGATGTTTTTCGGGACTCGGGACACGTCAGCTTCAAACCAGGACGTCTGGTCACCATACGGCCTCCCCCCTGAGGTGGCTGTGGCTCAGGTGGGTTGGTGGTTCAAAGTGCCCTTGAACAAGACACACTATATGAATTCAGTCTGTTTAACATCTTGGCCTGAAATAGAACCTGCGACAACATCAACACGACGTGTGTCCTGCTGTAAACAAGAAGACCCACTGAACTGACTTGAAGGGAGTGGTGGTGTTGTTCTGATGGCCAACCGAGAGCGACCGAGAGCACACCCCCCCCGAACCCTCCCACGCCTTCACCAACCACACATTCAGACACACGATCGGCAGCGTTCCTCCTCATGGCTGACCTTGTGGTCCCATCTCTGAATTACACATTGCCCTTCCTACCCTCTCCAACTGCACACCCTGTCATTAGCGGGAGGCCAACAGCAACTGGTGTGTGTGTGTGTGTGTGTGTGTGTGTGTGTGTGTGTGTGTGTGTGTGTGTGTGTGTGTGTGTGTGTGTGTGTTTCAGTGGAGGTTGAAAAGCAGAAAAATCAGCTTCATATTCCGACCAAGAAGAGAAAGAGATGGAGGCAGGTTTCCTAAACAAGCTGTGTGCTACTGCTCTTTTCTTACATGCATTCTTCAGACTGACATCAATTACTGTCATTCTACAACGCACAACGAAATGCAAGTCTCTTTATGCTACACAAGAAAAAGAAAACAACCAAACAGAACTATTTTGAATGGTGGCGTATGGAGGATGATATTTGTGTTATTGGTGAATTTGGGCACACGGCACGGTCTCATTCGCAGGTCCTTAAACACTGACGTTATGTCGCAGCCCTCGGCGTCTGATACCAACGCACAAAGCACCCTGTAGCGTCCGTATGAGACGCACCGCGCTTTCAACTAACATTATTAGAAGCTCCGAGAAACTGCACCGGAAGTCAAAAGACGTAGTGAAGAGAACGGTAAAGTACTTTGCAGAAAGAGGATGGGGTGAATGGACGGGTCAAACAAATACAGGAGTTTCACCCAGGAGACCGCTGTTAGTGTCCCGCGTGAAACCAGAAGTAAATGTTGACTGTTTTAAGTAACTTAACATACACCACGTAAATAACGTAAGCTACGTAACTGAATTTACGTAACAAACCTACTTATTTGAATCCAAACCTTGACCTTTTACTAAACCTACCAAAATAGTTTTCTTGCCTTAACCTAAGTCAATAGTTCTCAACCTATTTCGGACGTTATCACCCTTAAAAGAATTACAAATCCTCGAACAAAATCCTCAAATGGAATAAGATGATTCAGTGTATTTAATGAGTTAGTCTTTTTTTTTATTAAATCAACTTTCTTTAATGAACAGAACTCTGTCAGTTTCGTCAACATGAATAAACTGATGACGTCTTCACGGATTTGCCAAGCGAATGAAGATACATAATGTGTTTTTCTTTTTTTTGTAACGGCTAAATTTACTATAAAAGTTTTAGAGCCGAAATAGATTTGTTTTGTTATTGTGGTTAAATAAATGTAATTTATGGTGCTGTTAGATTGTTAGATTGCTACTAGACCTCCTTGTTAATACAGGTACGGGTACCTCCCCTTTGTGTACATCAAGAGGGAGAGTAAAAAGGATTTAGACCGCAGCGAAGATGTTGTTTTTGAAAGAATAAACGCCAACAAATATGGATTGAAGCAGAATATTTTGTTCGATTAAAAACATGAATTTTGTAAATTATATTTTTTTAATAGTTTTATACACAGACTTTTATCTAGTAAGTATGTTATTTTGATTTTAGTTATACATTAGCAAATCTAATTTTGACGAAATCCTGGCGCACCCCTCTGTGATCTCCCAGGTTGGGACCCTCTGACCTGAGTGATTAAAGGACAGGTTCACAATTATTCAAGGCTGCTTGAAAATAATTATCAGGTGCCCAACATGTGCTTTGAAACAGGTTTTGCTCGCTGTAATCAATCCTATTGTTCATACAGGCTTTTAAGAGATCCATTCCTGATGGGAGACTAAATCTGCCATCACATACATGAAGGCACATATTACGTTTTTATTAAGTTATAATATGGTAAAATGTAAAGTTCTGTAAAGTTCAGACATAATTTATCTTCGTGTTCTTTTACCGTAACACAGAATAATTCATCTGGAACATGCAGAGGAATTTGAACGAACACTTTGCCGCTAAATAAACGTGATGAGAAGCTTTTCATGCCTCGATAACACAGATAACATCACATTTACTGAAATTTCCCATGACAGGGCTAATCAGGCTCATGACCACGATGTTACTGGTCCAGATTCACACCAGCGTCCCTAACCCTCCAGTAAGAGATGCTTCCCTCCCGATGCCCTTGAGTAAGACACCCGCTCCTCAGCTGATCAGCAATAAAGAGCTGTCAATGAACAAGTTGTTAGGGAGGTTTTGCTGTAAAACATTACGCACGGTTAGTCAATTTTTCGTCCATAAAGATGAAAAGTGTTGGCGGGATATCCAGACTGAATGGATTATCTGATGGGATGATAAATCACCCGCTGATTTATGCTAATGCTGACATTTAGAGTCGAGGGCTAAAGTGAACGGAAGAGGACCGATCTCTTTGCTCACATCGCAGGCAGTTTGCGTCCTGAGGGTTAATGTTGCCATAAAAATGTCATCTGTTATCAGGAGGGAGAATTCATAGCATGAGGTGGTGCAGTGGTCAGAGAGACTGGGCTTTTAACCGGAGCAAACCGATGAGACAGATGCCCTGCTGAAGCGCCCGTGGGCAAGACATTGAATCCCCCACCCAACAGTAGCCACAACAGATAAATGGTAAAGCTGAGGCAACAATAAATCATAAAACCCTCACAGGTACTGCATTTAGCATAAAACAATATGCTCCAATCACAACATGGCAAACTGCAGCCCAACAGGCAACAACAGCTGTCAGTGTGTCAGTGTGCTGACTTGACTATGACTTGCCCCAAACTACATGTGATTATCATAAAGTGGGCATGTCTGTAAAGGGGAGACTCGTGGGTACCCATAGAACCCATTTACATTCACACATCTTGAGGTCAGAGGTCAAGGGACCCCTTTGAAAATGGTCATGACAGTTTTTCCTCGCCAACATTTTGTTTAGAGCGTTACTTAGCCACATGACATGGTACCAATGGAAATCCTTAGGTTTCCTAGTTTAGTTATTATCATGTTAACTTTAACAGCCCTAATATATATAAAGATATACAGTCAGGGTCTGAAATTAGCACCCGCTTCCCGCCAAATGTGGGTAAATTGTTGGCAGTGATGGGAAAAGTTAGAGGATCACTACAGTCTGTAGGATTAATCTTCTGAGCAACGTGAATGTACAAACTTTAATGTCAGTCAGGAACACAGCGGTGGGCCGATGCTTCTCTGAAGGAGTGCCGGAGGTCTTTGAAGCACTTTGATTGACAGCTTTCTGAGCCAATCACACACAGCGGTGATGCCCTCTTTAACCCACCTCGCACTAAATGAGACATTTCGGTAACTTCAGTAACTGACAGATGACAGCGACACCTGCCTTTCAAATGTTCTTTCAGAGAAGCGTGATTGACAGCGCAGACGGTACTCCGTGTTTTTGTACACTCTATGATCTTTTATGCACTGTTCTGAAGGAAGGTGACCTCTGACCTCCCTAAAGGGGACAAGCAGTAAAACTATTCTTGTGCCTGGTTTAACAAATGATTCACTTTCCAGAGGCCGGCCCACACGCTGAAATAACACGGTTATTGATGGCGGTGGAACGATTCTGTTGGATTAGACCTGCTTTTATTTGCTGCCCATGAATTAAACTTCTGTCCCCTCCCAGTGAATAATCACTCTACAAGCTCTAATATGCAACTTTTCACCTTCATGCTGCTCTTTATACGCCACTCATCCTGAGCCGTCTGCACTGAGAGAGCTTCCAGCTTTGAGCCTGAGCTAAAGACGCCACAGGCACTGGACAAACAGATGGAGGAGAGCAGCCGATCCTCACTGACTGTAAGCTGGTGGAGCTGCAGGACGTGTCTGATCAAAGTTTGGCTTCACTGTTTGTGTTCTTTGACTTTCTTCTGTAGCTGAAGCTGATGCACTGTGGCTGCTACATCACTGAAGGCAACGTCCCGGACAAATATAGGCTGTTCAGAATCATACTAGACCTACTCTATCAAACAAAATGTCTTCTATTCACTGATTATTTTACTGTGAATGAAGTTAGCCTTGTTGCATAATTCCCTTGTATTTCCCTCTGGCGTCTAAGCTATTTCTTTGCTATTTTTAATCCGCCTTTTGTAAAAATGACTCTCAACGCTGTAATGCACATCAATCATGACAATTAAAAAAAAATTTTCAGGACAAACTGGCTAATAGAATATGTAGTGCAGTGATGTCACATGAATGTATAAATAATAAAAAATTACCATAAAGACAAGAGAGAAAATAAAAACGGAAATTGAATCTCACAGAAATGTACTCTGTGTTCTAACCAACACAAATCAAAAGACATTTCAATTTTTTTAACAGAGAAGTCCTGGAGTTTTTCTACAAAAAGACTTCAGACTTTTTTGTCTCACATTTTTCAGATCTTTTTTTCAGACATTTTTCAGATCTTTTTTTTCAAACATTTTTCAGATCTTTTTTTCCGGACATTTATTCAGACTTTTTTTTCAGACATTTTTCAGATCTTTTTTTCAGACTTTTTTCAGATCTTTTTTTTCTGACATTTTTTTAGATCTTTTTTTCGGACATTTTTTCAGATCTTTTTTTTCAGATCTTTTTTTTCGGATATTTTTTTAGATCTTTTTTTTCTGACATTTTTTCAGACATTTTTCAGACTTTTTTTTCCAGATATTTTTTTCCAGATATTTTTCAGACTTTTTTTGTCCGACATTTTTCAGATATTTTTTTTCTGACTTTTTTGTCCGACTTTTTTCAGATATTTTTTTCAGACTTTTTTGTCCGACTTTTTTCAAATATTTTTTTTCAGACTTTTTTGTCCGAGTTTTTTCAGATATTTTTTTTCCCGGACATTTTTCAGATATTTTTTTTCGGACATTTTTTCAGATATTTTTTTTCAGACTTTTTTTTCAGACTTTTTTTTAGGACATTTTTACAGATATTTTTTTTCTGACATTTTTTCTGACATTTTTCAGATATTTTTTTTCAGACTTTTTTGTCCGACTTTTTTCAGACATTTTTTTTCGGACTTTTATTTCTGGACATTTTTCAGATATTTTTTTTCGGACATTTTTTTAGATATTTTTTTCGGACATTTTTTCAGATATTTTTTTTCAGACTTTTTTGTCCGACTTTTTTCAAATATTTTTTTTCGGACTTTTATTTCTG
The DNA here is from genome assembly GCF_043250625.1 of Sebastes fasciatus. NCBI lineage: Eukaryota > Metazoa > Chordata > Actinopteri > Perciformes > Sebastidae > Sebastes > Sebastes fasciatus. Next base: position 2,230,686 of record NC_133817.1, on the reverse strand, counting down.
GACATTTTTCAGATATTTTTTTTCGGACATTTTTTTAGATATTTTTTTCGGACATTTTTTCAGATATTTTTTTTCAGACTTTTTTGTCCGACTTTTTTCAAATATTTTTTTTCTGACTTTTTTGTCCGAGTTTTTTCAGATATTTTTTTTCCCGGACATTTTTCAGATATTTTTTTTCGGACATTTTTTCAGATATTTTTTTTCAGACTTTTTTTTCAGATATTTTTTTTCGTACATTTTTTTCAGACATTTTTCAGATATTTTTTTTCGGACATTTTTTAGATATTTTTTTCGGACATTTTTTCAGACATTTTCCAGACATTTTTTTTGGGACATTTTTTAGATATTTTTTTCGGACATTTTTTCAGATATTTTTTTTCAGACTTTTTTTTCAGATATTTTTCAGATATTTTTTTTCGTACATTTTTTTAGATATTTTTTTCGGACATTTTTTCAGACATTTTTCAGATATTTTTTTTCGGACATTTTTTTCAGATTTTTTTCTTCCGACTTTTTTTTCAGACACTTTTCAGATATTTTTTTTCAGACATTTTTCAGATATTTTTTTTCAGACTTTTTTTTCAGACTTTTTTTTAGGACATTTTTACAGATATTTTTTTTCTGACATTTTTTCTGACATTTTTCAGATATTTTTTTTCAGACTTTTTTGTCCGACTTTTTTCAGACATTTTTTTTCGGACTTTTATTTCTGGACATTTTTCAGATATTTTTTTTCGGACATTTTTTTAGATATTTTTTTCGGACATTTTTTCAGATATTTTTTTTCAGACTTTTTTGTCCGACTTTTTTCAAATATTTTTTTTCGGACTTTTATTTCTGGACATTTTTCAGATATTTTTTTTCGTACATTTTTTTAGATATTTTTTTCGGACATTTTTTCAGACATTTTTCAGATATTTTTTTTCGGACATTTTTTTCAGATTTTTTTCTTCCGACTTTTTTTTCAGACACTTTTCAGATATTTTTTTTCAGACATTTTTCAGATATTTTTTTTCAGACTTTTTTTTCAGACTTTTTTTTAGGACATTTTTACAGATATTTTTTTTCTGACATTTTTTCTGACATTTTTCAGATATTTTTTTTCAGACTTTTTTGTCCGACTTTTTTCAGATATTTTTTTTCGGACTTTTATTTCTGGACATTTTTCAGATATTTTTTTTCGGACATTTTTTTAGATATTTTTTTCGGACATTTTTTCAGATATTTTTTTTCAGACTTTTTTGTCCGACTTTTTTCAGATATTTTTTTTCGGACTTTTATTTCTGGACATTTTTCAGATATTTTTTTTCGGACATTTTTTTAGATATTTTTTTCGGACATTTTTTCAGATATTTTTTTTCTGACTTTTTTGTCCGACTTTTTTCAGATATTTTTTTCAGACTTTTTTGTCCGACTTTTTTCAAATATTTTTTTTCAGACTTTTTTGTCCGACTTTTTTGTCCGACTTTTTTTTCAGATATTTTTCAGATATTTTTTTTCGGACATTTTTTAGATATCTTTTTCGGACATTTTTTCAGATATTTTTTTTCAGACTTTTTTCAGATATTTTTTTTCAGACTTTTTTCAGACTTTTTTTCAAACATTTTTCAGATCTCTTTTTTTCGGACATTTTTCAGATATTTTTTTTCAGACTTTTTTCAGATATTTTTTTTCAGACTTTTTTCAGATATTTTTTTTCAAACATTTTTCAGATATTTTTTTCCGGACATTTATTCAGACTTTTTTTTTTGACATTTTTCAGATTTTTTTTTCAGACTTTTTTTCAAACATTTTTCAGATCTCTTTTTTTCGGACATTTTTCAGATCTTTTTTTTCGGACATTTTTTTGAGATCTTTTTTTTGGACATTTTTTTAGATCTTTTTTTTCTGACATTTTTTCAGACATTTTTCAGACTTTTTTTTCAGATCTTTTTTTCCAGATATTTTTCAGACTTTTTTTAGATATTTTTTTTCGGACTTTTCTTTCCGGACATTTTTCAGATATTTTTTTCAGACTTTTTTGTCCGACTTTTTTCAAATATTTTTTTTCAGACTTTTTTGTCCGACTTTTTTCAGATATTTTTTTTCAGACTTTTTTTCCCGGACATTTTTCAGATATTTTTTTCAGACTTTTTTCAGATATTTTTTCTTTAGACTTTTTTCAGATATTTTTTTTCACACTTTTTCTTTCTGACATTTTTCAGATATTTTTTTTCAGATTTTTTTTGTCCGACATTTTTCAGATATTTTTTTTCAGACTTTCTTTTCGGACATTTTTTCTGACTTTTTTGCCCAACATTTTTCAGATATGTTTTTTAGACTTTTTTGTCCGACATTTTTCAGATATTTTTTTTCGGACATTTTTATGTCTTTTTTTGTCCGACATTTTCCAGATATTTTTCTTCAGACTTTTTTGTCCGACATTTTTCAGAAATTTTTTTCAAACATTTTTGAAATATTTTTTTTCGGACATTTATTCTGACTTTTTTTTCAGATATTTTTTTTCAAACTTTTTCTTTAGACTTTTTTCAGATATTTTTTTTCAGATTGTTTTTGTCCGCCATTTTTCAGACTTTCTTTTCGGACATTTTTTCAGACTTTTTTGTCCGACATTTTTCAGATATTTCTTTTCGGACATTTTTCTTTCTTTTTTTGTCCGACATTTTTCAGATATTTTTTTCAGACTTTTTTTGTCCTACATTTTTCAGATATTTTTTTTTCTGACATTTATTCAGACTTTTTTGTCCGACATTTTCCAGATCTTCTTTTCAGACTTTTTTTGTCCTACATTTTTCAGATATTTTTTTCGGACATTTTTCTTCAGACCTTTTTCAGATATTTTTTTTCAGACTTTTTCTTTCTGACATTTTTCAGATATTTTTTCTCAGATTTCTTTTGTCCGAAATTTTTCAGATATTTTTTTCAAAAAATTTTCAGATATTTCTTTTCGGACATTTTTTCGATCTTTTTTATCGGACATTTTCTTTTTTTTTAGAGGTTGTAGCGACTCAGTTTTAAAGCTAGAGTGTAGATACTGGTATCATATGAAACTAAAGAACCTAAAGAATCCATCGGTACCAACCATGTCATACTAGCCTGTAGCGAAGGAGGTTAAAATACGCTCCAAATTTATGCCAAATTTTGGTGAGGAAAAACTGTTATGGCCATTTTCAAAGGGGTCCCTTGACCTCTGACCTCCAGATCAGTGAATGTAAATGGGTTCTATGGGTACCCACGAGTCTCCCCTTTACAGACATGCTCACTTTATGATAATCACATGCAGTTTGGGGCAAGTCATAGTCAAGTCAGCACACTGACACACTGACAGCTGTTGTTGCCTGTTGGGCTGCAGTTTGCCATGTTATGATCGGAGCATATTGTTTTATGCTAAATGCAGTACCTGTAAGGGTTTCTGGATCAATATCTGTTATTGTTTTGTGTTGTTAATTGATTTACAATAATAAATATATACATACATTTGCAGAAAGCAGAATATTTATCCACTCCCATTTTGAACAGATAGAAAATGGACGATTAATTTGTGATAAATGGTGATTAACTATGGACAATCATATATTTGAATCGATCGACAGCCCTGATTATATATATATATTGATTAGTGCAGCTTTAAAAGCCACTATGTGTAGGATTAAGAAGGACATACATGGTGGACATGGTGGATGAATAATTGGAGGTGAACGGGTGATACGAGCTGTGACAGCTTGCACACGTGATGATCCATCAGTGTTGACGTGTTTGGCTTCACGGCTGGGTGGAGGGTGAAGGACGGTTACTTTCCTCGTGACATGTGAGGATCAGAGGACACTTGTCTCTGTGTCCTCCTAGTGTCCCTCTGTGGTGATGGGGTAATTAGTGTGTCTGGGGTGTTCACAGGGTGGCACACATGCAGCTGTGAACCTCCCCGCGGAGTAACGGCCGCCAGCCTCCTCCTCCTCCTCCTGCTGCTATCTCAGTTCGGTGCCAAATGAGATTGATAACCGCCCAAATAAAGACGGATCGACCGGCGCTTCACTCCGAGAGCACTGAGCACCCGCTACAGGCTGAGTCATCCGTCCTCTGCAACGGCGCTATCGATCTTCCCCCCTGCCTGAAAGTACAGTTAGTGTCAGTGTAAAAAGATAGAAGACACCGTGGTGGGGGGGCGCAGAGGTCACGGTGGTCACATCCAGGCCAGCTACCAGCTGTCTCGGAGGTTTTACTTCTGAGGAATGACTCGACGTTTAAGACAGCGGGATGCTGCCCGTGTGAGTAACAACCCTTTGAAGAGGACAGAGGAGCGCAGGTCGAAGCACATCAACGTCACAGCTCAATAAATCCAACATTCATACGTCCCGTCTGACTCCAGAGGAATGTCACTCCAAGGTGGCAGGAAGTCCTCTGTTTACCTGGTAAGAACACATAGAGATGCTCCGGTCAGTCACTCAGACGAGTCAACTAACTAAGTCAACTCTGAATGCTCTAGGTCTCTAGTCTGATCCATCCATCCTCTGAATGCTCTAGGTCTCTAGTCTGATCCATCCATCCTCTGAATGCTCTAGGTCTCTAGTCTGATCCATCCATCCTCTGAATGCTCTAGGTCTCTAGTTTGATCCATCCATCCTCTGAATGCTCTAGGTCTCTAGTTTGATCCATCCATCCTGAATGCTCTAGGTCTCTAGTCTGATCCATCATCCTCTGAATGCTCTAGGTCTCTAGTCTGATCCATCCATCCTCTGAATGCTCTAGGTCTCTAGTCTGATCCATCCAGCCTCTGAATGCTCTAGGTCTCTAGTTTGATCCATCCATCCTCTGAATGCTCTAGGTCTCTAGTTTGATCCATCCATCCTCTGAATGCTCTAGGTCTCTAGTCTGATCCATCCATCCTCTGAATCCTCTAGGTCTCTAGTCTGATCCATCCATCCTCTGAATGCTCTAGGTCTCTAGTTTGATCCATCCATCCTCTGAATGCTCTAGGTCTCTAGTCTGATCCATCCATCCTCTGAATCCTCTAGGTCTCTAGTCTGATCCATCCATCCTCTGAATGCTCTAGGTCTCTAGTTTGATCCATCCATCCTCTGAATGCTCTAGGTCTCTAGTTTGATCCATCCATCCTGAATGCTCTAGGTCTCTAGTCTGATCCATCATCCTCTGAATGCTCTAGGTCTCTAGTCTGATCCATCCATCCTCTGAATGCTCTAGGTCTCTAGTCTGATCCATCCATCCTCTGAATGCTCTAGGTCTCTAGTCTGATCCATCCAGCCTCTTAATGCTCTAGGTCTCTAGTTTGATCCATCCATCCTCTGAATGCTCTAGGTCTCTAGTTTGATCCATCCATCCTCTGAATGCTCTAGGTCTCTAGTCTGATCCATCCATCCTCTGAATGCTCTAGGTCTCTAGTTTGATCCATCCATCCTCTGAATGCTCTAGGTCTCTAGTCTGATCCATCCATCCTCTGAATGCTCTAGGTCTCTAGTCTGATCCATCCATCCTCTGAATGCTCTAGGTCTCTAGTTTGATCCATCCATCCTCTGAATGCTCTAGGTCTCTAGTTTGTGGCTGTAAAGTTTCATGAGGCTGTGATTGTCCTAGAGGTCACCACAGGTCATTTTATACAGTGAGGTCAATGAAATGTCTCCTGGTGACGTGGTTGGTAGCGATGGATTCTTTAGGTTTTCTACTTCAGTATCTTCACTCTAGCTTTAACACTGAGCCCGCTACGACCTCTGAAGTCAGCTGCGATCGCCCGCTGACCCTGCGGGTCTGGTTCCCGGTTTCAAACTGTGACACACTGTTCCAACATGTCTGGCCTCTGGAGGAAATCTGTTTCCAATTATGTATGAAACATCAATTGTTGTCCTGAGCGCCCAGCGAGCTGCCGGGGGATTCACGAGCTGGCTGTGAGCTACCGCCAGACCGCTCCGAGCCTCCGTCTGTCTCAGGGCTCCGTATTAACATACTGCTAATAGCCCCGAGGGTGGCTGGATGAGTGACGGAGGGATGGGGGGGGGGGTTAGGTTTCACAGGCCCTCCGGTGCCGTCTGGGTCGCTGCTGCTGAGTCAGCAGACCGAGGAGAGACCCCAAGAAAACTTCACAGCTCGGTTTATCAAGCACCCATCGACCTTGTTAAAAACGAAGCGTCTAGACACCAACAGAGGTGCGTTGTTAAACACGCCGTCTGAAATATATTAATCATAAACTCCCCCTTTAATAATAAAGCAGGACGGCCTGACGCTCGCCGGCTCCACTCTGATAAGGTATTTTTAGATGTCCTGCTGTTGTTAGTCGATACAAACCTCCCGAACCACCTTTCATCTGAAGAACACATCGGATTCTCTCTCAGCCAGCGAGACGATCCATAAGCATGAATAATCTATATCTGCTGCCTCTCATCACATGAGAGGTAAGAAAATCCATTTGACCACGTTGAAAAGTTGTGAAGAGCGCTGGAATGCAGCGTCTTTAAGGAGATGTGGGAAATCCATCGGTTATACAACCCAGGACTTTGAATTTAGACCACGATCTGTAAGTACCCGCCTTTTTCCTTTTGATCCTGTAACTGCCTCTTCCTGTTTCCAAGAAAGACACACCTTGTGACACCCAACTTTGAAGTTTTCCTATTTCCATGTTAGCTCGGCCGCTTCCACGAGAAGCCGCAGCGCCGCGGAGACGTCTGGGCTGCTGCAGTCCATCGATTCTAGAGGAAACTTCTGAGGAAACTTTGATGCTCGGTGGTGTTACAGCAGCAGAAACGCAGAGATGCTTCACTGCCAAATTAACCAAACCGATCATTCCTCTTCTAAAACGCCGGCTGTCATGATCCATCAAGAAGGCAGAACGGAAAAAAGTGACAGAGGCCTGTAGACAGGATTTCAGGAACGCTGTGCACCCCCCACATCCGGGGGAAAAAAGGTTAGAAAAAGTACTGTTGCGAAATCTCGCAAAACAATGTCCTTCCGGCTCAACCACAACGATGGAGCGCACACATCGTTGTGGTTCATAGCATTTTAACTTGAGATTGGCCTCAAATACCATATAAAAGACATTAAAGGGATAGTTTGAGTGTTTTGAAGTGGGGTACTTATCCATAGTAGGTGTAGTACTTACAGTAGATGACGGTCGGCGTGCCCCCAGTTTGGAGAAACAGACAGGCGCACCAACACCAAAGCAAAGCAAAGCAACTGAAAGTGAAACTTATCTACGCTCTCTCTAAAAGCCAGCAGGCTCAGACGACAAAAACAGTACAGATACGTTTCACTTTCAGTTCAGATCGCCGTCAGAAAATATTCTAAATATATTGTACACTTGTACGGATATCAATTTCTTTACGTGACAACTTTCTTTTAGGTGTTTAAAATACGTTTTTCTGCCGTCCCCGTCCACAGCTACTGTAGTGCTTTGCTCCGGTGTTGGTGCTTCTGTCTGTTTCTCGGTGCTGGAGGCACGCCAACCGTCTGTAGATAATACACCTTCTACCTACCTACCTCACTGGTCCACTCCCAGTACAGCATCAAACAAAAGCCATTTCATCAATGCCAAACAATCATCAAACATAAAACCGTATTAAAGGTTATGTTCTTCCCTACGATGGCTGTACCACACCACCAGCTTTTACAGGGAAGCATGAGCTTCTTGGTGTGCTGGAGGTGCTGGAGGTGCTGGAGGTGCTGGAGGTGCTGGAGGTGCTGGAGGTGCTGGAGGCGGGCGTACGTGTGACATCTGTGCAGAAATGCATGTTTCCTAAACATCGAGCTCAAGGGAAGAGGTTCGAGCATCGCCTGGTCGTGTTGTCATGGAGACTGTCGGTAGATAAAATCTAAAGCCCTACTTCAGGCAAACGGAGAGATGAATTCTTTACTGTTCGTTTCAATCACAACTCCTTCTTTTCCTCCCTGGCTCGATATTTCATCTTTCATCTTCTGCGTTGGGAGCTCGTGTGACGGCCGTCTCTCCTCTCAGCGCAGTAATGACTACCGTCCACGACGAGATGAGAGGACGGCCACTTGTCAGCTAAACCCTTCAACTAAAATAACCACAAATGAGATGCTGTTCAATTGAAAGACATTTATTTAGACATGTTTGGCTCATATGAGCCACAAAAGCAAATTAAGGGTTTCATACTGAAAGGAAATGAACCGTGTGACCGTCTAGATTCTGACAACTTCGCTCTTTAGAAGTAGTTTCATGCCTGCAATTAAAATCATTTTGGAATGAAACTCCTGAAAACTAGAAGTCGTCTTCGTCGTCGTCGTCGAGAGTACAAAAGGAAATCAGCATTACGATGCTGTAGAAAGAAAACTGCATTAATGGCATGACAGAGAGAAAGACCTTGTTAACCAGTGAATCTCAAGAGGCACATATTGGATTAGAGCCAACGTTCACGTGCACACAATATGCTGCTGAGTTATCAGATTAAGGAGTTGGTTTGATTTCTCCCGGAGTCACACGGACTCGTTTTAATAATCAGGGTTGCTTCATCTGGATGTGACCTTTTAACAAACACATGAGATTTAATCAGGTTATGTTTACACTGATTTACGATGAGTAAATGAGTAGAGAATCAGACTACGCTGACATGAAAACTGCTGATTAGTTATGTGTGCATGCATGTCGATACTTATGCATACATGCGCCGTAAACAGCGTGTGATTAGCGTGCAAACATCCAACCGAGGAATGTTTGGTTTTTCCCCCGCTGAACTGTGTGCACAGCCGAGGATAACAAATCAACACAGGGAATGAATGAGAGGAGGGTGACATAATATACAGGTCTGCTTTTACATGAGAACATTTACATAATAAGGACAACAGGAGGCTGAAAAGATGAATGGCTGCACATGACGTAAACATAATCTGCGTATCGGTTGATCCAAAGCAGTAATTGACCGTTCACTAAACCCCGCTCCCCTTAGTTCCTGTTGCTACACCTGTAGCTTCAGTCAGTCTGTCTGTCTGTGTGTCCTTTATATATCTCAAGAACCGTTCATCCCATCGACGTCACACTTGGCGGGTGTGTTGACGGGGACCCGAGGACGTGCAGTGTCAAAAAGTATGGTGCAATTTTGGATGCGTTCAATATTAATAAACTTTGAATAAACAAGCGATAGTGCTCAGAGTCAAGCATACCGTCCACATCGGGCTACCTCCGAGGTCTGAGAACTGAAGCCGATGAGGAAGTGCCTAAATGTGCGTTCTTTCGAATAGCCAGCAGGGGGCGACTCCTGTGGTTGGTTAAACATGAGTTTATGGTCTCAATCGCTTGTTTCAAATCTTCTTCAATACAGCATGATGGATGGATGGATGCCAACACACACACGGTCTGTTGGAAACTCGCTAAAGTTACGCAGACTACGTGTGGCGGCGGCGAGCACGAAGCCTCCTGCAATGCTAGAGCTGCTAACGTAGCACAAACACACACACTGTTTGTTGGACACTCGCTATCGTTACGCCGGGCAGACACACAGCTGACAACCTGCTAAACTGAACTAAATGTGCGGTGGAGACTTTTACTGGGAAAGTGAATGCATGTCCGCGACACTACACGCAGCATCGGAGCTGCTAAGTTAACGCTCCCGGACGCTGAACTGGAGACTCCCGTCAACCAATATCTGTTGTGCCTCACATGCAGCTGGTACACCGCTGCATGTGAGGCACAAATCCTGTCGGTTAATAATGGGTTAACGAGGGTCGGTTATCGGTTAAGAACATTTTTCAAAATGAGCATCCCTAGTTGGGAACCCCTGATCCAACATCCTGTCAGGAGGAAGGTTAGAAAACAGCGGCAGAAATGTGCGCGTTCACTTACATACAGCCGGGAACAATGTTCCAGCGTTATCCTCGCAGAGAGAGAGAGGGTGGGACAACTCAAAATACTGAAATCAGAAAATGATAGTTGTACTGTATGGACAGAACACATGCTGAGTTTGGACACTGGGAAAACAGAAAAACACGTAGAACACAGGAAGAAATGTCGACCAAATTCGTATAATTCCCTTCGGACCCCGGTGCTGGTGAACCTGCGAACATGTCAGTTCAGTCGATCTCAGGTAAACCTCCACCCGACCGTCTCCGCGTCCCTCCACTGACTTGATGTTGCAAAGCGGTAACACACAAGGCAGGTAATAAGTTTGTGACACGGTGGGTGGTAAATCCCCAAAACATACACCAGCAAAAGAGATTTTTTTTTGTTTTTTTTTTAAGTAGAAGACCTCCGACTGATGCTTCGGCTGGCAGAGGAACACCAGCTCGCCAACAGCAGCAAGGTTTCCTCAGCGCTGTGGGTGGCGGCTGCTGCTTTCCTGCTCCTCTTAACAAGACCAGCAATAAAATATGCAAGTGCTTTGGTGCAAACTACGCAGATTAAAATCTGTACCGTCTTAATTTATGGAATATAATGTCCTTTTGTGTGTAAAAAAAAAAAAAGCCAGGAGCAGAAAATAGTTTCCAAACCAAGTGTAGAGAAGCAGAGGAATGTGCTGGCCAGCGACGGAGAGCACCCACGTTCCCACAAGAAGGCTTAAGGGAGTCGGATGGCAGAGGCAGGTTTCCCCCGTCACCGCCGACGCTGCCTCATTGTCAAAACGGGGGCGTCTCAGTCGCCCACGTCGCTGTCCTGGTCCCCTATGACCCACAGGAAGTGGAAGCTGAGGGCCAGCAGGGCGGTGCCCAACAGGTCGCCCAGAGCCGTCAGGTAAGGGATCGAAAAACTGTCCGGATCTTTGCCCTTCCGCCACATGGAGTGCACCATCCAGTCTGATATACACAACAACAGCAACACCTGGAGGAGGAAGAAAAAGAGGATTTGACTGCAGCTTGCTAGTATGAATATACGGCGTGAAGCCTACGTATAACAGAAGTGGACGTAGCCTCTGAATCTGAAAAGTGAAGCCAATGCTGAAGTGTCTTAAACCTGCGTTCTCTCTAGCAGCCAGCAGGGGGCGACTCCTCTGGTTGTATAGAAGTCTATGAGAAAATGAGCCTACTTCTCTCTGGATTTATTACCTCAGTAAACATTGTAAACATGAGTTTATGGTCTCAATCGCTAGTTTCAAGTCTTCTTCAATACAGCATGATGTTCATTTAGTAAATTATGGTCCCATTTAGAGTCAGATAGACCATAAAGCAGGGGATGCTTTAGGGCGGGGCTATCTTGTGATTGTAAGGTCGCTACCACAGCGACCTGTAGTAATGCGTATCCCTCCCTGGTGACTTCCAAAATGCTGAACTCGAGGCTTCAAAACCGTAGTCAACAAACCAACGGGTGATGTCACGATGGCTACGTCCACTTCTTATATACAGTCTATGGGCTAAACTATGAGGGTGAACATGGTAAACATGATACCCAGCAGTAGAGATGAGCCTGAATCTGGCAAAGTCTGACTGTAATTTCTTATTTTGGCTTTTCTTATTTCTTTTAACTCGTCTAATAGTGCTTTTTTCACGGCAATACCAAAGAATAATATGGCAAAAGGAAAGAGTATAATAAGAAGAGGCAGTCTGTTAGTGTTATCCTTTAGCAAAGAATAGAAAGAATAGCAAGATGGGAGACAAGAAATATGCTTGTGTTATCAAGGACGGGAGGAATAAGTGCTTCAAAATGCTGTGCAGAATGGCATAAACACTTAAACTGTAGCGGGGAACAGAGAAGAGAAGGAGTAATGGACGGAGCAGCAGACCGGGAGACGAGTTAAGAGAGTTATTCATAATTCAAGTTTCCAACGCGTGGAGGGGGAACGGCGCCGAGAGTAAAAGAGAAGTCTATTAAAAGATAAGGACGAGTCTATAACTTAAGAGGAAATGAGCTGTCCACAGTCGGCGGTACAAACATTATGAAAACAAAAAAAAGAGATGGCAGTCATTGAAAAATATTGACATGCAAAGAATACAAGTGACGATGATGGCATCAAGAAGTGGCGGGGATAATTGATAATATATCATTCCATTAGAAGAACACACTAATGTAGGAGTTGTGATAACCGGCTGACGGCCACACTTGTCTTCGTGCGAGGGGAGTTTTTCTGATGGGATGTGTAATCCTGTTGAACACGGCCTCCTCTGCTTTCCTAGCCAATATTGTTCAGTCATGACACGATGAAAGCGTCTCGAACAACAAGCTTTCCAACCTGACTACCGGCGAACTAGGGTGTCACGGCTTCCTCTTTTATTCATGATGACAGGGCGGCACAGTTGGACATCCTCTCAGTTGTTGCTTTTGTAGCATCTCTTGCCTCAAACTGTCAACTACGATCCGTCATTTACACTTACACGGCTTCCCATCGAGGAGCAGGTTGTTTTTTTACTCAAACAAAGAAAGGGGACGGAGAGAAACGTGTTTTTTAAGGATTAAGATGCATCCAATTTCCACATTTTGGCAAAAACAAATGACAGAGACAAATGTAATAGAGTGCCGATCCATCAGGCGGTCTCTTTCTCCGTCTCTGTGTTCGGTTCCTTAATCACGTCAGAGTGGCTACAAGATAAAGCTGTTTGATCTCCTGAGACGGCCGCGTTCGCTCTGCATCTGCCTTTGTGTCGATTTCTACAATTACCAACCACTTACACAGGTGGCAGAAACATACAGCTGAAGACGAGAGGCTGAATGTTGTTGCAGAAGAAGGTCGAAGGCAATAATTCCTCCGGTTCTCTAACAAACGGTGTTGGACAGAGAAAATCAGTACTAACTCATTTCCGTGCTCCAACGTGTGCAATCGTGCAGCGTTTTGGAAACGTTCTTTCATTTAGCGACTTCAGAAAAGAACAAGAAGCTTTTGTGTCTATATGAACCTGTTGGTCAGGCAACGGGCAAAAAGATGGTTTTATTATTATCTTTAAAAGGACTCTATGTAAGAATCAGAAATGTCTTCTTAACAGCGACACCTGTGGCCGTTAAGTCAACGAAAGTCAGCGTCCTGTTGCTGGCGCTTGTGCTCGCTCTACATAGACATGAAGGAGCATCGCTCAACACAGTGAGGAGACACACGTCAGCTAAAAGCACAACATCACTCTATATTTCAGCTGCTTGGCAGTAATGTTAGCTGACCAGACCAAGGTCTCTCCATGAATCAATGCTGATCCTAGTGTTGGCTTTTCCCGCCTCAGCCTCCCGACCGCGGCCGGAGGGAACGGGGGAGACGATAACGTTTCTCTCTGCGGAGCCCCGTCACTTCACAAGACACGGGAAACCTCTGTTGGTCTGGAGGAGCTGCAGCAGTTATTTCTGCACAAACGTCCACTGAACATTCACTAGATATTCTCACAGCTAAACTAACTCTTCTGCAGTGTGGAGTGAGCAGCATGCACGTGAGAGGTGGAGAGAGAGAGAGAGAGAGAGAAGGAGCGCTTCCTCCGACCGCGGCCAACACTGTTTAACAGACGGGCTTCACTAGATACAGGTTTTGGTGCTTCACTGTAGTTTGTGTTGGAGTCTGAGTCTGAACAGCGTAGCCACACAAATTGATTTATACGTGTAAGAAGTTACAAACAGTCCCTTTAATGCAGAATTATTAAATTATCAAACATACAATTTTGTTTTTTTCAAATTGGACGGATTACTTGAGCTTTAGTGTAAGCTTTAGGTAAACATCATATCAGATGGGACTCTGTATCTGCAGACACTCGATGTTAAAAGGACTTGGATCAGAATCGGGACCAAATAACAATCATTCCTGTAAATCCTGTAACAAACTGGATTATTATTATTATTATTATTATTATACGTTTAATAAAACACGAGGGGCTGCACCGCAGCGTTGCTTCAAGTACTGGTGAGATGATGAAATGAGATTCAGAGAGGCTGCTTCGATGCATCAATGTGAGTTAGAAGGCTTATCACACACACACCAAAACACTGCACGGCGTTTTATAATACCGTCAGACAAGTCTTTGAAGTTATTTCAGCCACGTTCGTCTCCGTCTCAGTGATTGATGGTAAACAGTCACAGAGTGTGCGGTTCACTTTAAAAAGCACAGAGCAGGAACGTCCATGTGAATGTCTAAGCACGGCCTCAGCCGATCTATATACAATCTATATACAATTACTGACTTTACTGATGTTAAAATCATATATATGTGATGTGTACTTGACTCAAGTGAAATCCCTGTTTTAAGCTGCTCCGTATGACATAAAGCTCCCGTCTTCTGTTTGCTCTGACTTAAGTATGCGAGTATACATAACCCTCAATCCCGTGCTCAAAGAAACCTGCAAATCCTGCCTGAAAGAACACAATCACTTAAAGTCACTCTATTAGCTCCGTTAGAACGCTGCAGGTATTCATCATGCGGGCACACATAATTGGATTTCGCTGCACTCTTCAAAAAATAACTGCTCACTGAAATGCTTGATTTGCAGACCCTTTACAAGCTGTTTCACCTTCCTGATCCGATTCTGTATAAGAACTAATTCTAGTGCATGACTTGAACACAATTATACGCATGAAGGAAAATACTCAGGTATCTTAATACATCTTTTTCTTTGTACTCTCCTTTAAGTGCCCGAATCTATATATTTGTTTCATTTGAGTCTGTGTGGAGGTAGAAGGACGTTACCGCTTTCATTGTTGTAATCCGAGTAACGTGATGTCATATCCGTTCCGTATCCGTCAACCAAAACAAACCTCAGAAAGTATAAACCGTCGGAGGGTCAGCGTGGATACGACCTGCACCCTCACATGTTAAATCCAGCGTGGTAAACACTACACATCCAGTAAAGGATGGAAACACTTTGGGTTTCACACATTGACAGGAAAAGCAGAGCTAGACATCACGGCTAAAGCTGCATGCTAACTTCTAAAAAAAAGGGCCAAAATATGTCTGAAAATAAGGGGCTAAAAAAAGGCATAAATATGTTCAAACAAAAGTCCGAAAATGTCTGAGTTATTTCCGGAAAAAAAAGGCTGAAATATGTGCGAAAAAAAGTCAAAAAAATGCCTGAAAATGTCCAAAAAAAGGCTGAAAAATTTCAGAAAAAGCTGAAATGTGTCAAAAACAAAATCTTTTAAAAAAAGGCCAAAATATGTCCCAAAAAAAACCCTGAAAAAAAAATGCCGAAGTATGGCCCAAAAAAAGTAAAAAAAAAAAAAAAAAGACTGAAATATGTTCAAACAAACGTCTGAAATATGTTTGAAAAAGGCAAATATATGTCTGAATAAAAGTGAGAAAAATGTGTGAAATATTTCCCAAAAAAAAAAAAAAAAAGTCTGAAATATGTGCAAACAAAATGCCCCAAAAAAGGTGAAAAAAGGCAGAAAAATGTCTGCAAAATATCTCAAAAAAGGTGCGAAAAGGTTAGCAGGAAACGTTATGGTATGGCGGTAACGTTGCGGTGGAGCCGGCCGCCGCTCTCGTCTCCGTGGTCAAATGGGCCGACGCTACGACTGTAGAGCACCCAGATACTGACATTTGTGTTCTCTGCATTGAAACGGCCCCGATGGAGCTGACCATGGATGGATAAAGAGAACGGAGCTGACGGGAGAGCTAGAGACCACCTTGGAGAAGTTAGAGGAAGTAGACACGTGGGACTACGTCTGCTTTTCAAAAAATAAGGTGTTAACAAAGGGAACTGTAGATATATAAAATACATCTATGGAAATAAGATTGATGGATTATATTCACCAGAAGTATAAATCATTACATGTCCCTTATAAATTAAAAAGAAAACACCACTAATCTGTGAGGGAAATGTCTTTATTCTTTATTCTTTGATTTTTCGGTTGCTGAAAATAAATAAAATAATAAATAATTACTGAACATGATACTGATATATTTAACATCTCTGACTACATACATGCTGAAAATCAAACATTTTTACTGGATTAATTTAGATATTTTCCAAAGTAAAAGTCCCTAGAAGTGAATGATTCAACTTTCCCCCACGGTGTAGTTTTAAAAGAGTTAACAAAAATCGCAATAAATCATAATATTGAATCGCAATCCTTGTAGAATCGGCACCCGAGTATCGTGATAGGTGAATCATCCCAGCCCGACTGTTTCATACATCAACATCACACTGTTCCCTCCTCTCCAGCTCTCACAGAGAGAACAGTTTGAGGCAGAGAACTCTAAGTTCTTGCACCGGCCCTTTAGTTAGTCACCGACGGTTCCCTCCTGCTGCTCTTCTCAAGCAACCAATCTACGTCTCGTTGAGATTTACAAAGTGTTTCATCTCCTGCACCGTCTGCTGTCACCTAAATCTAAACATTTGTCTCGGCAAGCTATATTTTGCTCACTTCACACTTTCTTTTACAGAAGTAAAGACACGGAATTTGTTACGTCTCAGTGGAGAGAATAAAAGCACAAACACTTCAGCTCAAGTGGTCTATTCTGCTGGATGAGTATCTGTATCTACAAGCTTCTACAGAAAGTGAAACAACCCCACTGTTCGTCTTTTCACGGCTGCAACTGTCCAACAGCAGGACCTCGTACACACTCAGGACCTTGAGCTTCAACTCATGTATGATGTCACGGGGCATTTTCCAAGTCAAGAGACTGGCTATACTTTCATTTAAAACATCTAAAATAACGACCCAAAATGAATCAGGACTCCTCAACCATGAGGCTTATATGTACTGTATATACACTACTCAAAAACATGAAGGGAACACTTAATTCACACATCAGATCTTGATGAACGAATTATTCAAGTGTAAAATCTTTACTGATGTACATTGTGTAATTTGTTGAGAACAAAATGACGTAACAACGGTCAATGGAAAGCAAAATCCTCAACCCGTTGAGGGCTGGATTCAAAATCACACCCAAAATCAAAGTAAATAATTGAAATCACAGAATGATCCAACTCATAATGTCACTCAGTAGTGTGTACGGCGCACCACCGGCCCGTCTCGCCTGCACCGTCGGGGAGGTGGAGAGCGAGCGCCTGCGATGGGACCCACAAGATGGTGACGAGAGGTTAACGTCACGCTGCCGTAAAGTGGTATCGGTGCCGTTTTGAGAATATGAGTAGATGAGCACAGTATTGGACCTGATAGCTGATCTCGGTATCGGTGCATTCCTAACGTTCACCACGCCGTCTCCAGACTCTTTCACGCCTGTCACATGTGCTCAGTGTGAACCTGCTCTCATCTGTGAAGAGAACGGGGCGCCAATGGCGGACCTGTCAATTCTGGTGTTCTCTGGCGAATGCCAGTCGAGCTGCACGGTGCCGGGCTGTGAGCACAGGTCCCACTAGGGGACGTCGGGCCTCATGCCACCCTCATGGAGTTTGGCTTATCAGCTATGATAGCATTTATAAACGTCATATTACACAATCAATCAGTAAACATATTAATTATAATTTCATCTGTTTGTTAACAGTAAAATAGTTGTCAATCAATTTAGCGTTTATAAATGACGGTTATTATAAAGTGTTACCTACATGTGGTGCTGTAGAGGAAGAGAGCGTTCTGTCAAGCATGATCAGATCTTTATATATACATAATATAGCGTCTAGCCTCAGAGAGCCTTGTTATACGGTGCTTTTATGTACCTTATCGCTGAGCGGAGCCGAGCGGTTTGAGGACCAAAAGCTCATCTGACAGACGAGAGATCAAGCAACAGCTTAGATGTGCAGGATTCCTGATCTGTCAAGATAACACTGATAGCATCTGATACGCAAGCCGGGGATGAAATAATGAGCTTTGGGCTTCAGAGCGAGAGAGACGCTCACCCTTTTGTTTAAGAGCCTTTAACTATTATCTATTACTGGTTTGTGTCTGACCACGTACTGACCCCGTGACTAAATCAGGGGTCAGCAACCTTTACTATCAAAAGAGCCATTTCAGGCAAAAAATAAAATAGAAAATCTGTCTGGAGCCGCAAAACATGTGATCATTGTGATGAAGGTAACACAGTTTATAGTCTAAGTATATAGTATATCAGTCTAATGCAGTGAGGGACAAAGAGACAATGTACTACGGAGTATTAGGGCCACATTGAGGGAAAACACATCTGAGATTTACAGAATAAAGTCAGAATATTACAAGAAAAAAAGTCGTAATATTACGAGAATAAAGTCATAACTTTACGAGAAATAAAGAAAAATAACACGTAAAGTTACTACTTTATAATATTACGACTTTATTCTCGAAATCTCAGATTAATTTTTTTTCCTCAATGTGGCCCTAATACTCCGTCGTACCGTCGCACCATAGACCTACAACAATGATAAATAAAAATGAAAATGTAAACACAAAACAGTTAATCATTTCCATGTTTAAACCTCCACAGAGAGCCACTAGAGAGGAGCTGAAGAGACACAGGTTGCTGACCTCTGGACTAAATGAACGTTATAGATGCATATTCATCAGCGGTAAACTTGGCGTAACCTTTTCAGAGTTTCTTGACTTCCAAACTTGTCAAACTGTTATTCTCCCGTCCTGACTTTTTTCCTTGACACCTCCGTGGCTTATTGCACCGTGTTGCCTTAGTTTATTTTGCATTGCCTCATTCTTTGTCTGAATATACTGCGGGCTGACTAACACAGCAGCATTGTTAAACCATGTTGTCGTGTTTATTGTTTAAGCTACGTTTTCATGTTTCTACTCGTTTTTATTAACCATGGATTTGTGCAAAACCATCACTGCATGCCAAAATACGCCAGTCAATTTAAGTGCATTCTTCTCCTGGCAGTAGATATCACAATGACTCCAGCTATTCTGCACAAAAATGTTTCATCCCCCCCCACCCCTAATTTTCTGTGGCTTTTTCCCTTTAAATGGAACATTATCAAACCGCAGCATGTGCAATTTAACGCTTATCGCTGCTATTAAAGAAACAGACGGTTACAGTACTTTATCAAATTCCACCATGCTACAGACATCTTCGCACAAATTGTGTCTGACCCCATGTAGAGAGAAAATCTGAAACTACACTTGTAAGGTCTGCATGTGTTGAATATCAAACGGATGGGAGTCCATGCTTAGAGCCTCAGGGCGATGGGGTATTTGAAATGCAGGTCATGTGTGTGAATTAAACATTTATTTCTATTGCTTAAGGTTACCGCAGGATATTAGATGAAATACATCTGCATGGGTAAAGTGATTTTTCAGATATGCAGTAATAAACCACGCCGGGGGTCTTTTGAGGGCATCGACTGAGGCCACGGACGGCCATAACTAACGCCGCCGTCTACCTCATTCCAAGTGGGCTGAACGGAGCCGCTCTGAGTCCAAACAATCTATTCCAAACATGGAAATCATTAAAATGAATGTTCCTCACGAGGTCAGGGGATTATAAATTACCGTGGAGCTGGTGTGTGCGTGCGTTCGTTTGAGTCTACTGTCGGGGCGAGATGATGAGAGTGGCAGAATGTTTATTACCATCATTAGTGCCTGGGTTGGAGGAGAGGTGGAGAGGCTCACTGAAGGCGCTGCCACTGTACAATTATACCCTGCACATAATCCTCAAACACACACACACATTTGTTTTCAGAGAGATAAAGACGTCAGTAGGAGCTTTGCACTCCAGCGAGAGAAATATTCATATATATACTATATATATTTTCGATTTAAACATGCCGTTGTTGGACTTCTTCTTTAAAAAGAGAACTGAACTCCCTTTCTATTTAGAAAGTGTTTCAATAGTTAGACTTCAGCAGTCTACGATATAAAAAGCTGCGTCTTTTCAACACCAGTATCTGTGTCACCCTCCTCAGTACAGAATCATTACAGAAACAACACAGAAATCCTTCTGCAGAGCATTAACTAGTCTGCTGTAATCTACAAAAACACGGTTTTATTGTCATTTACTGACACGCTCGTGTCTCTCCTCTCTCTCTCTCTCTCCTCTGATCACTGTTTGTCACTGAGGCGGAGGCGGAGCGTTGGACACAGTCTGTGCTCCGTCTCGCTGGCTTGTTTCTACCAACATCAGCTGCTCTGATTCAACAACATTGAGTTGAAAAAAACATGCACCTAGGCTGAAATTCAACCGTGGTGTTGTTCTGTCCATCACGCCTGCCTCGTCTCGGTTGCAGGACTGAGTAGTTTAAGTTTGTTGTTTTATGTTCCAAAATGCAAATGTTCCTTTTGTTAGTGTTTGTAATGTGATGTGTCTGTTCTCAACATGGTGGCTTACGTTGGAAATAAGGATTTCTATGCTGGTTTATAGTTCAAATCATGAGTGAAGTGGCTGTAACATCTCTTGAGGTAAGCTGTAGGTATGTATGAAGGGTCAAAGAAAAAAATAAAATAATTGCCGACCCTGCTTTTGACTTCGATGGTTGAAATCGGAAGTCAATTTCCATCAATCAAAAAAAAAAAAAAAACCCTGCAACACATGGATTCTGTATTGTTTTTATATATAATTTGTTTTCCTAGATTAATACGGAGCATTTTATCTTATACCATATATTTATACCACGTTGCAGTATTAAAAAGTGAGCCGCAGATTGAATGTGTCATTAGGAAAAACCTCTAGTTGGTATTAATAAACATATTATGTGCAGCATCCAGCCTGATAATTAGTGTCTTCTGTTCTATCTCTGTCTGTATTAATACACTGATGAGTTATTTCTGCATCACGCTTCAATAAACAATTATTCCATAATAACTTTGCTGCAGAATTCATACAAAGTTCCTGAAAGATTCTGTCCATCTTTTAAAAACAAAAAGCAAAGTGGTGTTTAAGGTTCTTAACTCCAATCAATGAATTGATCTTTTTTAGTGGTTGTAAATATCAAGATGTGAAACAACTCCACGGGGCCCGTCTCTGCCATTTGATAATCTATCTGGGACTAAAGCACCCTTAAAGCAGCTCTTCTGGCTGCGGACTTAATTGATCTGGAAAGTTTCCGCGCCTCAGTGGCCAGGGTTACATCCTAATGTTCCACGTCTGCATCAAAGAATTAATGAGGTGGGGGGCCTTAAGGAAGCCTTTCCAGCAAAGCGAGCGTCCGATGCATACACACAGAAAACACAGCTAAACTAAATTCTTAAAATTCCAGACATCAACACAGATCACGGTGCACCCGAGGAAGTAAAAGAAGTCATTCATAACCCATAAGTGGTTCCTTCATAATTATCTTAACTGCTGCCAAAACAAAAAACCTCCACTGAAGTCAGATTCCTTCAGGCATCGCCTGAAAGCACCGACGCTCGAGGAATTCACAGGATACACACACCTGCTTCTCCTCCTTCACTACTGTTGTGTGTCGAGGAGGAAACACACACGTCCACACATTCATCTTTCATAGACGAGAAAATGATGTTTGCTTCTGAATAATAACGGAAATCAACAGTGCAGGTTCGATCGTGCAGATGCAAAAATGAACTTGCTGAAGGTCGTAATGCAAAACTTGTATTGCAGAGTCACGGATTATGGTGAGCGACGCAGGGTAAACATTATACACAAACACCGATCGAACCAAAGCAACATGAATATCCTCGCTTCTCTTGTGTTCAAACTTTAGAGATGGGGCCATGCGATAGTTCATACAGGCACGCAAATCATTTTATAGTCATGTGTCCCGTACACTCTCTAATCATGTACTGTATGTCCAATATCAGCGACTGGATGAGAACATCGCTCATTGTTTATTTTGGCCATTTTTTGTCGTTTTATTTTGGTAATTTAATGGTCTGCCTCCGAAGTATGGAGGATGGACGCTGCCAAATAAATAAGTAAGTAAGTAAGTAAGTAAGTAAATAAATAAATAAATTAATAAATTAATAAATAAATAACTTGATAAATTAAATAGTTTTTGAGTTCTGCTCTGGAAACGAATGTGTGACATGCAAACGGACAGAAGGACAGACATACATACCCCCGACTACGTTGTCGCGGGGGTATAATAAATAAATATGTCATTAAATGTCGCAAAAATAATATAAAAAAATAAATGTAGCCAATAATTAAATGATAAAATGTGACATAAATTGATATCTGTTTTTATTTGCTTTTTTATCTATTTATCTTTGTATTAATTTCCTTATTTATTTGTTAAATTTATCCTTTTATGTGTGTTTATTTTTTATTAATTATTAAATGTATTTATTTATCTTTGCTTTTATTTATTTTTATTTATTCATTTTTAAATTAATTTTTTTTATTTATTTTTGCATTCATTAATTTTTATTTATTTATGCCGCCCGAACCGAAACAATTATCGGTAGGATGTGGACCAGAAAACCAAAAACAATGTGCTAAAAGATGCTAAAAAAAGCTCTGGGAGCTGCAGAGTCGGGTGATAATTCTCTGTGTGTTCATCTTAATGAGGGACCCCTTTTCACATTATACATACTAATTTTATACATTGTTAATATTTAATTATGGATTAGTGCAGCTTTAATCTAAAGTGCTGCTTTTGTTTCCTCCTGTCTTTTGTTTTGGGCTGAAAATCATCTTGAACATGAACTCCAACTTTAAAGCAGCATTACTGTCTGCTATATTAAGACAATGCCCTTCAGCTTCAGCTGCAGAATTCTAAAGCTTCTTACGTATTAACAGTCAACATGTGCTCACCTGCAGCATGGCAGCAGCCAGGTAGACGGACATGAAGATGGGCGTCAGCGTGGTGTGTCCGCTCTTCATCAGGTGGATGGTGTAGAGGAAGATCAGGTGACCGGGGATCACCAGGAGGAGGAGCACCTGAGCAGAGCGATGATTGGCTCCTGGAGGATGGAAGGGAAGGGAAGGTTGAAGGTGAATGTGAGGGAGCCATTTCTAATAAAACTGTCTAAAAGATCGCATGGGCTCTTTATAAAATACACGACTGAATCGACTACCTGCTGTCCACAGACTCCTAACAAGGAAATTAATTTACACCTGGGACAGCGGGACACGGCAATTAACTGCCTGGTAGGACAGAAAAAAGGTTAGTGCTGAAAAGTACCGTTTCAAACTGTGAACTTGCTGCACAATTTAAAGCCTGATTAGAATCCCGACAGCGATTTTTTTTCCATTGACCTCGATATTCAAACCTACTTTAAACATGTGTACTTGAGTGAAAGCCTTTAAGGTAAATTTTTAACAGATAAAAAATTTAATTAATTTGCGATTAATCGTAATTAAATGTTCTAATCGATTGACAGCCCTAATATATATTTTATATAGAACATGACAAACCAAAAAAGTAGATTAAATAATAATAGTAATAATAATTTTAATAATAACATCTTGCAGTTACTGTGACTTATATTTGTGTAATTACCAAGAGTTTAAGGGGAAATGTGTTAAATATGGCACACGTGTATAATTGTGTGTTTAAGGGGGGAAAATAAATAAATAAATAGATAAATAAATAAATAGATAAATAAATAAATAGATGAATAAATAAATAAATAAATAGATAAATAAATAGATAAATAAATAGATTAATAAATAAATAAATAGATGAATAGATAGATAAATAGATTAATAAATAAATAAATAGATAGATAAATAAATAAATAAAAAAGCATAGTATTAATAATGGAGTTGGACAGCTATGCCTAGCCAACCTGTGATTTTATTAAATGGTCAGTATTCTCGGCTGCACGGTACTGACCTGAGCCCCAGAATGTGCGGCAGGGGTAGTAGCAGCCCTTGGCCTCGTCGGGAACCTCCCCGGGAGCACAGTGGAAGTGCAGGTGAGTGGAGATCCTGCTGGCCTGAATCGCCACCAGGTTACCCCCGATTCCTGAAGAAAGGAGAGTTCACGGTTCATGACTGGAGCAGAGCATTCAGGCAAATAAGAAATTCAGTCAAAAGCAAGAAAATCCGTTAAACAAATTGTTTTTTTTCTTAAACTTTCCTCTCATCTTTGCATCGTGTCTCTTCAGGCCTTTTAAAAAAAGACGTTGCTTTAAACGTTTGGGAGCCAGTGATATACTCTTTTTACTATTATCACATTTTGTAAGACTGTGAAAGGGATCACAGTCGGTTTCCTTGTCAAGCAGATGAACAGTCGAGAGAATGTGGGACGCCATCTGTACTGAGGGGCCACTTTACATTCACATACTGCAGCTTATCACACCTTCCCTTTAGCAAGTAACTTCCTGCGTCTTTCATCCCTTGTAGCCACAGTCTGGTGACTAAGCTCTGCAGGAGAGCTGCACATGCATACAGATATCAACAACAGACTTGCTGACAGGTGGGCGCAGAGCAGCTATGAAGAGAACTGCTCAGAGTAGAACTGCTGGAGACGTTTCTATATTCAGAATCATAAAAAATGCATCATTCAAATGCTTGCAGTAGCAGATCTTCTATACGTGGCTGCTGTCAGTCACTGAAGTGGTTGTGTACTATAAACCAAGAACAAGAAGCAGGCCTGTTATTGTGGTGACGAGTATATTAAATTAGACACTGCCACCACCTCAGGCTGATCTATACTTAATTCAATCTATCGTGGCTCTTTGTCGGCCTGGTGACATTTTATTGGAGCATTACCAGCGCTCCCACGGGGGCCTGTAAACAGACATAACCTCACAATGAGCATTCACACTCACTCTCTGTGCCCCGTCTGTCACCGTCCTCTCACTAGCTCAACGTGCCACTGATCTGATGTGGGAGCTTTAAAGCAGCAGTAGGCAGAATATTTTTGCATCATTGATAATAATAACCATAATAACCTTTCAGCATATTGTAACTCAAGTGTTCTAAAGAAATAATTAGATTCTGCTCCTCCTCATGGCTCTGTTTTCAGGCTTTAAAACATCTAATCTGATCAGCGCTGTCTAGTTTGACCGTTTGGTCGGAGTTTGCAAGTGATTGACAGCCAGCTCTCATAGATGGCAGCTGGACAGCAGACCTCAGATCAGCTCTTACTGCTTGATTTCCTCCAGTCTGTGAAATCTTGCAGATGCCGTTAGGAGCACCGGAGGACACCAGAGGAAACTAAGGATGCACCGATAGTACAAGTACTTACATTTGGGTACTCGCCGATACCGAGTACCGATACGAGTACTTCTCTGTGCCAAAAGACCCTCGTTAACAGCCAGCTGGAGGGTGTGAGCGACACACGGCAGGCTGGGGAGTCCCGCATATGAGGCGGTGTGCCGCGACCGGCTATAGGGCGGCTTGGAAAGGCTCGCGGCCGCAGCTTTACAGCGCTCCCCGTCCAGACCACGCCGCACCGTGACGGGGCTCCCTGCTCCCGACTGTCGACCGGGACGGACGGTCCTCAGTACGCCCCAACCGCGTCGTGCCGTGGCCCACGTAAAAGGCGCCAGGGGTCTGCGGCGATGTCTGCAACCCCCCCGACCCGTCTTGAAACACGGACCAAGGAGTCTAACGCACGCGCGAGTCAGAAGGTGCAAGCAAAACCCTGTTGCACAATGAAAGTGAGGTGGGATCCCGGCCCAGCGGGGTCGGGCGTACCACCGGCCCGTCTCGCCCGCAACGTCGGGGAGGTGGAGCATGAGGACCCGAAAGATGGTGACAAGAGGTTAACGTCATGCTGCCGTAAAGTGGTATCGGTGCCGTTTTGTAAGTACAAGTACGAGTACATGAGCACAGTATCGGACCCGATACCCGATCCAAAAATCACAATAAATGGTAATATTGAATCGCATTACATATTGAATCGGCACCCAAGTAACGTGATGGTATTGAGTCAGGAGATAGGTAAATCGTCCCAGCCCTATAATTTTTGCATAGATTTATGCACAATAGATTATTGTGTTCTTGGATTGTGCATGGGGTTTTGACTTTCTGGCTTTTTGTCCTTGAGGGCGTTTGGGATGTGCAGGCGGCGGCGGCGGCGGCAGGGGGTTTCTTACAACCTCAGCAGGGGGCAGAGGTAGAGCGAAGGAGGTTTTGGGGGCAATCTGGCTTATTCAGGTCACTGGGTCTGACAGGAGGAATGAGGGTGAGGAGGTCTGGGCTACAGCGAGGCCACGTGGGGAACTGCAGGGGGTCTCAGCCGGGTCTCTCTGCCCCGAGGGGGAGAGACAGACATCTCATCTCATCTCTGCTCCTCTCCTCTCCTCCAGGTTTAATTTCATTTTGTTTATTTGAACGGCTCGGGGTGTGACGCGATAACAACAAACACAGATAAAATGTGATGAAAGAAAAACACGGACAAGCAGACAGAGGAAAAAATGAGTTATTGGTGGAAGTGAGATGTAAAGCAGGCAGACTCCTTATCTTAAAAACAAACAAATACGACAAGGTGACAAGCCGAGATTAAAGACGGCTTTATCTGAGTGCTGTCTGGTGGGAAACGGCAGAACAAGATGCAGAACGTCGTATGATATCTGCAGGTTCAGAGAGCCACGTCGGAGGCTTTATAATGACAAACTGAATTTAAAGTCTAAATAAAATAGGGCTGTCAAAGGTAACGCGATAAAAACACACATTTGTTTTAACGCCACTCTTTTATTTAACGCATTAACGCAATCGATCTTTCGGAGGTTGTAGCGGACTCAGTTTTAAAGCATGAGTGAAGACTGATGAATCCATCGGTACCAACCATGTCATACTAGCTTGTCGCGAAGGAGGTTAAATAACGCTCCAAAGTTATGGTACATTTTGGCGAGGAAAAACTGCCATGGCCATTTTCAAAGACCTGACAGTACCTGTGAGGGTTTCTGGACAATATCTGTCATTGTTTTGTGTTAAATGATTTCCAATAATAAATATATACATACATTTGCATAAAGAAAGCATATTTGTCCAGCAAATGTGAGATTAAATATTGTTAACGGTTGACAACCCTAATATAAAGACCAGAACACCTCCCATTTCATGTCGCTAAAGAACCTCTCTGGCTCAATAGGAACAAGTACAACAGGAAATTAACTGGCAGACGCTTCCTCAATACCTGGATTAAATAAACCAGAATACCTTTTAAGAATTTAAATAATAGAATTCAAGCAGCCACAGATACCTTCTATCTTCTATTGCAGGAGGGAAATTGCATAAAATAATGTATTAAAATGAACTAATGGAGGTCAGCGTCTCCCTCTATCTTTCATTTAACCCGTCTTTTCTTATCACGCTCTGCACATCTCCTTTCTAATCAAACATCCACACACCGTCCTTTCACACTTCCTGTTCCGTCTGCCTTCTTCTTTAATGTTATTCTTTTATTAGAAACGGGACCCTCGGTGCATTTTAATCTGCTGAAAAGACACGCCTCGCTGTTTCCTCACCCGTGAATAAAACGCTGGGAATCGGAGGCAGATAAAAGGTTCGCTCAGACCTGGATGTTTCTGACACGCCACGCACAAAATAAAAACATCTTCGCCCTCGCAAACAGACGCAGGCTTGATTCCCCCCAGCTGTTTCGTGCCCGGGATACGTCTCGACGGGAAAACCAATTAAGAGTCAGAATCGTACTCCATCTCGTTAAATGTCTCTCATTAATGCCATTTAATTAAAAGCTTATCTCTTGTTGTGGAGGTGCCAGCGTCCTGGCAACCGTGGCTGAGCCAGTGAGAGCGGTGGGAGACAGAAGCGAGAGGAGATGGAACAGGACCAGTTCTATGGAGTGGAGACAGACGGACTGTGGCCGTCTCATTAGGTAAGATGAGCATTTTGGAGTCTTTATTTAGTCACTTTCATTTCTCCGGGGAGCACACAGGCGCCTCTTCTGTTCACATACATTCACACCTGGGAGCTGCACAGCACAAAGACAAATAGACTCTAAGGCATGTCATCCATCTTGTGTATAAACTCTTTGTCTGGATCTCAACTCCAACGGGGTCAAAGACTGCATTAATTGCAAAACTGAGAAGGATAAACGAGACAAAGAGATACGGTTTCTCTGTAAACCCAAACGTTAAACAGTCTGTTGTCGTCCGCTGTGTAAAATAAAGCTGGGATGTGTCGCTGATGCTTGTAAGGAACCTTTTGTTTAATTATATTTGTATTGACACTTAGCATCAAACACACTTCCATGAAATGAGTTACAGACCCTGAATACATCACCATCCTATGTCTGCCTAAAGTGCCATCCATTCTTGACGGCACAATTCCAAAAGAGAAAGTCTCTTAAGGGGAACATGACATCTGAAAATATCTTGTAAGGCATTATGAGTCTCAGAATCCCAGAGAACATGGTAATGATGCGCATTTAGATTTACACAATTTTATCTCCAGGAAGCTGGAGTTACCATCATAGTGGGATTTCCGAGAGGATGTAAATGGGACTGTAATTTACTAAATGAACATCGTGCTGTGTTGAAGAAGACTTGAAACTAGAGATTGAGACCATGAACTCATGTTTAGAATGTTTACTGATGTAATAAATCAAGAGAGAAGTAGGCTCATTTTCTCATAGACTTCTATACAACCGGAGGAGTCGCCCCCTGCTGGCTGCTAGAGAGAATGCAGGTTTAAAACACTTCTGTGCACTGGCATTAAAGCAATCTAACTACACAAGCTTTGAGTTTCCATTACATACGTTTATCTCTTGTCTATACAGCCCTGGATTTAGGAAGCTATTATATTAAAACCGTTGGTCCGGGTTCCCCTCGTCCGTTGGCGCCCCCGTAGGCGAGGCATTTGCAGATCAAACAGTGACACCTTGAAGCCATTCACACAGTAAAAGAAGAAGAAGAAGCAGTGCCAACACTGTGACTCACCGTTGATAACCGGGGTGTACACCACGATGCCAGCCAGATTTGGGTCGGACACCGTTTTGTCCAGGATGAGCCCTCCGATGCTGCAGAGCACAACATCATAACATCATTAAGTGGTGTGTAAGACACAGATAGAGCGAGACAAAGACGGCATGGAAAGACGAAGATAGAGCATCTAAATGATGTCCACAGTGAATTTGTATGCTTGTCTATAAATGGCACTAAAAACTGCTTCATCAGCTGCAGAGTGGTGAAGACTAAGAGAGGGTTTCCATCTTATGGTGTCCAGACTGGAGACAGTATTTCTATCGTCTTCCTCTATAAAAGCCTGAGAGATATGGTATCACCTGCACTGAGTACTGAGTAATGGCGAGCGACACCATCATTCCCTCCTACCGGCTGTATTAGTGAGGCTGCCAGGCTCAAGGGGACCCGAGGGTGCGTGTGCTCCGGTGCTGCTGCAATTTGTTTAGGGGATGAGTCATCGGGCAGACCCAGACACTGGGAGTAGCAGACGTAGAACAGATGTTCTTTCCCCTTTGAAGGGAAACAGTAGGACCGGGACGATTCACCTTCCTCCTGATTCGATATGTATTGTGATTTTTGTTAACTTTTTTAACACTAAACCATGGGGAAAAGGGACTAGGGACTTTTACTTTGGAAAATATCTAAATGAATCCAGTAAGAATGTTTGATTTTCAGCATGTATGTAGTCAGAGATGTCCTGAAGTCAAATATATCAGTCAATGTCAGGAATTATTTATTATCCAGCAACCCAAAAATCAAAGAATAAAGACATTTCCCTCACAGATTAGTGGTGTTTTCTTTTTAATTTATAAGGGACATGTAATGTTTTATACTTCTGGTGAATATAATCCATCAATCTTATTTCCATAGATGTATGTTGTATTTACAGTTCCCTTTGTTAACACCTTATTTTGAAAACTAGTCCCACATGTCTACTTCCTCTAACTTCTCCAAGGTGGTCTCTAGCTCTCCCGTCAGCTCCGTTCTCTTTATCATCCATGGTCAGCTCCATCGGGCCGTTTCAATGCAGAGAACAGAAATGTCAGTATCTGGGTGCTCTACAGTCGTAGCGTTGGCCCATTTGACCACGGAGACGAGAGCGACGGCCGGCTTCGACAGCAACGTTACCGCCATACGATAACGTTTCCTGTCCGTGACAGAGTTAGCATGCAGCTTTAGCTCTGCTCCGTCTAGCTCTGCTTTTCCTGTCAATGTGTGAAACCCAAAGTGTTTCCATCCTTTACTGGATGTGTAGTGTTT
The DNA here is from genome assembly GCF_043250625.1 of Sebastes fasciatus. Lineage (NCBI taxonomy): Eukaryota > Metazoa > Chordata > Actinopteri > Perciformes > Sebastidae > Sebastes > Sebastes fasciatus. Next base: position 2,200,906 of record NC_133817.1, on the reverse strand, counting down.
ACCACGCTGGATTTATCCACGTGGATGCTCCAATGTTTTCTATTTTTTCTCGTTTGGGCTCGGTTTGTTTTGGTTGACGGATACTGAACGGACATGACGTCACGTTACTCAGACTACAACAATAAAATCAGTAACTTCCTTCTACCTCCACATACTGTAGACTCAGATGAAGCAAATTGAAATTAAAAAAATTGATTTCAGGATAAATAAAAAATCACAACACATAGGTGAATAACTGAACACACACCTACTGATGAACATGGCAGTGATGACCGGCTCCCATCCGGAGTAGAGCAGGGTGCGGCTGGCCGGGTGCTTGGAGGAGATGACGATCCACAGCGGAGTCAGACACATGAAGAAGGCGCAGACCAGTGACGACACATACGGGTAGGTATCTGGGGAAGAGGAAGACATGCATTAATTTTTTCTGTTTGGGGAGCCTCTCCCAGCATGCATAAGGGGAATGGTACGGAAACAAGCTGGGTACTGTTTGAAAATGCTTCCAAACCAGTGCCATTATGATAGCTGACCTTCAGCAACGATACCAAAATGATACTCTCATCAGAAGCTTAGTTTGAGGTAGGGCTGCACAATCAATCGAATATTAATCGCGATTTTGGCATTCCACAATTCAATGAACATGATCGACCGCGATATATATAAAATTTAGTATCACATTTAGCAAAACCAGCTTCAGTCTCCAATCCAGCTGAGCTGCACATGTTTCTAAATGTGAGAGGAGATGTGGAGCACCAACACGGAGAAGGTTTCTCTCTACAACTGTTCTCTCTTTGTTCAAACCACAATATAGCACAACTATTTCGAAAAAAGTAATTTGGGTAAAGCACCTGCTCAGGTGTTTCCAGCAGGATACTAAATAACTGTCATTAGGAAACAGTCCCAGATTTATTATCTCCATAGTCTCGTATAGCTGCAGAACAGAAATGGCCCAATGTTCAGGGTATAATGGGCTCTAGCAGCAAACCGTCAGTCCTAAAATGCAGCGCTGAGAAAGATATAGCGAGGCACACGTTTGAGAGGGGAGCCTTGTCCCCAAATCAACCCACACTGACACTGACATTGACTTAAAATTCACAGAGTAAGCTGGCTATCAGCCACGCTCCAATTAAGGTCTTGTACAGGTTAAACTGTTTACATGAACCTCTGACAGCCTGCCATTGAGCAGCACCTTCTGCCGTGATTAAACCAACCAACAAACAATTGATATTTCGGTCTATCTCTGGTGGAATACCATCCATCCATCCCTCCATCCATCCCTCCCTCCCTCCCTCCCTCCCTCCATCCATCCATCCCTCCATCCAGGGCCGGGTCGCAAAAAAAGTTTTGATAAGCTGTGACAGCTCTTATTTGTGCCTCTGGCTGCTCATGGGTTTTGTAGCACTTTAGAGCCATCTGCCAATCTGTTTTCTCAGAACCAAAGTATTAAAATTAAGGGATTTTCAGACCGAGTACAAGTACTTACATTTGGGTACCGAGTACCGATACCGAGTACCGATACCGAGTACCGATACGAGTACTTCTCAGTGCCTAAAGCCCCTCGTTAACAGCCAGCTGGAGGGTGTGAGCGACACACGGCAGGCTGGGGAGTCCCGAATACGAGGCGGTGCGCCGCGACCGGCTCTAGGTCGGCTTGGAAAGGCTCGGGGCGAAGGTGCTTCCCGGGGCCGTGGCCAAAGCGTCACCGGGGCGGACTGTCCTTAGTGCGCCCCAACCACATCGTGCACCCCAGGGCGGGGCTCGGCCCATGTAAAAGGCGCCAGGGGTCTGCGGTGATGTCTGCAACCCACCCAACCCGTCTTGAAACACGGACCAAGGAGTCTAACGCATGTGCGAGTCAGAGGTTGCAAGCAAAACCCCGTGGTGCAATGAAAGTGAGGGCTGGCACCACCCGCACCGTCGGGGAGGTGGAGCGTGAGCACGTGCGATAGGACCCGAAAGATGGGGACGAGAGTTTAACGTCGCGCTGCCGTAAAGTGGTATCGGTGCCGCTGTATCGGAGCCGTTTTGCGAGTACAAGTTCATGAGCACAGTATCGGACCCAATACCCGATACTGGTATCGGTATCGGTATCGGTGCATCCCTAATGAAAATTGATGGCCATGAAACACATCTGTAATATCATTAAATGATCCCGGAGACTCTCGTGTTTCTATGTTGAGGAACATTAAGAATCAAAAAGTGAAGTTGTCTGTTTGCACACATACTTTAATTAATTTTTTCTTCCAGGCTCAGCCTTCTGCCAGTTTACGGCTGTATACGTAACGAAGTGGGGAATAAAACAAATAGTAAAATACATGGAGTATAATGCCCTCTCTCTTTGTCCTAATAGACGTGTGTGTGACTTGTGTATGACTCCCATTCTGCAGGTGTAGATGCAGCCGCTCTCTCAGCGGTCTAGACCCAACCTGAACCGGATTTATTTATTTAACGGCATTTCTTCCCAGTTTTTTTCTCCATCATGGAGTCAATTCTCTCGCGGACTGCCCTGAAATGGCCCAGCGTTGCCACATCCACACAAACACACACACACATACTCGTGCACGCTCACAAGCTTTGGCCCCATTCCTTGGTGTTCCCGCGCTCATTATCCCTGCTTTTATCTGCTGTCGAGCCCTCTCACGACTACAACAATCCTGTTTGTTAAAAGCTCTTTATAAATAAACCCAACTCCTGCAGCTACTATATGTCTAGCCCAGTCTCATCTCTAAAATTAGAAGCATTTTAGAAGCATAAAGTTCTTATCTGCACAGATATAATCATGTGTTTAGTTGACAGTAAACTTGACCATTACTTCCAATTCAGCAGGGAAGTGTCGGCGTGGCTCTGGCTCATGAACAACAGAGCTACTGTCCTGAGAGAGTGACACAGCCAGACAGCCTCGCTGCTCTGGCCCGCCATGGAAATATGAAATCTGAAGTGTGTTTAATACATTTAGCTCACAGCAGCAGCAGCAGCGCTAAAGTGTTCCTTTCACTGCGGTGAGCATCTATGTCATGCTATTAGACCAGACAGGGTTGGTTAGTTAGTTAGTTAGGAGACTCTGTCCAGAGGAAACAGGTCCCAGTGTTGGCTGTATTAAGTGATACAAGGTGGTGAAACGAAGGTCTGGGTGCGACATGAATTAAACATGTGGAATGTGTGGTTGTGGTGGGGAGGAAGAGTCCGTCTGTTCTCTGAGTGGAGAGCAGCGCTGCTACCAGAGTGAGGCAGGAGGGACCTCTACTGGCCGACTGAGGGAAGAGCTTCTAACTGAGAGGAGATGGACCAGACTGTCAAAGTTTATTATTAGGGCTGTCAATCGATTAGAATATTTAATTGAGATTAATCACACAATTGTCCATAGTTAATCGCATAAATCACATCTTTTTATCCGTTCAAAATGTACTTCAAAAGGAATTTTTTAAAAGTATTTAACAGGGATGAGTCATGATTGCGACTATTCATCCCGTCTTAAATAATCTATATTTCCCTTGTATTAAATGTCGCAGGCGCTGCTCGGTAGTAACGTTACTACCGGTAAAACGTCAAGGCCTTTGGAAGGAGGCTAGGACACGGGCGGACATGGGTCTTACTAACACATGTGCAGTGTAACTGCGTTGCGACTGGCTCAATTTCGGCGAGTGCAGACCAGATTTTACTGCACATGTGTTTTACCCCGAAGGTATGACGTGTGCATGCGGCGATTATTCAAATAATAATCGACTAATTCCCAGTGATTTAACGAATAGTATTTTTGCTTGGAATACACATCCCTAGTATTTAATACTCTTAAAACTGTGTCTGTTTTGGAAGTGTTGTCAAACTTCTGTATTATCTATTCATCTACAGAGTTGTCTTTTATATCTGACAACGAAGAAGACTGTAGTTCTCCTGGCTGAGAAGGGGTTAATGTTCTCAAGACAAAACAATTCCAGACACTGGGACTACTAATTACTTAATTGCACCTTAATTAACACTTAAGAGAAAGTATGCAGTAATTGCGCGTCGGAAAATGTAGAAAAAAGGGCTGTCATTCAATTAAAATATTTAATCACATGATTGTCCATAGATTAATCGCAAATTAATCGCACATTTTTTAATCAGATTTGTCAAGTATTTAATCCTCTTATCAACATGGGAGTGGACGAATATGCTGCTTTATGCAAATGTATGTATATATTTATTATTGTAAATCAATTAACAACACAAATCAATGACAGATATTGTCCAGAAACATTCATTTAGCGCAGAGTTCTGAAGGTAGAAGCTGTTCACCTACCCAGGCACTTGTAGAGGCCCTGGCTTATCCAGGCCAGGATCGCCAAGGTTATGAGGTCACCAAAACTGGCGGCGATGGGTGTGGCTACGTTGTCGGGGTTGATGCCCGTCTTCTTCGAACCCACAATTACACCCACCATGATGATACCTGAACAGAGCGTGACACAGAAAGGGTGGAGCACTTGACTTATGGTGACTTATTCAGACATTAAGAAGTGTTTTTGTAAGCCTAACTTTGAGATTAGTGACTGTTTGGGGAGGAGGACAGACGGGAGCGACCCAGCGTCGTCACGGCGACAGTATTAACAGTTTATTTTAAAGCTGTGGTCCTCAGCTGTCACTGTGTGTGTGTGTGTGTGTGTGTGTGTGTGTGTGTGTGTGTGTTTACCCTGCAGCAGGGAGGCTATAAAGGCCGTGGCCACGCTGCTGGAGCAGAGCAGCACGGCGTGGCTCATCTGGAACTTCCCTTCCGGGATCCAACCGAGAACCACGGCTGCTACGGCTGCCAGGAAACCCACCACAGTGGCCTGGACCTGGAGGAGAGACGGAGGGAGTGGGAGTTACTATTATTAGAGTAGAGACTACTACTACAGTACGTGTGTGAAAACAGGATCAGCAGAAGGGGGGACTTTTGGTACGTCATGTTCCATATCTGTCACATCACGTCTCGGTACAATAACACTTCCTGCTGATGTGTGTGTGTGCGTGTTATTGAGTAACATATCGGACAAACAGCTCGTCAAAACACTCCGAGGTTACATGTGTTTATCAGTGTGTAGGGAGATGATTAACAGAGAACGTACTCGCTCTCACTACACAGACAGAGATCGATAAAACGGTCTGAGCAAACACCCACCAGGATCCAACCAATTATCACCACCGGTGGTGGTGAGGATGTGTATCTAGAATATTACAGATGTTTGAAGGAGATGTTTTCACAGCAATATAAAATAGATAATAGAGAGAGAATTATAACTGACAAAACGCTTCAAATGTATTTTATTGCGTTGCCAAAAGGCCACGGTGGAAATGTTTTGAGTGCTCCTAAATGAAAAAGTTCAGTGCATCAGTGCAACTAATGTCTGGAGCTCTGAATCATTGTTGATTCCTTCTAAATGAAAAGGCAATAATGTATGTAATGTATGTGCATGCACGTAGTGTGTGTGTGTGTGTGTGTGATTACCTGCTTCAGTGCCAGGTTGCCTATAATTAGATTCCACTTCTCTATGGGAGAATCCATCTTGCCCACATTCACCTGTGTCGGGAGGCAGGACAGAAGAAAGACAACAGTTCGATGAGTTTTCTATGACTGCCTATAAATATGCCAGAGCCCCTTTATGACCTTAAACACAGCCCCCCCCAAGGTATCATGGACTTAAAGGGGTACTCCAGCTGTTCAGTAAAGCACCATCATACAGAATTAGAAGAGACAGATTAAAGAAAAGTATGGTCATCAATCGATGCAGCAGAGGCCGAGATATCCTGACTTTAAGACCCTAGAACGGGTCAAGCAGCTCCCAACTGGATCCTACAAGTCCCATAATGCAGTTTAATAACGTTTTTCTTTAGGCCCTCCCTACCTGGTAGAGCCCCACATCTTTCACACTTCTTTTTGGCTGTAGTTTGGTCTTTGAGCCAGCTGCAGTGTATGAGCACAACAGACAACTGAGTCTCAAGTTAACCATCAGGAGAGCTACGATGCTGCGTTCACTGTCCCCAGTTCAACGCCCGGGAGCGTTAACTTAGCCACGGTGCTGCGTGTAGTGTCGCGGACATGCAGTCACTTTCCGACAGACCGTGTGTGTGTTGTCGGTTGCGTTCTAGCTGTGAACGTAGCTGTAGCAGACAAATGTGTGTACACTTTATTTGTCGGTGAATAAATGCTACGAGGCAACAACTCCTCCGCTCACGCGAGCTATAGACGGGAGCCGACTTCCTGTATCTGTAACGCCGGCTCAAACTCTCTTAAGGTGGACCAGCTTGTCTCCTTAAAGTGACGATATCTTTTAACCGTTTTAATCGATAATCGCGTTAATCGGTTAAAATGCTTAATGTTGGTTAACGGTTAATTATTAACATCCCTAGTACCTCATACAAGCCCACTTCAAAAACACCCAAACTGTCCCTTTAATATGGACACACTTTGGACTGGACATGTTTCATCCCTTTTATAAAATCTTCATCTGTCGTCCCAGTTACACAGCAGCAGCATGCCCTTAACAAACACTTTAATCTACACTATCTATTATAAATTCTATATGCAATGTAAGTTAAACTGGTTCAACAGCTGTAATAGCTGTGATAAGACGGGATACAAGTCCTGCCACACTCTGTGAATCACTGTCTGTTCCACGGCTGAGCCGGAGGAAAACATGAACACTAAAGACAAATAGTTTTTTCGGGACACCACGGAGGAGTCTCAGCTCACACTGAGCTCCGCTGGCCGTGTTGACACAGCACTGCGTGAATGTGGAGTCTGTGTGCAGAGAGATGGAGGGGAGGGTGGGGGGGAGAGGACAGGAAGACACGAAAACCAAACAAAGAGAGAATTCTGCTCCGTCACTTCTTCATTTCAGCTTCTTGTACTTCTCAGAGAGTTTGAGTCAGTGTGGAGAGACAAACACGGAGAAATATCTGCTGAATGTGGACAGGAATGTAATCCCTACAGATTTATGAGGCAGTTTTATGTGCTGCGAATGTATGCACTCGTGGTTGTCTAACAGGCCAACGTGTTGCCCTTCCCTTTTTGTACACTGTTTGCTCTGGGAGGTCTGAAGTGGAGCAACACATTTGCCATCTGACTCTCGGGCCGTCCGTCCCACCGCCCTCTACGGGAAATCTCCCCTCGCTCTGCTACATCAGCACAAATTCCTCCACTAATTCCTAATCCGCAAAGCTCCTACACCAAAAATCCATTCAAGATGCTCCAAAATGATTCTCACATGAAACTTTCCAAAGTCATGAGAAGTAGAATTCAGAAGAAGGCCGGTGAACGCTGAGACACTGACAAACAAGGTCAGTATTCCAAGACGTTTCAGAGGTGACCAATAACAACCGTACGCAGACAGAGGCTCAGTCTGTGGCGATGAGACACCACCACAAAAAATGATGTAACGCAACACAAACAAACACACCCAAACAAATCCACAGCAGCTAAGAGGACATGTTGTGAAGCTGCCTGGGAACTTTTCTAATGTTGCAACTAGGGCTGGCATGATTGTCCGTAGTTAATCCTGATTAATCTCACATTTCATCTGTTCAAAATGAACCTTAAAGGGAGATTTGTCAAGTATTTAATACTCTTATCAACATGGGAGTGTGCTGCTTTATGCAAATGTATGTGTATATGTATTATTGTAAATCAATTAATAACACAAATCAATGACAGATATTGATCCAGAAACCCTCACAGGTACTGCATTTAGCATAAAACAATATGCTCCAATCATAACATGTCAAACTGCAGCCCAACAGACAACAACAGCTGTCAGTGTGTCAGTGTGCTGACTTGACTATGACTTGCCCCAAACTGCATGTGATTATCATAAAGTGGGCATGTCTGTAAAGGGGAGACTCGTGGGTACCCATAGAACCCATTTACATTCACATATCTGGAGGTCAGAGGTCAAGGGACCCCTTTGAAAATGGACATGACAGTTTTTCCTTGCCAAAATGTACTGTAAGTTTGGAGCATTATTTATTATTATTCTAGTTTCATATGATACCAGTATCTTCACAAGCTACATCCATTCCAACGGAGCAAAAACAAAACATTATTTTGTTTTCACACTTCATACTGGACATAAAAATACTTCCCTGGTAGTGTGTCATTGTGACTGTGATCAGAGAGAGCCGGTGTGTGTGTGTGTGTGTGTGTGTGTGTGTGTGTGTGTGTGTGTGTGTGTGTGTGTTTGTCTCACCGCTGTAGAAAGCCTGGAGGCCAGAGTCATCTCCAGGTTTCCCTTGAGGCCGAGCAGAGCAGGTACCAGGATGAAGATCTCTGTGATGTACTGGAACGCCTCCCAGTGCTGTGGAGGAAACAAGGAAGTAACGTACAGTATATGACACCACGTCTGACCTCCTAATAACTGAACTTTCCCTCATTTGACATTCAAATTCAAATACTATGCTATCATTTAGATAAAGGGAAACACTCCTCATTTGCATATATGAACCTGTGCAGTCAACAGGGCGACTTGAAATTCAATAAAGGATGTCAAACGTTGACCTGGCTTCGTAGTGCAGGCCTCCAGTTAAACTGTTGGCTTGTTTACAACCTGTCTGATGTCAGACTTTGTTCTAGTGGTGACATCATGTTCCCACATCTCCGTAATGACTCTGCTGAGTACAGTGTTATATCACGACTGATAGAAACAATGGCCTCAACTGTGAAATTAAGTATGTAATAAAGTGGAATTATCCTTTAATGCCACCCTGCCTTGAGCTCTCGATTACGCTGGTTGTTGTTTGAATAATAGTTGTATTGTAGCTCGGCTTACTTGCACAATATCCAGCACCATTCCAGCTGATACGGTTCCAAACCCAGCGAGCAGGAAAGGCAGCAAGATCTGCAGAGCCATGGCAAGTGGCGACTCCTTGGGCATGTTATGCGCGCGCGACCCCAGCCCTTCCTCCTCGTCCTCTTCGTCCTCCTCACACGCCTCCTCCCCGGAGAGCCTCCTCTCGGCCAGCATGGGCTCCGTTTCAGAGTAGCCTCCGTCGCCGCAGTCAGATAAAGTCACAGAGGACCGAGAGGCCCGGTCCAGGAGCCGTCGGCCCTCTATGTGCGGCGTCTCTTGCCTGTAGCCGTTCTGGAGCGAGACGGCCTCAGGTTTGGCGCCGAGGTCCACCATGGCCAGCCGCTCCTCCTGTAGCTTGGTGTAACCGGTGGGAACCATGGTCTGGAACAAAGAGGCGATCCGCCCGGAGGAAACAGGTTTCAGAGAGAGAGCGCTCCACCCGGCACCTGCTCCGCTCATGCGCACCGTCAGGCTAGAGCCCAGGGAATCCCCTATAGCTCCTCCCAGACTCTGGATACTCATGGTGTGGTACAGGGCTGACCTGTCTCATCTCCTGCCGTCCAGTCTGACAGCAGCGTACACAAATGAAGAGGTTTAGATTGGCTCGGGTGCATCGTCCATGTTGGCTTTAGGGACTCATCAGCCTGAGGAAAACACACAAGGAAAGATAACAGAGGAGAGAATAGCCGGGAGAACAGGAAACCTCAGCCTGAAGCAATATTTAACCGGACATGGAACAGCTGAGTCACCTCTTATGAAGAGGCACAACACCTCCAATATTGGTTGGGCTGGGACGATTCACCTATCGCCTGATTCGATACAATCCCGATACTCGGGTGCCGATTCGATATGTATTGCGATTTTTAAGTATTGCGATTAGCTTATACACAGCTTATAGTGTACTGTAAGTCTAATGCAGTGATAGCCAAAGTGAAAATGTACGACGGAGTGTTAGGGCCATATTGAGGGAAAACACATCTGAGATTTACAGAATAAAGTCGTAATATTACAAGAATAAAGTCATAAATTTACGAGAATAAAAGTCGTAATATTACAAGAATAAAGTCATAACTTTACGAGATAAAAATAAAATAACACGTAAAATTACTACTTTATAATATTATGACTTGATTCTCATAATACTACGACTTTTTTCTCTTAAACTTATGACTTTATTATCATAATATTACAAAGCAAAAAATCACAATATTGAATCGCAATACATATCGAATCGGCACCCGAGTATCGTGATAGTATTGAATCAGGAGATAGGTGTATCGTACCAGGTCTAGTCTGTAGCTATATATTTGTTGTACCCTGAAGACATCTTCAAGGTCTTCTGTCAGTGCTGGACAATGTGATGGCACATAAAGACATACATATATATATATATATATATATATATATATATATATATATATATATATATGTGTGTGTGTGTGTGTCCACATCTCACAGTGCTGTTAATGCATTTCACTGGGTGATGTGAAGGTGAAGTGGAAAAGGGATGTAAAAGTGAAACCAAAGCAGGAAAGATCATCATCATCATCATCATCATCATCACCAGTCCAGAGTTAAAGGTGAGTCCAGAGTAAACAGAGTAAACAGAGTAAATAGAGTAAACAGAGTAAATAGAGTAAATAGAGTAAACAGAGTAAACAGAGTAAATAGAGTAAACAGAGTAAACAGAGTAAACAGAGTAAATAGAGTAAATAGAGTAAACAGAGTAAACAGAGTAAACAGAGTAAACAGAGTAAATAGAGTAAACAGAGTAAACAGAGTAAACAGAGTAAATAGAGTAAACAGAGTAAACAGAGTAAATAGAGTAAACAGAGTAAACAGAGTAAATAGAGTAAATAGAGTAAACAGAGTAAATAGAGTAAATAGAGTAAACAGAGTAAACAGAGTAAACAGAGTAAATAGAGTAAACAGAGTAAACAGAGTAAACAGAGTAAATAGAGTAAATAGAGTAAACAGAGTAAACAGAGTAAATAGAGTAAATAGAGTAAACAGAGTAAACAGAGTAAATAGAGTAAACAGAGTAAACAGAGTAAGCAGAGTAAATAGAGTAAACAGAGTAAATAGAGTAAATAGAGTAAATAGAGTAAACAGAGTAAACAGAGTAAACAGAGTAAACAGAGTAAATAGAGTAAACAGAGTAAATAGAGTAAATAGAGTAAACAGAGTAAATAGAGTAAATAGAGTAAATAGAGTAAACAGAGTAAACAGAGTAAATAGAGTAAATAGAGTAAATAGAGTAAATAGAGTAAACAGACTATCACATTATAATAACCTGGTATTCTCCTCTTCATGTGTTCTACATCTCTGTTCAGCCTTTCATCACTACCTGTCTGTCTGAGCCTCTCCAGGTAACGTTAACCTTCACTGTAAGGTGACCTAACTGTCTTTAAAGCTGTGATTATTCAGATAACGATGCTAAACTCTGAGGTAAGGTGACCTAACTGTCTTTAAAGCTGTGATTATTCAGATAACGATGCTAAACTCTGAGGTAAGGTGACCTAACTGTCTTTAAAGCTGTGATTATTTACTGTAAGGTGACCTAACTGTCTTTAAAGCTGTGGTTATTCAGATAACGATGCTGAACTCAGAGGCTAACGGTAGCTGCTGTTGATGTTAGCTCTGCTAGCTGTTAGCTCTGTTAGGAATCACAACAGCAGGAGGTTTATGTGTTAACCCGGAGAACACAGCAACGTTAGCTAGGTTAGAAGATAGAATAACTACTTATTGTAGTCGTCAGCGTGTTTTATGTCTTTCCCATGAGTTACCTTTGAGCGGATTCATCTCACCAGGAGGCTGAAGAAGAGAGATGAAGATGATGAGTCTCCTTCTTCTCTGTCAGTCAGCCAGCAGAGAGCAGAGACGCGTCACAGCCAAGAGTCACCAGAGATCGTCTATGGAGGAGAGATGAGCTACTCCTTTAGAAAATAGAGGACCACGAGAGTCGCAGAAATAGTAATAAAGCATTTATTTAATTGATTAATAACTTCTTTTTTTATTTCTTTTTTTATTTGCACATATATAAAACTGCACAAAATCCAGTCAATGAAAAAAACAAACAAGAAATGTGTCAGTAAAGGGCAAGAAGCCACAGGCTGATACAAAGGACCCACAACCCCAGAAGAAAAAATAATAAAATAACAAAAAAGCTGCTGTTTTTACTGAACGTACTAGCTATTCATTTTTGCTTGGTCATTTATTTATATAATTTTATTCATATGATTTATTTCTCTTTTTAAACTGCATTTTCAATGTTATAGGTTATTAGGTTAGGTTATAGGGTGTAGGTTTTTTTAATTGCGTTATTTAAAAAAAAAAAATTGAATTTATTTTTTGAATTTTCATCACAAACAGACAAAAAACAAATATAAAATAAAAATGTAACATCTACAGACAGACTCACAAACATACCAACCCCACATACAGAATAATAAATAAAAGAAATAAAAGAAAATTCCATAATTTCTTTAATGAATTAATTAATGTCTTTCAAAATGATGTACTTATTGACTGTTTTATGTTGTTTTTGTAAATCCCTTTTTAATTTGAACTATTTATTGATGGATTAATATTTCATTTGTAAAGTCTTTTTTATATTTCTTCTTTTTACTTATTCATAAATTATTATTCATAGATTAATGCATACATTTGCAAAAAAAATTGTTAATGCCTATTTTTATTGTACAATTCGTTATTAATCAATTAAATGCATTATAACTATTTTCGTGACTCTATAAAAAAAAATGCCTGTGCAATATTTTCATAGTATGCAACCTCTACTGCTCCCATATATATATATATATATATTGCTTCTATAGTTACCATATACCAAGTACTTCCTTTATTATTATACTGTATATTATTTGCAAATACACTATTATTTTTATTTTAATTTTATTATTTTTTGCTACTTAACTTACTGTTTTCTTAATTGAGCTTCCCAGCAAAAAGTATTTCACATGATTGTACTTGTATAACCGGTGTGACAATAAACATCTTGAATCGTGAATCTTGAATCTTGTGGTCCTCCAAAGACAGGTTAACAAAATCAACAGGGAGTGGGACATCCTGCTACATCTACAAGCTTTTTCTAGTCAGAACAAAAAGTGCCACACAGATATGTTGATTGTTTGATTATTTATTTTATTATAAAACTCATCTGTTTATTACATTTTACGACTGGTTCCGTCAAAATGTAAAAGTAAACAACGACTTTTCCATGAAATGTTTCGACATACTAAACTATGACTTTTTATATATGTATATATTTTTCGACATACTAAACTATGACTTTTTATATATGTATATATATTTCGACATACTAAACTATGACTTTTTATATATGTATATATATTTCGACATACTAAACTATGACTTTTTATATATGTATATATATTTCGACATACTAAACTATGACTTTTTATATATGTATATATATTTCGACATACTAAACTATGACTTTTTATATATGTATATATATTTCGACATACTAAACTATGACTTTTTTTTAATAAAATTTTTCGACATACTGTACTGTGACTTTTTACCATCTGAATGAAAAAATACTAGGTCCATTTCAAAATAAAACGATTTTTAACTATTTTTTAGAGTTGTGACTTATATTGGCCTTTTTGTTTAAAACAAGAACAATATGAACACATTACTTCGTATGAAAATTAGATAGAAAGTTACATCAACATAATAAAAAAAATTATAAAAAATAATTTGGTTCGTTGTGGTTAAATATATGTAAAATAACATCCACTATGACCTCTCGGCAAAGATAAATGAAGGCTAATTTTTTTCTGATTTAAAATGTTTAACATGGCAGCAGCTACAAAAGTTTTAAATATTTAATGATTAAACAATTTACTAAAATTAAACCATTTAAAAGTCTGACACAATAACAGATCAGTCTGCATCGAGTGACCGCAACAGTTTCTTATTTGGTAGTTTTTTGCAATGACTCCAGTCAGACAGTTTTATCCAGCTGGATGGAAGTGTAGGTAATATGTAAAATAAATAAATAAATAATAATTAATTAATAAGTTATAATAATAATAAAATTATTAAAAATAAAAAAATATATACATAATTAATTAATTATTAATAATTATTCATTTTTATGATATATATATATTTTTTGTATTATTATTATTATTATTATTATTTATTTATTTATTTATTTTATTATTATTTTATTTTTTTCCTGCCAATCTCCTGTTCCAGACTCCAGTCCAGATGATGACGGTAATGCACCTCTGAACTGGTTTACCAACCACCAATAAACACAAGAAGAAGAAGAATGTTGACCTCACTAGCTAGTCCCTATAACCCGGATGTTGACCTCACTAGCTAGTCTCAATAACCCGGATGTTGACCTCACTAGCTACAAACACATGTTGATGCTAACACTAGCAGACAGTTAGCCTCTAAATGGAGTTAAACATGAAGAAAACGAGTTCTCAGGATCTGCTGTCCTGTGGCAACGGAGAAGGTTTGAATGCTTTTATCAGCAGAATAGTTATGGAAGAAAAAATGATGCGATTTTGAATGAAAAACGTGTTTTTACACCAGAAAACACTGAAAACAAGCTAGCTAACAGCCAGCTAACAGTTAGCTAACAGTTAGCTAACAGTTAGCTAGCTGACTTCTAACATGTTAGAAACATGTTAGAAACATGCTTCTAACATGATTCTAACATGTTTCTAACAGTCCTCCAGGAACTCAAGCTGAAGTCTAAAGCTCGTATGTGTGCCAGTGAGGGTTTCTTTATAACAACAGAGAGGTTTAAGGAGTTTCTCAAGAAGAGCTGCTCCATTAAGAGTTTACTTTATCACATTTATGTCTTCATGGGGAGTTGTGTTATTTTAATATTTGTTTATTAGCTCTGGAAAATGTTTTTGTCACCAAAACATTCACGAAGACCTAAAATTATAATAATTTTTTTTCCCAGGAACATTACTAATGTTAGAAATAATCAGTTTCACACAGTATAGAATGTCAGACATTGTTATGGCCTGTAAAAGGTTTTTGATATAATTCACAGCAATGTCCTCATTTACAGGGTATTATTATTATTATTATTATTATTATTATTATTATTATTATTATTATTATTAATAATAATAATGTTGATATAATATAACATTCAGAATTTATTATTATTTTGTTTATTTATTTTTATTTAAATGTATATTTTAGCTGGACAGGAGTATGGATTTGGGTAAATCATCATCAAGATATTAATATTTTCTGATATCAACACAATATATTTGCAAAATCAATCTAAAATGATCAAATTGATTTTATTTATTACATGACAGAATTCTTCACATCAAACACAAACTTAAATAATTTAATAAAAGTTTTTAATGACAGCTTGCCCATAATAATTCATTTGTATTGAAATCAAAACTGTTTTAGCTGAAATTCAGTTAACAATATTGAATTATGACTTCGCTCTAATAGAGAGCTGCAGGGATGATGTATTATTGTAGGCCAACTAGGTAGTTGGCATCACACTGGTTCCCTTAACAAAAAGCCGATGGGATTGTTCCATCAGCTTTTATTACTTTAAGTCATCGTGAGCTAGTTTGTTGTGCTTTCAGGTCTCAGTGAGAAGCTTCTCCTCAAGCCGAAGGCTGGCAGATCGCTGCAGACGGAGAGAGTCCCGAGAAGCAGCGGTGAGACCAAACATCACGTCCTTGCATGCTGTGTTGCTGTCCTTCTTCTTCTTCCTCCTCTTCTTTTTCTTCCCTGCAAAGGGGCGCCGTCCAACTGCATGCACACTCGCACTGTAGAGCTGGGCAATCTGGCGCATGTCGATGACGTTTTACACAGGGAGAGTGAACCGGAGTAACGTTTAACATTGCTTTACAAATAAAAGTGCTAAAAAAATACATCCCTATAACGTTCGTCGGGCCTGAATACAAGGTGCAAATTCTTAGTATCGATACACTCGATTATTTGCCTTGCAAAATCGATTTTAGATCGATATACGTCCCCCATGAAGGACAACTTGCCGAGTACCTATCGATGTAGTTGGATCGTAGGAATATAAGTCGATACATCGATGTAGTAGATGAATCGTTACACCCCTAGTTCTATGGGTACCCACGAGTCTCCCCTTTACAGACATGCCCACTTTATAATAATCACATGCAGTTTGGGGGCAAGTCATAGTCAAGTCAGCACACTGACACACTGACAGCTGTTTAGTTTAGGCCTTTCGTCCACACGCAAACCGGTCACTGAAAAGGGACCTTTTGTAAAACGGTGAAGATGTTCAAAAACTCCATTTTCAGTGTTGACGTGTAGAAAGAGCGAATAGACTTTTTGTGTGCGCTGTTATCTCGCCAAAACAGTGCGGGTTCTAACAGGACTTTTTTACATGTTTACACATAAATGTTACACCCAAAAAAATACCTGTGTACGTGCGGACTTAAGCCTAAGAACAAACCCCCCTTTTGAGCCAGCGGTGTTGATGATGCGTGTTGTTGTGTTGTTGTGTAATAGTGTTGGAGCGGCTGCAGAGCTTCCTGCCTCAGATGGCCGAGGCCAACGAGAAGCTGAAGCAGCAGATGGACGAAGCTCCTGTCGGACACTTCGACATAGAGAGCGTGGAGGAAGCAGAGAGAGTCATAGAGATGGTGAGTGTCGGTCTGCTGGTGAATTCAAGCTTTCGATTTTGAAATATATTTTTTAATACCTGAACCGATATATTTGCTCCGTTTGAGTCTATGTGGGAACCCATCCCTACTCTGGTGAACTAGAAACCTCTCAACAAACACTCTTTTACTTGTTTTATTTATCTGATTAACTCATGTGATATCTTCGTCTTGTCCTCAGGACGTAGCGCTGGTGGAGCTCAGCGGGTCGGACAGCAACTCCGAAGACGAAGAGACTCGTGACTCTGAGGAGGAGGAGGAGTCGGACTCTGCCGAGGAGACGGAGATCACGGAGCAGAAGCTCGTATTACCTGGAGACAAAGGCAAGAAGAAGAAAGCCAACATCCAGGTTCTCCATCAACAGGGAGAGTAGAAAAAGATGGACTGCACAGACTTTTGGCTGCGTGTTGAGTTTCCCCTGAGGTGGATTAAACTGACCAAACCGTCTGCCTCGGGCGTGGAGGGATTTGAACCGCAGAGACGGAGAACAGGAAGCTCCTGTGTGAAGAGATGCAGATCTTCCTCGTCCCTATAGTGTTGCACAGTATACCATGATACCCTGTTTTATTAGTACTTGACTGAATGACAGTGTTTTAACAGGAGCTGTGAGTTGTGTCAATGTGCGACCGCAGGGCCGTGTGTGCAGCGCTCTGCTTTAGAGGGGTGGAGAGGAAAAGCAGTCCGGTGAGATTAACTCTTCTCTCTCTTCACACCACTTCTGACAGAACTTCATCTGAATTTTCTCATCGTTTTATGTTTTTTTTTGTTTTGGAAGCCTCTCGGTGCTGCAGTACCACTCTCCGCCTTAACTGTTATGTGCCAGCAGGGGGCGTTGTTTTACAAAAAGAAAGCCTTATTAATGAGTGATGTCAGAATCAGAAATACTTTATTGATCCCCGGGAGGAAATTACAGTTGTTCCAATTTAGAATTTAAAAAAAATATATATATATATATATATATATAAACATAGATAAGTTATAAGAAGAATAGAAATACAGATGAAATGTAAATATGTGTGCATTATCAGAAATAAATGAAATATATAAAATTAATAAAATCCAAGAAATCACATAAATTGAAAGCTGAAGTAGCACATATGATTTAAAAAAAAATATGTTTTTATTAAACTGTCACTATATCGTGACAGAAGTACATGAAACAGGTAATCTGAAAAAAATCATGTTCCTCCATTGTCCTCTGGTGTCCTCTGGTGTCCTCTGGTGTCCTCCGGTGCTCCTAACGGCATCTGCAAGATTTCACAGACCGGAGGAAAACGACCAATCAGAGCCGATCTGGAGCCTTACCGTCTCTGAGCAGCTGTCAATCACTCGCCAACTCCGGTCAAACTAGGCAGCGCTGATCAAATATGAATCAATATTCTGTTACGTTAATGTCTATTTCTCTCCTCAGATGTTCTCAGAATCATCTCGTAGTGCACGGTTTAGCTGTAAAATGAGAAAGTTTGTGACCCAGGAGCCATGTTGAGGTCTCTCACCGGAGCACAGCCAATAGGAACGCTCTCTCTCTCTGAAGTGGCCTGTGATTGCACAAAATCTTCCGTCACGGGACTAGAAGAACACTTGAATTACAATATGCTGAAAGGTTATTATGGAATTTGTGCACAATGATGACAAAAAAACTGTTGCCTTCTGAAGCTTTAATTATCGGGGACTTCAGATTACTGCATACCATTTCAGTTGTTTAATGAATCATTTTTTATATTTACACATTTTTAATTAATAAAAATAAAATATTTTTCAGTTCCATGATCTGTCATCTATTATTCCATTACTTTTTGTTAGATTTTTGCCGTGGTATCCTTTCAGTATTTGGTATGGAGATATGTCGGCAGGGTATTTTGGTATCGTGACAACACTAATAGGAACAACTGTAAATATGATTTTGTACATTTTATAATAAAAGTGCTTTTGGAGCCAGAAGAGATGCTGTGATGACCTCCAGTCAGCTGACCTCTCATTGTTCATGTTTAGGTGTAACTCTCTGGATCACCTTGTTTTCTTTGTTTGACCTTTTGTTTGCATGAACTTCAGCACATTCTTACATCAGTCTAGGCGGTAAAGAGATGTTATTAAATATAAGGCAATGAATAAATAAAGCCTTTGTACACATACCCTGCTACATCCAGATGTGTGGATTCTTCTAACACGTTAGCGAGCTGAAATAACCCCCTAATAGTCATAATTAAATACCATGTTGTCTGGTTCACTGTGGTCTGATTAGTCTAATTTCTTTAACGCATTAACACAACTTGTGATTTTGAGGTTGTAGCGAGCTCAGCTTTAAAGCTCGAGTGAAGATACTGGTATCATATGAAACTAGAACACCTAATGAATCCATTGGTAATATACTACTTTGTCTGTTCTGTAGATTTATCCTCAATTCACCTCTGAAGGTTTCCACAGAGGGGTTTGTTCATGTATCATTCACAGCCTGATTTACATATTTTATTCCTAAAAACATGGTGAAAATGAATCTTTTTATGACTGTTGACAGTATTTTCTGATTTATGGAATGGAGATGGAGATAAAAAGAGATTCCCTCTGTAAAAACCTTTGACTCTAATATGTCAATGTTCAACAAATTAGCACATAAATGATAAGATAATGCATCATATACATAATTAAACATAGGATTTCAGAAAACTTGTAATATAAAAACATGATTAATCAACTGAGGAAGTTTGATGGTGGTATTTATTTGTTAAAAATGTCCTCCGTTCAGCTCGGGTGTCTCCCCGTAACTGAACATTAAAGGAGCATTCTTGATCTTTTTGCAAAAACAAACATTTATAGTTTAGAAAAGCAAGGGTACAAGATATTTTAGCTTTTTTTAGCCACGCCATGGATGCAGCTCGATGGATGCAGCTCGATGGATGGAGCTCAGTGGATGCAGCTCGATGGATGGAGCTCAGTGGATGCAGCTCGATGGATGGAGCTCAGTGGATGCAGCTCGATGGATGGAGCTCAGTGGATGCAGCTCGATGGATGGAGCTCAGTGGATGCAGCTCGATGGATGGAGCTCAGTGGATGCAGCTCGATGGATGCAGCTCGCTGGATGCAGCTCGGTGGATGCAGCTCGATGGATGCAGCTCCATGGATGCAGCTCGATGGATGCAGCTCGGTGGATGGAGCTCGGTGGATGCAGCTCGATGGATGCAGCTCGATGGATGTCGGTGTCGGCCTCAGTTGGTCGAGTACTTTAGTTCAGACTGAAATATCTCAGCAGCTGTTGGATGGATCTGCTGCCCAGAGGATGAATCTTGCTGACTTTGGTGCCCTGTATTTCTCTCTCGAGGGCCACCAGCGGGTCAAACCTTTTATTCTTTTCATGCAACTTTTCAACATCTATTTGATCAATTGGAGTGAGAGTGACTTTATAACAATAAAGCAATAGTATTGGAGCAAACTGGGAGCTCCAGAAGGTTGATTGGTTCTGTAAAAATGAAATTAAATGAGTGTTGTAAACACGTTATCTGAACAGCCCTAACCCTAACAGATCTACTCACTGTTCTGGGTTGTCACTAGAACTTTAAGGCTGATTCATTCAAGAGTTGAGAAATGAGCAGAATGAGCAGAATAAATAATATTTTTTATTTATTTATAAATAAAATAAAAAATGTATATATGAATACATGTTAATATATATATATATATATATATATGTCTATGTCCACCTACATCCAATATGTCCACAACCACATCCGGAAATGCTTCTTCTTCTTTGGTGAGATAAAATACTGTTACAAAACAACACACTTTTAATTGTTTAATTTTTATTTATTAATAAATAAAATGTATATATTAATACATATTAATATGCAGATTTTTTTATTATTTTTTTATTTTATTAGATGTTTCTTATGCACTGAATGTGGGAGAACTGGACCACCCAGATCCCTCGCAGTCATTTAGAAGGAAAAAGTCAATTTTTTCTTCAAGATGAATGACACATTCAACGGATTTTTTTATCTATAATAAATCAGATTGTTCATTATATGTGGGATAAACCGTAACCCCCGGAGAAAACCCATAAAGCACATCTATACCACAATAATAGACGACACTGACTACTGAGGTGGCGCTGAGAGCTCAAGAATTCACATTCATTTAGAAGGAAAAAGTCAATTTTTCCTTCTAAATGAATGACAAATTCAAGAGATTTTTTTTATCTATAATGAATCAGATTATTCACTATATGTGGGATAAACCGGAGCTCCCGGAGAAAACCCAATAAAGCACCTTAACGCCTCGTGACGGCGTTGAACATAGAGGTGAAGAACCTGCACATGCAGCAACACTCTCTCTGCGGTGTCTTAAGGTGACCTTTGACAGCGCGGGCAATATAGTCTCCAAGTCCTGGATCATCCGTTTTCAAGGACATCATTACACATGATATATTGCACCACTTCTTACAAAGGTCCCGGCAAATGGTCTTTTCGAGGTTTTCGAACGTTGTCAGGTCGCAATCAAAATCGATACCCTCGAGTTCGGCCCACGTTCTCTCAAGAAGACCCTCGATGAGGTCCTTGACGTTTGAAAGGGACCAGCTGACTTTGGCCTTCTTGAAGATCCTCGACACGAGCCTCTCCATGAGGACCTCGACGCACAATTTGTTTTGTTTGTCCCGCGCTTGCCGTGCGAAGTCTTCACGACTTATCGTCATGGTTACTTGGCGAGGCGGTGCAGCGATGGCGACAGGTTTGTTGGCCCTGAACTCAGCGGCCATTATGGCGTCTTTCACCTTGTCGGCGAGGTCGCCCGCCTGAAAGATCTGCCACCATCTGGCCAGAGACAGGAAGTTGAGCACCTTCCGCCTCAAGTCAGCGAGAATGTTTGCACGTATCACCGGCTCGGGGATGATCTCTGGCCCGTCTGCGATGTGCGTGTAGAGGAGTTCACTCAAGAGGTTTGTGAAAACCAATACTCGATCGGCGGGAATGTTTAAGCCCGGAGAAGCAAGTCCCAGAAGTTTGCATGTCTCTTGCTTTTTAAGCAGAGAGTTAAACTTCTTTATGAGAGCATTCACCGACTCCTGGCTGGGAACTTTCTTGCCGCGGTGGAAACTCTTCGTTATTTGTGCAACGATTCGATGGAACCACGCTTTGGCAAAACACTTTCCCAAAAGCTTCTTGATTTTGCTCCAGATGCTTTTCTTAGAGCGTTTGCTCCTCTGTTCCGACGGAGTCGGGTCTGCAGCATCTTCAGCGATGGTCCGAGTGATGTCCTCTGCAACGTCTTCAATCTCCCGAGAGTTTTGAGACTGCAGCAGCGTGTACTCAGAGTCTGGTACGTCAACCAAGAGACGTTGTGTGATATCATTCAACTCATGTCTGATGATATCTTCGATCGAATTTGTTTCTTTCAACTCAGTCACAACGTCTGATGAAACGTCTTCTTCGTACGACTCGATATCTTCCGGGACCAGTTCTTTGACAGCGGACAGACTTGCCCTGTGCTTGCGTGGTCGAGCTGAAAACACAGTGGGCATCTTGCTGATGAGTGCCTGGAAGACTTTGCAAGCATCCAGGATCATGCTATTGAGTTTACTGGGAGGAGTGAAGCGCTGGATGACGCCCTCGGGACTGGAGAGGGCACTTTGGACGCTGTCTGAAACCTCTTGAGAGATCAAGCTCGTCAAGCTTCGTGAGCTGGGACACGACACCGAGGCGTCCACGCCCAGAGCTTCGGCAAAACATTCCCCGATTGTGTCGCCCAGATGGGTTTTCACGTCTTCCTCAGACACCGCGGTTGTACTCCCGAGAGACTTCATGAAGTTCTTTAGCACCGTTGCTACGATGTCCAACATCAACTCTCCCATCATGGTCATGGCGGTATCATCGGGTCGGCAGGTTTTCAGTGATACCCACTGTTCTTCTGTCATCCCTTCAAAAAAGGAGCGGAGCAGCTGGGTAATGGCAGGACGTACATTGAAGTCAGACATTTTGATGATTCAATGATACTGATTTATCCTCAGTTATATTCGCTGCCTCGTGGAGTTGGAGATTTGGAGACTTCCCTGCTTCTCTCTGTGGATGTCTTCCTGTCTAGTTTGGTCCTAAAGGTTCAAATCAGCTTCTATTCACAAGCTCTCATTTCACACATCAAAGCCATTTTCATGACGTCACCTATGATGTCATAAAGCCATTAAAGCCATTCGAATTGCGTCATCACTTCACAGCGTTCCATGAGGGCCCCGCCCATTCCAGCAGCTACCGCAGCGCAGCAACCGTTGCTAGGCAACAGCTGCACCCTGCAAACATCCTCAGAGGGAGTTTTTCAAACAACCTTTTTAATTATAATAATTATGATTATTATTATGATTATTATTATCCACACAGTAATATTACAGAACATTAGACGTTGTATTTGGAAGGGAATAACTACATTTTTTAATTTTTTTTTTGTATTGAAGATAATTCATTTACAAACATTAAGGCATTATAATCTAAACTCAATACTTCTAACATACAAGGCACAATTGGATAGGAAAGATAACTTAAATTATGAAAAAAATTATATAATAACAAAAATAAAAGAGGTCAGAAAATAATTAAAGGAACAAAAAAAAGAAATGCATAAATGCATAAATAGATAAATAATAAGACTATAATATATATAATAATTAGGGCCCAAGCACGAAAGTGCCAGGACCCAACGGTGTCCTGGCACTTTCGTGCAGGAATAAATGTAGCCATTAATCAATTGATAAAATGCGACATAAATTGATATTTCTGTCATATTTATTTATATTTGTATTTATTCCCTTATTTATTTACTCCTTTTATTTATTCATTAATCTATTTTCATTAATTTTTACATTTATTTATTTATTTTGCAATATTATTTATTTATTTATTCCTGCACGATTTTCCTTTTGCATTTCACTCCTTATTTATTTCCCCAAACTTACTTACTGTAATGACTGTGTATGAGCCGTTCACCTATTTATTTCTGTATTTTCTTTATACATATACTTCAAACTAAAATACTTATGTAATAAGAAAATACCTTAATTACAAAATTAAGTAAGATTCTTAAAAAATAAGTAAATTACTTAATTATAAAAATCGTCAAATCCTTTATTACAGCATTAAGTAAAATTCTTATGAAATGAGCAAAATCCTTCATTAGAAATAAAGTAGTAAAAGTAAAATCCTCAATTATAAATTTGTGTAAATTTGTTAAGTACAACATCAAGACAATTCCTAGAGTACAAAATTCAATAAATTCCTTAAATGCAAAAGTAAAATTCATAGAAATTAAGCACATTCTTTAAGTGCGAAATTAAGTAAACTCCTTATGTACAAAAATTAGCCAAATTCTACTGAAATAAAATAAAGTAAAATTCTTATATAATAAAAAAAAATCCTTAATTAAAGAAATTAAGTAAAATTCTTAAAAAATAAGTAAATTACTTAATTATAAAAAGATCAAATCCTATATTACAGCATTAAGTGAAATTCTTATGAAATTATCAAAATCCTTCATTAGAAAAAAGTAGTAACAGTAAAATCCTCAATTATAAATTTGTGTAAATTTGTTTCAACATCAAGAAAATTCCCAAAGTAAAAAAATTAAATAAATTCCTTGAATGCAAAAGTAAGTAAAATTCATAGAAATTAAGCACATTCTCTAAGTGCAAAATTAAGTAAACTCCTTATGTACAAAAATTTGCCAAATTCTACTGAAATAAAATTAAGTAAAATTCGTATGTAATAAGAAAATCCCTTAATTAAAACAATTAAGTAAAATTCTTAAAAAAATAAGTAAATTACTTAATAATAAAAATCATCAAATCCTTTATTACAGCATTAAGTAAAATTCTTAAAAAATAAGTACTTAATCATGAAAATTTGCAAAATCCTTTATTACAGCATTAAGTGAAATTCTTATGAAATGAGCAAAATCCTTCATTAGAAATAAAGTAGTAAAAGTAAAATCCTCAATTATAAATTTGTGTAAATTTGTTAAGTACAACATCAAGACAATTCCTAGAGTACAAAATTCAATAAATTCCTTCAATGCAAAAGTAAAATTCATAGAAATTAAGCACATTCTTTAAGTGCGAAATTAAGTAAACTCCTTATGTACAAAAATTAGCCAAATTCTACTGAAATAAAATAAAGTAAAATTCTTATATAATAAAAAAAATCCTTAATTAAAGAAATTAAGTAAAATTCTTAAAAAATAAGTAAATTACTTAATTATAAAAAAGATCAAATCCTATATTACAGCATTAAGTGAAATTCTTATGAAATAAGCAAAATCCTTCATTAGAAAAAAAGTAATAAAAGTAAAATCCTCAATTATAAATTTGTGTAAATTTGTTAAGTACAACATCAACAAAATTCCCAAAGTACAAAATTTGGTAAATTCTTTTAATACAAAAGTAAAATTCATAGAAATTAAGCACATTTTTTAAGTGCAAAATTAAGTAAACACCTTATTTACAGAAATTAGCTAAATTCTACTGAAATAAAATTAAGTAAAATACTTATGTAATAAGAAAATTACTTAATTAAAACAATTAAGTAAAATTCTTAAAAAAATAAGTAAATTACTTAATAATAAAAATCATCAAATCCTTTATTACAACATTAAGTGAAATTCTTATGAAATAAGCAAAAAGTAAAATCTTCAATTACAAATGTTCCTTATGTACAAAATTAAGCTAAATTCTAATGAAATACTAAAATTCCTTCATCACACTATAAGCTGTTAATACTCTTATATTTTTGCTCCCAATGGTATTATTATGGTTATTTTATAAGCTAAATGTGGTCCTGCTCACAACAATAAATGAGCCATGTGAACCACAAGGGAGCGCTAAAGTGAGCTCATAAAGTTCATGTGTCACTAACCAGATGAAACTGGTGTGAAAACAGCCTCTGGTTTTTAATCCTCTACTTTGTTTGCTGGCTACATGACTTTGATTCATTCATTCATTATAGATATTGTTGAATCACAAACACCAACAGATTGTCAACGTGGCAGCAGATGTGCTTCACCAACCCTGGATGTGCTCCAGATCTACAGATCCAACAGTCGGTGGCTCTGTGACATGTTTTTACTCTGATCTCAGGATTTCATGCTTCAATTGTCTTCAGATTTGACAGGTAATACAGACTTTAGAGGATATATATCAATGTTCTACATTTATCTTAATTTAATATAAAGCATTGTTCCCGATCGGCCTGGGTCGGACTCCGGTATTCCTGCTTTCAAGTCTAGTTTTCAATGACACTTTATGTTTGTGAGGTGTTTTTAGAGATTTACATCTTCAGGAGGAACCAATGGGCTACAAGAGACTAACACATTGTTGGTTTTCATGTTGAGAGTGAAACAAATGATAGTATATGATGTAATAGAATAGAAGCAGCCTTCTTGTTTAAAGGGAACATGCGTCTAAAATGAGCTGCTGCTGGGTTGTGTGTTATAAATCCATCTGGATGTGAGATGAGCTCCTTGGAGGTGCTACTCTGCTCCCTGAGCTCCTTCCTCTTCAGCTGCAGGAACACCCAGGTTATAATAATCCGGCTCAGCCTTCTCCCGTCTGCTCGGCCTCTGCCCCCTCTTGCCCTGGAGACACATGACAGCACACAGATGTGACTTCCTGCATCACTCCTCTCTCTTCACTTCAATAAGCACAGACTGAGTGCTTCATGTCAGTCAGCGGTCTGAACAACAGACGTGTGTCAGTACCTTATAGTAGAAGTAAAGGCCAATGTTCGCCAACAGCAGAATCAGCGGCAGGACGATCGCTCTGATGATGAAAGGCCTTAGATCTGATCAAACACATGGACAGTCATCACATCACATCACATGACATCATGAGTCCAACAGCTCCCATTAAACACAAACTGTAGTGACCTGAAATCTAAAAGCACTTCTTCAATCCTCTTTATGTGAATCCAGGCTCTGAGGACGGAGACTGTTCTTTGTTGGACAGATTAGAAAGTCCTCTGAGATTAATCTGTAGAAATACAACTGACGTGACTTTAGAGAGACTTTTATATGTTTACAACCAAACATGCTCCGTCCTCCAGTAGACTGTTTGCTGTTGACATTCATCCACTTTGTACAAGTGTGGTTACTATATGACATGTGGAACACAATGACAGCAGTCACAGTGTCATTCCACAAACAACAACATGCACAGACTTATTATGACTGAACATGTCATAACCCTTAAAGCACTTTGATGAAGTACTACTAGTACTACTTAAATGAAGTACTACTAGTACTACTTAAATGAAGTACTACTAGTACTACTTAAATGAACTACTAGTACTACATCTCTCTCTGTAATCGGTTGTGAGCAGACGTCCTAAAGTGACGTCATCTCCACGTAGAATAAACCTCTAACTTTTATTCATGTTTTAATCCCTATGATCTCTGAAGGCTCCGACAAAATTCATCAAACTTCTTAAATACAAAGATAAGGAAAATTATTATGAAATAAAAAAAATTCCTTCATTACAAATTAAGTAAAATCCTTAATTATAAAAAATAAGCAAAATTCATAATGACAAAATTATGTAAATTCCTTAATTACAAAATTAAGTAAACTTCTTATGAAATAAGCAAAGTCCTTAATTATTAAAATAAGCCCAATCCTTGATTAGAGAATGAAAGCTTCTCTGTTGTCAGCTGATCATTTCCACATTTTCCAAACCTGCATGTAAACAGTCAGCTTACCTGCGACGGTGAGAGAGATCAGACGGCTCTCAGAGAAGAAGTCGTGAGAAAAAACATAGACGTGATAAACACATCTGTAGCTTCCTTGGTGGGCGGGCTCTGCAGCAGGAAACAGGAAGTGGGCGGAGTGATTGACAGCTGGCTGGGTGTAGTTGAGTGCTGAGGTGGAGGAGGTGAAGGTGAGATGGAAGGAGCCTCCTGGGTACTGTGGCTGGACGGAGCAGCTGATGGTGAAGGTGGAGCCCCTGAGCACGTGAAACCCCTGCTGCTGGGCCTCGGAGACCCGGTCCACGGAGGAGGACCCAGAGATGTTGGGCTGAAGCAGCAGGTCTGTAAACACAAAGAGATGATTGGCTGAGAGCCGGAGCACGTTCAGTCTGAAAACAGCGTGCACTGGTTTGCTACGGTTTCTGGGTTGAACGGCGTGTTTCCTGGAAATGGTGCACAACAGGCTTTGAGGTGCGTTTCCTCTCATTTGGTGGGTGTGTCAGAGGTGTTACCCAATCAGCCGCGACGTGCACGAACCCCGCCGTATTATAAAGGCAGTGCATTCGCGTAGCACAACAGAGTGTTCAATGCACCGCCGTTTCCCTTTAAACGTTTATCTGTAACTGTTATTTAGGATAGTCAGAACTGAATTACAGATATCTCTAACTATCATTTGAACTCATTTGGAGGTTATAGATTACTGGAATAAGAACTGACTAGTCAGAATGTAGTTATAGACATCTGCAACGCTGTTTAGACTAGTCATAACTCTAATTCTAGATATCTGTAATTACATTTAGACTAGTCATAACTCTAATTCTATACATCTGTAATTACATTTAGACTAGTCATAACTCTAATTCTATATGTCTGTAATTACATTTAGACTAGTCATAACTCTAATTCTAGATATCTGTAATTACATTTAGACTAGTACGATCAAAACTACTTTTACCATTCATGTGTATGGGGTTTCTCATTACAGATATCCACAACTGAATTATGACTAGTCGTAACTCCAGTTTCAGATATCTACAATTTAATTCTGACTGGTCATAATGAGGTTTGAGATATCTGTAACTGTTATTTAGGATAGTCAGAACTGAATTACAGATATCTCTAAATGTAGTTTTGACTAGTCACAATGAGGTTATAGATATCTGGAATAAGAACTCTGACTAGTCACAATGTGATTACGACTAGTCAGAATGTAGTTGTAGATATCTCTAATGTTAATTCTTGATAGTCAAGCTGAGCTATTAAATGTTAAAACAGCTCTCCATACACTTCTCTACACTTTAGGATGTCATTGTCCTGGATAACTTTACAGTTCAGTCCAATGGAAACCACCGACTGTCACTGTGACGGAGGAAGGAACATACTGGAAACATTACTGTCATAGATGATGTCATAGATGATGTCACTGATGGGCTTACCTGAGCAGGTGAGATTCAGGATGGAGTTAGAGTAACCTGATGTTACACACTCCCTCAGAGCAGATCCAGACTGAACACAGTCAGACCTGATCCTCCACACAGATCTGTCTGAGGACTCCTTTCTCTCTTCTACAGAAACAGCAGAGCCACAGTCCAAGTCTCTGCAGGCAGCTGCTGCTTCCTTCAGGGTCCAGTCAGAGTCACTCATTGATCTCCAGTCTCCCTGATGTTTCAGCTCCAGTGTTCCTGCACAGCGACTGTCTCCTCCCACCAACCTGACAGGCTCTGAACAGAAACAAGAGAGTCATCAGTAAAAGAATAAAGTGAGTTTCATTAGAACAGAAATGAACCAGATCAGAGCTGCAGCTCCTCTTCTACCTGAGCAGGTGAGTCCAACAGCTTTGCCAGGTGAGCAGGTGTTTCTATCTGAGCCTGAGCTTCTACAGTCCAGGAGAGCAGACTCAGTTCCTCCACACTGGAACTCTTTGGTCCACATTGAAGCCTCCACGTCTCCATAGAGCGCCCCCTGGAGGACTGAAGGAGCCCCACAGCCAAGCTGCCTACAGACCACCTCTGCATCCTGCTGGTCAAAGTCAGCTTCACACACTGAGGACCACCACTGGTTAGAGTGGTTAGTCTTCACCTCCAGTCTGCCTGAGCACAGACTAGTCCCATTCACCAGCCTGACAGAGTCTGGAGAGATGATAGAAGATGAAATAGAGAGAGATAAAAGACACCAGACACTCAATAAAAAGATGTCATGAAACAACAATTCAGTGATTCCAACTGGAGGAGTTCAGAGCGGTCCCTGCCATCGATTATCTAGCAGCACACAGCCTCTTCTCAAGCCTCAGGGCCCTATTTTAACCTTTACATGATATTTGAGCAGATAATTAGTAAATAATGTTTATAATAAAGTAGTCTTAGATAGATTTTGAGGTAAATATTGGGGTAATTTGGCAGTAATTCCAAAGAAATATCAAATAGGTTACTTGCTTATTATCACCTAATCACCATGGACGTTGAGGAGCTGTAAAATGAAGTGTTAGCCAACGTAGTGCTATGATGTTGGATGTTACAGGGACTGTGATAAATGTTAATTGCATTAAAAGTAACTTTTTTTACTCAGATTTTATGCATATGATGTTGTGTTCTTTATACTATGACAGTTTTCCTAAAATTAAATTAAAAGAATTACAATATATGGTGATATACTGAATGGTAACCCCTGTATCATGATACGCATCGTATCACCAGATTCTTTCCAATACACAGCCCTGATGTAATAGAATAAATCCAGCCTTCTGGTTTAAAGGGAACATTCATATAAAATGAGCTGCTGGTGGGTGAATATAGAATTTAGTTAAAATAACACACAAATTGATGAAATAGAAATGTGAACAGAGACACCTGTGACGTATCAAAGAGGCCACATGTCATATTTAATTGATGTGGCTTTAAAATGACGGCTCTGAGGAGAGGAGGGCTCATTTTGTTAAAAGCCTGTTGCCTCAACTCCTCTCTCCTCGCGTCTCTTCCTCGCCTCCTCAGCTCACATCTCTGGTGGGCGGGAATAAGACGTGAGGAGAGGAGGCGAGGAAAGGAATGGAGGATGTAGGAACTGTGAAATGGAAAAGGCCTCCAGACAGACAGGTGTGTCCTGTCAGGTGAAGCTCAGCAGTCTGTGGAGAGTTTGAAGCTTTCAGAAACAAGCCCACTTCTATGGCAAACTGTTTCAACATTTAATAGCTGGACAGGAGATTCATCAGAGATATCTGCAACGCTGTTTAGACTAGTCATAACTCTAATTCTATACATCTGTAATTACATTTAGACTAGTCATAACTCTAATTCTATACATCTGTAATTACATTTAGACTAGTCATAACTCTAATTCTAGATATCTGTATTTACATTTAGACTAGTATGATCAAAACTACTTTTACCATTCATGTGTATGGGGTTTCTCATTACAGATATCCACAACTGAATTATGACTAGTCGTAACTCCAGTTTCAGATATCTACAATTTAATTCTGACTGGTCATAATGAGGTTTGAGATATCTGTAACTGTTATTTAGGATAGTCAGAACTGAATTACAGATATCTCTAAATGTAGTTTTGACTAGTCACAATGAGGTTATAGATATCTGGAATAAGAACTCTGACTAGTCACAATGTGATTACGACTAGTCAGAATGTAGTTGTAGATATCTCTAATGTTAATTCTTGATAGTTAAGCTGAGCTATTAAATGTTAAAACAGCTCTCCATACACTTCTCTACACTTTAGGATGTCATTGTCCTGGATAACTTTACAGTTCAGTCCAATGGAAACCACCGACTGTCACTGTGACGGAGGAAGGAACATACTGGAAACATTACTGTCATAGATGATGTCATAGATGATGTCACTGATGGGCTTACCTGAGCAGGTGAGATTCATGATGGAGTTAGAGGAACCTGATGCTGCACACTCCCTCAGAGCAGATCCAGACTGAACACAGTCAGGCCTGATCCTCCACACAGATCTGACTGAGGACTCCTTTCTCTCTTCTACAGAAACAGCAGAGCCACAGTCCAAGTCTCTGCAGGCAGCTGCTGCTTCCTTCAGGGTCCAGTCAGAGTAACGGCCCCTCACTGGTCTCCAGTCTCCCTGATGTTTCAGCTCCAGTGTTCCTGCACAGCGACTGTCTCCTCCCACCAACCTGACATCATCAGGCTCTGAACAGAAACAAGAGAGTCGTCAGTAAAAGAATAAAGTGAGTTTCATTAGAACAGAAATGAACCAGATCAGAGCTGCAGCTCCTCTTCTACCTGAGCAGGTGAGTCCAACAGCTTTGCCAGGTGAGCAGGTGTTTCTATCTGAGCCTGAGCTTCTACAGTCCAGGAGAGCAGACTCAGTTCCTCCACACTGGAAGTCTTTGGTCCACATTGAAGCCTCCACGTCTCCATAGAGCGCCCCCTGGAGGACTGAAGGAGCCCCACAGCCAAGCTCCCTACAGACCACCTCTGCATCCTGCTGGTCAAAGTCAGCTTCACACACTGAGGACCACCACTGGTTAGAGGGGTTAGTCTTCACCTCCAGTCTGCCTGAGCACAGACTAGTCCCATTCACCAGCCTGACAGAGTCTGGAGAGATGATAGAAGATGAAATAGAGAGAGATAAAAGACACCAGACACTCAATAAAAAGATGTCATTAACAACAATTCAGTGATTCCAACTGGAGGAGTTCAGAGCGGTCCCTGCCATCGATTATCTAGCAGCACACAGCCTCTTCTCAAGCCTCAGGGCCCTATTTTAACCTTTACATGATATTTGAGCAGATAATGAGTAAATAATGTTTATAATAAAGTAGTCTTAGATAGATTTTGAGGTAAATATTGGGGTAATTTGGCAGTAATTCCAAAGAAATATCAAATAGGTTACTTGCTTATTATCACCTAATCACCATGGACGTTGAGGAGCTGTAAAATGAAGTGTTAGCCAACGTAGTGCTATGATGTTGGATGTTACAGGGACTGTGATAAATGTTAATTGCATTAAAAGTAACTTTTTTTACTCAGATTTTATGCATATGATGTTGTGTTCTTTATACTATGACAGTTTTCCTAAAATTAAATTAAAAAAGAATTACAATATATGGTGATATACTGAATGGTAACCCCTGTATCATGATACGCATCGTATCACCAGATTCTTTCCAATACACAGCCCTGATGTAATAGAATAAATCCAGCCTTCTGGTTTAAAGGGAACATTCATATAAAATGAGCTGCTGGTGGGTGAATATAGAATTTAGTTAAAATAACACACAAATTGATGAAATAGAAATGTGAACAGAGACACCTGTGACGTATCAAAGAGGCCACATGTCATATTTAATTGATGTGGCTTTAAAATGACGGCTCTGAGGAGAGGAGGGCTCATTTTGTTAAAAGCCTGTTGCCTCAACTCCTCTCTCCTCGCGTCTCTTCCTCGCCTCCTCAGCTCACATCTCTGGTGGGCGGGACTAAGACGCGAGGAGAGGAGGCGAGGAAAGGAATGGAGGATGTAGGAACTGTGAAATGGGAAAGGCCTCCAGACAGACAGGTGTGTCCTGTCAGGTGAAGCTCAGCAGTCTGTGGAGAGTTTGAAGCTTTCAGAAACAAGCCCACTTCTATGGCAAACTGTTTCAACATTTAATAGCTGGACAGGAGATTCATCAGAGATATCTGCAACGCTGTTTAGACTAGTCATAACTCTAATTCTATACATCTGTAATTACATTTAGACTAGTCATAACTCTAATTCTAGATATCTGTAATTACATTTAGACTAGTACGATTAAAACTACTTTTACCATTCATGTGTATGGGGTTTCTCATTACAGATATCCACAACTGAATTATGACTAGTCGTAACTCCAGTTTCAGATATCTACAATTTAATTCTGACTAGTCATAATGAGGTTTGAGATATCTGTAACTGTTATTGAGGATAGTCAGAACTGAATTACAGATATCTCTAAATGTAGTTTTGACTAGTCACAATGAGGTTATAGACATCTGGAATAAGAACTCTGACTAGTCACAATGAGGTTATAGATATCTGGAATAAGAACTCTGACTAGTCACAATGTGATTACGACTAGTCCGAATGTAGTTGTAGATATCTCTAATGTTAATTCTTGATAGTCAAGCTGAGCTATTAAATGTTAAAACAGCTCTCCATACACTTCTCTACACTTTAGGATGTCATTGTCCTGGATAACTTTACAGTTCAGTCCAATGGAAACCACCGACTGTCACTGTGACGGAGGAAGGAACATACTGGAAACATTACTGTCATAGATGATGTCATAGATGATGTCACTGATGGGCTTACCTGAGCAGGTGAGATTAATGATGGAGTTAGAGGAACCTGATGTTGCACACTCCCTCAGAGCAGATCCAGACTGAACACAGTCAGACCAGATCCTCCACACAGATCTCTCTGAGGACTCCTCTCTCTCTTCTACAGAAACAGCAGAGCCACAGTCCAAGTCTCTGCAGACAGCTGCTGCATCCTTCAGGGTCCAGTAATAGCCCCTCACTGGTCTCCAGTCTCCCTGATGTTTCAGCTCCAGTGTTCCTGCACAGCGACTGTCTCCTCCCACCAACCTGACAGGCTCTGAACAGAAACAAGAGAGTCGTCAGTAAAAGAGGTGAATTTAAGAAAAGATTAAACTGAGACTTGACTTTATTTCTTTATTTCTCTTTTTGTATTTACCTGTTGAGTTGTGATTTTCTTCAGCCTGGAGTCCTGTAGAAACACAAATATGTATTGTTTTAAGTATATTTGTGGAGACGTGACGGAGCCGCTGGCGCGGTGCCTTGAGACCGGCCGTCGGTCATGTGAGATAAAAGCTGTTAATATGTCACTTTATTTAGTTTTAATATGCCATGTAGCGACCCTGCAGGACTAACATAGGAGAGACACTTGGGGAGTTCATGGGGGGGAGATGTTGCCCTAGTTAAGCTGGATAGGTCAGGTTCATTAAGAGGGGAGGGGCAGCAGGAGCACGCCACGTATGTTACGGAGTTTAGCTGATTAGCTAGTTTATGCTACCAGCCTTTTGTTGTTTTGGGCACTCTTCCAACCCCGGGGTTAGCCTGTATCATAGGGTAATAAAACCCGGTTCTCCGGTTAAACTTCAGCCACCTTGTCCTCATCATTTAGCTAGCTAGCCGTGCTACGGAGCCGCGAGCGCTACAGTGGTGTCAGAAGGGGGATTCCCCGCCCCCACTCCCCGCACTACAGCTGGCTACCACCGCTAGCTACCGCCGGAGGAACGGGATGGCTGAACAGATGGAAAAGTCGGACTTCTACGCCCCGGAAACACCAATGAGAGAGCCAACAGATGATGGCCCGGTTGTAAGGAGAAAAGTGGTGAAGATAACTCACTCACCTCGCTACACTGCTGACTGACGTCCCTGCTGTGATGGAAAACAGTCCGTTCCAGTTGGCCGCAAATCCCGGACCATGCTCTGGAGGAGCAAATGTAAACAATGCAGCCGCATGCAGACCGCGCATCGGCCAATCAGAAAGCGATGACGTCACCACTCTGACGGCTCCCGAAGGTAAAAGAGGTGGCCAACCAAAGTCTATCCCAGAGTTAGAGAAAGACATTACAGCTACAATTGAGGAAGGCTTTATGCAGAGAATGAGCACTGCAATGGAGCGTGCTTTTGGACATTTCCTGAATAATTCTAGAGGCAGCCTTATGTCCAGGATGGGAGGAGAACCAAAGAGTCGTGTGACTAGTCCTCTCGAGTCAGAGAGCCATGCTAACCCGGCTAACACAAATAATGCATATGTGGGCACCAACCAAGCCCGTACCAAAACTGTCAGAGCCAAGGATGAGTATACTACTGTTGCTAACATCCGTGACGCTAATGTTCCTGTTGACGTTCCGGGTTCAAAAACTACCCAACCTCCCGGTGAGGGCGCCACTGTGGATACCCACCCTGTGGGGAGACTTGGCAAGTGTAGCTCCCTTACCTCGGCTTCAGTTACTTCGCCTGCTGCCGTCAACCAGCCAGTTGACCTGATACCTGCTCTGACTACTGCGCTTACTACGGCCTTGATGAGTGTTAAAGAAATGGCCCCGGCCCCATCCCTCAGAGACAGCCTCCTGAGCGTTGGGCGCTATGATGGACTCACTTCATGGGAGACGTACTGGGCTCAATTCTGTCTTCTAGCAACAGCCAATGGCTGGTCCCCTGAAAAGAGAGCTGTCCATTTAATCTCGGCATTAGAGGGTGAGGCTAGGAAAGTACTGCTGGATGTGACTGTGGCCGACCTGGAGAACCCACAAGCTATATCTAGGGCCCTGGAGAGACGCTTTGGGAACACCACCCCCGCAGTTGTGATGCGGCAGAGGTTCAACGAACGAGTGCGGGCACCTGGAGAAAAGCTGGGAGTGTTTGCGGCAGAGCTGCGCTACCTCGCCCAAAGAGGATTCCCTGATTTTGATGATGCAACACGCTTGGTGCTAACCAAGGAGGCATTCATTCGTGGCCTTCTACCCCTCCCATTACGGCAACAGATCCGGCTGGCTGACCCTCAGACCCTGGAAGCAGCTCTAGAGAAAGCACTGGCAGTGGAAGACATCCTCATAGAGGGTTTCGAGCCTCACCCCAGACAGGTGTCGACACGCCCCAAGACTCAAGCCTTTCAGCTTCCTGGACCAACCTCCGTGCCGATGGGCCCAGGACGCCCACCAATGTCACCAGAAGATCGACGGAGCCAAATCTGCTGGAGGTGCAACCAGGGAGGCCACTCACGGCGCTTTTGTCCAGTCCCTGATTCCGCCTTGGGTGCATCGGCGCCGGGAAACGCTCGAGGCTCGGTTTAGAGGGGAGCGACCCGAGCCACCCTTCACTCCCCACAGGTTGTGACACTCAACCGGTGATAAAAGCGCTCCACCTCCCTGTCACTCACGCCCTTTTCCCCCCTAACACATCCAACACTGATGGCTGCCGAGTACCCGCCTTGGTTAATGGTCGGTTGACTCACGCCCTGCTCGACACAGGCTCGACTGCAACTCTCCTTCACCCTGATCTCCTGCCGACTGGAACTCAGCCCCAAGCCACCAATCTTCCGCTAATTACAGTCACCGGGGGAGAAGCTCCCATGCTGGGGAGGTGTGAAGCACAGATACAATTGGGGGCCTATTCAGTCTGCCAGCCAGTCTGGGTCGCCGAAGTTAAAGAGGACTGTTTAATTGGACTAGACTTTCTGCGTAGTGCAAAGGCAGTACTGGACTTCAACAAACGGACCATTACGTTCCCGGACGGGACGTCCATCCCCTTTCTGAACGATTCCCTCATTCCTGAAATGACTGAGAAGGTAGTTGGGGACGACGGAATGGAATGGGACCCACCATGTTCTCCTGAACCTCCTCAGTGGGAGGCCCCTTTCACAGAAAGCCTTTTGCCACTGTCCGAAGACAACCTCACAACCACAGACACAGCGGTTCACACCAAGCCACATTTACCTGCAGTCGTACAGGCCGCAACTGTGGCCCCCATGTCTGAGAAAGAGTCAGTGGCCATTACGACTGTCAAAGACCTGTGGGAGAAGAATCGTGAGGGTCTGCACTCGGAGCAGCAGCATAGGCTCTGGAACCTCCTTCATGAGTATCGACACAGTTTCTCCACCAACCCAAACGATGTGGGTCGCACACACTTGGTACAGCACTCCATCAATACTGGGGATGCACAGCCAATCCGCCAGCGGCCTAGGCGACTTCCCTATGCCCGCCAAGCTGCAGCGAACCAGATGCTACAAGAGATGAAGGATGCTGGCATTATCGAGCCATCAGAAAGTCCGTGGGTGTCACCAGTCGTTATGGCCCCTAGGAAGGATGGGAAATTGAGGTTTTGTGTCGACTTCCGACCCCTGAATGACAAAACAGTGAAAGACTCCTATCCACTGCCGCGGATAGACGAGTCTCTGGACTATGTGGCTGGCTCAGCATGGTTTTCGTCGTTGGACCTCCGGAGTGGATATTGGCAGGTGGCCATGGCTCCAGAGGACAAGGCCAAGACCGCCTTTACCATGGGACGTGGCCTGTGGCAGTTCACCACCATGCCGTTCGGGCTGTGCAACGCGCCAGCAACATTCGAGAGGCTGATGGAAAAGGTCCTTGTTGGTGTGCCCCCCGAGCGCTGCCTCGTCTACCTCGATGATCTCCTTGTCCATGGGCCCAGTTTTGATGCTGCACTCGAGAGCCTAGGAGAGGTACTGGAGCGGATCAAGTGTGCGGGCCTGAAGCTTCATCCCGGGAAGTGCCGCCTTCTGCAGCGGGAGGTCTCCTTTCTGGGTCACAGAGTCAGTGGAGCTGGCATTATGACAGAGCCTGACAAGGTGGCGGCTGTCCGAGACTGGCCTACCCCCACTGATGTCCACCGGCTGAGATCCTTCTTAGGATTAGCGTCCTACTACAGGCGGTTTGTGGCTGGATTCTCTACTGTGGCTGCGCCCATGTTCAACTTACTGCGCAAGGACACACCCTACAAGTGGGGACCAGATCAGGATGCGGCCTTCCACCAGCTGAAGCAGGCCTTATGTAAAGACCCGGTGCTGGTTGCACCCGACCCAGAGCTGCCATTTATCCTTGACACAGATGCCAGCGACACGGGCCTTGGCGCTGTACTCTCGCAGCTGACCCCGGAGGGCGAGCGTGTTGTTGCTTACCATAGCCGCACCCTCGATAAGCCAGAGAAGAACTACTGTGTCACTCGCAGAGAACTGTTAGTGGTGATTGACGCAGTGAACCATTTCAAACACATCCTCTGTGGTCTTCCGTTCACCATCCGTACGGATCACGCTGCCTTGAAGTGGCTCATGTCATTCAAAGAGCCGGAAGGGCAAGTAGCCAGATGGATCGAACAACTCCAGGCCTTTCAGTTCACCATACAGCACAGAGCTGGTGAAAGCCACACAAATGCAGACAGTCTCTCCCGTCGACCGTGTGCCCCGGGCTGTCACCACTGCAACCAGGCCGAAGAACGTGAAGCGGCAAACCTACACACTGGAAAGGTGATCTGTCGGGCTCTGTTACCCGACAATGAGAGAGGGTGGAGAGAACTGCAGCTCGAGGACCCTGATCTTGAAATGGTCATAACGTGGCTGGAGAAAGACATCCGGCCACCCTGGGATGATGTGGTTGCCCAGTCTGCCACTGTCAGAGGACTCTGGTCTCAATGGCCTGGAGTGGAACTGCAGGAAGGAGTCCTGAAGAGGTGCTGGCGTGAGCCCGCCACCGGAGAGCCACGATGGCAAGTGGTTGTACCCAAAAATCTCTGCAAG
Organism: Sebastes fasciatus; assembly: GCF_043250625.1. Taxonomy (NCBI): domain Eukaryota; kingdom Metazoa; phylum Chordata; class Actinopteri; order Perciformes; family Sebastidae; genus Sebastes; species Sebastes fasciatus. Next base: position 2,162,439 of record NC_133817.1, on the reverse strand, counting down.
GGAGTTCTTTAGATGCATCATGGATCCCCTGGAGTTGGTCACTTTGGAGTGACAAAGACATTGAGACGGCTGAGACAGACATTCTATTGGGGCCAGAGCAGGAGGGATGTTGAGGACTACTGCCGCCGCTGCGATGCCTGTACTGCCCGTAAAGGCCCCCAAGGTCAGTCTCGCGCACCCTTACAGCAGCATCGTGTAGGGGCACCAATGGACAGAGTGGCAGTCGATGTGTTGGGACCACTACCCCGTACCAGTAGAGGGAACCGGTACGTGCTCGTCGCCATTGACTACTTTACAAAGTGGCCCGAAGCCTACCCCCTTCCTGACCAAGAGGCGACGACCGTGGCTGAGGCCTTGGTGCAAGGAATGTTCAGCCGCTTTGGAACGCCCTCACTGCTCCACTCGGACCAAGGGCGGAACTTTGAATCACAGGTGTTCACTGCGATGTGTAGCCAGCTCGGCATCCAGAAGACAAGGACCACCCCGCTTCATCCACAAAGCGACGGATTAGTGGAACGGTTCATGCGGACCTTGAGTGCCCAGCTGGCCCTCACCACTGCCCCAGACCAGGGTGATTGGGACCTACAGATACCCCTCATCATCATGGCATGCCGCAGTGCAGTCCAGGAATCCACCGGCTGTACTCCTGCATTGTTGATGTTGGGCAGGGAGCTAAGAACGCCACCCGAGCTGGCCTATGGTCGACCGCCCGATGCACCGGACGCCATGGCTGGGCCAGAATATGCCAGCCAGTTACAGGACCGATTGGAAACGGCCCACAGCTTTGCCCGGCATCAATTACAACAGGCCGGGGTCCGTCAAAAACGCGGCTATGACGCCCATGTCAAAGGTCAGGACTTCCAGGCTGGGGACCTTGCCTGGGTGTATGGACCCAAGAGAGTGAAGGGCCGCTGCCCCAAGTTGGACAGTGCATGGATTGGTCCCTGCTACGTGGTCGAGAGAGTGGGGCAGGTTGTCTATCGTGTCAAACTGGCACCCAGAGGACGCACAGTGGTACTGCACCGGGACAGGATGGCACCGTACCGGGGAGACCAGCAGCCAGCCTTCCCAGGGACACCTACCAGAGCGCAAGCCAGGCCACCTCGCCGCCGGAGAGACCCACCCATGCAGCAGCAGGATGTTCTTCAAGAAGAAGTGGTGACACCGCTTGGTGCCGTAGTGCCAAGGAATGCCTCTGCCACACCCAGAGCTCCTCTGGGGGATCATGGAGTCCGGAGGTCGCAGAGGGAACGGCGATTGCCAGGTCGCTTTCAAGACTTTGCTCTTCCTCGGGGACGAGGAATTAGAGGGGGGGGGCCATGTAGCGACCCTGCAGGACTAACATAAGAGAGACACTTGGGGAGTTCATGGGGGGGAGATGTTGCCCTAGTTAAGCTGGATAGGTCAGGTTCATTAAGAGGGGAGGGCGCAGAGAGAGCAAAGGAGTGTGGGAGAAGGAGGAGGGGCAGAAGAAGAAAGGCAGCAGGAGCACGCCACGTATGTTACGGAGTTTAGCTGATTAGCTAGTTTAGGCTACCACCCTTTTGTTGTTTTGGGCACTCTTCCAACCCCGGGGTTAGCCTGTATCATAGGGTAATAAAACCCGGTTCTCCGGTTAAACTTCAGCCACCTTGTCCTCATCATTTAGCTAGCTAGCCAGCCGTGCTACGGAGCCGCGAGCGCTACAGTACTAATGCGAGAAAGTAAACTTAGATTCCCAATATGTGTTCAGTTTATCCAAATAACGGCTGTTTGGAAATGTCTTGCAACGGTTTTGGAGGTGTGACGGAGCCGCTGACAGGGTGCCTTGAGACCGGCCCGGCCGTCAGTCATGTGACACGTTTTGCTTGAGTATACTTCAGTGTTTACAGTCTGCAAACTTAATCCTTCATTTAGTCGGCAGTACGCAGAACAATAAGTGAATCTTTCAGTATTTCACGATTGTGGATTCAGTACATAGCGGTGCTAATTTCAGGATCTACTCCAGTCCGCTGAGCACTAATAAAGGCGGTGTGGTAAATTATGTCATGAAAGCAGAATAAAGTGTGTATAAGATTATTATTTATTATTTAAAAAAGTTATATCAAAGAATGTAAACACAAAGGCAAACGGTAACATTTATTCATGCTAAACTTGCAAATAAACACATTTTACTAAAAAGTGTTTAGTATTTCTCAATTCTCAGTGACTTCAAGAATAACAAGTTGAAGTTATAAAAAAAATTAAAATGCTGCATGTTATATAAATAATTTGTTATTTATGGCCAGTTGCCTTTTTATTTCTCAGAAACTTGCCAATTTCACAAATAAATTGTGCACAAAACAACACTGCAAAACTGGTATTTTGTGTGATTCTTCAACTAATCACACAATAATGCTTGTCACAACTTTGACTTGATGTGTATTATCCATCAGTAGCAATATCTAGGTTGTTTTATAGAAAAAAAATACAAAAAATTGTCCCATTTGCATCACGTGACGGACACGGGTGTTGTAGTACCGCCGTTTGGCCACTACAAACCAACGACGGTACGTTTTTTTTTACAATTTTCGTATGCTATTTCATTATTAAATTCACTTTGATTCACCATCAATTTTCATAAAACTGCCAATATTCAGTCTTTCTAGTTCATTGCGCTGGTTAGCATTATAGCGAGGCTAATGTTAGCGTTTAGCAGACGCCTGGAACGTCTGGAAGGGTATAGCCAAACAGAGGCAGAGTAGGGGCGGGCATACTGAGTCAGCACGTCCAGCGAGTCATGAAATCTCCCATAGAAATATATACATAGATGCTGCATTGGACGCTTCAGCCCATTGCAGCGATACGTCAACGTGGGCACCATATTGGACCAGGCAAGACTGGCCTGTAACCCTGTACTAGGGAACGGGGGAGCTGCCGTTTTTCTGGATAAAAAGCACTATAACGTCTACATTCCTCAACCGATTTCAACAAGTCGGTAAGCCAATTGGACAGAGGCTATATTGTTAACATCTCTATGTTTGGGGAGCTGGACTTTGACTATGTTGGTGCCTTGGCCTCCAGGAACTAGCCCTGTAGCTTTCAGCCTCCTTGCCCAAGGCACTTTGTAGATATGGCCTCTGTCCACTCGGCATACCCGAGGCCCTGCAGTATGGTATGGGAAGTGGACAAATCAAGTCCACTTCCCATACCTTACTGCAGAGCTTCAGGTATGCCGAGTGGACCTTGTCCAATGGCAATACCTCGGCCAATCGTAGCGACTTGGAATTGGATTTCTGTCTCTCAGAGTGTTTTGAGCCATTTTATCAAATTTCTCTGATTTACTTCAAACTTGGCACACGGGAAGCTCCGCCTGCAGGAAAGGAAAAAATCAATGGTTTTGGAAATATAAACACCGAAAATGTCAATATTAATGTATTGCCAGTGGACACGTTGACCTTTCTTGACCTTTAACCAATTAAGGCCATATTTTGGGCGTCGTCCGATGGCAATACCCGAGTGATTAAGGTATTGCCTTTGGACAACCCCGTCCAATGGCAATACCTAAAGAGCCTGCCATCTGGTGGACAGATGAAGGGTTGCGCTGAGAGCGCAGACAATTCGGGAAAACTTTGTAATATCATAACTCCGCGGGGGAAAGGGCCAGAGCTCCAGTTTTCGGCCCATGGAGCGAGGCTTCTGTATGTAGACATATCCAGGGGGAGTTGCTTGATTAAATGCCATGAAATCCTGCTGATTTTGCCAAGTCTCAGTTAGGCAGAGAAAGTTGATTTTCCTGCCAATGATGATATCATGGATGAGGAGTGCTTTATTGTTAATTTAGCGAGCATTCTGCAGCATAAATGTTGCACTGTTGTTAGTGAATGCTGGGGAATTTAGAGCCCTTTCCCTGATTTTTAGGACCCCGTCTATGTACGTATGTCTGTATACATGTCTATGTATATATGTCTCTATATATACGTATATATATATATATACGTATATATATATATATATATGTCTATGTATACATGTCTTTATATATATATGTCTATATATATGTCTATTATATACATGTCTGAGTATACATGTATATATATATATATATATATACACTCACCGGCCACTTTATTAGGCACACCTGTTCAATTGCTTGTTAACACAAATAGCTAATCAGCCAATCACATGGCAGCAACTCAATGCATTACGTCATCTAGACGTGGTGAAGACGACTTGCTGAAGTTCAAACCGAGCATCAGAATGGGGAAGAAAGGGGATTTAAGTGACTTTGAACGTGGCATGGTTGTTGGTGCCAGACGGGCTGGTCTGAGTATTAAACTGCTGATCTACTGGGATTTTCACGCACAACCATCTCTAGGGTTTACAGAGAATGGTCCCAACAAGAGAACAGATCCAGTGAGCGGCAGTTGTGTGGACGAAAATGCCTTGTTGATGTCAGAGGAGAATGGGCAGAGTGGTTGGAGATGATAGAAAGGCAACAGTAACTCAAATAACCACTCGTTACAACCAAGGTATGCAGAATACCATCTCTGAACGCACAACACGTCAAACCTTGAAGCAGATGAAGACCACCCGGTACTAGCACCGGCCACTTTATTAGGTACACATTGTACCTAATAAAGTGGCCGGTGAGTGTATATATATATATATATATATGTCTATATATACATGTCAATGTATATATATCTATGTATACATGTCTAAGTATGCATGTCTATATATATGTCTTTTATATATATGTTTGAGTATACATGTCTATATATATATCTATATATATATCTATGTCTATATATACATGTCGATGTATACATGTCTATATACACAGTATATGTCTATGTACACATATCTATGTACACATGTCTATGTATATATATATATATATATGTATATATACATACATATATACATATATATATATATGGTCTCTCCTGTTTTGGTCCTCAGTGATGAATACGTTGGGTTTCCTGTTGCTGCTCCACAATAAAAGTCCACTGTGTTTGTCCAGTTGAGGTGTTTTAATGTGAAGCAGCAGCAGCAGGAATTGTTGTGTTAGCATTAGCAGTAAATGAATGCAGCTCAGATACGGCTGTAGGAGAGTAAACAGGAGACAGTGAGGCTGATATCAATCAGAGCAGCTTACAAACAGCATCACTGATAACGTGCTGCATCGTTTCCTCTCAATGTGTCATGAGTCTGAATCTATGGCAGACTCAGTCACTAACCATGAAGCCCACCGCCCAGAGAGATCATTACTGAGTACACATACGGCTCCACTGACTACAGCAATAACAACTGACTAAAGATAGAATCAAACACTTGGTTTGATTTATACATTTCTACTTCATTATGAAAATTAGTACAATATTCTGGATAATATCTGTCATTGTTTTGTGTTGATTGATTTACAATAATAAATATATACATACATTTGCATAAAGCAGCATATTTGTCCACTCCCATGTTGATAAGAGTATTAAATACCTGACAAATCTCCCTTTAAGGTTCATTTTGAACGGATATAAAAATGTGTGATTAATCATGATTAACTATTTTAATTGATTGACAGCCCTAGTATGTATGTATTCATTTTATTAACATTTAAATGTATTTATTTATCTTTGCATTTATTTTCTATTTATTTTAAATTAATAAATTAATTTATACATTATTAAATTGTATTTATTTATTTTCCCTTTGCATTTTCTTCCTTATTTATTTCCCCCAACTTATATATTTCTGTATTCTTTTCTTTATATATTTCTAATTCATTATGAAAATTAGTACAATATTCTGGATAATATCTGTCATTGTTTTGTGTTGATTGATTTGCAATAATAAATATATACATACATTTGCATAAAGCAGCATATTTGTCCACTCCCATGTTGATAAGAGTATTAAATACCTGACAAATCTCCCTTTAAGGTTCATTTAGAACAGACATAAAAATGTGTGATTAAAACTAAATAACCATGAATGTTTTTTTGGACAGAGCCATGCTAGGTGTTTCCCCCTGTTTCCACTCTTTATGCTAAGCTAAGCTAACCATGTCCTGATGCCAAATGTTGAACTCTGCCTTTAATATTCTATATCAGCACTTTTCTTATTGCATTCAACACACACACACACACACACACACACACACACACACACACACACACACACACACACACACACACACACACACACACACACACACACACACACACACACACACACACACACACACACACACACACACACACACACACACACACACACGTTTTCCTCCCTTGTGGGGTCCACCCTTTCCAGCGGTTCTACACCTCTGTAAAAAACATCAGGCCAGATCATCTTCTCCAGTGACGTCTAATCGTTCAGCTGAGGTGACCTCTTATCAGTTGATAAAAACCCGTTGATTTAAACAAACTTCAGGCAACTTGGAAGCATCAAAATATCAGCGATCAGTTAACAGGAAATCCAGAAATCATGACGCTTAATGTCAGTAAAATGTACGCAGCGCGTTCCCGTTCTCTCTGTGACAGTTTAACCCAGACTACTGGCTTCAGGGCCAGATCCGGCCCCAGAAATAATTTTATAAGGCCGCCCTTATAATAACAATAATAATGAATTTTATTCATATAGAACACTTATAGCGCACTTTATGCTTCACATAAACGTTAAAACAATCATAATACAACCTTAAAACAATTTACACAAAAGAACCATTAAGTGTTGAAATAGGATAAATAAAATAAAGACTGAATATTTAAGAGACCCAAGTTTAAAACACAGATATATAAAAATGTGTGAGTAATCATGATTAACTATTTTAATTGATTGACAGCCGTAGTATTTATGTATTCATTTCATTAACATTTAAATTTATTTATTTATTTTCTATTTATTTTAAATTAATAAATTAATTTATAAATTATTAAATTGTATTTATTTATTTATTTTCCCTTTGCAATTTCTTCCCTATTTATTTCCACAAACTTATTTATTTCTGTTTTCTTTTCTTTATACATTTCTACTTCATAATGAAAATAAGTACAATATTCTGGACAATATCTGTCATTGTTTTGTGTTGTTAATTGATTTACAATAATATATACACTCACCGGCCACTTTATTAGGTACACCTTGCTAGTACCGGGTGGTCTTCATCTGCTTCAAGGTTGGACGTGTTGTGCGTTCAGAGATGGTATTCTGCATACCTTGGTTGTAAAGAGTGGTTATTTGAGTTACTGTTGCCTTTCTATCATCTCCAACCACTCTGCCCATTCTCCTCTGACCTCTGACATCAACAAGGCATTTCCGTCCACACAACTGCCGCTCACTGGATCTGTTCTCTTGTTGGGACCATTCTCTGTAAACCCTAGAGATGGTTGTGCGTGAAAATCCCAGTAGATCAGCAGTTTAATACTCAGACCAGCCCGTCTGGCACCAACAACCATGCCACGTTCAAAGTCACTTAAATCCCCTTTCTTCCCCATTCTGATGCTCGGTTTGAACTTCAGCAAGTCGTCTTCACCACGTCTAGATGACGTAATGCATTGAGTTGCTGCCATGTGATTGGCTGATTAGCTATTTGTGTTAACAAGCAATTGAACAGGTGTGCCTAATAAAGTGGTCGGTGAGTGTATATATATACATATATATACATATGTATATATAAATAAATGTGCACAATTTGTCCACTCCCATGTTGATAAGAGGATTAAATACTTGACAAATCTCCCTTTAAGGTTCACTTTGAACGGATATAAAAATGTTTGATTAATTTGTGATTAATCCAGATGAACTATTTTAATCGATTGACAGCCCTAATTATAACTTTAATGTGTACGGTTTTACAGCATCCATGTTCCCTTTTAGTCTTTTCTTCCTTTGAGTGTGTAGGTGATGTGATGTGATGTGATGTGATGTGATGTGATGTGATGTGATGTGATGTGATGTGATGTGATGTGTGTGGGGGTGATCAGCGTCGGCCCGCCCGATACGCTGAATATGCAGCTGCGTAGGGCCACACAAATCCTTTTTTTCCTTTAAATTAGGGCTGTCAAGCATTTAAATATTTAATCATGATTAATCACAAACTAATCACACATTTTTTATCCGTTCAAAATGTACCTTAAAGGGAGATTTGTCAAGTATTTAATACTCTTACCAACATGGGAGTGGACAAATATGCTGCTTTATGCAAATGTATGAATATATTTATTATTGGAAATCACATCTTACTAATACATACTGCTAGTATAGTATGAGGTTGTACTGCTAGTATAGTATGAGGTTGTACTGCTAGTATAGTATGAGGTTGTACTGCTAGTATAGTATGAGGTTGTATTACTAGTATAGTATAATATGAGGGTGTGTGTGTGATCAGGTGGTTCACTGATTTAAAGATCAATATAAAGGTGTGAATAAGAACACATGATGTGTAAAGCAGAGTCCTACCTGAGCTCCACAGCAGCAGCAGCAGCAGCAGCACCAACAGGTGATCCATGATGTCCAGGTAGACCGTCTCTCTGCTCTGTGTGTGCTGTCCTCATTGGAAGAGCTGCAGCTTCACTCATCATTTACTCTTCTTTAGTTTTACACATGATATTTATCCTCCTCTGAGCTGCGTGTCTGAGGAACTGATGTGTTGATAAGAAGCTGTTGACAGATTACTAATTATAGCACTGTGGTTTTCTGTTACCGTGACAACCAGGGCAGGCTGAGATGCTGCGGTCAGATTAATGCTGTCAGAGAGATCTTATCATTTCCAGGTAAATGAGTCGACCTCAGCAGAGAGTCGTTCAGAGCAGACTGAACTACCGCTGCAACTAACCGTTATATTAATAGTTGATGAATCTGTCCGTTCTGTTATTCATGGAATCAATCAGTGAGGAAGGGAAACATCAGGAAACAGTGAAACATGTGCAGCACAGTCTGTCAGAGTCTAAGGTGACGTCTTTAAATGTCTTGTTTAGTCCGTCCAACAGTCCAAAAGTCTCTTCAGAGCTGTCGATTCCTGTTGGAGCGTCCCTAAAACTGTTAGCTGTAAAACGATGCTGAGATACGACATGGTGCAGGAGGATATTTTAGTGTTTCAGTGGGTCTGGAGCTGTGAATAAAAACTTGATGTGTGTGTGTGTGATCAGGTCAGGACCGGCTCTGTATGCAAACCTTTTAGAAAAAAAGAAAACGTGGGTGGCCGGCCACATGAACTGAGACATTTCCTGATCTAAACTAACTATTAGCTAATATTGGAGAGAATTGTATGTAGGCCGCATCACTGAGTAAATCTCTCTCAGTTTACATGTCTATGTGTTTAGAAGGAGAAAGAGAGCATGCTAGACCCGGCAGCTCACGGTTTTGTTCCCGTAGTCCAAAGGTACTCGGTCCGAAGATACCCGAGGGCCGAGCACCAAAGCAGCAATGAAACAGACCAACGTTTCGTATGCTATTTCATTATTAAAGTCACTTTGATTCAACATCAATTTTCATAAAACTGCCAATATTCGGGCCTTTCTAGTTCATTGCTCTGGTTAGCATTATACAAACGTTAAAACAATGTTCATAGTGTGTGAGAAAAGAATCGTTTATAGATGTTAGTGTTTAGCAGACGTCTGGAAGGTGTCACAGCCCGGCTCTAGAGCTGTGACCAAAACGGGAGACACGCAGGTATACTGAATACATAAAGAGATTTATTAACCTAAAACTGTAAAAAGTCAAAAGAATGTCTGGGAGGAGTCTGTAGAGTCAGTAGTGTAGGGAGGGGATGTGTGAAATTGTGCTGCATGGATGTTGTGCTGTAAAACAAAGACAAAGAACCAAAACCATTTAACAAAGGTGAAATGTGCATGAGGAGGTCTGCCGGACCCAGACTGCTGCAGGCTCTGGCTTTAAGCAGGTAGCACACCTGGCCCAGGTGTGTCTCATGCTGCTGATTAGCCTCATCATCAGGTCTGCAGCCCTGATGAGAGAAAGCAAACACAGTACAAGATCCAAACACAGAGGGGCCGTCACAAAGGGTATAGCCAAACAGAGGCAGAGTAGGGGCGGGCACACTGGGTCGGCTCGCCCAGCGAGTCATGAAATCTCCCATAGAACTATATACATAGACGCCGCATTGGACGCTTCAGGCCGTTGCGGCGATACGTCAACGTGGCGCCTTTATAGACCTGGCCAGACTGGCCTGTAACCCTGTACTAGTGAACGGGGGAGCTGCCGTTTTTCTGGATAAAAAGCACTATAACGTCTACATTCCTCAACCGATTTCAACCAGTCGTTATTATATTAAAGGGTTTATGATGTACGAGGAGTAGAAAAATAAAGTTTAGTCTCCAGTTACTTAGAATCTGGATAGTTCATCTCTAATCGCTGCTAGACGCTCAGGAGACGAGTGTGTACCGTAGGCTGACATGAACTGAATTACTGACCTGATAGAACATAATTCATCTATCAGAAGGAACTGTTAAAACTCACGTTTGTCCAGTATGGCTTTGACTTATTTTCCCTCTTTAAGGTTAATACTTGTAGAGATATCCCTGTATAATATGATATAATGAAGTGTAATGTAATGTAATATAATGAAATGTCATCCTCCGTTTCAGCAATCATGCTTTCAATCTATAGGCTACCCCTAACACTGCTACTTATTGTGTTTGAGTCTCTTTGTGGTTGTTTTGAGTCTCTTTGTGGTTGTTTTGAGTCTCTTTGTGGTTGTTTTGAGTCTCTTTGTGGTTGTTTTGAGTCTCTTTGAGGTTGTTTTGAGTCTCTTTGTCGCAGCCTTTGCGTTTGTTAAATTCTGTCCATTAAAGATGATCTTTACAGACTGTGAACTCTAGTAGTAGTCGTTAACTCCTCTGAGCTGCATTTCTGTGGAACTGATGTGTTGATAAGAAGCTGTTGACAGATTACTAATTATAGCACTGTGGTTTCTGTTACCGTTACAACCAGGGCAGGCTGAGATGCTGCGGTCAGATTAATGCTGTCAGAGTGTTCTTATCGTTTCCAGGTTAAATAAGTTGACCTCAGCAGAGAGTCGTTCAGAGCAGACTGAACTACAGCTGCAACTAACCGTTATACCAATAGTTGATGAATCTGTCCGTTCTGTTATTCATGGAATCAATCAGTGAGGAAGGGAAACATCAGGAAACAGTGAAACATGTGCAGCACAGTCTGTCAGAGTCTAAGGTGACGTCTTTAAATGTCTTGTTTTGTCCGTCCAACAGTCCAAAAGTCTCTTCAGAGCTGTCGATTCCTGTTGGAGCGTCCCTAAAATGTGAAGACCAGTTGAAGCGGACCCAGATGCAGACACAGGAGGCAGATGAAAAATTAACAAAAAGGCTTTATTGCCAAAAATTGTGCAGATGAAATGATCAAGGCAGAAAGGGGGCTGGGGTTAAACCAGGCAGGCAGATATTGTAGAGGGCAGGTGTAACCCAGGTCACAAAGAGTTAACACACGGAGGTGTCTTAGCCAATCAGAGCGCAGGTTAAGACAGTATACCCTACTCAAACGCTAGAGGACACTGTCGGGAGAGGACCTGCCGCTGAACGGTAAAAATAAAGCTCAGATAAAGTTGTAAACACAATATAACGTCGTCAAATCATAATGGTAACAGTCTGTACTCTGTTATAAGCTCATAGATGTGTGTGTGAGAGAGGCCCTGCTCACTGAAAGCTGCTGAGCGACACAGAGAAACTCCCGACTCGGTGAGTCGCTGTAATAAATAAGAGCTGCGTCACGATGTGCTGAGCTGACAAGTTCAAGTGGAAAGGCCCAGAGTTAACAGACTTAGCATTAAGCTATGAACAGTGCATTTAACTAACTGTTGTAGAGCTCAACTCAATGAAAGCTGCACTGGGAAGAATATAAAACGTCACAAAGAGTGTTTAGTTGCTCAATGTTTTCTCTGGCTAGTAAAGCTACTGAACGGTTTAATACTGAAGCAACATGAGTTATGGTTTGTCAGGTGTTTTATTTCATGGTATAGTGAATTTGATTTAAATAAAAAGACAGACAGAAGAAGGCAATAGTAATGTGTCAGGTTTACACTATCATTTATAATTCATGTAACATTATTTGCTTTAATTTAAAAAGTAAATTAAGTTAAGAGTCTCATTTTAACACAGTTTCATTTGTAACTCATGTACTGTGAAGGTTATTTAAAATATGTTGATTGTAAAATCTACATTATATGAATATGTGTTGTAGAAGTTAAAGGAATTATTAATTCCTGATGAATCAGAAATGCAATTGATTCATGAACCATTCTGGCCATGTCAATAACTGCAGGTCAGGTTTGTTTGGAGTGATTCAAAGTTGATGGCGAGCTAACCCAGACGAGACCTCTAGATCCTGGGTTGAAGATCCCTGAGCCAAGAGCTGTCAACCTTACCCCTCTTCTGCCACGGCGGTAGGGTTAACATCACAACCTGTACAAGGCTACACCACCCTTTACACTCAACTCCCAGCATCGTGCACAACCTCAAACCCCAGACTCTGACTTAACCCCTTTTTTTGACTTGACTTGGAAAACATTTACCCTCTTCATGCTCCCTGAAACACATTCCCTGTGCCGGTGAAAGGACTGAGTGTTAACCATCACACTGGTTAAAGTGAATGGACTGAATATTCATATTATGGATATGGTGTATTGTGATGCCTTGGTAACGATGTCTATTACTGGAACAGTTGATATAGAATTATTGTAAGTGTTATGTTTGGTTCAACAAAAGCGTGGACTCAAATGCAGACAAGTCTTTTAAAAGGTGTAACAAATATAATTTATTACAATAATATTAAAGGAACTGTGAACAGGGCTGGGGTTCCTGGAGGTCCGAAACGTGGCAGTAATAGAGTCAATACTGAACTCACGGAACGGGGGGCACGGGGAGGGGGTGTCCAGGAATCCTTCCAGAGGAACAGATGAAACCACTTGAGCTCCGAGAGGTGGAATGACGTCGGAGAGTGAACAGGCATGGTAGTAACTAAGGTAAGGATCCAGGTCGAGGAGGAGAGCGTGTAGGAGTGAGCAGGCAGGTTGGAACCAGGAAGCAGCAACAGCTGACGGCTGAACAGACCTGAACAGAGAACAAAACAGCATGAATCCAAAAATCCAAAAACGAACATGAGCAAAGTCAAGAAGCAAAATACAAGGAGAGCCTGAATACGTCATGCACCACTGAGGGCGACAGAACGATCTGGCAATGACTGGCAGGAAGACCGGGGTAGATATACTGCAGGTGTGTGTGATGATAGGTTGATTGCTGTCAGCTGCTCCAGCAGTGCCCGCCCAGGAGAAGGAGGAGGAGGAGGAAGGCCACACCTCCCAACACACTGACAGACTAAACAAACAGGGAAAAACACACAGGAGACAAAAGGGCAGGGAAACAGAGGAAACACAAGGAAAGACAGACTGCCAAAGTGATATCATGACAGTAAGGTTGAAACAAGCTGAGAAGTGATAATATTGAACCGGGTTATTGTTTTAATATTGTTACTCATTGAATGTTGGATCCAAATATTGAGAATTGAGATTTTGAGATATTGATATTAGGGTGCACCCAGTCAGAGAACATAGTGGGTAAAACTCAGTGGTTCAAACCCAGAGTGTGACAAAAGAAAGATTTTGTTGCTGAGTTGAAACTGAAGCATCTTTGTGCAATTGATCTCTTTACTGAACTCATGGGTATTCATTTTGTTTGTTTGTTATTTTCTAAAATACAAGGTACCAGTTTATAGCTTTTTGTCTATTGTGGTCTTTTGATATTGCAAATAACTTTTTCTGCCTCCTGTTCGAGTTTGGCATCTTCTGATTCTAGTCCAGTATAATTATAGTGATAGGAGCTGTGTGCTACACAGGCAGCGCACCACTTGGGTTGAATCAACGAACTGGCGACGAGGGTCTGAGATGTCCGGGTATAAGTGGTGCGTTGATCATCTGATTACTACTCTCCTGAGAGAACGGCAGAACTGAGCCCAAAACAAAGGAATCCAAGGAACCAGTATCCCTCAAGATTTTAACTGGCACTCTTGCAGGACACCCTACCAACCACAAAAACCCAGCAGACACAAACGGAAGGTAATCTGAAAGCTTACCCCGAGTACCTGCTTTCACATCTACCCGGCCGCAAGACAAAGAAGAACTCGGCACCGTACGAATAGATGCGGTCAGCGCGGTAGATCTAACATTCACATCTCTATTACGCTTGTTCTTTACCCTAAGCGCAGGACATTCAGCTTCCCAGTGCCCCTTTTCCTTACAATAATTACATACTTCAGCATCTGATTGTCCCCCTGACAACCGTTCTGGCCTAGCAGCCCAGTCATCTGACCACTTCCCTGAACGCACTTTAATATCATCATAGACATCATAGACGTGGGACACAAAGTCAACCTTGTGCGTCAGGACATACTCATCTGCAAGCGCAGCAGCCTCGGCAGCAGTTTTGACTTTACGTTCATTAATGTAGGTAGCCACATTGCTCGGCAGAGAATTTTTAAACTGCTCCAAGACCATCAAATTGTTATCAAACGTTTTGACTTCAAGAGCCGTACACCACCGATTAAAGTGAGTACCCAACTCCCTGGCAAACTCCATATGTGTCTACTTATCTGACTTTTCCCACGTTCTGAACCTCTGTCTTTAAGCTTCTGGCACCAACTCATATGCTTTTAACACAGCAGCCTTGACTGAAGAGTAATTTTGGCTTTCACCTACAGGAAGGGAACAATACGCTACTTGAGCCTTGCCGGTTAAGACACATTGCAGCAGCAGCGTACGCTCAGAATCAGGCCAATTTCTACTGTCAGCTACCCGCTCAAACAGCAACAAAAAGGTATCAGGATCACTCTCACAAAACCTGGGAAGCAGGCGCAAATTGCCAGCCACATCAAACCGTGAACACTCTGAAGACACAGGAGCAACATTGAAAACAGAGTCCGCTGTGACCCGACCATCCCGAATCAAACTTAGCTTGTACTGTTCCAACTCAATGGTTCTAAGTTCTGTCTCGTGCTTAACCTTTTCTACAGCCAGTTTCTCCCTTTCAACTTGCTGCTGAAGCCTACCATGCTCTAACTGTAACAACAGCAGTTCCTTTTGCTGCTCAAAAGTTACGCCAGGACTTAGACCAGCAACACCAGGAGCAGACAACTCAGCTTGTGGCGGTACTGAGTTCCCCAGACTTTAGTTGTTCAGTCAGAAGACTGAAAAACAGTTCCCATCCACATAATAATATAAAATAACATGCCTTCTTAATAATAATAATGAACAAATGCCTCTATATTAACAAACAATTAAGGAAACTGAAATATTGGTTTGTGTTTTTCCTTTTACCCTCCTTTAAAGTTTTCCCAAATAAAATACACTAAAAGAAATGGGTATAAAGGGTTTCATTGAAAATCAACAAATGAATAGAATACAAAAATACAGCCTGCAGGCGTTAGGCTATCGTAAGGCAAGCCAGCTGTTGCACAAATAGCACCTAATCGTCCCAGTGCAGGTAACCCAATTGGTTGGCACTTAACTTGTTTCCCCAACTAGGAGTCGACACTCTCAACAAACAAAACACAAAGATCACAGAATCCCAAAAGGGCCCAAAACAGACCAGAGTTTCTGGTAAAGCTGATAACACATGTTGCATTGAGTGAAGGAGAGATCAGAATGACCCTGGGTGTGCAGTTTCCCTCCTCTTTTAAGCCCTACAGAAAGGGCGTCGTTACACCCTGATTGGCCAAGAGGGGAACCACCAAGCTGCTCTCAACTATCATTTAAGAGCCAGTCCCCACACCCTGCGCAACAGGTGAACTGAATAACCCTCTAATCACTCAGCAACTCAACCAGAAAAACACCAGGGAAAAGGGAAACAACAGCAAACACCAGAGAATTGGCAGCTGCCACAAGCTAAACCTGGAACAGACCTGACAGGATGCACCATGACTTTGAAAACGCCATCCTCAATCAAGTTAGCTCCGTTTGTCACCAGCGTCCACTTCAAAATGCTCTGCAATTTTCAACAGCTGCTCTCGACTACAATGCTCCAAAACCTCCTCTGATGGGGCTTTTAGAAAATCCTCAACACCCGCCATACCCAAACCAGCAGACTTACCTCAATGAGAACGAAACACACTTCTGCTGATCGGTTTGATCTGATACATCAACATTACTGGAGTTTTATACCAGAGTGAAGACAGATCACAGATTAAACGTTTTATTGTTTAGTTGTCTTCTGATTCACCATCTAGTTATAATCTGTGTTAACTGTAGGTGTGAACAGCAGACGGAGCATGTTGATGGTGAAGTGATCCAGCAGCAGGAGGACCTGCAGGATCTCTGCTTCACACACCGTCACTGAAGGAGTCTGACACTGAAAGGGGTTTATAACAGCTGACAACTAACACACCTCAAACAACTTTCTGCATTTATTAGAAAGAGTTTTCTTTTGATGATCTGTTATTTCACTCATTCACTTTTATTAAGGATCCAGTTAAAGTCAGAGAGAGAAGGAGAGTTTGTCTTTTACACCTTTTACATCATTTAAGTCATTTCCATTCAGTCACTTGAGGCTGATAATTCCTGAACGTCGGGTTTGATATGAGTTACATCATTTACATTTTCCCTGAAACATTCAGCCTGATACATAACTTCTACTGTCAGAATATCAATAACTACAGACGCTCATAATGAATCAATAATATAAAGATATTGATCCAGTAGAGATGGTTCCTGGTCCTCTAAGCAGGACTCAGTCCACAGTAGAGATGGTTCCTGGTCCTCTAAGCAGGACTCAGTCCACAGTAGAGATGGTTCCTGGTCCTCTAAGCAGGACTCAGTTCACAGTAGAGATGGTTCCTGGTCCTCTAAGCAGGACTCAGTCCTCAGTAGAGATGGTTCCTGGTCCTCTAAGCAGGACTCAGTCCACAGTAGAGATGATTCCTGGTCCTCTAAGCAGGACTCAGTCCTCAGTAGAGATGGTTCCTGGTCCTCTAAGCAGGACTCAGTCCACAGTAGAGATGGTTCCTGGTTCTCTAAGCAGGACTCAGTCCTCAGTAGAAATACAGACTGCAGCTGTTATTCATGTGCAGGTGTTTGTTAAACAGATAACAGGCTACAGAGAGAAACACTGCTGCTCTGATAACTCTGTTTCTTTATTAGTATTAGATCAGTTCAGACACAAACTCCATCTAAAGTCTCTACAGCTGTTGAAGCTGACTGACAGCTGATCCAGATGTGATCAGCTGCTGCTGTCATCAGAAACGGACGTCGCTTCACGTGACGCTTAAAAGGAAACGACGTCTCATGTCTCTAAAAGCATATTTCCTCGTTTCCTCTCTCCTCGAGTCTTTTCCTCGCCTCCTCTGCTCGCATCTCCCGTGGGCGGGACTAAGACGCGAGGAGAGGAGTCGAGGAGAGGAGTCAAGCCGTATAAAAGAACAAATGGGAAAGACCCAGAGACTTCTCATCATCAGCCTCCTACACTGAACCTGCAGGGACAAGATAACGGCTCCTCCTGCTGGAGGAACGCAGACATTATATAAAGCTGTTCTACTGTGTGGATAGTTCAGGACAGTCAATCTTGCTTTTGCAATATTCACATGGACACTAAACCACTTACATTTTTCAATTTCATGACTAAATGATTAAAACAGTCTTGGATGGAGATGTTTGATTTTTCACAACCCTTACAACACCACCACTACACAGCCTCAGACAGACAAACACACTGAACAATACAGTAGAGTGAAGCCCTCTCTGCAGGGCCTTCTGCAGAGAGCTACTGCTTGAACTGCATTAGTTTGCCCTTTATCAGGCCCGAGCAGCGACAACGTCGGGCTAGCGAAGGCCCGATTGGAACCTGTAGGAATTATTTTTCTTTTTCTTGAAATGAATCGCCTTTTTGAGGACCTCAACATGCTCAAAACGTTGTTTCACTTGGCACACTTATCGGTGAAACATGTAGTATTTTAAGGGTCTCGGGTGCTCGCTAGCGCCCCCTAGAAAGTTGGAAAAATTGAGCTCCCCGCTCCGAATCCACCTACATGTATGAAATTTGGCAGACAGATGTAACATGTGGAGACACACGAATATGCCATTGTGCCGAAGTCATTTTTAATTTAATGTGCGATTTTCGCCCATTTTTAGCGTTTTATAGGCCGTGTACTTTAACGAACTCCTCCTAAAGATTTAATCAGATCGACTTGAAATTTGGTCAGGACCATCTTAAGGCCTTGAGGATGAAAAGTTATTCAAATGGAGAGTTCTCACTAAACGACCTGACCGTGGCGTGGCGGCCTTTTTGAGCCATTCGCCATAAAACAGGAAGTTGTTGTAACTCAACTGTACATAGTCCGATCTGCCCCAGATTTCTCAGGCATGATAAGGGTCCAGTCCTGAGGACATTTACATGTCAATATAGACTCATAGCCCCGCCCCAAGACGTTAGCCTCGCCCCCTTTCATAACTCATGAACCGTTTGTTGTAGAGTCTGATTAAACCGGCACTCATCAGAGTTCCGGTTTCATTGTTCCTGGCCGCGTCAATCTCCGTCCCGCCAGTACCCCCGACGTGCGGGAAGGTGTGAGGGCCCGTTCATCGCTGCTATTATTATGATTATTATTATCCACACAGTAATATTACAGAACATTAGACGTTGTATTTGGAAGGGAATAACTAAATTTTTTTTAAAATTTTTGTTATTGAAGATAATTCATTTACAAACATTAAGGCATTATAATCTAAACTCAATACTTCTAACATACAAGGCACAATTGGATAGGAAAGATAACTTAAATTATACAAAAATAATATAATAACAAAAATAAAAGAGGTCAGAAAATAATTAAAGGAACAAAAAAAAGAAATGCATAAATGCATAAGTAGATAAATAATAAGACTATAATATATATAATAATTAGGGCCCGAGCACGAAAGTGCCAGGACCCAACGGTGTCCTGGCACGAAAGTACAAGGAAACCTATTGTTTTTCTAAGTATTATTATTCTTTTTCTGCTGGAATATCGCGTTTTTGGGACCTTTTCCATCCCCAAAAACTCACCAAAAGTGGAATATGCGTCAGAAGTGGCGCGAAGTTCAAAGTTCTGTAGTGATTCGGCTCGGGTGTCGCCAGCGGGCGAGATAGCGCCCCCTAATGTAGGCAGTTTTTCAGGGAAAGTTTCTTCGATCTTCACGAAATTCAAGTATGTCATTGCATACGTCTTGAAGTTCGTGTTAAATATTTTTGAGATTTTTTGGGCCAACAGGAAGTCAGCCAACTTGGATTTCCTGCGTGATTTTGCCGAATTTACGAACACATGTTTGAAGACTTTAGGATGCACAAAAACTCATCAAACTTTACACGCACATCCAAACTCATAATTACTTTGATTTAGTGGTGAAAATTTGCTTGGGCGCGGCATGTTGGCTCTCTAGCGCCCCCTTATGTCTTTTAGATTTTGAACATACCTTGAGGTACTCGAAAACTCATGAAACTTGGCAAAATGATGGACACCTGTGAACTTTATGTAAATGTACAGTTATTGGGTTCAGCATGTTTAGCCAGCTCTATAGCGCCCCCTAATACGTGGAAGGCCATAGTTTGGTCAAAGTTGATCCTATATTCATGAAATTTGGTAGGTACATCCTGCTCATTATTTCAGACATATTCCTCATCGGGTTTCATTAGCTACGCCCAACGGGAAGTCGGCCATCTTGGAATATGTGCGTTTTTCATGTATTTTATGCATACGAATTTTGATGTTTCGCCATGACACAGGATGCTGTTGTAACTTGACTTTACATAGTCCGATTCTGGAGGATCAAACCTGGCAAAATAAAAAATAAATAAATGACTCGATTAATAAATAAATATGCCACTAAATATAGCAAAAATAATATCAAGAATAAATGTAGCTATTAATCAATTGATAAAATGTGACATAAATTGATATTTCTGTCATATTTATTTATATTTGTATTTATTCCCTTATTTATTTACTCCTTTTATTTATTCATTAATCTATTTTCATTAATTTTTACATTTATTTATTTATTTTGCATTATTATTTATTTATTTATTCCTGCACGATTTTCCTTTTGCATTTCACTCCTTATTTATTTCCCCAAACTTACTTACTGTAATGACTGTATGAGCCGTTCACCTATTTATTTCTGTATTTTCTTTATACATATACTTCAAACTAAAATACTTATGTAATAAGAAAATCCCTTAATTACAAAATTAAGTAAGATTCTTAAAAAATAAGTAAATTACTTAATTATAAAAATCGTCAAATCCTTTATTACAGCATTAAGTAAAATTCTTAAAAAAAATAAGTACTTAATCATGAAAATTTGCAAAATCCTTTATTACAACATTAAGTGAAATTCTTATGAAATGAGCAAAATCCTTCATTAGAAATAAAGTAGTAAAAGTAAAATCCTCAATTATATTTGTGTAAATTTGTTAAGTACAACATCAAGACAATTCCTAGAGTACAAAATTCAATAAATTCCTTAAATGCAAAAGTAAAATTCATAGAAATTAAGCACATTCTTTAAGTGCGAAATTAAGTAAACTCCTTATGTACAAAAATTAGCCAAATTCTACTGAAATAAAATAAAGTAAAATTCTTATATAATAAAAAAAATCCTTAATTAAAGAAATTAAGTAAAATTCTTAAAAAATAAGTAAATTACTTAATTATAAAAAAGATCAAATCCTGTATTACAGCATTAAGTGAAATTCTTATGAAATAAGCAAAATTCTTCATTAGAAAAAAAGTAATAAAAGTAAAATCCTCAATTATAAATTTGTGTAAATTTGTTAAGTACAACATCAACAAAATTCCCAAAGTACAAAATTTGGTAAATTCCTTAAATACAAAAGTAAAATTCATAGAAATTAAGCACATTTTTTAAGTGCAAAATTAAGTAAACTCCTTATTTACAGAATTTAGCCAAATTCTACTGAAATAAAATTAAGTAAAATACTTATGTAATAAGAAAATTCCTTAATTAAAACAATTAAGTAAAATTCTTAAAAAAATAAGTAAATTACTTAATAATAAAAATCATCAAATCCTTTATTACAACATTAAGTGAAATTCTTATGAAATAAGCAAAAAGTAAAATCTTCAATTACAAATGTTCCTTATGTACAAAATTAAGCTAAATTCTAATGAAATACTAAAATTCCTTCATCACACTATAAGCTGTTAATACTCTTATATTTTTGCTCCCAATGGTATTATTATGGTTATTTTATAAGCTAAATGTGGTCCTGCTCACAACAATAAATGAGCCATGTGAACCACAAGGGAGCGCTAAAGTGAGCTCATAAAGTTCATGTGTCACTAACCAGATGAAACTGGTGTGAAAACAGCCTCTGGTTTTTAATCCTCTACTTTGTTTGCTGGCTACATGACTTTGATTCATTCATTCATTATAGATATTGTTGAATCACAAACACCAACAGATTGTCAACGTGGCAGCAGATGTGCTTCACCAACCCTGGATGTGCTCCAGATCTACAGATCCAACAGTCGGTGGCTCTGTGACATGTTTTTACTCTGATCTCAGGATTTCATTCTTCAATTGTCTTCAGATTTGACAGGTAATACAGACTTTAGAGGATATATATCAATGTTCTACATTTATCTTAATTTAATATAAAGCATTGTTCCCGATCGGCCTGGGTCGGACTCCGGTATTCCTGCTTTCAAGTCTAGTTTTCAATGACACTTTATGTTTGTGAGGTGTTTTTAGAGATTTACATCTTCAGGAGGAACCAATGGGCTACAAGAGACTAACACATTGTTGGTTTTCATGTTGAGAGTGAAACAAATGATAGTATATGATGTAATAGAATAGAAGCAGCCTTCTTGTTTAAAGGGAACATGCGTCTAAAATGAGCTGCTGCTGGGTTGTGTGTTATAAATCCATCTGGATGTGAGATGAGCTCCTTGGAGGTGCTACTCTGCTCCCTGAGCTCCTTCCTCTTCAGCTGCAGGAACACCCAGGTTATAATAATCCGGCTCAGCCTTCTCCCGTCTGCTCGGCCTCTGCCCCCTCTTGCCCTGGAGACACATGACAGCACACAGATGTGACTTCCTGCATCACTCCTCTCTCTTCACTTCAATAAGCACAGACTGAGAGCTTCATGTCAGTCAGCGGTCTGAACAACAGACGTGTGTCAGTACCTTATAGTAGAAGTAAAGGCCAATGTTCGCCAACAGCAGAATCAGCGGCAGGACGATCGCTCTGATGATGAAAGGCCTTAGATCTGATCAAACACATGGACAGTCATCACATCACATCACATGACATCATGAGTCCAACAGCTCCCATTAAACACAAACTGTAGTGACCTGAAATCTAAAAGCACTTCTTCAATCCTCTTTATGTGAATCCAGGCTCTGAGGACGGAGACTGTTCTTTGTTGGACAGATTAGAAAGTCCTCTGAGATTAATCTGTAGAAATACAACTGACGTGACTTTAGTGAGACTTTTATATGTTTACAACCAAACATGCTCCGTCCTCCAGCAGACTGTTTGCTGTTGACATTCATCCACTTTGTACAAGTGTGGTTACTATATGACATGTGGAACACAATGACAGTAGTCACAGTGTCATTCCACAAACAACAACATGCACAGACTTATTATGACTGAACATGTCATAACCCTTAAAGTACTTTGATGAAGTACTACTAGTACTACTTAAATGAAGTACTAGTACTACATCTCTCTCTGTAATCGGTTGTGAGCAGACGTCCTAAAGTGACGTCATCTCCACGTAGAATAAACCTCTAACTTTTATTCATGTTTTAATCCCTATGATCTCTGAAGGCTCCGACAAAATTCATCAAACTTCTTAAATACAAAGATAAGGAAAATTATTATGAAATAAAAAAAATTCCTTCATTACAAATTATGTAAATTCCTTAATTATAAAAAATAAGCAAAATTCATAATGACAAAATTATGTAAATTCCTTAATTACAAAATTAAGTTAAATTCTTATGAAAAAAGAAAATATTAAAATACAAAATTAAGTAAAGTTCTTATGAAATAAGAAAAGTCCTTAATTATTAAAATAAGCCCAATCCTTGATTACAGAATGAAAGCTTCTCTGTTGTCAGCTGATCATTTCCACATTTTCCAAACCTGCATGTAAACAGTCAGTTTACCTGCGACGGTGAGAGAGATCAGACGGCTCTCAGAGAAGAAGTCGTGAGAAAAAACATAGACGTGATAAACACATCTGTAGCTTCCTTGGTGGGCGGGCTCTGCAGCAGGAAACAGGAAGTGGGCGGAGTGATTGACAGCTGGCTGGGTGTAGTTGAGTGCTGAGGTGGAGGAGGTGAAGGTGAGATGGAAGGAACCTCCTGGGTACTGTGGCTGGACGGAGCAGCTGATGGTGAAGGTGGAGTCCCTGAGCACGTGAAACCCCTGCTGCTGGGCCTCGGAGACCCGGTCCACGGAGGAGGACCCAGAGATGTTGGGCTGAAGCAGCAGGTCTGTAAACACAAAGAGATGATTGGCTGAGAGCCGGAGCACGTTCAGTCTGAAAACAGCGTGCACTGGTTTGCTACGGTTTCTGGGTTGAACGGCGTGTTTCCTGGAAATGGTGCACAACAGGCTTTGAGGTGCGTTTCCTCTCATTTGGTGGGTGTGTCAGAGGTGTTACCCAATCAGCCGCGACGTGCACGAACCCCGCCGTATTATAAAGGCAGTGCATTCGCGTAGCACAACAGAGTGTTCAATGCACCGCCGTTTACGTTTAAACGTTTATCTGTAACTGTTATTTAGGATAGTCAGAACTGAATTACAGATATCTCTAACTATCATTTGAACTCATTTGGAGGTTATAGATTACTGGAATAAGAACTGACTAGTCAGAATGTAGTTATAGACATCTGCAACGCTGTTTAGACTAGTCATAACTCTAATTCTATACATCTGTAATTACATTTAGACTAGTCATAACTCTAATTCTATACATCTGTAATTACATTTAGACTAGTACGATCAAAACTACTTTTACCATTCATGTGTATGGGGTTTCTCATTACAGATATCCACAACTGAATTATGACTAGTCGTAACTCCAGTTTCTGATATCTACAATTTAATTCTGACTGGTCATAATGAGGTTTGAGATATCTGTAACTGTTATTTAGGATAGTCAGAACTGAATTACAGATATCTCTAAATGTCGTTTTGACTAGTCACAATGAGGTTATAGACATCTGGAATAAGAACTCTGACTAGTCACAATGTGATTACGACTAGTCAGAATGTAGTTGTAGATATCTCTAATGTTGATTCTTGATAGTCAAGCTGATTTATTAAATGTTAAAACAGCTCTCCATACACTTCTCTACACTTTAGGATGTCATTGTCCTGGATAACTTTACAGTTCAGTCCAATGGAAACCACCGACTGTCACTGTGACGGAGGAAGGAACATACTGGAGACATTACTGTCATAGATGATGTCATAGATGATGTCACTGATGGGCTTACCTGAGCAGGTGAGATTCAGGATGGAGTTAGAGGAACCTGATGTTGCACACTCCCTCAGAGCAGATCCAGACTGAACACAGCCAGACCAGATCAACCACACAGATCTGTCTGAGGACTCCTTTCTCTCTTCTACAGAAACAGCAGAGCCACAGTCCAAGTCTCTGCAGGCAGCTGCTGCTTCCTTCAGGGTCCAGTAATAGCCACTCATTGGTCTCCAGTCTCCCTGATGTTTCAGCTCCAGTGTTCCTGCACAGCGACTGTCTCCTCCCACCAACCTGACAGGCTCTGAACAGAAACAAGAGAGTCGTCAGTAAAAGAATAAAGTGAGTTTCATTAGAACAGAAATGAACCAGATCAGAGCTGCAGCTCCTCTTCTACCTGAGCAGGTGAGTCCAACAGCTTTGCCAGGTGAGCAGGTGTTTCTATCTGAGCCTGAGCTTCTACAGTCCAGGAGAGCAGACTCAGTTCCTCCACACTGGAACTCTTTGGTCCACATTGAAGCCTCCACGTCTCCATAGAGCGCCCCCTGGAGGACTGAAGGAGCCCCACAGCCAAGCTCCCTACAGACCACCTCTGCATCCTGCTGGTCAAAGTCAGCTTCACACACTGAGGACCACCACTGGTTAGAGGGGTTAGTCTTCACCTCCAGTCTGCCTGAGCACAGACTAGTCCCATTCACCAGCCTGACAGAGTCTGGAGAGATGATAGAAGATGAAATAGAGAGAGATAAAAGACACCAGACACTCAATAAAAAGATGTCATGAAACAACAATTCAGTGATTCCAACTGGAGGAGTTCAGAGCGGTCCCTGCCATCGATTATCTAGCAGCACACAGCCTCTTCTCAAGCCTCAGGGCCCTATTTTAACCTTTACATGATATTTGAGCAGATAATTAGTAAATAATGTTTATAATAAAGTAGTCTTAGATAGATTTTGAGGTAAATATTGGGGTAATTTGGCAGTAATTCCAAAGAAATATCAAATAGGTTACTTGCTTATTATCACCTAATCACCATGAGAGTTGCGGAGCTGTAAAATGAAGTGTTAGCCAACGTAGTGCTATGATGTTGGATGTTAAAGGGACTGTGATAAATGTTAATTGCATAAAAAAGTAACTTTTTTTACTCAGATTTGATGCATATGATGTTGTGTTCTTTATACTATGACAGTTTTCCTAAAATTAAATTAAACAAAGACAATATATGGTGATATACTGAATGGTAACCCCTGTATCATGATACGTATCGTATCACCAGATTCTTTCCAATACACAGCCCTGATGTAATAGAATAAATCCAGCCTTCTGGTTTAAAGGGAACATTCATATAAAATGAGCTGCTGGTGGGTGAATATAGAATTTAGTTAAAATAACACACAAATTGATGAAATAGAAATGTGAACAGAGACACCTGTGACGTATCAAAGAGGCCACATGTCATATTTAATTGATGTGGCTTTAAAATGACGGCTCTGAGGAGAGGAGGTCTCATTTTGTTAAAAGCCTGTTGCCTCAACTCCTCTCTCCTCGCGTCTCTTCCTCGCCTCCTCAGCTCACATCTCTGGTGGGCGGGACTAAGACGTGAGGAGAGGAGGCGAGGAAAGGAATGGAGGATGTAGGAACTGTGAAATGGGAAAGGCCTCCAGACAGACAGGTGTGTCCTGTCAGGTGAAGCTCAGCAGTCTGTGGAGAGTTTGAAGCTTTCAGAAACAAGCCCACTTCTATGGCAAACTGTTTCAACATTTAATAGCTGGACAGGAGATTCATCAGAGATATCTGCAACGCTGTTTAGACTAGTCATAACTCTAATTCTATATATCTGTAATTACATTTAGACTAGTCATAACTCTAATTCTATACATCTGTAATTACATTTAGACTAGTCATAACTCTAATTCTATACATCTGTAATTACATTTAGACTAGTCATAACTCTAATTCTAGATATCTGCAACGCTGTTTAGACTAGTCATAACTCTAATTCTATATGTCTGTAATTACATTTAGACTAGTCATAACTCTAATTCTATACATCTGTAATTACATTTAGACTAGTCATAACTCTAATTCTAGATATCTGCAACGCTGTTTAGACTAGTCATAACTCTAATTCTATATGTCTGTAATTACATTTAGACTAGTCATAACTCTAATTCTATACATCTGTAATTACATTTAGACTAGTCATAACTCTAATTCTATACATCTGTAATTACATTTAGACTAGTCATAACTCTAATTCTATACATCTGTAATTACATTTAGACTAGTCATAACTCTAATTCTAGATATCTGTATTTACATTTAGACTAGTATGATCAAAACTACTTTTACCATTCATGTGTATGGGGTTTCTCATTACAGATATCCACAACTGAATTATGACTAGTCGTAACTCCAGTTTCAGATATCTACAATTTAATTCTGACTGGTCATAATGAGGTTTGAGATATCTGTAACTGTTATTTAGGATAGTCAGAACTGAATTACAGATATCTCTAAATGTCGTTTTGACTAGTCACAATGAGGTTATAGACATCTGGAATAAGAACTCTGACTAGTCACAATGTGATTACGACTAGTCAGAATGTAGTTGTAGATATCTCTAATGTTAATTCTTGATAGTCAAGCTGAGCTATTAAATGTTAAAACAGCTCTCCATACACTTCTCTACACTTTAGGATGTCATTGTCCTGGATAACTTTACAGTTCAGTCCAATGGAAACCACCGACTGTCACTGTGACGGAGGAAGGAACATACTGGAAACATTACTGTCATAAATGATGTCATAGATGATGTCACTGATGGGCTTACCTGAGCAGATGAGATTCAGGATGGACTTAGAGGAACCTGATGCTGCACACTCCCTCAGAGCAGATCCAGACTGAACACAGTCAGGCCAGATCCACCACACAGATCTGTCTGAGGACTCCTCTCTCTGTTCTACAGAAACAGCAGAGCCACAGTCCAAGTCTCTGCAGACAGCATCTGCTTTCTTCAGGGTCCAGTCAGAGTAACGGCCATCCACTGGTCTCCAGTCTCCCTGATGTTTCAGCTCCAGTGTTCCTGCACAGCGACTGTCTCCTCCCACCAACCTGACAGGCTCTGAACAGAAACAAGAGAGTCGTCAGTAAAAGAATAAAGTGAGTTTCATTAGAACAGAAATGAACCAGATCAGAGCTGCAGCTCCTCTTCTACCTGAGCAGGTGAGTCCAACAGCTTTGCCAGGTGAGCAGGTGTTTCTATCTGAGCCTGAGCTTCTACAGTTCAGGAGAGCAGACTCAGTTCCTCCACACTGGAACTCTTTGGTCCACATTGAAGCCTCCACGTCTCCATAGAGCGCCCCCTGGAGGACTGAAGGAGCCCCACAGCCAAGCTCCCTACAGACCACCTCTGCATCCTGCTGGTCAAAGTCAGCTTCACACACTGAGGACCACCACTGGTTAGAGGGGTTAGTCTTCACCTCCAGTCTGCCTGAGCACAGACTAGTCCCATTCACCAGCCTGACAGAGTCTGGAGAGATGATAGAAGATGAAATAGAGAGAGATAAAAGACACCAGACACTCAATAAAAAGATGTCATTAACAACAATTCAGTGATTCCAACTGGAGGAGTTCAGAGCGGTCCCTGCCATCGATTATCTAGCAGCACACAGCCTCTTCTCAAGCCTCAGGGCCCTATTTTAACCTTTACATGATATTTGAGCAGATAATTAGTAAATAATGTTTATAATAAAGTAGTTGTAGATAGATTTTGAGGTAAATATTGGGGTAATTTGGCAGTAATTCCAAAGAAATATCAAATAGGTTACTTGCTTATTATCACCTAATCACCATGAAAGTTGAGGAGCTGTAAAATGAAGTGTTAGCCAACGTAGTGCTATGATGTTGGATGTTACAGGGACTGTGATAAATGCTAATTGCATTAAAAGTAACTTTTTTTACTCAGATTTTATGCATATGATGTTGTGTTCTTTATACTATGACAGTTTTCCTAAAATTAAATTAAACAAAGACAATATATGTTGATATACTGAATGGTAACCCCTGTATCATGATACGCATCGTATCACCAGATTCTTTCCAATACACAGCCCTGATGTAATAGAATAAATCCAGCCTTCTGGTTTAAAGGGAACATTCATATAAAATGAGCTGCTGCTGGGTGAATATAGAATTTAGTTAAAATAACACACAAATTGATGAAATAGAAATGTGAACAGAGACACCTGTGACGTATCAAAGAGGCCACATGTCATATTTAATTGATGTGGCTTTAAAATGACGGCTCTGAGGAGAGGAGGTCTCATTTTGTTAAAAGCCTGTTGCCTCAACTCCTCTCTCCTCGCGTCTCTTCCTCGCCTCCTCAGCTCACATCTCTGGTGGGCGGGACTAAGACGTGAGGAGAGGAGGCGAGGAAAGGAATGGAGGATGTAGGAACTGTGAAATGGGAAAGGCCTCCAGACAGACAGGTGTGTCCTGTCAGGTGAAGCTCAGCAGTCTGTGGAGAGTTTGAAGCTTTCAGAAACAAGCCCACTTCTATGGCAAACTGTTTCAACATTTAATAGCTGGACAGGAGATTCATCAGAGATATCTGCAACGCTGTTTAGACTAGTCATAACTCTAATTCTATACATCTGTAATTACATTTAGACTAGTCGTAACTCTAATTCTAGATATCTGCAACGCTGTTTAGACTAGTCATAACTCTAATTCTAGATATCTGTATTTACATTTAGACTAGTACGATTAAAACTACTTTTACCATTCATGTGTATGGGGTTTCTCATTACAGATATCCACAACTGAATTATGACTAGTCGTAACTCCAGTTTCAGATATCTACAATTTAATTCTGACTGGTCATAATGAGGTTTGAGATATCTGTAACTGTTATTTAGGATAGTCAGAACTGAATTACAGATATCTCTAAATGTAGTTTTGACTAGTCACAATGAGGTTATAGACATCTGGAATAAGAACTCTGACTAGTCACAATGTGATTACGACTAGTCAGAATGTAGTTGTAGATATCTCTAATGTTAATTCTTGATAGTCAAGCTGAGCTATTAAATGTTAAAACAGCTCTCCATACACTTCTCTACACTTTAGGATGTCATTGTCCTGGATAACTTTACAGTTCAGTCCAATGGAAACCACCGACTGTCACTGTGACGGAGGAAGGAACATACTGGAAACATTACTGTCATAGATGATGTCATAGATGATGTCACTGATGGGCTTACCTGAGCAGGTGAGATTCAGGATGGAGTTAGAGGAACCTGATGTTGCACACTCCCTCAGAGCAGATCCAGACTGAACACAGTCAGGCCTGATCCTCCACACAGATCTCCATGAGGACTCCTCTCTCTCTTCTACAGAAACAGCAGAGCCACAGTCCAAGTCTCTGCAGACAGCTGCTGCTTCCTTCAGGGTCCACTCAGAGCCACTCACTGGTCTCCAGTCTCCCTGATGTTTCAGCTCCAGTGTTCCTGCACAGCGACTGTCTCCTCCCACCAACCTGAAAGACTCTGAACAGAAACAAGAGAGTCATCAGTAAAAGAGGTGAATTTAAGAAAAGATTAAACTGAGACTTGACTTTATTTCTTTATTTCTCTTTTTGTATTTACCTGTTGAGTTGTGATTTTCTTCAGCCTGGAGTCCTGTAGAAACACAAATATGTATTGTTTTAAGTATATTTGTGGAGACGTGACGGAGCCGCTGGCGCGGTGCCTTGAGACCGGCCGTCGGTCATGTGAGATAAAAGCTGTTAATATGTCACTTTATTTAGTTTTAATATGCCATGTAGCGACCCTGCAGGACTAACATAGGAGAGACACTTGGGGAGTTCATGGGGGGGAGATGTTGCCCTAGTTAAGCTGGATAGGTCAGGTTCATTAAGAGGGGAGGGGCAGCAGGAGCACGCCACGTATGTTACGGAGTTTAGCTGATTAGCTAGTTTATGCTACCAGCCTTTTGTTGTTTTGGGCACTCTTCCAACCCCGGGGTTAGCCTGTATCATAGGGTAATAAAACCCGGTTCTCCGGTTAAACTTCAGCCACCTTGTCCTCATCATTTAGCTAGCTAGCCGTGCTACGGAGCCGCGAGCGCTACAGTGGTGTCAGAAGGGGGATTCCCCGCCCCCACTCCCCGCACTACAGCTGGCTACCACCGCTAGCTACCGCCGGAGGAACGGGATGGCTGAACAGATGGAAAAGTCGGACTTCTACGCCCCGGAAACACCAATGAGAGAGCCAACAGATGATGGCCCGGTTGTAAGGAGAAAAGTGGTGAAGATAACTCACTCACCTCGCTACACTGCTGACTGACGTCCCTGCTGTGATGGAAAACAGTCCGTTCCAGTTGGCCGCAAATCCCGGACCATGCTCTGGAGGAGCAAATGTAAACAATGCAGCCGCATGCAGACCGCGCATCGGCCAATCAGAAAGCGATGACGTCACCACTCTGACGGCTCCCGAAGGTAAAAGAGGTGGCCAACCAAAGTCTATCCCAGAGTTAGAGAAAGACATTACAGCTACAATTGAGGAAGGCTTTATGCAGAGAATGAGCACTGCAATGGAGCGTGCTTTTGGACATTTCCTGAATAATTCTAGAGGCAGCCTTATGTCCAGGATGGGAGGAGAACCAAAGAGTCGTGTGACTAGTCCTCTCGAGTCAGAGAGCCATGCTAACCCGGCTAACACAAATAATGCATATGTGGGCACCAACCAAGCCCGTACCAAAACTGTCAGAGCCAAGGATGAGTATACTACTGTTGCTAACATCCGTGACGCTAATGTTCCTGTTGACGTTCCGGGTTCAAAAACTACCCAACCTCCCGGTGAGGGCGCCACTGTGGATACCCACCCTGTGGGGAGACTTGGCAAGTGTAGCTCCCTTACCTCGGCTTCAGTTACTTCGCCTGCTGCCGTCAACCAGCCAGTTGACCTGATACCTGCTCTGACTACTGCGCTTACTACGGCCTTGATGAGTGTTAAAGAAATGGCCCCGGCCCCATCCCTCAGAGACAGCCTCCTGAGCGTTGGGCGCTATGATGGACTCACTTCATGGGAGACGTACTGGGCTCAATTCTGTCTTCTAGCAACAGCCAATGGCTGGTCCCCTGAAAAGAGAGCTGTCCATTTAATCTCGGCATTAGAGGGTGAGGCTAGGAAAGTACTGCTGGATGTGACTGTGGCCGACCTGGAGAACCCACAAGCTATATCTAGGGCCCTGGAGAGACGCTTTGGGAACACCACCCCCGCAGTTGTGATGCGGCAGAGGTTCAACGAACGAGTGCGGGCACCTGGAGAAAAGCTGGGAGTGTTTGCGGCAGAGCTGCGCTACCTCGCCCAAAGAGGATTCCCTGATTTTGATGATGCAACACGCTTGGTGCTAACCAAGGAGGCATTCATTCGTGGCCTTCTACCCCTCCCATTACGGCAACAGATCCGGCTGGCTGACCCTCAGACCCTGGAAGCAGCTCTAGAGAAAGCACTGGCAGTGGAAGACATCCTCATAGAGGGTTTCGAGCCTCACCCCAGACAGGTGTCGACACGCCCCAAGACTCAAGCCTTTCAGCTTCCTGGACCAACCTCCGTGCCGATGGGCCCAGGACGCCCACCAATGTCACCAGAAGATCGACGGAGCCAAATCTGCTGGAGGTGCAACCAGGGAGGCCACTCACGGCGCTTTTGTCCAGTCCCTGATTCCGCCTTGGGTGCATCGGCGCCGGGAAACGCTCGAGGCTCGGTTTAGAGGGGAGCGACCCGAGCCACCCTTCACTCCCCACAGGTTGTGACACTCAACCGGTGATAAAAGCGCTCCACCTCCCTGTCACTCACGCCCTTTTCCCCCCTAACACATCCAACACTGATGGCTGCCGAGTACCCGCCTTGGTTAATGGTCGGTTGACTCACGCCCTGCTCGACACAGGCTCGACTGCAACTCTCCTTCACCCTGATCTCCTGCCGACTGGAACTCAGCCCCAAGCCACCAATCTTCCGCTAATTACAGTCACCGGGGGAGAAGCTCCCATGCTGGGGAGGTGTGAAGCACAGATACAATTGGGGGCCTATTCAGTCTGCCAGCCAGTCTGGGTCGCCGAAGTTAAAGAGGACTGTTTAATTGGACTAGACTTTCTGCGTAGTGCAAAGGCAGTACTGGACTTCAACAAACGGACCATTACGTTCCCGGACGGGACGTCCATCCCCTTTCTGAACGATTCCCTCATTCCTGAAATGACTGAGAAGGTAGTTGGGGACGACGGAATGGAATGGGACCCACCATGTTCTCCTGAACCTCCTCAGTGGGAGGCCCCTTTCACAGAAAGCCTTTTGCCACTGTCCGAAGACAACCTCACAACCA
Organism: Sebastes fasciatus; assembly: GCF_043250625.1. NCBI lineage: Eukaryota > Metazoa > Chordata > Actinopteri > Perciformes > Sebastidae > Sebastes > Sebastes fasciatus. The sequence goes on along the minus strand of NC_133817.1, from coordinate 2,129,587 downwards.
CAGACACAGCGGTTCACACCAAGCCACATTTACCTGCAGTCGTACAGGCCGCAACTGTGGCCCCCATGTCTGAGAAAGAGTCAGTGGCCATTACGACTGTCAAAGACCTGTGGGAGAAGAATCGTGAGGGTCTGCACTCGGAGCAGCAGCATAGGCTCTGGAACCTCCTTCATGAGTATCGACACAGTTTCTCCACCAACCCAAACGATGTGGGTCGCACACACTTGGTACAGCACTCCATCAATACTGGGGATGCACAGCCAATCCGCCAGCGGCCTAGGCGACTTCCCTATGCCCGCCAAGCTGCAGCGAACCAGATGCTACAAGAGATGAAGGATGCTGGCATTATCGAGCCATCAGAAAGTCCGTGGGTGTCACCAGTCGTTATGGCCCCTAGGAAGGATGGGAAATTGAGGTTTTGTGTCGACTTCCGACCCCTGAATGACAAAACAGTGAAAGACTCCTATCCACTGCCGCGGATAGACGAGTCTCTGGACTATGTGGCTGGCTCAGCATGGTTTTCGTCGTTGGACCTCCGGAGTGGATATTGGCAGGTGGCCATGGCTCCAGAGGACAAGGCCAAGACCGCCTTTACCATGGGACGTGGCCTGTGGCAGTTCACCACCATGCCGTTCGGGCTGTGCAACGCGCCAGCAACATTCGAGAGGCTGATGGAAAAGGTCCTTGTTGGTGTGCCCCCCGAGCGCTGCCTCGTCTACCTCGATGATCTCCTTGTCCATGGGCCCAGTTTTGATGCTGCACTCGAGAGCCTAGGAGAGGTACTGGAGCGGATCAAGTGTGCGGGCCTGAAGCTTCATCCCGGGAAGTGCCGCCTTCTGCAGCGGGAGGTCTCCTTTCTGGGTCACAGAGTCAGTGGAGCTGGCATTATGACAGAGCCTGACAAGGTGGCGGCTGTCCGAGACTGGCCTACCCCCACTGATGTCCACCGGCTGAGATCCTTCTTAGGATTAGCGTCCTACTACAGGCGGTTTGTGGCTGGATTCTCTACTGTGGCTGCGCCCATGTTCAACTTACTGCGCAAGGACACACCCTACAAGTGGGGACCAGATCAGGATGCGGCCTTCCACCAGCTGAAGCAGGCCTTATGTAAAGACCCGGTGCTGGTTGCACCCGACCCAGAGCTGCCATTTATCCTTGACACAGATGCCAGCGACACGGGCCTTGGCGCTGTACTCTCGCAGCTGACCCCGGAGGGCGAGCGTGTTGTTGCTTACCATAGCCGCACCCTCGATAAGCCAGAGAAGAACTACTGTGTCACTCGCAGAGAACTGTTAGTGGTGATTGACGCAGTGAACCATTTCAAACACATCCTCTGTGGTCTTCCGTTCACCATCCGTACGGATCACGCTGCCTTGAAGTGGCTCATGTCATTCAAAGAGCCGGAAGGGCAAGTAGCCAGATGGATCGAACAACTCCAGGCCTTTCAGTTCACCATACAGCACAGAGCTGGTGAAAGCCACACAAATGCAGACAGTCTCTCCCGTCGACCGTGTGCCCCGGGCTGTCACCACTGCAACCAGGCCGAAGAACGTGAAGCGGCAAACCTACACACTGGAAAGGTGATCTGTCGGGCTCTGTTACCCGACAATGAGAGAGGGTGGAGAGAACTGCAGCTCGAGGACCCTGATCTTGAAATGGTCATAACGTGGCTGGAGAAAGACATCCGGCCACCCTGGGATGATGTGGTTGCCCAGTCTGCCACTGTCAGAGGACTCTGGTCTCAATGGCCTGGAGTGGAACTGCAGGAAGGAGTCCTGAAGAGGTGCTGGCGTGAGCCCGCCACCGGAGAGCCACGATGGCAAGTGGTTGTACCCAAAAATCTCTGCAAGGGAGTTCTTTAGATGCATCATGGATCCCCTGGAGTTGGTCACTTTGGAGTGACAAAGACATTGAGACGGCTGAGACAGACATTCTATTGGGGCCAGAGCAGGAGGGATGTTGAGGACTACTGCCGCTGCTGCGATGCCTGTACTGCCCGTAAAGGCCCCCAAGGTCAGTCTCGCGCACCCTTACAGCAGCATCGTGTAGGGGCACCAATGGACAGAGTGGCAGTCGATGTGTTGGGACCACTACCCCGTACCAGTAGAGGGAACCGGTACGTGCTCGTCGCCATTGACTACTTTACAAAGTGGCCCGAAGCCTACCCCCTTCCTGACCAAGAGGCGACGACCGTGGCTGAGGCCTTGGTGCAAGGAATGTTCAGCCGCTTTGGAACGCCCTCACTGCTCCACTCGGACCAAGGGCGGAACTTTGAATCACAGGTGTTCACTGCGATGTGTAGCCAGCTCGGCATCCAGAAGACAAGGACCACCCCGCTTCATCCACAAAGCGACGGATTAGTGGAACGGTTCATGCGGACCTTGAGTGCCCAGCTGGCCCTCACCACTGCCCCAGACCAGGGTGATTGGGACCTACAGATACCCCTCATCCTCATGGCATGCCGCAGTGCAGTCCAGGAATCCACCGGCTGTACTCCTGCATTGTTGATGTTGGGCAGGGAGCTAAGAACGCCACCCGAGCTGGCCTATGGTCGACCGCCCGATGCACCGGACGCCATGGCTGGGCCAGAATATGCCAGCCAGTTACAGGACCGATTGGAAACGGCCCACAGCTTTGCCCGGCATCAATTACAACAGGCCGGGGTCCGTCAAAAACGCGGCTATGACGCCCATGTCAAAGGTCAGGACTTCCAGGCTGGGGACCTTGCCTGGGTGTATGGACCCAAGAGAGTGAAGGGCCGCTGCCCCAAGTTGGACAGTGCATGGATTGGTCCCTGCTACGTGGTCGAGAGAGTGGGGCAGGTTGTCTATCGTGTCAAACTGGCACCCAGAGGACGCACAGTGGTACTGCACCGGGACAGGATGGCACCGTACCGGGGAGACCAGCAGCCAGCCTTCCCAGGGACACCTACCAGAGCGCAAGCCAGGCCACCTCGCCGCCGGAGAGACCCACCCATGCAGCAGCAGTATGTTCTTCAAGAAGAAGTGGTGACACCGCTTGGTGCCGTAGTGCCAAGGAATGCCTCTGCCACACCCAGAGCTCCTCTGGGGGATCATGGAGTCCGGAGGTCGCAGAGGGAACGGCGATTGCCAGGTCGCTTTCAAGACTTTGCTCTTCCTCGGGGACGAGGAATTAGAGGGGGGGGGCCATGTAGCGACCCTGCAGGACTAACATAAGAGAGACACTTGGGGAGTTCATGGGGGGGAGATGTTGCCCTAGTTAAGCTGGATAGGTCAGGTTCATTAAGAGGGGAGGGCGCAGAGAGAGCAAAGGAGTGTGGGAGAAGGAGGAGGGGCAGAAGAAGAAAGGCAGCAGGAGCACGCCACGTATGTTACGGAGTTTAGCTGATTAGCTAGTTTAGGCTACCACCCTTTTGTTGTTTTGGGCACTCTTCCAACCCCGGGGTTAGCCTGTATCATAGGGTAATAAAACCCGGTTCTCCGGTTAAACTTCAGCCACCTTGTCCTCATCATTTAGCTAGCTAGCCAGCCGTGCTACGGAGCCGCGAGCGCTACAGTACTAATGCGAGAAAGTAAACTTAGATTCCCAATATGTGTTCAGTTTATCCAAATAACGGCTGTTTGGAAATGTCTTGCAACGGTTTTGGAGGTGTGACGGAGCCGCTGACAGGGTGCCTTGAGACCGGCCCGGCCGTCAGTCATGTGACACGTTTTGCTTGAGTATACTTCAGTGTTTACAGTCCGCAAACTTAATCCTTCATTTAGTCGGCAGTACGCAGAACAATAAGTGAATCTTTCAGTATTTCACGATTGTGGATTCAGTACATAGCGGTGCTAATTTCAGGATCTACTCCAGTCCGCTGAGCACTAATAAAGGCGGTGTGGTAAATTATGTCATGAAAGCAGAATAAAGTGTGTATAAGATTATTATTTATTATTTAAAAAAGTTATATCAAAGAATGTAAACACAAAGGCAAACGGTAACATTTATTCATGCTAAACTTGCAAATAAACACATTTTACTAAAAAGTGTTTAGTATTTCTCAATTCTCAGTGACTTCAAGAATAACAAGTTGAAGTTATAAAAAAAATTAAAATGCTGCATGTTATATAAATAATTTGTTATTTATGGCCAGTTGCCTTTTTATTTCTCAGAAACTTGCCAATTTCACAAATAAATTGTGCACAAAACAACACTGCAAAACTGGTATTTTGTGTGATTCTTCAACTAATCACACAATAATGCTTGTCACAACTTTGACTTGATGTGTATTATCCATCAGTAGCAATATCTAGGTTGTTTTATAGAAAAAAAATACAAAAAATTGTCCCATTTGCATCACGTGACGGACACGGGTGTTGTAGTACCGCCGTTTGGCCACTACAAACCAACGACGGTAACGTTTTTTTTTACAATTTTCGTATGCTATTTCATTATTAAATTCACTTTGATTCACCATCAATTTTCATAAAACTGCCAATATTCAGTCTTTCTAGTTCATTGCGCTGGTTAGCATTATAGCGAGGCTAATGTTAGCGTTTAGCAGACGCCTGGAACGTCTGGAAGGGTATAGCCAAACAGAGGCAGAGTAGGGGCGGGCATACTGAGTCGGCACGCCCAGCGAGTCATGAAATCTCCCATAGAAATATATACATAGATGCTGCATTGGACGCTTCAGCCCATTGCAGCGATACGTCAACGTGGGCACCATATTGGACCAGGCAAGACTGGCCTGTAACCCTGTACTAGGGAACGGGGGAGCTGCCGTTTTTCTGGATAAAAAGCACTATAACGTCTACATTCCTCAACCGATTTCAACAAGTCGGTAAGCCAATTGGACAGAGGCTATATTGTTAACATCTTTATGTTTGGGGAGCTGGACTTTGACTATGTTGGTGCCTTGGCCTCCAGGAACTAGCCCTGTAGCTTTCAGCCTCCTTGCCCAAGGCACTTTGTAGATATGGCCTCTGTCCACTCGGCATACCCGAGGCCCTGCAGTATGGTATGGGAAGTGGACAAATCAAGTCCACTTCACATACCTTACTGCAGAGCTTCAGGTATGCCGAGTGGACCTTGTCCAATGGCAATACCTCGGCCAATCGTAGCGACTTGGAATTGGATTTCTGTCTCTCAGAGTGTTTTGAGCCATTTTATCAAATTTCTCTGATTTACTTCAAACTTGGCACACGGGAAGCTCCGCCTGCAGGAAAGGAAAAAATCAATGGTTTTGGAAATATAAACACCGAAAATGTCAATATTAATGTATTGCCAGTGGACACGTTGACCTTTCTTGACCTTTAACCAATTAAGGCCATATTTTGGGCGTCGTCCGATGGCAATACCCGAGTGATTAAGGTATTGCCTTTGGACAACCCCGTCCAATGGCAATACCCAAAGAGCCTGCCATCTGGTGGACAGATGAAGGGTTGCGCTGAGAGCGCAGACAATTCGGAAAAACTTTGTAATATCATAACTCCGCGGGGGAAAGGGCCAGAGCTCCAGTTTTCGGCCCATGGAGCGAGGCTTCTGTATGTAGACATATCCAGGGGGAGTTGCTTGATTAAATGCCATGAAATCCTGCTGATTTTGCCAAGTCTCAGTTAGGCAGTTAGGCTGCCAATGATGATATCATGGATGAGGAGTGCTTTATTGTTAATTTAGCGAGCATTCTGCAGCATAAATGTTGCACTGTTGTTAGTGAATGCTGGGGAATTTAGAGCCCTTTCCCTGATTTTTAGGACCCCGTCTATGTACGTATGTCTGTATACATGTCTATGTATATATGTCTCTATATATACGTATATATATATATATACGTATATATATATATATATATATGTCTATGTATACATGTCTTTATATATATATGTCTATATATATGTCTATTATATACATGTCTGAGTATACATGTATATATATATATATATATATACACTCACCGGCCACTTTATTAGGCACACCTGTTCAATTGCTTGTTAACACAAATAGCTAATCAGCCAATCACATGGCAGCAACTCAATGCATTACGTCATCTAGACGTGGTGAAGACGACTTGCTGAAGTTCAAACCGAGCATCAGAATGGGGAAGAAAGGGGATTTAAGTGACTTTGAACGTGGCATGGTTGTTGGTGCCAGACGGGCTGGTCTGAGTATTAAACTGCTGATCTACTGGGATTTTCACGCACAACCATCTCTAGGGTTTACAGAGAATGGTCCCAACAAGAGAACAGATCCAGTGAGCGGCAGTTGTGTGGACGAAAATGCCTTGTTGATGTCAGAGGAGAATGGGCAGAGTGGTTGGAGATGATAGAAAGGCAACAGTAACTCAAATAACCACTCGTTACAACCAAGGTATGCAGAATACCATCTCTGAACGCACAACACGTCAAACCTTGAAGCAGATGAAGACCACCCGGTACTAGCACCGGCCACTTTATTAGGTACACATTGTACCTAATAAAGTGGCCGGTGAGTGTATATATATATATATATATATGTCTATATATACATGTCAATGTATATATATCTATGTATACATGTCTAAGTATGCATGTCTATATATATGTCTTTTATATATATGTTTGAGTATACATGTCTATATATATGTCTTTTATATATATGTCTGAGTATACATGTCTATATATATATCTATATATATCTATGTCTATATATACATGTCGATGTATACATGTCTATATACACAGTATATGTCTATGTACACATATCTATGTACACATGTCTATGTATATATATATATATATGTATATATACATACATATATACATATATATATATATGGTCTCTCCTGTTTTGGTCCTCAGTGATGAATACGTTGGGTTTCCTGTTGCTGCTCCACAATAAAAGTCCACTGTGTTTGTCCAGTTGAGGTGTTTTAATGTGAAGCAGCAGCAGCAGGAATTGTTGTGTTAGCATTAGCAGTAAATGAATGCAGCTCAGATACGGCTGTAGGAGAGTAAACAGGAGACAGTGAGGCTGATATCAATCAGAGCAGCTTACAAACAGCATCACTGATAACGTGCTGCATCGTTTCCTCTCAATGTGTCATGAGTCTGAATCTATGGCAGACTCAGTCACTAACCATGAAGCCCACCGCCCAGAGAGATCATTACTGAGTACACATACGGCTCCACTGACTACAGCAATAACAACTGACTAAAGATAGAATCAAACACTTGGTTTGATTTATACATTTCTACTTCATTATGAAAATTAGTACAATATTCTGGATAATATCTGTCATTGTTTTGTGTTGATTGATTTACAATAATAAATATATACATACATTTGCATAAAGCAGCATATTTGTCCACTCCCATGTTGATAAGAGTATTAAATACCTGACAAATCTCCCTTTAAGGTTCATTTTGAACGGATATAAAAATGTGTGATTAATCATGATTAACTATTTTAATTGATTGACAGCCCTAGTATGTATGTATTCATTTTATTAACATTTAAATGTATTTATTTATCTTTGCATTTATTTTCTATTTATTTTAAATTAATAAATTAATTTATACATTATTAAATTGTATTTATTTATTTTCCCTTTGCATTTTCTTCCTTATTTATTTCCCCCAACTTATATATTTCTGTATTCTTTTCTTTATATATTTCTAATTCATTATGAAAATTAGTACAATATTCTGGATAATATCTGTCATTGTTTTGTGTTGATTGATTTGCAATAATAAATATATACATACATTTGCATAAAGCAGCATATTTGTCCACTCCCATGTTGATAAGAGTATTAAATACCTGACAAATCTCCCTTTAAGGTTCATTTAGAACAGACATAAAAATGTGTGATTAAAACTAAATAACCATGAATGTTTTTTTGGACAGAGCCATGCTAGGTGTTTCCCCCTGTTTCCACTCTTTATGCTAAGCTAAGCTAACCATGTCCTGATGCCAAATGTTAACTCTGCCTTTAATATTCTATATCAGCACTTTTCTTATTGCATTCAACACACACACACACACACACACACACACACACACACACACACACACACACACACACACACACACACACACACACACACACACACACACACACACACGTTTTCCTCCCTTGTGGGGTCCACCCTTTCCAGCGGTTCTACACCTCTGTAAAAAACATCAGGCCAGATCATCTTCTCCAGTGACGTCTAATCGTTCAGCTGAGGTGACCTCTTATCAGTTGATAAAAACCCGTTGATTTAAACAAACTTCAGGCAACTTGGAAGCATCAAAATATCAGCGATCAGTTAACAGGAAATCCAGAAATCATGACGCTTAATGTCAGTAAAATGCACGCAGCGCGTTCCCGTTCTCTCTGTGACAGTTTAACCCAGACTACTGGCTTCAGGGCCAGATCCGGCCCCAGAAATAATTTTATAAGGCCGCCGTTATAATAACAATAATAATGAATTTTATTCATATAGAACACTTATAGCGCACTATATGCTTCACATAAACGTTAAAACAATCATAATACAACCTTAAAACAATTTACACAAAAGAACCATTAAGTGTTGAAATAGGATAAATAAAATAAAGACTGAATATTTAAGAGACCCAAGTTTAAAACACAGATATATAAAAATGTGTGAGTAATCATGATTAACTATTTTAATTGATTGACAGCCGTAGTATTTATGTATTCATTTCATTAACATTTAAATTTATTTATTTATTTTCTATTTATTTTAAATTAATAAATTAATTTATAAATTATTAAATTGTATTTATTTATTTATTTTCCCTTTGCAATTTCTTCCCTATTTATTTCCACAAACTTATTTATTTCTGTTTTCTTTTCTTTATACATTTCTACTTCATAATGAAAATAAGTACAATATTCTGGACAATATCTGTCATTGTTTTGTGTTGTTAATTGATTTACAATAATATATACACTCACCGGCCACTTTATTAGGTACACCTGGCTAGTACCGGGTGGTCTTCATCTGCTTCAAGGTTGGACGTGTTGTGCGTTCAGAGATGGTATTCTGCATACCTTGGTTGTAACGAGTGGTTATTTGAGTTACTGTTGCCTTTCTATCATCTCCAACCACTCTGCCCATTCTCCTCTGACCTCTGACATCAACAAGGCATTTCCGTCCACACAACTGCCGCTCACTGGATCTGTTCTCTTGTTGGGACCATTCTCTGTAAACCCTAGAGATGGTTGTGCGTGAAAATCCCAGTAGATCAGCAGTTTAATACTCAGACCAGCCCGTCTGGCACCAACAACCATGCCACGTTCAAAGTCACTTAAATCCCCTTTCTTCCCCATTCTGATGCTCGGTTTGAACTTCAGCAAGTCGTCTTCACCACGTCTAGATGACGTAATGCATTGAGTTGCTGCCATGTGATTGGCTGATTAGCTATTTGTGTTAACAAGCAATTGAACAGGTGTGCCTAATAAAGTGGCCGGTGAGTGTATATATATACATATATATACATATGTATATATAAATAAATGTGCACAATTTGTCCACTCCCATGTTGATAAGAGGATTAAATACTTGACAAATCTCCCTTTAAGGTTCACTTTGAACGGATATAAAAATGTTTGATTAATTTGTGATTAATCCAGATGAACTATTTTAATCGATTGACAGCCCTAATTATAACTTTAATGTGTACGGTTTTACAGCATCCATGTTCCCTTTTAGTCTTTTCTTCCTTTGAGTGTGTAGGTGATGTGATGTGATGTGATGTGATGTGATGTGATGTGATGTGATGTGATGTGATGTGATGTGATGTGATGTGATGTGTGTGATGTGATGTGATGTGATGTGTGTGGGGGTGATCAGCGTCGGCCCGCCCGATACGCTGAATATGCAGCTGCGTAGGGCCACACAAATCCTTTTTTTCCTTTAAATTAGGGCTGTCAAGCATTTAAATATTTAATCATGATTAATCACAAACTAATCACACATTTTTTATCCGTTCAAAATGAACCTTAAAGGGAGATTTGTCAAGTATTTAATACTCTTACCAACATGGGAGTGGACAAATATGCTGCTTTATGCAAATGTATGAATATATTTATTATTGGAAATCACATCTTACTAATACATACTGCTAGTATAGTATGAGGTTGTACTGCTAGTATAGTATGAGGTTGTACTGCTAGTATAGTATGAGGTTGTATTACTAGTATAGTATGAGGTTGTATTACTAGTATAGTATGAGGTTGTACTGCTAGTATAGTATGAGGTTGTACTGCTAGTATAGTATGAGGTTGTATTACTAGTATAGTATAATATGAGGGTGTGTGTGTGATCAGGTGGTTCACTGATTTAAAGATCAATATAAAGGTGTGAATAAGAACACATGATGTGTAAAGCAGAGTCCTACCTGAGCTCCACAGCAGCAGCAGCAGCAGCAGCACCAACAGGTGATCCATGATGTCCAGGTAGACCGTCTCTCTGCTCTGTGTGTGCTGTCCTCATTGGAAGAGCTGCAGCTTCACTCATCATTTACTCTTCTTTAGTTTTACACATGATATTTATCCTCCTCTGAGCTGCGTGTCTGAGGAACTGATGTGTTGATAAGAAGCTGTTGACAGATTACTAATTATAGCACTGTGGTTTTCTGTTACCGTGACAACCAGGGCAGGCTGAGATGCTGCGGTCAGATTAATGCTGTCAGAGAGATCTTATCATTTCCAGGTAAATGAGTCGACCTCAGCAGAGAGTCGTTCAGAGCAGACTGAACTACCGCTGCAACTAACCGTTATATTAATAGTTGATGAATCTGTCCGTTCTGTTATTCATGGAATCAATCAGTGAGGAAGGGAAACATCAGGAAACAGTGAAACATGTGCAGCACAGTCTGTCAGAGTCTAAGGTGACGTCTTTAAATGTCTTGTTTAGTCCGTCCAACAGTCCAAAAGTCTCTTCAGAGCTGTCGATTCCTGTTGGAGCGTCCCTAAAACTGTTAGCTGTAAAACGATGCTGAGATACGACATGGTGCAGGAGGATATTTTAGTGTTTCAGTGGGTCTGGAGCTGTGAATAAAAACTTGATGTGTGTGTGTGTGATCAGGTCAGGACCGGCTCTGTATGCAAACCTTTTAGAAAAAAAGAAAACGTGGGTGGCCGGCCACATGAACTGAGACATTTACTGATCTAAACTAACTATTAGCTAATATTGGAGAGAATTGTATGTAGGCCGCATCACTGAGTAAATCTCTCTCAGTTTACATGTCTATGTGTTTAGAAGGAGAAAGAGAGCATGCTAGACCCGGCAGCTCACGGTTTTGTTCCCGTAGTCCAAAGGTACTCGGTCCGAAGATACCCGAGGGCCGAGCACCAAAGCAGCAATGAAACAGACCAACGTTTCGTATGCTATTTCATTATTAAAGTCACTTTGATTCAACATCAATTTTCATAAAACTGCCAATATTCGTGCCTTTCTAGTTCATTGCTCTGGTTAGCATTATACAAACGTTAAAACAATGTTCATAGTGTGTGAGAAAAGAATCTTTTATAGATGTTAGTGTTTAGCAGACGTCTGGAAGGTGTCACAGCCCGGCTCTAGAGCTGTGACCAAAACGGGAGACACGCAGGTATACTGAATACATAAAGAGATTTATTAACCTAAAACTGTAAAAAGTCAAAAGAATGTCTGGGAGGAGTCTGTAGAGTCAGTAGTGTAGGGAGGGGATGTGTGAAATTGTGCTGCATGGATGTTGTGCTGTAAAACAAAGACAAAGAACCAAAACCATTTAACAAAGGTGAAATGTGCATGAGGAGGTCTGCCGGACCCAGACTGCTGCAGGCTCTGGCTTTAAGCAGGTAGCACACCTGGCCCAGGTGTGTCTCATGCTGCTGATTAGCCTCATCATCAGGTCTGCAGCCCTGATGAGAGAAAGCAAACACAGTACAAGATCCAAACACAGAGGGGCCGTCACAAAGGGTATAGCCAAACAGAGGCAGAGTAGGGTCGGGCACACTGGGTCGGCTCGCCCAGCGAGTCATGAAATCTCCCATAGAACTATATACATAGACGCCGCATTGGACGCTTCAGGCCGTTGCAGTGATACGTCAACGTAGCCTTTATGGACCTGGCCAGACTGGCCTGTAACCCTGTACTAGTGAACGGGGGAGCTGCCGTTTTTCTGGATAAAAAGCACTATAACGTCTACATTCCTCAACCGATTTCAACCAGTCGTTATTATATTAAAGGGTTTATGATGTACGAGGAGTAGAAAAATAAAGTTTAGTCTCCAGTTACTTAGAATCTGGATAGTTCATCTCTAATCGCTGCTAGACGCTCAGGAGACGAGTGTGTACCGTAGGCTGACATGAACTGAATTACTGACCTGATAGAACATAATTCATTTATCAGAAGGAACTGTTAAAACTCACGTTTGTCCAGTATGGCTTTGACTTGCTTTCCCTCTTTAAGGTTAATACTTGTAGAGATATCCCTGTATAATATGATATAATGAAGTCTAATGTAATATAATATAATATAATATAATGTAATATAATGAAATGTCATCCTCCGTTTCAGCAATCATGCTTTCAATCTATAGGCTACCCCTAACACTGCTACTTATTGTGTTTGAGTCTCTTTGTGGTTGTTTTGAGTCTCTTTGTGGTTGTTTTGAGTCTCTTTGTGGTTGTTTTGAGTGTCTTTGAGGTTGTTTTGAGTGTCTTTGTCGCAGCCTTTGCGTTTGTTAAATTCTGTCCATTAAAGATGATCTTTACAGACTGTGAACTCTAGTAGTAGTCGTTAACTCCTCTGAGCTGCGTGTCTGAGGAACTGATGTTTTGATAAGAAGCTGCTGACAGATTACTAATTATAGCACTGTGGTTTCTGTTACCGTTACAACCAGGGCAGGCTGAGATGCTGCTGTCAGATTAATGCTGTCAGAGTGTTCTTATCGTTTCCAGGTTAAATAAGTCGACCTCAGCAGAGAGTCGTTCAGAGCAGACTGAACTACAGCTGCAACTAACCGTTATACCAATAGTTGATGAACCTGTCCGTTCTGTTATTCATGGAATCAATCAGTGAGGAAGGGAAACATCAGGAAACAGTGAAACATGTGCAGCACAGTCTGTCAGAGTCTAAGGTGACGTCTTTAAATGTCTTGTTTTGTCCGTCCAACAGTCCAAAAGTCTCTTCAGAGCTGTCGATTCCTGTTGGAGCGTCCCTAAAATGTAAAGACCAGTTGAAGCGGACCCAGATGCAGACACAGGAGGCAGATGAAAAATTAACTAAAAGGCTTTATTGCCAAAAATTGTGCAGATGAAATGATCAAGGCAGAAAGGGGGCTGGGGTTAAACCAGGCAGGCAGATATTGTAGAGGGCAGGTGTAACCCAGGTCACAAAGAGTTAACACACGGAGGTTTACTGCACCCAAGGCAGGCTAGACAGCATACCCTACTCAAACGCTAAAAAGACAGACATAGAAGAAGGAAATAGTAATGTGTCAGGTTTACACTATCATTTATAATTCATGTAACATTATTTGCTTTAATTTAAAAAGTATGTTAAGTTAAGATAGTCTCATTTTACCATAGTTTCATTTGTAACTCATGTACTGTGAAGGTTATTTATAATATGTTGATTGTAAAATCTACATTATATGAATATGTGTTGTAGAAGTTAAAGGAATTATTAATTCCTGATTAATCAGAAATGCAATTGATTCATGAACCATTCTGGCCATGTCAATAACTGCAGGTCAGGTTTGTTTGGAGTGATTCAAAGTTGATGGCGAGCTAACCCAGACGAGACCTCTAGATCCTGGGTTGAAGATCCCTGAGCCAAGAGCTGTCAACCTTACCCCTCTTCTGCCACGGCGGTAGGGTAAACATCACAACCTGTACAAGGCTACACCACCCTTTACACTCAACTCCCAGCATCGTGCACAACCTCAAACCCCAGACTCTGACTTAACCCCTTTTTTTGACTTGACTTGGAAAACATTTACCCTCTTCATGCTCCCTGAAACACATTCCCTGTGCCGGTGAAAGGACTGAGTGTTAACCATCACACTGGTTAAAGTGAATGGACTGAATATTCATATTATGGATATGGTGTATTGTGATGCCTTGGTAACGATGTCTATTACTGGAACAGTTGATATAGAATTATTGTAAGTGTTATGTTTGGTTCAACAAAAGCGTGGACTCAAATGCAGACAAGTCTTTTAAAGGTGTAACAAATATAATTTATTACAATAATATTAAAGGAACTGTGAACAGGGCTGGGGTTCCTGGAGGTCCGAAACGTGGCAGTAATAGAGTCAATACTGAACTCACGGAACGGGGGGCACGGGGAGGGGGTGTCCAGGAATCCTTCCAGAGGAACAGATGAAACCACTTGAGCTCCGAGAGGTGGAATGACGTCGGAGAGTGAACAGGCATGGTAGTAACTAAGGTAAGGATCCAGGTCGAGGAGGAGAGCGTGTAGGAGTGAGCAGGCAGGTTGGAACCAGGAAGCAGCAACAGCTGACGGCTGAACAGACCTGAACAGAGAACAAAACAGCATGAATCCAAAAATCCAAAAACGAGCATGAGCAAAGTCAAGAAGCAAAATACAAGGAGAGCCTGAATACGTCATGCACCACTGAGGGCGACAGAACGATCTGGCAATGACTGGCAGGAAGACCGGGGTAGATATACTGCAGGTGTGTGTGATGATAGGTTGATTGCTGTCAGCTGCTCCAGCAGTGCCCGCCCAGGAGAAGGAGGAGGAGGAGGAAGGCCACACCTCCCAACACACTGACAGACTAAACAAACAGGGAAAAACACACAGGAGACAAAAGGGCAGGGAAACAGAGGAAACACAAGGAAAGACAGACTGCCAAAGTGATATCATGACAGTAAGGTTGAAACAAACTGAGAAGTGCTAATATTGAACCGGGTTATTGTTTTAATATTGTTACTCATTGAATGTTGGATCCAAATATTGAGAATTGAGATTTTGAGATATTGATATTAGGGTGCACCCAGTCAGAGAACATAGTGGGTAAAACTCAGTGGTTCAAACCCAGAGTGTGACAAAAGAAAGATTTTGTTGCTGAGTTGAAACTGAAGCATCTTTGTGCAATTGATCTCTTTACTGAACTCATGGGTATTCATTTTGTTTGTTTGTTATTTTCTAAAATACAAGGTACCAGTTTATAGCTTTTTGTCTATTGTGGTCTTTTGATATTGCAAATAACTTTTTCTGCCTCCTGTTCGAGTTTGGTATCTTCTGATTCTAGTCCAGTATAATTATAGTGATAGGAGCTGTGTGCTACACAGGCAGCGCACCACTTGGGTTGAATCAACGAACTGGCGACGAGGGTCTGAGATGTCCGGGTATAAGTGGTGCGTTGATCATCTGATTACTACTCTCCTGAGAGAACGGCAGAACTGAGCCCAAAACAAAGGAATCCAAGGAACCAGTATCCCTCAAGATTTTAACTGGCACTCTTGCAGGACACCCTACCAACCACAAAAACCCAGCAGACACAAACGGAAGGTAATCTGAAAGCTTACCCCGAGTACCTGCTTTCACATCTACCCGGCCGCAAGACAAAGAAGAACTCGGCACCGTACGAATAGATGCGGTCAGCGCGGTAGATCTAACATTCACATCTCTATTACGCTTGTTCTTTACCCTAAGCGCAGGACAT
The DNA here is from genome assembly GCF_043250625.1 of Sebastes fasciatus. Classification (NCBI taxonomy): domain Eukaryota; kingdom Metazoa; phylum Chordata; class Actinopteri; order Perciformes; family Sebastidae; genus Sebastes; species Sebastes fasciatus. The sequence goes on along the minus strand of NC_133817.1, from coordinate 2,113,951 downwards.
TCAGCTTCCCAGTGCCCCTTTTCCTTACAATAATTACATACTTCAGCATCTGATTGTCCCCCTGACAACCGTTCTGGCCTAGCAGCCCAGTCATCTGACCACTTCCCTGAACGCACTTTAATATCATCATAGACATCATAGACGTGGGACACAAAGTCAACCTTGTGCGTCAGGACATACTCATCTGCAAGCGCAGCAGCCTCGGCAGCAGTTTTGACTTTACGTTCATTAATGTAGATAGCCACATTGCTCGGCAGAGAATTTTTAAACTGCTCCAAGACCATCAAATTGTTATCAAAAGTTTTGACTTCAAGAGCCGTACACCACCGATTAAAGTGAGTACCCAACTCCCTGGCAAACTCCATATGTGTCTGCCTATCCGACTTTTCCCACGTTCTGAACCTCTGTCTTTAAGCTTCTGGCACCAACTCGTATGCTTTTAACACAGCAGCCTTGACTGAAGAGTAATTTTGGCTTTCACCTACAGGAAGGGAACAATACGCTACTTGAGCCTTGCCGGTTAAGACACATTGCAGCAGCAGCGTACGCTCAGAATCAGGCCAATTTCTACTGTCAGCTACCCGCTCAAACAGCAACAAAAAGGTATCAGGATCACTCTCACAAAACCTGGGAAGCAGGCGCAAATTGCCAGCCACATCAAACCGTGAACACTCTGAAGACACAGGAGCAACATTGAAAACAGAGTCCGCTGTGACCCGACCATCCCGAATCAAACTTAGCTTGTACTGTTCCAACTCAATGGTTCTAAGTTCTGTCTCGTGCTTAACCTTTTCTACAGCCAATTTCTCCCTTTCAACTTGCTGCTGAAGCCTACCATGCTCTAACTGTAACAACAGCAGTTCCTTTTGCTGCTCAAAAGTTACGCCAGGACTTAGACCAGCAACACCAGGAGCAGACAACTCAGCTTGTGGCGGTACTGAGTTCCCCAGACTTTAGTTGTTCAGTCAGAAGACTGAAAAACAGTTCCCATCCACATAATAATATAAAATAACATGCCTTCTTAATAATAATAATGAACAAATGCCTCGATATTAACAAACAATTAAGGAAACTGAAATATTGGTTTGTGTTTTTCCTTTTACCCTCCTTTAAAGTTTTCCCAAATAAAATACACTAAAAGAAATGGGTATAAAGGGTTTCATTGAAAATCAACAAATGAATAGAATACAAAAATACAGCCTGCAGGCGTTAGGCTATCGTAAGGCAAGCCAGCTGTTGCACAAATAGCACCTAATCGTCCCAGTGCAGGTAACCCAATTGGTTGGCACTTAACTTGTTTCCCCAACTAGGAGTCAACACTCTCAACAAACAAAACACAAAGATCACAGAATCCCAAAAGGGCCCAAAACAGACCAGAGTTTCTGGTAAAGCTGATAACACATGTTGCATTGAGTGAAGGAGAGATCAGAATGACCCTGGGTGTGCAGTTTCCCTCCTCTTTTAAGCCCTACAGAAAGGGCGTCGTTACACCCTGATTGGCCAAGAGGGGAACCACCAAGCTGCTCTCAACTATCATTTAAGAGCCAGTCCCCACACCCTGCAACAGGTGAACTGAATAACCCTCTAATCACTCAGCAACTCAACCAGAAAAACACCAGGGAAAAGGGAAACAACAGCAAACACCAGAGAATTGGCAGCTGCCACAAGCTAAACCTGGAACAGACCTGACAGGATGCACCATGACTTTGAAAACGCCATCCTCAAACAAGTTAGCTCCGTTTGTCACCAGCGTCCACTTCAAAATGCTCTGCAATTTTCAACAGCTGCTCTCGACTACAATGCTCCAAAACCTCCTCTGATGGGGCTTTTAGAAAATCCTCAACACCCGCCATACCCAAACCAGCAGACTTACCTCAATGAGAACGAAACACACTTCTGCTGATCGGTTTGATCTGATACATCAACATTACTGGAGTTTTATACCAGAGTGAAGACAGATCACAGATTAAACGTTTTATTGTTTAGTTGTCTTCTGATTCACCATCTAGTTATAATCTGTGTTAACTGTAGGAGTGAACAGCAGACGGAGCATGTTGATGGTGAAGTGATCCAGCAGCAGGAGGACCTGCAGGATCTCTGCTTCACACACCGTCACTGAAGGAGTCTGACACTGAAAGGGGTTTATAACAGCTGACAACTAACACACCTCAAACAACTTTCTGCATTTATTAGAAAGAGTTTTCTTTTGATGATCTGTTATTTCACTCATTCACTTTTATTAAGGATCCAGTTAAAGTCAGAGAGAGAAGGAGAGTTTGTCTTTTACACCTTTTACATCATTTAAGTCATTTCCATTCAGTCACTTGAGGCTGATAATTCCTGAACGTCGGGTTTGATATGAGTTACATCATTTACATTTTCCCTGAAACATTCAGCCTAATACATAACTTCTACTGTCAGAATATCAATAACTACAGACGCTAATAATGAATCAATAATATAAAGATATTGATCCAGTAGAGATGGTTCCTGGTCCTCTAAGCAGGACTCAGTCCACAGTAGAGGTGGTTCCTGGTCCTCTAAGCAGGACTCAGTCCACAGTAGAGATGGTTCCTGGTCATCTAAGCAGGACTCAGTCCACAGTAGAGGTGGTTCCTGGTCCTCTAAGCAGGACTCAGTCCTCAGTAGAGATGGTTCCTGGTCCTCTAAGCAGGACTCAGTCCACAGTAGAGATGGTTCCTGGTCCTCTAAGCAGGACTCAGTCCTCAGTAGAGATGGTTCCTGGTCCTCTAAGCAGGACTCAGTCCACAGTAGAGATGGTTCCTGGTCCTCTAAGCAGGACTCAGTCCTCAGTAGAGATGGTTCCTGGTCCTCTAAGCAGGACTCAGTCCACAGTAGAGATGGTTCCTGGTCCTCTAAGCAGGACTCAGTCCTCAGTAGAGATGGTTCCTGGTCCTCTAAGCAGGACTCAGTCCACAGTAGAGATGGTTCCTGGTCCTCTAAGCAGGACTCAGTCCTCAGTAGAGATGGTTCCTGGTCCTCTAAGCAGGACTCAGTCCACAGTAGAGATGGTTCCTGGTCCTCTAAGCAGGACTCAGTCCACAGTAGAGATGGTTCCTGGTCCTCTAAGCAGGACTCAGTCCTCAGTAGAGATGGTTCCTGGTCCTCTAAGCAGGACTCAGTCCACAGTAGAGATGGTTCCTGATCCTCTAAGCAGGACTCAGTCCACAGTAGAGATGGTTCCTGGTCCTCTAAGCAGGACTCAGTCCACAGTAGAGATGGTTCCTGGTCCTCTAAGCAGGACTCAGTCCACAGTAGAGATGGTTCCTGGTCCTCTAAGCAGGACTCAGTCCACAGTAGAGATGGTTCCTGGTCCTCTAAGCAGGACTCAGTCCACAGTAGAGATGGTTCCTGGTTCTCTAAGCAGGACTCAGTCCACAGTAGAGATGGTTCCTGGTCCTCTAAGCAGGACTCAGTCCACAGTAGAGATGGTTCCTGGTCCTCTAAGCAGGACTCAGTCCACAGTAGAGATGGTTCCTGGTCCTCTAAGCAGGACTCAGTCCTCAGTAGAGATGGTTCCTGGTCCTCTAAGCAGGACTCAGTCCACAGTAGAGATGGTTCCTGATCCTCTAAGCAGGACTCAGTCCACAGTAGAGATGGTTCCTGGTCCTCTAAGCAGGACTCAGTCCACAGTAGAGATGGTTCCTGGTCCTCTAAGCAGGACTCAGTCCACAGTAGAGATGGTTCCTGGTCCTCTAAGCAGGACTCAGTCCACAGTAGAGATGGTTCCTGGTCCTCTAAGCAGGACTCAGTCCACAGTAGAGATGGTTCCTGGTTCTCTAAGCAGGACTCAGTCCACAGTAGACATACAGACTGCAGCTGTTATTCATGTGCAGGTGTTTGTTAAACAGATAACAGGCTACAGAGAGAAACACTGCTGCTCTGATAACTCTGTTTCTTTATTAGTATTAGATCAGTTCAGACACAAACTCCATCTAAAGTCTCTACAGCTGTTGAAGCTGACTGACAGCTGATCCAGATGTGATCAGCTGCTGCTGTCATCAGAAACGGACGTCGCTTCACGTGACGCTTAAAAGGAAACGACGTCTCATGTCTCTAAAAGCATATTTCCTCGTTTCCTCTCTCCTCGAGTCTTTTCCTCGCCTCCTCTGCTCGCATCTCCCGTGGGCGGGACTAAGACGCGAGGAGAGGAGTCGAGGAGAGGAGTCAAGCCGTATAAAAGAACAAATGGGAAAGACCCAGAGACTTCTCATCATCAGCCTCCTACACTGAACCTGCAGGGACAAGATAACGGCTCCTCCTGCTGGAGGAACGCAGACATTATATAAAGCTGTTCTGCTGTGTGGATAGTTCAGGACAGTCAATCTTGCTTTTGCAATATTCACATGGACACTAAACCACTTACATTTTTCAATTTCATGACTAAATGATTTAAACAATCTTGGATGGAGATGTTTGATTTTTCACAACCCTTACAACACCACCACTACACAGCCTCAGACAGACAAACACACTGAACAATACAGTAGAGTGAAGCCCTCTCTGCAGGGCCTTCTGCAGAGAGCTACTGCTTGAACTGCATTAGTTTGCCCTTTATCCTTTACTGTAAGAACACATTAAATCATTATAGGGGGTCACGAACCAAAAGGGTTGTGAGGAATAAACTCACAGTCCTGTGAGCTGTGGGTAGTTTAGTTTCACCTTCCTGTAATGTAGGAGAAGACCCACATTAATACAGGAGAACAAGCAAACTACACACTGAAAGTTAACCACTGCTGTAGGGAGTTTTATTGAGCAGTATTTTTTTTCAGACCTGGAAATATTTTTAGCATGTAAACATAGCTAAAAGCCAAATAAAAATAAAATAAAATAAATATATATATGTATATATATATATGTATGTTGTATCTTGCTAGAATTTCAATTATTTTATTCTTATTTTATTCTAACCTTTTAATTATTCTATTGTTATTTTTTACCACCTATTTGCACAGACGGACCAAAGCATATTCCGAGAAAAATAACCTGATACACCTGGCAATAAACAATATTCTGATAAAATAAAATAAAATAAATAAAATAGGCTAAATTTCTTAATTACCTAAATAAATAATAATAATAATAATAATAATAAAAATGTGATGATAATAATAATAATAATATTAATAATAATAATGATAACGTGATTATAATAATAATAATAATGTGATAATAATAATAATAATAATAATAATAATGTGATTATAATAATAATAATAATAATAATAATAGTAATAATAATAATAATGTGATTATAATAATAATAATAATAATAATAATAGTAATAATAATAATAATGTGATAATAATAATAATAATAATAATAATAATAATGTGATTATAATAATAATAATAATAATAATAATAATAATGTGATTATAATAATAATAATAATAATAATAATAGTAATAATAATAATAATGTGATTATAATAATAATAATAATAATGTGATGATGATAATAATAATAATAATAATAATAATAATAATAATAATAATAATAATAATAATAATAATAAAAATACAAAATACAAAATCTTCTGTATTTTAAGAAAAACAAACTTTAAGTTAATTTAACTTTATTCTAAAGTGTCAGAGTGTTATCCTGTGTGACCTCTCCCTACCTGAACTCCCGGACCCCCTGGTCCTGGTCCTGGTCCTCCGGCTGGAGGCTGCTCGGTCCCGGAGGAAGGTGAGCTGACAGCAGGTAGAGGAAGACGCTGGCGGCCGCCACCAGAGCAGCCAGGCCGGCTAAGGAGCGCATGTCGCTCCGCGGCTGAAACCTCCTCTGGAAGTCAACGTGTTGCTGCAGGTCAGCTGGAAGACACCGAGAGAGGAGGGGTGTTACCGGGCAGCAGGAGGGCTGAGGATGACGGAGGACAATCTGCAGACGGATCACATGGCAGCAGAGACAGAGACACCAACAAGTGTCTTCATGTCCAGAGAGAAGACAAGAGACTCTGTTGACTTAAAGTGTAACCAGAACACCCTGCAGGTTTCTCTTTTTATCTTCTGTCACTTCTCACATCATGTCTTCAACAGTCATACAGATATTAAACTATTTACCAGATAATTAAACTGAACTTTGAGAGGACAGCTGCAGGACTCTGAATGTGCACCAACAAGAAGGAGCCACTAGAGGGAGACATTGTGTTCACTTATATTTATAGATCAGGATCCTTATTATGCACCACTAAGATACTGGCACATGTTCAAATAAAACAAATGTAAATAAAATCCCTGCACGTTTTTGAAAAAATTTAATTCCTCTTGACTCTCAATAGTTTAATTTTTTTTTTTTAAATATTTCTGTTTTTAGTTTTTATTATACATTTCTTTCTTTTTTAAATTTTCATCACAAACAAAAAAAGTAACATCTACAGACAGACTCACAGACATACCAACCCCCACATACAGAAAACAAGCATAAGATAAAATAAAATAAAAAATAATAAAATAAAATAAATAATAATAATAATAATAATAATAATAATAATAATAATAATAATATAAAGCTGTTATTATATTTTTATATATTTATTATACATTTCTATATATTTCATGTATTAATAAGTTTACTGTGGAGGGGCAATGAAGTGAAACAAAGTGAAATTAATCTCCAAAAACAGTAGTAACTCGACCACCCTGCAGGTTTCTCTTTTTATCTTCTGTCACTTCTCACATCATGTCTTCAACAGTTTACTCCATCATACAGATATTAAACTATTTACTAGATAATTAAACTGAACTTTGAGAGGACAGCTGCAGGACTCTGAATGTGCACCAACAAGAAGGAGCCACTGAACCTGCAGGGACAAGATAACGGCTCCTCCTGCTGGAGGAACGCAGACATTATATAAAGCTGTTCTGCTGTGTGGATAGTTCAGGACAGTCAATCTTGCTTTTGCGATATTCACATGGACACTAAACCACTTACATTTTTCAATTTCATGACTAAATGATTAAAACAGTCTTGGATGGGGATGTTTGATTTTTCACAACCCTTACAACACCACCACTACACAGCCTCAGACAGACAAACACACTGAACAATACAGTAGAGTGAAGCCCTCTCTGCAGGGCCTTCTGCAGAGAGCTACTGCTTGAACTGCATTAGTTTGCCCTTTATCAATCGCCCTTTATGAATCGCCTTTTTGAGGACCTCAACATGCTCAAAACGTTGTTTCACTTGGCACACTTATCGGTGAAACATGTAGTATTTTAAGGGTCTCGGGTGCTCGCTAGCGCCCCCTAGAAAGTTGGAAAAATTGAGCTCCCCGCTCCAAATTCACCTACATGTATGAAATTTGGCAGACAGATGTAACATGTGGAGACACACGAATATGCCATTGTGCCGAAGTCAGACATTTTTAATTTAATGTGCGATTTTCGCCCATTTTTAGCGTTTTATAGGCCGTGTTTATAGGTGTGAGGGCCCGTTCATTGCTGCTCGCAGCTTTAATTATGATTATTATTATGATTATTATTATCCACACAGTAATATTACAGATCATTAGACGTTGTATTTGGAAGGGAATAACTAAATATTTTTTATTTTTTTTGTTATTGAAGATAATTCATTTACAAACATTAAGGCATTATAATCTAAACTCAATACTTCTAACATACAAGGCACAATTGGATAGGAAAGATAACTTAAATCATACAAAAATAATATAATAACAAAAATAAAAGATGGTAGAAAATAATTAAAGGAACAAAAAAAAAAGCATAAATAAATAAATAATAAGACTGCACTCTTCCATAGTAGCTCTAGGGGTCAGCATCATATAGTTCAGTTCTTCATCAGCTCTGATGAGACACTTTGCATGTTTTCCAACAAAACTAGAGACCTAGAGCATTCAGAGGATGGATGGCTTTAGATAGGTAGATTGACAATAAGCCAATAGGAACGCTCTCTCTCTCTGAAGTGGCCTGTGATTTCACAAAATCTTCCGTCACGGGGCTAGAAGAACACTTGAATTACAATATGCTGAAAGGTTATTATGGAATTTGTGCACAATGATGACAAAAAAATTGTTGCCTTCTGAAGCTTTAATTATCGGGGACTTCAGATTACTGCATACCATTTCAGTTTTTTAATGAATATTTTTTTATATTTACACATTTTTAATTAATAAAAATAAAATATTTTTCAGTTCCATGATCTGTCATCTATTATTCCATTACTTTTTGTTAGATTTTTGCCGTGGTATCCTTTCAGTATTTGGTATGGAGATATTTCGGCAGGGTATTTTGGTATCGTGACAACACTAATAGGAACAACTGTAAATATGATTTTGTACATTTTATAATAAAAGTGCTTTTGGAGCCAGAAGAGATGCTGTGATGACCTCCAGTCAGCTGACCTCTCATTGTTCATGTTTAGGTGTAACTCTGTGGATCACCTTGTTTTCTTTGTTTGACCTTTGTTTGCATGAACTTCAGCACATTCTTACATCAGTCTAGGCGGTAAAGAGATGTTATTAAATATAAGGCAATGAATAAATAAAGCCTTTGTACACATACCCTGCTACATCCAGATGTGTGGATTCTTCTAACACGTTAGCGAGCTGAAATAACCCCCTAATAGTCATAATTAAATACCATGTTGTCTGGTTCACTGTGGTCTGATTAGTCTAACTTCTTTAACACATTAACACAACTTGTGATTTTGAGGTTGTAGCGAGCTCAGCTTTAAAGCTCGAGTGAAGATACTGGTATCATATGAAACTAGAACACCTAATGAATCCATTGGTAATATACTACTTTGTCTGTTCTGTAGATTTATCCTCAATTCACCTCTGAAGGTTTCCACCGAGGGGTTTGCTCATGTATCATTCACAGCCTGATTTACATATTTTATTCCTAAAAACATGGTGAAAATGAATCTTTTTATGACTGTTGACAGTATTTTCTGATTTATGGAATGGAGATGGAGATAAAAAGAGATTCCCTCTGTAAAAACCTTTGACTCTAATATGTCAATGTTCAACAAATTAGCACATAAATGATAAGATAATGCATCATATACATAATTAAACAAAGGATTTCAGAAAACTTGTAATATAAAAACATGATTAATCAACTGAGGAAGTTTGATGGTGGTATTTATTTGTTAAAAATGTCCTCCGTTCAGCTCGGGTGTCTCCCCGTAACTGAACATTAAAGGAGCATTCTTGATCTTTTTGCAAAAACAAACATTTATAGTTGTTTAGAAAAGCAAGGGTACAAGATATTTTAGCTTCTTTAGCCACGCCATGGATGCAGCTCGATGGGTGGAGCTCAGTGGATGCAGCTCGATGGATGCAGCTCGGTGGATGCAGCTCGATGGATGCAGCTCGGTGGATGCAGCTCGGTGGATGGAGCTCGGTGGATGCAGCTCGATGGATGCAGCTCGATGGATGTCGGTGTCGGCCTCAGTTGGTCGAGTACTTTAGTTCAGACTGAAATATCTCAGCAGCTGTTGGATGGATCTGCTGCCCAGAGGATGAATCCTGCAGACTTTGGTGCCCTGTATCTCTCTCTCGAGGGCCACCAGCGGGTCAAACCTTTTAGTTTTTCAGTGCAACTTTTCAACATCTATTTGATCAATTGGAGTGAGAGTGACTTTATAACAATAAATTCATAGTATTGGAGCAAACTGGGAGCTCCAGAAGGTTGATTGGTTCTGTAACAAATGAAATTAAATGAGTGTTGTAAACACGTTATCTGAACAGCCCTAACCCTAACGAATCTACTCACTGTTCTGGGTTGTCACTAGAACTTTAAGGCTGATGCAAGTCGTTTTAATGAGATAAAATACTGTTGCAAAACAACACACTTTTAATTGTTTAATTTTATCAGCAGAACTTCAGTCTGAGTTGAGAAATGAGCAGAATGAGCAGAATAAATAATTATTTTTATTTATTTATTATTCATGAATACATGTTAATATATATACATTTTTTATTTTGTATTTTATTTAATGAGTTATTAGATGTTTCTTATGCACTGAATGTGAGAGAACTGGATCACCCAGTTCAAACCAGTGCGTACCACAACAATAGACAACACTGACTACTGAGGTGGACATAGACATATATACATATACAGTATATGTATATATGTCTATGTCCACCTACATCCATTATGTCCACAACCACATCCGGAAATGCTTCTTCTTCTTTGGTGAGATAAAATACTGTAACAAAACAACACACTTTTAATTGTTTAATTTGTATTTATTAATAAATAAAATGTATATATTAATACATATTAATATGCAGATTTTTTTATTATTTTTTTATTTAATTAGATGTTTCTTATGCACTGAATGTGGGAGAACTGGACCACCCAGATCCCTCGCAGTCATTTAGAAGGAAAAAGTAAATTTTTTCTTCAAGATGAATGACACATTCAACGGATTTTTTTATCTATAATAAATCAGATTGTTCATTATATGTGGGATAAACCGTAACCCCCGGAGAAAACCCATAAAGCACATCTATACCACAATAATAGACGACACTGACTACTGAGGTGGCGCTGAGAGCTCAAGAATTCACATTCATTTAGAAGGAAAAAGTCAATTTTTCCTTCTAAATGAATGACAAATTCAAGAGATTTTTTTTATCTATAATGAATCAGATTATTCACTATATGTGGGATAAACCGGAGCTCCCGGAGAAAACCCAATAAAGCACCTTAACGCCTCGTGACGGCGTTGAACATAGAGGTGAAGAACCTGCACATGCAGCAACACTCTCTCTGCGGTGTCTTAAGGTGACCTTTGACAGCGCGGGCAATATAGTCTCCAAGTCCTGGATCATCCGTTTTCAAGGACATCATTACACATGATATATTGCACCACTTCTTACAAAGGTCCCGGCAAATGGTCTTTTCGAGGTTTTCGAACGTTGTCAGGTCGCAATCAAAATCGATACCCTCGAGTTCGGCCCACGTTCTCTCAAGAAGACCCTCGATGAGGTCCTTGACGTTTGAAAGGGACCAGCTGACTTTGGCCTTCTTGAAGATCCTCGACACGAGCCTCTCCATGAGGACCTCGACGCACAATTTGTTTTGTTTGTCCCGCGCTTGCCGTGCGAAGTCTTCACGACTTATCGTCATGGTTACTTGGCGAGGCGGTGCAGCGATGGCGACAGGTTTGTTGGCCCTGAACTCAGCGGCCATTATGGCGTCTTTCACCTTGTCGGCGAGGTCGCCCGCCTGAAAGATCTGCCACCATCTGGCCAGAGACAGGAAGTTGAGCACCTTCCGCCTCAAGTCAGCGAGAATGTTTGCACGTATCACCGGCTCGGGGATGATCTCTGGCCCGTCTGCGATGTGCGTGTAGAGGAGTTCACTCAAGAGGTTTGTGAAAACCAATACTCGATCGGCGGGAATGTTTAAGCCCGGAGAAGCAAGTCCCAGAAGTTTGCATGTCTCTTGCTTTTTAAGCAGAGAGTTAAACTTCTTTATGAGAGCATTCACCGACTCCTGGCTGGGAACTTTCTTGCCGCGGTGGAAACTCTTCGTTATTTGTGCAACGATTCGATGGAACCACGCTTTGGCAAAACACTTTCCCAAAAGCTTCTTGATTTTGCTCCAGATGCTTTTCTTAGAGCGTTTGCTCCTCTGTTCCGACGGAGTCGGGTCTGCAGCATCTTCAGCGATGGTCCGAGTGATGTCCTCTGCAACGTCTTCAATCTCCCGAGAGTTTTGAGACTGCAGCAGCGTGTACTCAGAGTCTGGTACGTCAACCAAGAGACGTTGTGTGATATCATTCAACTCATGTCTGATGATATCTTCGATCGAATTAGTTTTTTTCAACTCAGTCACAACGTCTGATGAAATGTCTTCTTCGTACGACTCGATATCTTCCGGGACCAGTTCTTTGACAGCGGACAGACTTGCCCTGTGCTTGCGTGGTCGAGCTGAAAACACAGTGGGCATCTTGCTGATGAGTGCCTGGAAGACTTTGCAAGCATTCAGGATCATGCTATTGAGTTTGCTGGGAGGAGTGAAGCGCTGGATGACGCCCTCGGGACTGGAGAGGGCACTTTGGACGCTGTCTGAAACCTCTTGAGAGATCAAGCTCGTCAAGCTTCGTGAGCTGGGACACGACACCGAGGCGTCCACGCCCAGAGCTTCGGCAAAACATTCCCCGATTGTGTCGCCCAGATGGGTTTTCACGTCTTCCTCAGACACCGCGGTTGTACTCCCGAGAGACTTCATGAAGTTCTTTAGCACCGTTGCTACGATGTCTAACATCAACTCTCCCATCATGGTCATGGCGGTATCATCGGGTCGGCAGGTTTTCAGTGATACCCACTGTTCTTCTGTCATCCCTTCAAAAAAGGAGCGGAGCAGCTGGGTAATGGCAGGACGTACATTGAAGTCAGACATTTTGATGATTCAATGATACTGATTTATCCTCAGTTATATTCGCTGCCTCGTGGAGTTGGAGATGACTTCCCTGCTTCTCTCTGTGGATGTCTTCCTGTCTGGTTTGGTCCTAAAGGTTCAAATCAGCTTCTATTCACAAGCTCTCATTTCACACATCAAAGCCATTTTTATGACGTCACCTATGATGTCATAAAGCCATTAAAGCCATTCGAATTGCGTCATCACTTCACAGCGTTCCATGAGGGCCCCGCCCATTCCAGCAGCTACCGCAGCGCAGCAACCGTTGCTAGGCAACAGCTGCACCCTGCAAACATCCTCAGAGGGAGTTTTTCAAACAACCTTTTTAATTATAATAATTATGATTATTATTATGATTATTATTATCCACACAGTAATATTACAGAACATTAGACGTTGTATTTGGAAGGGAATAACTACATTTTTTAATTTTTTTTTTGTATTGAAGATAATTCATTTACAAACATTAAGGCATTATAATCTAAACTCAATACTTCTAACATACAAGGCACAATTGGATAGGAAAGATAACTTAAATTATGAAAAAAATTATATAATAACAAAAATAAAAGAGGTCAGAAAATAATTAAAGGAACAAAAAAAAGAAATGCATAAATGCATAAATAGATAAATAATAAGACTATAATATATATAATAATTAGGGCCCAAGCACGAAAGTGCCAGGACCCAACGGCGTCCTGGCACTTTCGTGCAGGAATAAATGTAGCCATTAATCAATTGATAAAATGCGACATAAATTGATATTTCTGTCATATTTATTTATATTTGTATTTATTCCCTTATTTATTTACTCCTTTTATTTATTCATTAATCTATTTTCATTAATTTTTACATTTATTTATTTATTTTGCAATATTATTTATTTATTTATTCCTGCACGATTTTCCTTTTGCATTTCACTCCTTATTTATTTCCCCAAACTTACTTACTGTAATGACTGTATGAGCCGTTCACCTATTTATTTCTGTATTTTCTTTATACATATACTTCAAACTAAAATACTTATGTAATAAGAAAATACCTTAATTACAAAATTAAGTAAGATTCTTAAAAAATAAGTAAATTACTTAATTATAAAAATCGTCAAATCCTTTATTACAGCATTAAGTAAAATTCTTATGAAATGAGCAAAATCCTTCATTAGAAATAAAGTAGTAAAAGTAAAATCCTCAATTATAAATTTGTGTAAATTTGTTAAGTACAACATCAAGACAATTCCTAGAGTACAAAATTCAATAAATTCCTTAAATGCAAAAGTAAAATTCATAGAAATTAAGCACATTCTTTAAGTGCGAAATTAAGTAAACTCCTTATGTACAAAAATTAGCCAAATTCTACTGAAATAAAATAAAGTAAAATTCTTATATAATAAAAAAAAATCCTTAATTAAAGAAATTAAGTAAAATTCTTAAAAAATAAGTAAATTACTTAATTATAAAAAGATCAAATCCTATATTACAGCATTAAGTGAAATTCTTATGAAATTATCAAAATCCTTCATTAGAAAAAAGTAGTAACAGTAAAATCCTCAATTATAAATTTGTGTAAATTTGTTTCAACATCAAGAAAATTCCCAAAGTAAAAAAATTAAATAAATTCCTTGAATGCAAAAGTAAGTAAAATTCATAGAAATTAAGCACATTCTCTAAGTGCAAAATTAAGTAAACTCCTTATGTACAAAAATTTGCCAAATTCTACTGAAATAAAATTAAGTAAAATTCGTATGTAATAAGAAAATCCCTTAATTAAAACAATTAAGTAAAATTCTTAAAAAAATAAGTAAATTACTTAATAATAAAAATCATCAAATCCTTTATTACAGCATTAAGTAAAATTCTTAAAAAATAAGTACTTAATCATGAAAATTTGCAAAATCCTTTATTACAGCATTAAGTGAAATTCTTATGAAATGAGCAAAATCCTTCATTAGAAATAAAGTAGTAAAAGTAAAATCGTCAATTATAAATTTGTGTAAATTTGTTAAGTACAACATCAAGACAATTCCTAGAGTACAAAATTCAATAAATTCCTTCAATGCAAAAGTAAAATTCATAGAAATTAAGCACATTCTTTAAGTGCGAAATTAAGTAAACTCCTTATGTACAAAAATTAGCCAAATTCTACTGAAATAAAATAAAGTAAAATTCTTATATAATAAAAAAAATCCTTAATTAAAGAAATTAAGTAAAATTCTTAAAAAATAAGTAAATTACTTAATTATAAAAAAGATCAAATCCTGTATTACAGCATTAAGTGAAATTCTTATGAAATAAGCAAAATTCTTCATTAGAAAAAAAGTAATAAAAGTAAAATCCTCAATTATAAATTTGTGTAAATTTGTTAAGTACAACATCAACAAAATTCCCAAAGTAAAAAATTTGGTAAATTCCTTAAATACAAAAGTAAAATTCATAGAAATTAAGCACATTCTTTAAGTGCAAAATTAAGTAAACACCTTATTTACAGAAATTAGCCAAATTCTACTGAAATAAAATTTAGTAAAATACTTATGTAATAAGAAAATTCCTTAATTAAAACAATTAAGTAAAATTCTTAAAAAAATAAGTAAATTACTTAATAATAAAAATCATCAAATCCTTTATTACAGCATTAAGTGAAATTCTTATGAAATGAGCAAAATCCTTCATTAGAAATAAAGTAGTAAAAGTAAAATCCTCAATTATAAATTTGTGTAAATTTGTTAAGTACAACATCAAGACAATTCCTAGAGTACAAAATTCAATAAATTCCTTAAATGCAAAAGTAAAATTCATAGAAATTAAGCACATTCTTTAAGTGCGAAATTAAGTAAACTCCTTATGTACAAAAATTAGCCAAATTCTACTGAAATAAAATAAAGTAAAATCTTTATATAATAAAAAAATCCTTAATTAAAGAAATTAAGTCAAATTCTTAAAAAATAAGTAAATTACTTAATTATAAAAAAGATCAAATCCTATATTACAGCATTAAGTGAAATTCTTATGAAATGAGCAAAATCCTTCATTAGAAAAAAAGTAATAAAAGTAAAATCCTCAATTATAAATTTGTGTAAATTTGTTAAGTACAACATCAACAAAATTCCCAAAGTACAAAATTTGGTAAATTCCTTAAATACAAAAGTAAAATTCATAGAAATTAAGCACATTCTTTAAGTGCAAAATTAAGTAAACACCTTATTTACAGAATTTAGCCAAATTCTACTGAAATAAAATTAAGTAAAATACTTATGTAATAAGAAAATTCCTTAATTAAAACAATTAAGTAAAATTCTTAAAAAAATAAGTAAATTACTTAATAATAAAAATCATCAAATCCTTTATTACAACATTAAGTGAAATTCTTATGAAATAAGCAAAAAGTAAAATCTTCAATTACAAATGTTCCTTATGTACAAAATTAAGCTAAATTCTAATGAAATACTAAAATTCCTTCATCACACTATAAGCTGTTAATACTCTTATATTTTTGCTCCCAATGGTATTATTATGGTTATTTTATAAGCTAAATGTGGTCCTGCTCACAACAATAAATGAGCCATGTGAACCACAAGGGAGCGCTAAAGTGAGCTCATAAAGTTCATGTGTCACTAACCAGATGAAACTGGTGTGAAAACAGCCTCTGGTTTTTAATCCTCTACTTTGTTTGCTGGCTACATGACTTTGATTCATTCATTCATTATAGATATTTTTGAATCACAAACACCAACAGATTGTCAACGTGGCAGCAGATGTGCTTCACCAACCCTGGATGTGCTCCAGATCTACAGATCCAACAGTCGGTGGCTCTGTGACATGTTTTTACTCTGATCTCAGGATTTCATTCTTCAATTGTCTTCAGATTTGACAGGTAATACAGACTTTAGAGGATATATATCAATGTTCTACATTTATCTTAATTTAATATAAAGCATTGTTCCCGATCGGCCTGGGTCGGACTCCGGTATTCCTGCTTTCAAGTCTAGTTTTCAATGACACTTTATGTTTGTGAGGTGTTTTTAGAGATTTACATCTTCAGGAGGAACCAATGGGCTACAAGAGACTAACACATTGTTGGTTTTCATGTTGAGAGTGAAACAAATGATAGTATATGATGTAATAGAATAGAAGCAGCCTTCTTGTTTAAAGGGAACATGCGTCTAAAATGAGCTGCTGCTGGGTTGTGTGTTATAAATCCATCTGGATGTGAGATGAGCTCCTTGGAGGTGCTACTCTGCTCCCTGAGCTCCTTCCTCTTCAGCTGCAGGAACACCCAGGTTATAATAATCCGGCTCAGCCTTCTCCCGTCTGCTCGGCCTCTGCCCCCTCTTGCCCTGGAGACACATGACAGCACACAGATGTGACTTCCTGCATCACTCCTCTCTCTTCACTTCAATAAACACAGACTGAGTGCTTCATGTCAGTCAGCGGTCTGAACAACAGACGTGTGTCAGTACCTTATAGTAGAAGTAAAGGCCAATGTTCGCCAACAGCAGAATCAGCGGCAGGACGATCGCTCTGATGATGAAAGGCCTTAGATCTGATCAAACACATGGACAGTCATCACATCACATCACATGACATCATGAGTCCAACAGCTCCCATTAAACACAAACTGTAGTGACCTGAAATCTAAAAGCACTTCTTCAATCCTCTTTATGTGAATCCAGGCTCTGAGGACGGAGACTGTTCTTTGTTGGACAGATTAGAAAGTCCTCTGAGATTAATCTGTAGAAATACAACTGACGTGACTTTAGTGAGACTTTTATATGTTTACAACCAAACATGCTCCGTCCTCCAGCAGACTGTTTGCTGTTGACATTCATCCACTTTGTACAAGTGTGGTTACTATATGACATGTGGAACACAATGACAGTAGTCACAGTGTCATTCCACAAACAACAACATGCACAGACTTATTATGACTGAACATGTCATAACCCTTAAAGTACTTTGATGAAGTACTACTAGTACTACTTAAATGAACTACTAGTACTACATCTCTCTCTGTAATCGGTTGTGAGCAGACGTCCTAAAGTGACGTCATCTCCACGTAGAATAAACCTCTAACTTTTATTCATGTTTTAATCCCTATGATCTCTGAAGGCTCCGACAAAATTCATCAAACTTCTTAAATACAAAGATAGGAAAATTATAATGAAATAAAAAAAATTCCTTCATTACAAATTAAGTAAAATCCTTAATTATAAAAAATAAGCAAAATTCATAATGACAAAATTATGTAAATTCCTTAATTACAAAATTAAGTTAAATTCTTATGAAAAAAGAAAATATTAAAATACAAAATTAAGTAAACTTCTTATGAAATAATCAAAGTCCTTAATTATTAAAATAAGCCCAATCCTTGATTACAGAATGAAAG
Source organism: Sebastes fasciatus (assembly GCF_043250625.1). Lineage (NCBI taxonomy): Eukaryota > Metazoa > Chordata > Actinopteri > Perciformes > Sebastidae > Sebastes > Sebastes fasciatus. Next base: position 2,096,145 of record NC_133817.1, on the reverse strand, counting down.
CTTCTCTGTTGTCAGCTGATCATTTCCACATTTTCCAAACCTGCATGTAAACAGTCAGCTTACCTGCGACGGTGAGAGAGATCAGACGGCTCTCAGAGAAGAAGTCGTGAGAAAAAACATAGACGTGATAAACACATCTGTAGCTTCCTTGGTGGGCGGGCTCTGCAGCAGGAAACAGGAAGTGGGCGGAGTGATTGACAGCTGGCTGGGTGTAGTTGAGTGCTGAGGTGGAGGAGGTGAAGGTGAGATGGAAGGAACCTCCTGGGTACTGTGGCTGGACGGAGCAGCTGATGGTGAAGGTGGAGTCCCTGAGCACGTGAAACCCCTGCTGCTGGGCCTCGGAGACCCGGTCCACGGAGGAGGACCCAGAGATGTTGGGCTGAAGCAGCAGGTCTGTAAACACAAAGAGATGATTGGCTGAGAGCCGGAGCACGTTCAGTCTGAAAACAGCGTGCACTGGTTTGCTACGGTTTCTGGGTTGAACGGCGTGTTTCCTGGAAATGGTGCACAACAGGCTTTGAGGTGCGTTTCCTCTCATTTGGTGGGTGTGTCAGAGGTGTTACCCAATCAGCCGCGACGTGCACGAACCCCGCCGTATTATAAAGGCAGTGCATTCGCGTAGCACAACAGAGTGTTCAATGCACCGCCGTTTCCCTTTAAACGTTTATCTGTAACTGTTATTTAGGATAGTCAGAACTGAATTACAGATATCTCTAACTATCATTTGAACTCATTTGGAGGTTATAGATTACTGGAATAAGAACTGACTAGTCAGAATGTAGTTATAGACATCTGCAACGCTGTTTAGACTAGTCATAACTCTAATTCTATACATCTGTAATTACATTTAGACTAGTCATAACTCTAATTCTATACATCTGTAATTACATTTAGACTAGTACGATCAAAACTACTTTTACCATTCATGTGTATGGGGTTTCTCATTACAGATATCCACAACTGAATTATGACTAGTCGTAACTCCAGTTTCAGATATCTACAATTTAATTCTGACTGGTCATAATGAGGTTTGAGATATCTGTAACTGTTATTTAGGATAGTCAGAACTGAATTACAGATATCTCTAAATGTAGTTTTGACTAGTCACAATGAGGTTATAGATATCTGGAATAAGAACTCTGACTAGTCACAATGTGATTACGACTAGTCAGAATGTAGTTGTAGATATCTCTAATGTTAATTCTTGATAGTCAAGCTGAGCTATTAAATGTTAAAACAGCTCTCCATACACTTCTCTACACTTTAGGATGTCATTGTCCTGGATAACTTTACAGTTCAGTCCAATGGAAACCACCGACTGTCACTGTGACGGAGGAAGGAACATACTGGAAACATTACTGTCATAGATGATGTCATAGATGATGTCACTGATGGGCTTACCTGAGCAGGTGAGATTCAGGATGGACTTAGAGGAACCTGATGTTGCACACTCCCTCAGAGCAGATCCAGACTGAACACAGTCAGACCTGATCCACCACACAGATCTGTCTGAGGACTCCTTTCTCTCTTCTACAGAAACAGCAGAGCCACAGTCCAAGTCTCTGCAGACAGCTGCTGCTTCCTTCAGGGTCCAGCCAGAGTAATAGCCACTCACTGGTCTCCAGTCTCCCTGTTTCAGCTCCAGTGTTCCTGCACAGCGACTGTCTCCTCCCACCAACCTGACATCATCAGGCTCTGAACAGAAACAAGAGAGTCGTCAGTAAAAGAATAAAGTGAGTTTCATTAGAACAGAAATGAACCAGATCAGAGCTGCAGCTCCTCTTCTACCTGAGCAGGTGAGTCCAACAGCTTTGCCAGGTGAGCAGGTGTTTCTCTCTGAGCCTGAGCTTCTACAGTCCAGGAGAGCAGACTCAGTTCCTCCACACTGGAACTCTTTGGTCCACATTGAAGCCTCCACGTCTCCATAGAGCGCCCCCTGGAGGACTGAAGGAGCCCCACAGCCAAGCTCCCTACAGACCACCTCTGCATCCTGCTGGTCAAAGTCAGCTTCACACACTGAGGACCACCACTGGTTAGAGGGGTTAGTCTTCACCTCCAGTCTGCCTGAGCACAGTCTAGTCCCATTCACCAGCCTGACAGAGTCTGGAGAGATGATAGAAGATGAAATAGAGAGAGATAAAAGACACCAGACACTCAATAAAAAGATGTCATGAAACAACAATTCAGTGATTCCAACTGGAGGAGTTCAGAGCGGTCCCTGCCATCGATTATCTAGCAGCACACAGCCTCTTCTCAAGCCTCAGGGCCCTATTTTAACCTTTACATGATATTTGAGCAGATAATTAATAAATAATGTTTATAATAAAGTAGTCTTAGATAGATTTTGAGGTAAATATTGGGGTAATTTGGCAGTAATTCCAAAGAAATATCAAATAGGTTACTTGCTTATTATCACCTAATCACCATGAAAGTTGAGGAGCTGTAAAATGAAGTGTTAGCCAACGTAGTGCTATGATGTTGGATGTTACAGGGACTGTGATAAATGTTAATTGCATTAAAAGTAACTTTTTTTACTCAGATTTTATGCATATGATGTTGTGTTCTTTATACTAAGACAGTTTTCCTAAAATTAAATTAAAAGAATTACAATATATGGTGATATACTGAATGGTAACCCCTGTATCATGATACGCATCGTATCACCAGATTCTTTCCAATACACAGCCCTGATGTAATAGAATAAATCCAGCCTTCTGGTTTAAAGGGAACATTCATATAAAATGAGCTGCTGGTGGGTGAATATAGAATTTAGTTAAAATAACACACAAATTGATGAAATAGAAATGTGAACAGAGACACCTGTGACGTATCAAAGAGGCCACATGTCATATTTAATTGATGTGGCTTTAAAATGACGGCTCTGAGGAGAGGAGGGCTCATTTTGTTAAAAGCCTGTTGCCTCAACTCCTCTCTCCTCGCGTCTCTTCCTCGCCTCCTCAGCTCACATCTCTGGTGGGCGGGACTAAGACGCGAGGAGAGGAGGCGAGGAAAGGAATGGAGGATGTAGGAACTGTGAAATGGAAAAGGCCTCCAGACAGACAGGTGTGTCCTGTCAGGTGAAGCTCAGCAGTCTGTGGAGAGTTTGAAGCTTTCAGAAACAAGCCCACTTCTATGGCAAACTGTTTCAACATTTAATAGCTGGACAAGAGATTCATCAGAGATATCTGCAACGCTGTTTAGACTAGTCATAACTCTAATTCTATATGTCTGTAATTACATTTAGACTAGTCATAACTCTAATTCTAGATATCTGTATTTACATTTAGACTAGTATGATCAAAACTACTTTTACCATTCATGTGTATGGGGTTTCTCATTACAGATATCCACAACTGAATTATGACTAGTCGTAACTCCAGTTTCAGATATCTACAATTTAATTCTGACTGGTCATAATGAGGTTTGAGATATCTGTAACTGTTATTTAGGATAGTCAGAACTGAATTACAGATATCTCTAAATGTAGTTTTGACTAGTCACAATGAGGTTATAGATATCTGGAATAAGAACTCTGACTAGTCACAATGTGATTACGACTAGTCAGAATGTAGTTGTAGATATCTCTAATGTTAATTCTTGATAGTCAAGCTGAGCTATTAAATGTTAAAACAGCTCTCCATACACTTCTCTACACTTTAGGATGTCATTGTCCTGGATAACTTTACAGTTCAGTCCAATGGAAACCACCGACTGTCACTGTGACGGAGGAAGGAACATACTGGAAACATTACTGTCATAGATGATGTCATAGATGATGTCACTGATGGGCTTACCTGAGCAGGTGAGATTCAGGATGGACTTAGAGGAACCTGATGTTGCACACTCCCTCAGAGCAGATCCAGACTGAACACAGTCAGACCTGATCCACCACACAGATCTGTCTGAGGACTCCTTTCTCTCTTCTACAGAAACAGCAGAGCCACAGTCCAAGTCTCTGCAGACAGCTGCTGCTTTCTTCAGGGTCCAGCTAGAGTAACGGCCACTCACTGGTCTCCAGTCTCCCTGTTTCAGCTCCAGTGTTCCTGCACAGCGACTGTCTCCTCCCACCAACCTGACATCATCAGGCTCTGAACAGAAACAAGAGAGTCGTCAGTAAAAGAATAAAGTGAGTTTCATTAGAACAGAAATGAACCAGATCAGAGCTGCAGCTCCTCTTCTACCTGAGCAGGTGAGTCCAACAGCTTTGCCAGGTGAGCAGGTGTTTCTCTCTGAGCCTGAGCTTCTACAGTCCAGGAGAGCAGACTCAGTTCCTCCACACTGGAACTCTTTGGTCCACATTGAAGCCTCCACGTCTCCATAGAGCGCCCCCTGGAGGACTGAAGGAGCCCCACAGCCAAGCTCCCTACAGACCACCTCTGCATCCTGCTGGTCAAAGTCAGCTTCACACACTGAGGACCACCACTGGTTAGAGGGGTTAGTCTTCACCTCCAGTCTGCCTGAGCACAGACTAGTCCCATTCACCAGCCTGACAGAGTCTGGAGAGATGATAGAAGATGAAATAGAGAGAGATAAAAGACACCAGACACTCAATAAAAAGATGTCATTAACAACAATTCAGTGATTCCAACTGGAGGAGTTCAGAGCGGTCCCTGCCATCGATTATCTAGCAGCACACAGCCTCTTCTCAAGCCTCAGGGCCCTATTTTAACCTTTACATGATATTTGAGCAGATAATTAATAAATAATGTTTATAATAAAGTAGTCTTAGATAGATTTTGAGGTAAATATTGGGGTAATTTGGCAGTAATTCCAAAGAAATATCAAATAGGTTACTTGCTTATTATCACCTAATCACCATGAAAGTTGAGGAGCTGTAAAATGAAGTGTTAGCCAACGTAGTGCTATGATGTTGGATGTTACAGGGACTGTGATAAATGTTAATTGCATTAAAAGTAACTTTTTTTACTCAGATTTTATGCATATGATGTTGTGTTCTTTATACTATGACAGTTTTCCTAAAATTAAATTAAAAGAATTACAATATATGGTGATATACTGAATGGTAACCCCTGTATCATGATACGCATCGTATCACCAGATTCTTTCCAATACACAGCCCTGATGTAATAGAATAAATCCAGCCTTCTGGTTTAAAGGGAACATTCATATAAAATGAGCTGCTGGTGGGTGAATATAGAATTTAGTTAAAATAACACACAAATTGATGAAATAGAAATGTGAACAGAGACACCTGTGACGTATCAAAGAGGCCACATGTCATATTTAATTGATGTGGCTTTAAAATGACGGCTCTGAGGAGAGGAGGGCTCATTTTGTTAAAAGCCTGTTGCCTCAACTCCTCTCTCCTCGCGTCTCTTCCTCGCCTCCTCAGCTCACATCTCTGGTGGGCGGGACTAAGACGTGAGGAGAGGAGGCGAGGAAAGGAATGGAGGATGTAGGAACTGTGAAATGGGAAAGGCCTCCAGACAGACAGGTGTGTCCTGTCAGGTGAAGCTCAGCAGTCTGTGGAGAGTTTGAAGCTTTCAGAAACAAGCCCACTTCTATGGCAAACTGTTTCAACATTTAATAGCTGGACAGGAGATTCATCAGAGATATCTGCAACGCTGTTTAGACTAGTCATAACTCTAATTCTATACATCTGTAATTACATTTAGACTAGTCATAACTCTAATTCTAGATATCTGCAACGCTGTTTAGACTAGTCATAACTCTAATTCTATACATCTGTAAATTACATTTAGACTAGTCGTAACTCTAATTATAGATATCTGTAATTACATTTAGACTAGTACGATCAAAACTACTTTTACCATTCATGTGTATGGGGTTTCTCATTACAGATATCCACAACTGAATTATGACTAGTCGTAACTCCAGTTTCAGATATCTACAATTTAATTCTGACTGGTCATAATGAGGTTTGAGATATCTGTAACTGTTATTGAGGATAGTCAGAACTGAATTACAGATATCTCTAAATGTAGTTTTGACTAGTCACAATGAGGTTATAGATATCTGGAATAAGAACTCTGACTAGTCACAATGAGGTTATAGATATCTGGAATAAGAACTCTGACTAGTCACAATGTGATTACGACTAGTCAGAATGTAGTTGTAGATATCTCTAATGTTAATTCTTGATAGTCAAGCTGAGCTATTAAATGTTAAAACAGCTCTCCATACACTTCTCTACACTTTAGGATGTCATTGTCCTGGATAACTTTACAGTTCAGTCCAATGGAAACCACCGACTGTCACTGTGACGGAGGAAGGAACATACTGGAGACATTACTGTCATAGATGATGTCATAGATGATGTCACTGATGGGCTTACCTGAGCAGGTGAGATTCAGGATGGAGTCAGAGTAATCTGATGTTGCACACTCCCTCAGAGCAGATCCAGACTGAACACAGTCAGACCTGATCCTCCACACAGATCTGACTGAGGACTCCTTTCTCTCTTCTACAGAAACAGCAGAGCCACAGTCCAAGTCTCTGCAGACAGCTGCTGCTTCCTTCAGGGTCCAGTAACGGCCACTCACTGGTCTCCAGTCTCCCTGTTTCAGCTCCAGTGTTCCTGCACAGCGACTGTCTCCTCCCACCAACCTGACAGGCTCTGAACAGAAACAAGAGAGTCATCAGTAAAAGAATAAAGTGAGTTTCATTAGAACAGAAATGAACCAGATCAGAGCTGCAGCTCCTCTTCTACCTGAGCAGGTGAGTCCAACAGCTTTGCCAGGTGAGCAGGTGTTTCTATCTGAGCCTGAGCTTCTACAGTCCAGGAGAGCAGACTCAGTTCCTCCACACTGGAACTCTTTGGTCCACATTGAAGCCTCCACGTCTCCATAGAGCGCCCCCTGGAGGACTGAAGGAGCCCCACAGCCAAGCTCCCTACAGACCACCTCTGCATCCTGCTGGTCAAAGTCAGCTTCACACACTGAGGACCACCACTGGTTAGAGGGGTTAGTCTTCACCTCCAGTCTGCCTGAGCACAGACTAGTCCCATTCACCAGCCTGACAGAGTCTGGAGAGATGATAGAAGATGAAATAGAGAGAGATAAAAGACACCAGACACTCAATAAAAAGATGTCATGAAACAACAATTCAGTGATTCCAACTGGAGGAGTTCAGAGCGGTCCCTGCCATCGATTATCTAGCAGCACACAGCCTCTTCTCAAGCCTCAGGGCCCTATTTTAACCTTTACATGATATTTGAGCAGATAATTAGTAAATAATGTTTATAATAAAGTAGTCTTAGATAGATTTTGAGGTAAATATTGGGGTAATTTGGCAGTAATTCCAAAGAAATATCAAATAGGTTACTTGCTTATTATCACCTAATCACCATGGAAGTTGCGGAGCTGTAAAATGAAGTGTTAGCCAACGTAGTGCTATGATGTTGGATGTTACAGGGACTGTGATAAATGTTAATTGCATTAAAAGTAACTTTTTTTACTCAGATTTGATGCATATGATGTTGTGTTCTTTATACTATGACAGTTTTCCTAAAATTAAATTAAAAGAATTACAATATATGGTGATATACTGAATGGTAACCCCTGTATCATGATACGCATCGTATCACCAGATTCTTTCCAATACACAGCCCTGATGTAATAGAATAAATCCAGCCTTCTGGTTTAAAGGGAACATTCATATAAAATGAGCTGCTGGTGGGTGAATATAGAATTTAGTTAAAATAACACACAAATTGATGAAATAGAAATGTGAACAGAGACACCTGTGACGTATCAAAGAGGCCACATGTCATATTTAATTGATGTGGCTTTAAAATGACGGCTCTGAGGAGAGGAGGGCTCATTTTGTTAAAAGCCTGTTGCCTCAACTCCTCTCTCCTCGCGTCTCTTCCTCGCCTCCTCAGCTCACATCTCTGGTGGGCGGGACTAAGACGTGAGGAGAGGAGTCGAGGAAAGGAATGGAGGATGTAGGAACTGTGAAATGGGAAAGGCCTCCAGACAGACAGGTGTGTCCTGTCAGGTGAAGCTCAGCAGTCTGTGGAGAGTTTGAAGCTTTCAGAAACAAGCCCACTTCTATGGCAAACTGTTTCAACATTTAATAGCTGGACAGGAGATTCATCAGAGATATCTGCAACGCTGTTTAGACTAGTCATAACTCTAATTCTATACATCTGTAATTACATTTAGACTAGTCGTAACTCTAATTCTAGATATCTGTAATTACATTTAGACTAGTCATAACTCTAATTCTATACATCTGTAATTACATTTAGACTAGTCATAACTCTAATTCTATACATCTGTAATTACATTTAGACTAGTCATAACTCTAATTCTATATATCTGTAATTACATTTAGACTAGTCATAACTCTAATTCTAGATATCTGTAATTACATTTAGACTAGTCATAACTCTAATTCTAGATATCTGTAATTACATTTAGACTAGTCATAACTCTAATTCTATACATCTGTAATTACATTTAGACTAGTCATAACTCTAATTCTAGATATCTGTAATTACATTTAGACTAGTACGATCAAAACTACTTTTACCATTCATGTGTATGGGGTTTCTCATTACAGATATCCACAACTGAATTATGACTAGTCGTAACTCCAGTTTCAGATATCTACAATTTAATTCTGACTGGTCATAATGAGGTTTGAGATATCTGTAACTGTTATTTAGGATAGTCAGAACTGAATTACAGATATCTCTAAATGTAGTTTTGACTAGTCACAATGAGGTTATAGATATCTGGAATAAGAACTCTGACTAGTCACAATGTGATTACGACTAGTCAGAATGTAGTTGTAGATATCTCTAATGTTGATTCTTGATAGTCAAGCTGATTTATTAAATGTTAAAACAGCTCTCCATACACTTCTCTACACTTTAGGATGTCATTGTCCTGGATAACTTTACAGTTCAGTCCAATGGAAACCACCGACTGTCACTGTGACGGAGGAAGGAACATACTGGAAACATTACTGTCATAGATGATGTCATAGATGATGTCACTGATGGGCTTACCTGAGCAGGTCAGATTCAGGATGGAGTTAGAGGAACCTGATGTTGCACACTCCCTCAGAGCAGATCCAGACTGAACACAGTCAGGCATGATCCACAACACAGATCTCTCTGAGGACTCCTCTCTCTGTTCTACAGAAACAGCAGAGCCACAGTCCAAGTCTCTGCAGACAGCATCTGCTTCCTTCAGGGTCCAGCCATAGTCACTCACTGGTCTCCAGTCTCCCTGTTTCAGCTCCAGTGTTCCTGCACAGCGACTGTCTCCTCCCACCAACCTGACAGGCTCTGAACAGAAACAAGAGAGTCGTCAGTAAAAGAATAAAGTGAGTTTCATTAGAACAGAAATGAACCAGATCAGAGCTGCAGCTCCTCTTCTACCTGAGCAGGTGAGTCCAACAGCTTTGCCAGGTGAGCAGGTGTTTCTATCTGAGCCTGAGCTTCTACAGTCCAGGAGAGCAGACTCAGTTCCTCCACACTGGAACTCTTTGGTCCACATTGAAGCCTCCACGTCTCCATAGAGCGCCCCCTGGAGGACTGAAGGAGCCCCACAGCCAAGCTCCCTACAGACCACCTCTGCATCCTGCTGGTCAAAGTCAGCTTCACACACTGAGGACCACCACTGGTTAGAGGGGTTAGTCTTCACCTCCAGTCTGCCTGAGCACAGACTAGTCCCATTCACCAGCCTGACAGAGTCTGGAGAGATGATAGAAGATGAAATAGAGAGAGATAAAAGACACCAGACACTCAATAAAAAGATGTCATGAAACAACAATTCAGTGATTCCAACTGGAGGAGTTCAGAGCGGTCCCTGCCATCGATTATCTAGCAGCACACAGCCTCTTCTCAAGCCTCAGGGCCCTATTTTAACCTTTACATGATATTTGAGCAGATAATTAGTAAATAATGTTTATAATAAAGTAGTCTTAGATAGATTTTGAGGTAAATATTGGGGTAATTTGGCAGTAATTCCAAAGAAATATCAAATAGGTTACTTGCTTATTATCACCTAATCACCATGAAAGTTGAGGAGCTGTAAAATGAAGTGTTAGCCAACGTAGTGCTATGATGTTGGATGTTACAGGGACTGTGATAAATGCTAATTGCATTAAAAGTAACTTTTTTTAATCAGATTTTATGCATATGATGTTGTGTTCTTTATACTAAGACAGTTTTCCTAAAATTAAATTAAAAGAATTACAATATATGGTGATATACTGAATGGTAACCCCTGTATCATGATACGCATCATATCACCAGATTCTTTCCAATACACAGCCCTGATGTAATAGAATAAATCCAGCCTTCTGGTTTAAAGGGAACATTCATATAAAATGAGCTGCTGGTGGGTGAATATAGAATTTAGTTAAAATAACACACAAATTGATGAAATAGAAATGTGAACAGAGACACCTGTGACGTATCAAAGAGGCCACATGTCATATTTAATTGATGTGGCTTTAAAATGACGGCTCTGAGGAGAGGAGGGCTCATTTTGTTAAAAGCCTGTTGCCTCAACTCCTCTCTCCTCGCGTCTCTTCCTCGCCTCCTCAGCTCACATCTCTGGTGGGCGGGACTAAGACGTGAGGAGAGGAGGCGAGGAAAGGAATGGAGGATGTAGGAACTGTGAAATGGGAAAGGCCTCCAGACAGACAGGTGTGTCCTGTCAGGTGAAGCTCAGCAGTCTGTGGAGAGTTTGAAGCTTTCAGAAACAAGCCCACTTCTATGGCAAACTGTTTCAACATTTAATAGCTGGACAGGAGATTCATCAGAGATATCTGCAACGCTGTTTAGACTAGTCATAACTCTAATTCTATACATCTGTAATTACATTTAGACTAGTCATAACTCTAATTCTAGATATCTGTAATTACATTTAGACTAGTCATAACTCTAACTCTATACATCTGTAATTACATTTAGACTAGTATGATTAAAACTACTTTTACCATTCATGTGTATGGGGTTTCTCATTACAGATATCCACAACTGAATTATGACTAGTCGTAACTCCAGTTTCAGATATCTACAATTTAATTCTGACTGGTCATAATGAGGTTTGAGATATCTGTAACTGTTATTGAGGATAGTCAGAACTGAATTACAGATATCTCTAAATGTCGTTTTGACTAGTCACAATGAGGTTATAGACATCTGGAATAAGAACTCTGACTAGTCACAATGTGATTACGACTAGTCAGAATGTAGTTGTAGATATCTCTAATGTTAATTCTTGATAGTTAAGCTGAGCTATTAAATGTTAAAACAGCTCTCCATACACTTCTCTACACTTTAGGATGTCATTGTCCTGGATAACTTTACAGTTCAGTCCAATGGAAACCACCGACTGTCACTGTGACGGAGGAAGGAACATACTGGAAACATTACTGTCATAGATGATGTCATAGATGATGTCACTGATGGGCTTACCTGAGCAGGTGAGATTCAGGATGGAGTTAGAGGAACCTGATGTTGCACACTCCTTCAGAGCAGATCCAGACTGAACACAGTAAGACCAGATCCTCCACACAGATCTCCATGAGGACTCCTCTCTCTCTTCTACAGAAACAGCAGAGCCACAGTCCAACTCTCTGCAGGCAGCATCTGCTTCCTTCAGGGTCCAGCTAGAGTAACGGCCACTCACTGGTCTCCAGTCTCCCTGATGTTTCAGCTCCAGTGTTCCTGCACAGCGACTGTCTCCTCCCACCAACCTGACATCATCAGGCTCTGAACAGAAACAAGAGAGTCGTCAGTAAAAGAATAAAGTGAGTTTCATTAGAACAGAAATGAACCAGATCAGAGCTGCAGCTCCTCTTCTACCTGAGCAGGTGAGTCCAACAGCTTTGCCAGGTGAGCAGGTGTTTCTATCTGAGCCTGAGCTTCTACAGTCCAGGAGAGCAGACTCAGTTCCTCCACACTGGAACTCTTTGGTCCACATTGAAGCCTCCACGTCTCCATAGAGCGCCCCCTGGAGGACTGAAGGAGCCCCACAGCCAAGCTCCCTACAGACCACCTCTGCATCCTGCTGGTCAAAGTCAGCTTCACACACTGAGGACCACCACTGGTTAGAGGGGTTAGTCTTCACCTCCAGTCTGCCTGAGCACAGACTAGTCCCATTCACCAGCCTGACAGAGTCTGGAGAGATGATAGAAGATGAAATAGAGAGAGATAAAAGACACCAGACACTCAATAAAAAGATGTCATGAAACAACAATTCAGTGATTCCAACTGGAGGAGTTCAGAGCGGTCCCTGCCATCGATTATCTAGCAGCACACAGCCTCTTCTCAAGCCTCAGGGCCCTATTTTAACCTTTACATGATATTTTAGCAGATAATTAGTAAATAATGTTTATAATAAAGTAGTCTTAGATAGATTTTGAGGTAAATATTGGGGTAATTTGGCAGTAATTCCAAAGAAATATCAAATAGGTTACTTGCTTATTATCACCTAATCACCATGGACGTTGAGGAGCTGTAAAATGAAGTGTTAGCCAACGTAGTGCTATGATGTTGGATGTTACAGGGACTGTGATAAATGTTAATTGCATTAAAAGTAACTTTTTTTACTCAGATTTTATGCATATGATGTTGTGTTCTTTATACTATGACAGTTTTCCTAAAATTAAATTAAAAAAGAATTACAATATATGGTGATATACTGAATGGTAACCCCTGTATCATGATACGTATCGTATCACCAGATTCTTTCCAATACACAGCCCTGATGTAATAGAATAAATCCAGCCTTCTGGTTTAAAGGGAACATTCATATAAAATGAGCTGCTGGTGGGTGAATATAGAATTTAGTTAAAATAACACACAAATTGATGAAATAGAAATGTGAACAGAGACACCTGTGACGTATCAAAGAGGCCACATGTCATATTTAATTGATGTGGCTTTAAAATGACGGCTCTGAGGAGAGGAGGGCTCATTTTGTTAAAAGCCTGTTGCCTCAACTCCTCTCTCCTCGCGTCTCTTCCTCGCCTCCTCAGCTCACATCTCTGGTGGGCGGGACTAAGACGTGAGGAGAGGAGGCGAGGAAAGGAATGGAGGATGTAGGAACTGTGAAATGGGAAAGGCCTCCAGACAGACAGGTGTGTCCTGTCAGGTGAAGCTCAGCAGTCTGTGGAGAGTTTGAAGCTTTCAGAAACAAGCCCACTTCTATGGCAAACTGTTTCAACATTTAATAGCTGGACAGGAGATTCATCAGAGATATCTGCAACGCTGTTTAGACTAGTCATAACTCTAATTCTATACATCTGTAATTACATTTAGACTAGTCATAACTCTAATTCTATATATCTGTAATTACATTTAGACTAGTCATAACTCTAATTATATACATCTGTAATTACATTTAGACTAGTCATAACTCTAATTCTAGATATCTGTATTTACATTTAGACTAGTATGATCAAAACTACTTTTACCATTCATGTGTATGGGGTTTCTCATTACAGATATCCACAACTGAATTATGACTAGTCGTAACTCCAGTTTCAGATATCTACAATTTAATTCTGACTGGTCATAATGAGGTTTGAGATATCTGTAACTGTTATTTAGGATAGTCAGAACTGAATTACAGATATCTCTAAATGTCGTTTTGACTAGTCACAATGAGGTTATAGATATCTGGAATAAGAACTCTGACTAGTCACAATGTGATTACGACTAGTCAGAATGTAGTTGTAGATATCTCTAATGTTGATTCTTGATAGTCAAGCTGATTTATTAAATGTTAAAACAGCTCTCCATACACTTCTCTACACTTTAGGATGTCATTGTCCTGGATAACTTTACAGTTCAGTCCAATGGAAACCACCGACTGTCACTGTGACGGAGGAAGGAACATACTGGAAACATTACTGTCATAGATGATGTCATAGATGATGTCACTGATGGGCTTACCTGAGCAGGTGAGATTCAGGATGGAGTTAGAGTAATCTGATGTTGCACACTCCCTCAGAGCAGATCCAGACTGAACACAGCCAGACCAGATCCTCCACACAGATCTGTCTGAGGACTCCTTTCTCGGTTCTACAGAAACAGCAGAGCCACAGTCCAAGTCTCTGCAGACAGCATCTGCTTCCTTCAGGGTCCAGTAATAGCCATCCACTGGTCTCCAGTCTCCCTGATGTTTCAGCTCCAGTGTTCCTGCACAGCGACTGTCTCCTCCCACCAACCTGAAAGACTCTGAACAGAAACAAGAGAGTCATCAGTAAAAGAGGTGAATTTAAGAAAAGATTAAACTGAGACTTGACTTTATTTCTTTATTTCTCTTTTTGTATTTACCTGTTGAGTTGTGATTTTCTTCAGCCTGGAGTCCTGTAGAAACACAAATATGTATTGTTTTAAGTATATTTGTGGAGACGTGACGGAGCCGCTGGCGCGGTGCCTTGAGACCGGCCGTCGGTCATGTGAGATAAAAGCTGTTAATATGTCACTTTATTTAGTTTTAATATGCCATGTAGCGACCCTGCAGGACTAACATAGGAGAGACACTTGGGGAGTTCATGGGGGGGAGATGTTGCCCTAGTTAAGCTGGATAGGTCAGGTTCATTAAGAGGGGAGGGGCAGCAGGAGCACGCCACGTATGTTACGGAGTTTAGCTGATTAGCTAGTTTATGCTACCAGCCTTTTGTTGTTTTGGGCACTCTTCCAACCCCGGGGTTAGCCTGTATCATAGGGTAATAAAACCCGGTTCTCCGGTTAAACTTCAGCCACCTTGTCCTCATCATTTAGCTAGCTAGCCGTGCTACGGAGCCGCGAGCGCTACAGTGGTGTCAGAAGGGGGATTCCCCGCCCCCACTCCCCGCACTACAGCTGGCTACCACCGCTAGCTACCGCCGGAGGAACGGGATGGCTGAACAGATGGAAAAGTCGGACTTCTACGCCCCGGAAACACCAATGAGAGAGCCAACAGATGATGGCCCGGTTGTAAGGAGAAAAGTGGTGAAGATAACTCACTCACCTCGCTACACTGCTGACTGACGTCCCTGCTGTGATGGAAAACAGTCCGTTCCAGTTGGCCGCAAATCCCGGACCATGCTCTGGAGGAGCAAATGTAAACAATGCAGCCGCATGCAGACCGCGCATCGGCCAATCAGAAAGCGATGACGTCACCACTCTGACGGCTCCCGAAGGTAAAAGAGGTGGCCAACCAAAGTCTATCCCAGAGTTAGAGAAAGACATTACAGCTACAATTGAGGAAGGCTTTATGCAGAGAATGAGCACTGCAATGGAGCGTGCTTTTGGACATTTCCTGAATAATTCTAGAGGCAGCCTTATGTCCAGGATGGGAGGAGAACCAAAGAGTCGTGTGACTAGTCCTCTCGAGTCAGAGAGCCATGCTAACCCGGCTAACACAAATAATGCATATGTGGGCACCAACCAAGCCCGTACCAAAACTGTCAGAGCCAAGGATGAGTATACTACTGTTGCTAACATCCGTGACGCTAATGTTCCTGTTGACGTTCCGGGTTCAAAAACTACCCAACCTCCCGGTGAGGGCGCCACTGTGGATACCCACCCTGTGGGGAGACTTGGCAAGTGTAGCTCCCTTACCTCGGCTTCAGTTACTTCGCCTGCTGCCGTCAACCAGCCAGTTGACCTGATACCTGCTCTGACTACTGCGCTTACTACGGCCTTGATGAGTGTTAAAGAAATGGCCCCGGCCCCATCCCTCAGAGACAGCCTCCTGAGCGTTGGGCGCTATGATGGACTCACTTCATGGGAGACGTACTGGGCTCAATTCTGTCTTCTAGCAACAGCCAATGGCTGGTCCCCTGAAAAGAGAGCTGTCCATTTAATCTCGGCATTAGAGGGTGAGGCTAGGAAAGTACTGCTGGATGTGACTGTGGCCGACCTGGAGAACCCACAAGCTATATCTAGGGCCCTGGAGAGACGCTTTGGGAACACCACCCCTGCAGTTGTGATGCGGCAGAGGTTCAACGAACGAGTGCGGGCACCTGGAGAAAAGCTGGGAGTGTTTGCGGCAGAGCTGCGCTACCTCGCCCAAAGAGGATTCCCTGATTTTGATGATGCAACACGCTTGGTGCTAACCAAGGAGGCATTCATTCGTGGCCTTCTACCCCTCCCATTACGGCAACAGATCCGGCTGGCTGACCCTCAGACCCTGGAAGCAGCTCTAGAGAAAGCACTGGCAGTGGAAGACATCCTCATAGAGGGTTTCGAGCCTCACCCCAGACAGGTGTCGACACGCCCCAAGACTCAAGCCTTTCAGCTTCCTGGACCAACCTCCGTGCCGATGGGCCCAGGACGCCCACCAATGTCACCAGAAGATCGACGGAGCCAAATCTGCTGGAGGTGCAACCAGGGAGGCCACTCACGGCGCTTTTGTCCAGTCCCTGATTCCGCCTTGGGTGCATCGGCGCCGGGAAACGCTCGAGGCTCGGTTTAGAGGGGAGCGACCCGAGCCACCCTTCACTCCCCACAGGTTGTGACACTCAACCGGTGATAAAAGCGCTCCACCTCCCTGTCACTCACGCCCTTTTCCCCCCTAACACATCCAACACTGATGGCTGCCGAGTACCCGCCTTGGTTAATGGTCGGTTGACTCACGCCCTGCTCGACACAGGCTCGACTGCAACTCTCCTTCACCCTGATCTCCTGCCGACTGGAACTCAGCCCCAAGCCACCAATCTTCCGCTAATTACAGTCACCGGGGGAGAAGCTCCCATGCTGGGGAGGTGTGAAGCACAGATACAATTGGGGGCCTATTCAGTCTGCCAGCCAGTCTGGGTCGCCGAAGTTAAAGAGGACTGTTTAATTGGACTAGACTTTCTGCGTAGTGCAAAGGCAGTACTGGACTTCAACAAACGGACCATTACGTTCCCGGACGGGACGTCCATCCCCTTTCTGAACGATTCCCTCATTCCTGAAATGACTGAGAAGGTAGTTGGGGACGACGGAATGGAATGGGACCCACCATGTTCTCCTGAACCTCCTCAGTGGGAGGCCCCTTTCACAGAAAGCCTTTTGCCACTGTCCGAAGACAACCTCACAACCACAGACACAGCGGTTCACACCAAGCCACATTTACCTGCAGTCGTACAGGCCGCAACTGTGGCCCCCATGTCTGAGAAAGAGTCAGTGGCCATTACGACTGTCAAAGACCTGTGGGAGAAGAATCGTGAGGGTCTGCACTCGGAGCAGCAGCATAGGCTCTGGAACCTCCTTCATGAGTATCGACACAGTTTCTCCACCAACCCAAACGATGTGGGTCGCACACACTTGGTACAGCACTCCATCAATACTGGGGATGCACAGCCAATCCGCCAGCGGCCTAGGCGACTTCCCTATGCCCGCCAAGCTGCAGCGAACCAGATGCTACAAGAGATGAAGGATGCTGGCATTATCGAGCCATCAGAAAGTCCGTGGGTGTCACCAGTCGTTATGGCCCCTAGGAAGGATGGGAAATTGAGGTTTTGTGTCGACTTCCGACCCCTGAATGACAAAACAGTGAAAGACTCCTATCCACTGCCGCGGATAGACGAGTCTCTGGACTATGTGGCTGGCTCAGCATGGTTTTCGTCGTTGGACCTCCGGAGTGGATATTGGCAGGTGGCCATGGCTCCAGAGGACAAGGCCAAGACCGCCTTTACCATGGGACGTGGCCTGTGGCAGTTCACCACCATGCCGTTCGGGCTGTGCAACGCGCCAGCAACATTCGAGAGGCTGATGGAAAAGGTCCTTGTTGGTGTGCCCCCCGAGCGCTGCCTCGTCTACCTCGATGATCTCCTTGTCCATGGGCCCAGTTTTGATGCTGCACTCGAGAGCCTAGGAGAGGTACTGGAGCGGATCAAGTGTGCGGGCCTGAAGCTTCATCCCGGGAAGTGCCGCCTTCTGCAGCGGGAGGTCTCCTTTCTGGGTCACAGAGTCAGTGGAGCTGGCATTATGACAGAGCCTGACAAGGTGGCGGCTGTCCGAGACTGGCCTACCCCCACTGATGTCCACCGGCTGAGATCCTTCTTAGGATTAGCGTCCTACTACAGGCGGTTTGTGGCTGGATTCTCTACTGTGGCTGCGCCCATGTTCAACTTACTGCGCAAGGACACACCCTACAAGTGGGGACCAGATCAGGATGCGGCCTTCCACCAGCTGAAGCAGGCCTTATGTAAAGACCCGGTGCTGGTTGCACCCGACCCAGAGCTGCCATTTATCCTTGACACAGATGCCAGCGACACGGGCCTTGGCGCTGTACTCTCGCAGCTGACCCCGGAGGGCGAGCGTGTTGTTGCTTACCATAGCCGCACCCTCGATAAGCCAGAGAAGAACTACTGTGTCACTCGCAGAGAACTGTTAGTGGTGATTGACGCAGTGAACCATTTCAAACACATCCTCTGTGGTCTTCCGTTCACCATCCGTACGGATCACGCTGCCTTGAAGTGGCTCATGTCATTCAAAGAGCCGGAAGGGCAAGTAGCCAGATGGATCGAACAACTCCAGGCCTTTCAGTTCACCATACAGCACAGAGCTGGTGAAAGCCACACAAATGCAGACAGTCTCTCCCGTCGACCGTGTGCCCCGGGCTGTCACCACTGCAACCAGGCCGAAGAACGTGAAGCGGCAAACCTACACACTGGAAAGGTGATCTGTCGGGCTCTGTTACCCGACAATGAGAGAGGGTGGAGAGAACTGCAGCTCGAGGACCCTGATCTTGAAATGGTCATAACGTGGCTGGAGAAAGACATCCGGCCACCCTGGGATGATGTGGTTGCCCAGTCTGCCACTGTCAGAGGACTCTGGTCTCAATGGCCTGGAGTGGAACTGCAGGAAGGAGTCCTGAAGAGGTGCTGGCGTGAGCCCGCCACCGGAGAGCCACGATGGCAAGTGGTTGTACCCAAAAATCTCTGCAAGGGAGTTCTTTAGATGCATCATGGATCCCCTGGAGTTGGTCACTTTGGAGTGACAAAGACATTGAGACGGCTGAGACAGACATTCTATTGGGGCCAGAGCAGGAGGGATGTTGAGGACTACTGCCGCCGCTGCGATGCCTGTACTGCCCGTAAAGGCCCCCAAGGTCAGTCTCGCGCACCCTTACAGCAGCATCGTGTAGGGGCACCAATGGACAGAGTGGCAGTCGATGTGTTGGGACCACTACCCCGTACCAGTAGAGGGAACCGGTACGTGCTCGTCGCCATTGACTACTTTACAAAGTGGCCCGAAGCCTACCCCCTTCCTGACCAAGAGGCGACGACCGTGGCTGAGGCCTTGGTGCAAGGAATGTTCAGCCGCTTTGGAACGCCCTCACTGCTCCACTCGGACCAAGGGCGGAACTTTGAATCACAGGTGTTCACTGCGATGTGTAGCCAGCTCGGCATCCAGAAGACAAGGACCACCCCGCTTCATCCACAAAGCGACGGATTAGTGGAACGGTTCATGCGGACCTTGAGTGCCCAGCTGGCCCTCACCACTGCCCCAGACCAGGGTGATTGGGACCTACAGATACCCCTCATCCTCATGGCATGCCGCAGTGCAGTCCAGGAATCCACCGGCTGTACTCCTGCATTGTTGATGTTGGGCAGGGAGCTAAGAATGCCACCCGAGCTGGCCTATGGTCGACCGCCCGATGCACCGGACGCCATGGCTGGGCCAGAATATGCCAGCCAGTTACAGGACCGATTGGAAACGGCCCACAGCTTTGCCCGGCATCAATTACAACAGGCCGGGGTCCGTCAAAAACGCGGCTATGACGCCCATGTCAAAGGTCAGGACTTCCAGGCTGGGGACCTTGCCTGGGTGTATGGACCCAAGAGAGTGAAGGGCCGCTGCCCCAAGTTGGACAGTGCATGGATTGGTCCCTGCTACGTGGTCGAGAGAGTGGGGCAGGTTGTCTATCGTGTCAAACTGGCACCCAGAGGACGCACAGTGGTACTGCACCGGGACAGGATGGCACCGTACCGGGGAGACCAGCAGCCAGCCTTCCCAGGGACACCTACCAGAGCGCAAGCCAGGCCACCTCGCCGCCGGAGAGACCCACCCATGCAGCAGCAGTATGTTCTTCAAGAAGAAGTGGTGACACCGCTTGGTGCCGTAGTGCCAAGGAATGCCTCTGCCACACCCAGAGCTCCTCTGGGGGATCATGGAGTCCGGAGGTCGCAGAGGGAACGGCGATTGCCAGGTCGCTTTCAAGACTTTGCTCTTCCTCGGGGACGAGGAATTAGAGGGGGGGGGCCATGTAGCGACCCTGCAGGACTAACATAAGAGAGACACTTGGGGAGTTCATGGGGGGGAGATGTTGCCCTAGTTAAGCTGGATAGGTCAGGTTCATTAAGAGGGGAGGGCGCAGAGAGAGCAAAGGAGTGTGGGAGAAGGAGGAGGGGCAGAAGAAGAAAGGCAGCAGGAGCACGCCACGTATGTTACGGAGTTTAGCTGATTAGCTAGTTTAGGCTACCACCCTTTTGTTGTTTTGGGCACTCTTCCAACCCCGGGGTTAGCCTGTATCATAGGGTAATAAAACCCGGTTCTCCGGTTAAACTTCAGCCACCTTGTCCTCATCATTTAGCTAGCTAGCCAGCCGTGCTACGGAGCCGCGAGCGCTACAGTACTAATGCGAGAAAGTAAACTTAGATTCCCAATATGTGTTCAGTTTATCCAAATAACGGCTGTTTGGAAATGTCTTGCAACGGTTTTGGAGGTGTGACGGAGCCGCTGACAGGGTGCCTTGAGACCGGCCCGGCCGTCAGTCATGTGACACGTTTTGCTTGAGTATACTTCAGTGTTTACAGTCTGCAAACTTAATCCTTCATTTAGTCGGCAGTACGCAGAACAATAAGTGAATCTTTCAGTATTTCACGATTGTGGATTCAGTACATAGCGGTGCTAATTTCAGGATCTACTCCAGTCCGCTGAGCACTAATAAAGGCGGTGTGGTAAATTATGTCATGAAAGCAGAATAAAGTGTGTATAAGATTATTATTTATTATTTAAAAAAGTTATATCAAAGAATGTAAACACAAAGGCAAACGGTAACATTTATTCATGCTAAACTTGCAAATAAACACATTTTACTAAAAAGTGTTTAGTATTTCTCAATTCTCAGTGACTTCAAGAATAACAAGTTGAAGTTATAAAAAAAATTAAAATGCTGCATGTTATATAAATAATTTGTTATTTATGGCCAGTTGCCTTTTTATTTCTCAGAAACTTGCCAATTTCACAAATAAATTGTGCACAAAACAACACTGCAAAACTGGTATTTTGTGTGATTCTTCAACTAATCACACAATAATGCTTGTCACAACTTTGACTTGATGTGTATTATCCATCAGTAGCAATATCTAGGTTGTTTTATAGAAAAAAAATACAAAAAATTGTCCCATTTGCATCACGTGACGGACACGGGTGTTGTAGTACCGCCGTTTGGCCACTACAAACCAACGACGGTACGTTTTTTTTTACAATTTTCGTATGCTATTTCATTATTAAATTCACTTTGATTCACCATCAATTTTCATAAAACTGCCAATATTCAGTCTTTCTAGTTCATTGCGCTGGTTAGCATTATAGCGAGGCTAATGTTAGCGTTTAGCAGACGCCTGGAACGTCTGGAAGGGTATAGCCAAACAGAGGCAGAGTAGGGGCGGGCATACTGAGTCGGCACGCCCAGCGAGTCATGAAATCTCCCATAGAAATATATACATAGATGCTGCATTGGACGCTTCAGCCCATTGCAGCGATACGTCAACGTGGGCACCATATTGGACCAGGCAAGACTGGCCTGTAACCCTGTACTAGGGAACGGGGGAGCTGCCGTTTTTCTGGATAAAAAGCACTATAACGTCTACATTCCTCAACCGATTTCAACAAGTCGGTAAGCCAATTGGACAGAGGCTATATTGTTAACATCTTTATGTTTGGGGAGCTGGACTTTGACTATGTTGGTGCCTTGGCCTCCAGGAACTAGCCCTGTAGCTTTCAGCCTCCTTGCCCAAGGCACTTTGTAGATATGGCCTCTGTCCACTCGGCATACCCGAGGCCCTGCAGTATGGTATGGGAAGTGGACAAATCAAGTCCACTTCACATACCTTACTGCAGAGCTTCAGGTATGCCGAGTGGACCTTGTCCAATGGCAATACCTCGGCCAATCGTAGCGACTTGGAATTGGATTTCTGTCTCTCGGAGTGTTTTGAGCCATTTTATCAAATTTCTCTGATTTACTTCAAACTTGGCACACGGGAAGCTCCGCCTGCAGGAAAGGAAAAAATCAATGGTTTTGGAAATATAAACACCGAAAATGTCAATATTAATGTATTGCCAGTGGACACGTTGACCTTTCTTGACCTTTAACCAATTAAGGCCATATTTTGGGCGTCGTCCGATGGCAATACCCGAGTGATTAAGGTATTGCCTTTGGACAACCCCGTCCAATGGCAATACCCAAAGAGCCTGCCATCTGGTGGACAGATGAAGGGTTGCGCTGAGAGCGCAGACAATTCGGGAAAACTTTGTAATATCATAACTCCGCGGGGGAAAGGGCCAGAGCTCCAGTTTTCGGCCCATGGAGCGAGGCTTCTGTATGTAGACATATCCAGGGGGAGTTGCTTGATTAAATGCCATGAAATCCTGCTGATTTTGCCAAGTCTCAGTTAGGCAGTTAGGCTGCCAATGATGATATCATGGATGAGGAGTGCTTTATTGTTAATTTAGCGAGCATTCTGCAGCATAAATGTTGCACTGTTGTAGTGAATGCTGGGGAATTTAGAGCCCTTTCCCTGATTTTTAGGACCCCGTCTATGTACGTATGTCTGTATACATGTCTATGTATATATGTCTCTATATATACGTGTATATATATATATATACGTATATATATATATATATATATGTCTATGTATACATGTCTTTATATATATATGTCTATATATATGTCTATTATATACATGTCTGAGTATACATGTATATATATATATATATATATACACTCACCGGCCACTTTATTAGGCACACCTGTTCAATTGCTTGTTAACACAAATAGCTAATCAGCCAATCACATGGCAGCAACTCAATGCATTACGTCATCTAGACGTGGTGAAGACGACTTGCTGAAGTTCAAACCGAGCATCAGAATGGGGAAGAAAGGGGATTTAAGTGACTTTGAACGTGGCATGGTTGTTGGTGCCAGACGGGCTGGTCTGAGTATTAAACTGCTGATCTACTGGGATTTTCACGCACAACCATCTCTAGGGTTTACAGAGAATGGTCCCAACAAGAGAACAGATCCAGTGAGCGGCAGTTGTGTGGACGAAAATGCCTTGTTGATGTCAGAGGAGAATGGGCAGAGTGGTTGGAGATGATAGAAAGGCAACAGTAACTCAAATAACCACTCGTTACAACCAAGGTATGCAGAATACCATCTCTGAACGCACAACACGTCAAACCTTGAAGCAGATGAAGACCACCCGGTACTAGCACCGGCCACTTTATTAGGTACACATTGTACCTAATAAAGTGGCCGGTGAGTGTATATATATATATATATATATGTCTATATATACATGTCAATGTATATATATCTATGTATACATGTCTAAGTATGCATGTCTATATATATGTCTTTTATATATATGTTTGAGTATACATGTCTATATATATATCTATATATATATCTATGTCTATATATACATGTCGATGTATACATGTCTATATACACAGTATATGTCTATGTACACATATCTATGTACACATGTCTATGTATATATATATATATATGTATATATACATACATATATACATATATATATATATGGTCTCTCCTGTTTTGGTCCTCAGTGATGAATACGTTGGGTTTCCTGTTGCTGCTCCACAATAAAAGTCCACTGTGTTTGTCCAGTTGAGGTGTTTTAATGTGAAGCAGCAGCAGCAGGAATTGTTGTGTTAGCATTAGCAGTAAATGAATGCAGCTCAGATACGGCTGTAGGAGAGTAAACAGGAGACAGTGAGGCTGATATCAATCAGAGCAGCTTACAAACAGCATCACTGATAACGTGCTGCATCGTTTCCTCTCAATGTGTCATGAGTCTGAATCTATGGCAGACTCAGTCACTAACCATGAAGCCCACCGCCCAGAGAGATCATTACTGAGTACACATACGGCTCCACTGACTACAGCAATAACAACTGACTAAAGGTAGAATCAAACACTTGGTTTGATTTATACATTTCTACTTCATTATGAAAATTAGTACAATATTCTGGATAATATCTGTCATTGTTTTGTGTTGATTGATTTACAATAATAAATATATACATACATTTGCATAAAGCAGCATATTTGTCCACTCCCATGTTGATAAGAGTATTAAATACCTGACAAATCTCCCTTTAAGGTTCATTTTGAACGGATATAAAAATGTGTGATTAATCATGATTAACTATTTTAATTGATTGACAGCCCTAGTATGTATGTATTCATTTTATTAACATTTAAATGTATTTATTTATCTTTGCATTTATTTTCTATTTATTTTAAATTAATAAATTAATTTATACATTATTAAATTGTATTTATTTATTTTCCCTTTGCATTTTCTTCCTTATTTATTTCCCCCAACTTATATATTTCTGTATTCTTTTCTTTATATATTTCTAATTCATTATGAAAATTAGTACAATATTCTGGATAATATCTGTCATTGTTTTGTGTTGATTGATTTGCAATAATAAATATATACATACATTTGCATAAAGCAGCATATTTGTCCACTCCCATGTTGATAAGAGTATTAAATACCTGACAAATCTCCCTTTAAGGTTCATTTAGAACAGACATAAAAATGTGTGATTAAAACTAAATAACCATGAATGTTTTTTTGGACAGAGCCATGCTAGGTGTTTCCCCCTGTTTCCACTCTTTATGCTAAGCTAAGCTAACCATGTCCTGATGCCAAATGTTGAACTCTGCCTTTAATATTCTATATCAGCACTTTTCTTATTGCATTCAACACACACACACACACACACACACACACACACACACAGACACACACACACACACACACACACACACACACACACACACACACGTTTTCCTCCCTTGTGGGGTCCACCCTTTCCAGCGGTTCTACACCTCTGTAAAAAACATCAGGCCAGATCATCTTCTCCAGTGACGTCTAATCGTTCAGCTGAGGTGACCTCTTATCAGTTGATAAAAACCCGTTGATTTAAACAAACTTCAGGCAACTTGGAAGCATCAAAATATCAGCGATCAGTTAACAGGAAATCCAGAAATCATGACGCTTAATGTCAGTAAAATGCACGCAGCGCGTTCCCGTTCTCTCTGTGACAGTTTAACCCAGACTACTGGCTTCAGGGCCAGATCCGGCCCCAGAAATAATTTTATAAGGCCGCCGTTATAATAACAATAATAATGAATTTTATTCATATAGAACACTTATAGCGCACTTTATGCTTCACATAAACGTTAAAACAATCATAATACAACCTTAAAACAATTTACACAAAAGAACCATTAAGTGTTGAAATAGGATAAATAAAATAAAGACTGAATATTTAAGAGACCCAAGTTTAAAACACAGATATATAAAAATGTGTGAGTAATCATGATTAACTATTTTAATTGATTGACAGCCGTAGTATTTATGTATTCATTTCATTAACATTTAAATTTATTTATTTATTTTCTATTTATTTTAAATTAATAAATTAATTTATAAATTATTAAATTGTATTTATTTATTTATTTTCCCTTTGCAATTTCTTCCCTATTTATTTCCCCAAACTTATTTATTTCTGTTTTCTTTTCTTTATACATTTCTACTTCATAATGAAAATAAGTACAATATTCTGGACAATATCTGTCATTGTTTTGTGTTGTTAATTGATTTACAATAATATATACACTCACCGGCCACTTTATTAGGTACACCTTGCTAGTACCGGGTGGTCTTCATCTGCTTCAAGGTTGGACGTGTTGTGCGTTCAGAGATGGTATTCTGCATACCTTGGTTGTAACGAGTGGTTATTTGAGTTACTGTTGCCTTTCTATCATCTCCAACCACTCTGCCCATTCTCCTCTGACCTCTGACATCAACAAGGCATTTCCGTCCACACAACTGCCGCTCACTGGATCTGTTCTCTTGTTGGGACCATTCTCTGTAAACCCTAGAGATGGTTGTGCGTGAAAATCCCAGTAGATCAGCAGTTTAATACTCAGACCAGCCCGTCTGGCACCAACAACCATGCCACGTTCAAAGTCACTTAAATCCCCTTTCTTCCCCATTCTGATGCTCGGTTTGAACTTCAGCAAGTCGTCTTCACCACGTCTAGATGACGTAATGCATTGAGTTGCTGCCATGTGATTGGCTGATTAGCTATTTGTGTTAACAAGCAATTGAACAGGTGTGCCTAATAAAGTGGCCGGTGAGTGTATATATATACATATATATACATATGTATATATAAATAAATGTGCACAATTTGTCCACTCCCATGTTGATAAGAGGATTAAATACTTGACAAATCTCCCTTTAAGGTTCACTTTGAACGGATATAAAAATGTTTGATTAATTTGTGATTAATCCAGATGAACTATTTTAATCGATTGACAGCCCTAATTATAACTTTAATGTGTACGGTTTTACAGCATCCATGTTCCCTTTTAGTCTTTTCTTCCTTTGAGTGTGTAGGTGATGTGATGTGATGTGATGTGATGTGATGTGATGTGATGTGATGTGATGTGATGTGATGTGATGTGATGTGATGTGATGTGATGTGATGTGATGTGATGTGATGTGTGTGGGGGTGATCAGCGTCGGCCCGCCCGATACGCTGAATATGCAGCTGCTTAGGGCCACACAAATCCTTTTTTTCCTTTAAATTAGGGCTGTCAAGCATTTAAATATTTAATCATGATTAATCACAAACTAATCACACATTTTTTATCCGTTCAAAATGAACCTTAAAGGGAGATTTGTCAAGTATTTAATACTCTTACCAACATGGGAGTGGACAAATATGCTGCTTTATGCAAATGTATGAATATATTTATTATTGGAAATCACATCTTACTAATACATACTGCTAGTATAGTATGAGGTTGTACTGCTAGTATAGTATGAGGTTGTACTGCTAGTATAGTATGAGGTTGTATTACTAGTATAGTATGAGGTTGTACTGCTAGTATAGTATGAGGTTGTATTACTAGTATAGTATGAGGTTGTACTGCTAGTATAGTATGAGGTTGTATTACTAGTATAGTATGAGGTTGTACTGCTAGTATAGTATGAGGTTGTATTACTAGTATAGTATGAGGTTGTACTGCTAGTATAGTATGAGGTTGTATTACTAGTATAGTATAATATGAGGGTGTGTGTGTGATCAGGTGGTTCACTGATTTAAAGATCAATATAAAGGTGTGAATAAGAACACATGATGTGTAAAGCAGAGTCCTACCTGAGCTCCACAGCAGCAGCAGCAGCAGCAGCACCAACAGGTGATCCATGATGTCCAGGTAGACCGTCTCTCTGCTCTGTGTGTGCTGTCCTCATTGGAAGAGCTGCAGCTTCACTCATCATTTACTCTTCTTTAGTTTTACACATGATATTTATCCTCCTCTGAGCTGCGTGTCTGAGGAACTGATGTGTTGATAAGAAGCTGTTGACAGATTACTAATTATAGCACTGTGGTTTTCTGTTACCGTGACAACCAGGGCAGGCTGAGATGCTGCGGTCAGATTAATGCTGTCAGAGAGATCTTATCATTTCCATGTAAATGAGTCGACCTCAGCAGAGAGTCGTTCAGAGCAGACTGAACTACCGCTGCAACTAACCGTTATATTAATAGTTGATGAATCTGTCCGTTCTGTTATTCATGGAATCAATCAGTGAGGAAGGGAAACATCAGGAAACAGTGAAACATGTGCAGCACAGTCTGTCAGAGTCTAAGGTGACGTCTTTAAATGTCTTGTTTAGTCCGTCCAACAGTCCAAAAGTCTCTTCAGAGCTGTCGATTCCTGTTGGAGCGTCCCTAAAACTGTTAGCTGTAAAACGATGCTGAGATACGACATGGTGCAGGAGGATATTTTAGTGTTTCAGTGGGTCTGGAGCTGTGAATAAAAACTTGATGTGTGTGTGTGTGATCAGGTCAGGACCGGCTCTGTATGCAAACCTTTTAGAAAAAAAGAAAACGTGGGTGGCCGGCCACATGAACTGAGACATTTCCTGATCTAAACTAACTATTAGCTAATATTGGAGAGAATTGTATGTAGGCCGCATCACTGAGTAAATCTCTCTCAGTTTACATGTCTATGTGTTTAGAAGGAGAAAGAGAGCATGCTAGACCCGGCAGCTCACGGTTTTGTTCCCGTAGTCCAAAGGTACTCGGTCCGAAGATACCCGAGGGCCGAGCACCAAAGCAGCAATGAAACAGACCAACGTTTCGTATGCTATTTCATTATTAAAGTCACTTTGATTCAACATCAATTTTCATAAAACTGCCAATATTCGGGCCTTTCTAGTTCATTGCTCTGGTTAGCATTATACAAACGTTAAAACAATGTTCATAGTGTGTGAGAAAAGAATCTTTTATAGATGTTAGTGTTTAGCAGACGTCTGGAAGGTGTCACAGCCCGGCTCTAGAGCTGTGACCAAAACGGGAGACACGCAGGTATACTGAATACATAAAGAGATTTATTAACCTAAAACTGTAAAAAGTCAAAAGAATGTCTGGGAGGAGTCTGTAGAGTCAGTAGTGTAGGGAGGGGATGTGTGAAATTGTGCTGCATGGATGTTGTGCTGTAAAACAAAGACAAAGAACCAAAACCATTTAACAAAGGTGAAATGTGCATGAGGAGGTCTGCCGGACCCAGACTGCTGCAGGCTCTGGCTTTAAGCAGGTAGCACACCTGGCCCAGGTGTGTCTCATGCTGCTGATTAGCCTCATCAGGTCTGCAGCCCTGATGAGAGAAAGCAAACACAGTACAAGATCCAAACACAGAGGGGCCGTCACAAAGGGTATAGCCAAACAGAGGCAGAGTAGGGGCGGGCACACTGGGTCGGCTCGCCCAGCGAGTCATGAAATCTCCCATAGAACTATATACATAGACGCCGCATTGGACGCTTCAGGCCGTTGCGGCGATACGTCAACGTGGCGCCTTTATGGACCTGGCCAGACTGGCCTGTAACCCTGTACTAGTGAACGGGGGAGCTGCCGTTTTTCTGGATAAAAAGCACTATAACGTCTACATTCCTCAACCGATTTCAACCAGTCGTTATTATATTAAAGGGTTTATGATGTACGAGGAGTAGAAAAATAAAGTTTAGTCTCCAGTTACTTAGAATCTGGATAGTTCATCTCTAATCGCTGCTAGACGCTCAGGAGACGAGTGTGTACCGTAGGCTGACATGAACTGAATTACTGACCTGATAGAACATAATTCATTTATCAGAAGGAACTGTTAAAACTCACGTTTGTCCAGTATGGCTTTGACTTATTTTCCCTCTTTAAGGTTAATACTTGTAGAGATATCCCTGTATAATATGATATAATGAAGTCTAATGTAATGTAATATAATATAATGAAATGTCATCCTCCGTTTCAGCAATCATGCTTTCAATCTATAGGCTACCCCTAACACTGCTACTTATTGTGTTTGAGTCTCTTTGTGGTTGTTTTGAGTGTCTTTGAGGTTGTTTTGAGTCTCTTTGTGGTTGTTTTGAGTGTCTTTGAGGTTGTTTTGAGTCTCTTTGTGGTTGTTTTGAGTCTCTTTGTGGTTGTTTTGAGTCTCTTTGTGGTTGTTTTGAGTCTCTTTGAGGTTGTTTTGAGTCTCTTTGTCGCAGCCTTTGCGTTTGTTAAATTCTGTCCATTAAAGATGATCTTTACAGACGGTGAACTCTAGTAGTAGTCGTTAACTCCTCTGAGCTGCATTTCTGTGGAACTGATGTGTTGATAAGAAGCTGCTGAAGAATTACTAATTATAGCACTGTGGTTTTCTGTTACCGTTACAACCAGGGCAGGCTGAGATGCTGCTGTCAGATTAATGCTGTCAGAGTGTTCTTATCGTTTCCAGGTTAAATAAGTCGACCACAGCAGAGAGTCGTTCAGAGCAGACTGAACTACAGCTGCAACTAACCGTTATACCAATAGTTGATGAACCTGTCCGTTCTGTTATTCATGGAATCAATCAGTGAGGAAGGGAAACATCAGGAAACAGTGAAACATGTGCAGCACAGTCTGTCAGAGTCTAAGGTGACGTCTTTAAATGTCTTGTTTTGTCCGTCCAACAGTCCAAAAGTCTCTTCAGAGCTGTCGATTCCTGTTGGAGCGTCCCTAAAATGTAAAGACCAGTTGAAGCGGACCCAGATGCAGACACAGGAGGCAGATGAAAAATTAACTAAAAGGCTTTATTGCCAAAAATTGTGCAGATGAAATGATCAAGGCAGAAAGGGGGCTGGGGTTAAACCAGGCAGGCAGATATTGTAGAGGGCAGGTGTAACCCAGGTCACAAAGAGTTAACACACGGAGGTTTACTGCACCCAAGGCAGGCTAGACAGCATACCCTACTCAAACGCTAAAAAGACAGACATAGAAGAAGGAAATAGTAATGTGTCAGGTTTACACTATCATTTATAATTCATGTAACATTATTTGCTTTAATTTAAAAAGTAAATTAAGTTAAGAGTCTCATTTTAACACAGTTTCATTTGTAACTCATGTACTGTGAAGGTTATTTATAATATGTTGATTGTAAAATCTACATTATATGAATATGTGTTGTAGAAGTTAAAGGAATTATTAATTCCTGATGAATCAGAAATGCAATTGATTCATGAACCATTCTGGCCATGTCAATAACTGCAGGTCAGGTTTGTTTGGAGTGATTCAAAGTTGATGGCGAGCTAACCCAGACGAGACCTCTAGATCCTGGGTTGAAGATCCCTGAGCCAAGAACTGTCAACCTTACCCCTCTTCTGCCACGGCGGTAGGGTAAACATCACAACCTGTACAAGGCTACACCACCCTTTACACTCAACTCCCAGCATCGTGCACAACCTCAAACCCCAGACTCTGACTTAACCCCTTTTTTTGACTTGACTTGGAAAACATTTACCCTCTTCATGCTCCCTGAAACACATTCCCTGTGCCGGTGAAAGGACTGAGTGTTAACCATCACACTGGTTAAAGTGAATGGACTGAATATTCATATTATGGATATGGTGTATTGTGATGCCTTGGTAACGATGTCTATTACTGGAACAGTTGATATAGAATTATTGTAAGTGTTCAACAAAAGCGTGGACTCAAATGCAGACAAGTCTTTTAAAGGTGTAACAAATATAATATATTACAATAATATTAAAGGAACTGTGAACAGGGCTGGGGTTCCTGGAGGTCCGAAACGTGGCAGTAATAGAGTCAATACTGAACTCACGGAACGGGGGGCACGGGGAGGGGGTGTCCAGGAATCCTTCCAGAGGAACAGATGAAACCACTTGAGCTCCGAGAGGTGGAATGACGTCGGAGAGTGAACAGGCATGGTAGTAACTAAGGTAAGGATCCAGGTCGAGGAGTGAGCAGGCAGGTTGGAACCAGGAAGCAGCAACAGCTGACGGCTGAACAGAGACCAAAACAGCATGAATCCAAAAATCCAAAAACGAGCATGAGCAAAGTCAAGAAGCAAAATACAAGGAGAGCCTGAATACGTCATGCACCACTGAGGGCGACAGAACGATCTGGCAATGACTGGCAGGAAGACCGGGGTAGATATACTGCAGGTGTGTGTGATGATAGGTTGATTGCTGTCAGCTGCTCCAGCAGTGCCCGCCCAGGAGAAGGAGGAGGAGGAGGAAGGCCACACCTCCCAACACACTGACAGACTAAACAAACAGGGAAAAACACACAGGAGACAAAAGGGCAGGGAAACAGAGGAAACACAAGGAAAGACAGACTGCCAAAGTGATATCATGACAGTAAGGTTGAAACAAGCTGAGAAGTGCTAATATTGAACCGGGTTATTGTTTTAATATTGTTACTCATTGAATGTTGGATCCAAATATTGAGAATTGAGATTTTGAGATATTGATATTAGGGTGCACCCAGTCAGAGAACATAGTGGGTAAAACTCAGTGGTTCAAACCCAGAGTGTGACAAAAGAAAGATTTTGTTGCTGAGTTGAAACTGAAGCATCTTTGTGCAATTGATCTCTTTACTGAACTCATGGGTATTCATTTTGTTTGTTGTACCAGTTTATAGCTTTTTGTCTATTGTGGTCTTTTGATATTGCAAATAACTTTTTCTGCCTCCTGTTCGAGTTTGGTATCTTCTGATTCTAGTCCAGTATAATTATAGTGATAGGAGCTGGGTGCTACACAGGCAGCGCACCACTTGGGTTGAATCAACGAACTGGCGACGAGGGTCTGAGATGTCCGGGTATAAGTGGTGCGTTGATCATCTGATTACTACTCTCCTGAGAGAACGGCAGAACTGAGCCCAAAACAAAGGAATCCAAGGAACCAGTATCCCTCAAGATTTTAACTGGCACTCTTGCAGGACACCCTACCAACCACAAAAACCCAGCAGACACAAACGGAAGGTAATCTGAAAGCTTACCCCGAGTACCTGCTTTCACATCTACCCGGCCGCAAGACAAAGAAGAACTCGGCACCGTACGAATAGATGCGGTCAGCGCGGTAGATCTAACATTCACATCTCTATTACGCTTGTTCTTTACCCTAAGCGCAGGACATTCAGCTTCCCAGTGCCCCTTTTCCTTACAATAATTACATACTTCAGCATCTGATTGTCCCCCTGACAACCGTTCTGGCCTAGCAGCCCAGTCATCTCACCACTTCCCTGAACGCACTTTAATATCATCATAGACATCATAGACATGGGACACAAAATCAACCTTGTGCGTCAGGACATACTCATCTGCAAGCGCAGCAGCCTCGGCAGCAGTTTTGACTTTACGTTCATTAATGTAGATAGCCACATTGCTCGGCAGAGAATTTTTAAACTGCTCCAAGACCATCAAATTGTTATCAAACGTTTTGACTTCAAGAGCCGTACACCTCCGATTAAAGTGAGTACCCAACTCCCTGGCAAACTCCATATGTGTCTGCCTATCCGACTTTTCCCACGTTCTGAACCTCTGTCTTTAAGCTTCTGGCACCAACTCGTATGCTTTTAACACAGCAGCCTTGACTGAAGAGTAATTTTGGCTTTCACCTACAGGAAGGGAACAATACGCTACTTGAGCCTTGCCGGTTAAGACACATTGCAGCAGCAGCGTACGCTCAGAATCAGGCCAATTTCTACTGTCAGCTACCCGCTCAAACAGCAACAAAAAGGTATCAGGATCACTCTCACAAAACCTGGGAAGCAGGCGCAAATTGCCAGCCACATCAAACCGTGAACACTCTGAAGACACAGGAGCAACATTGAAAACAGAGTCCGCTGTGACCCGACCATCCCGAATCAAACTTAGCTTGTACTGTTCCAACTCAATGGTTCTAAGTTCTGTCTCGTGCTTAACCTTTTCTACAGCCAATTTCTCCCTTTCAACTTGCTGCTGAAGCCTACCATGCTCTAACTGTAACAACAGCAGTTCCTTTTGCTGCTCAAAAGTTACGCCAGGACTTAGACCAGCAACACCAGGAGCAGACAACTCAGCTTGTGGCGGTACTGAGTTCCCCAGACTTTAGTTGTTCAGTCAGAAGACTGAAAAACAGTTCCCATCCACATAATAATATAAAATAACATGCCTTCTTAATAATAATAATGAACAAATGCCTCGATATTAACAAACAATTAAGGAAACTGAAATATTGGTTTGTGTTTTTCCTTTTACCCTCCTTTAAAGTTTTCCCAAATAAAATACACTAAAAGAAATGGGTATAAAGGGTTTCATTGAAAATCAACAAATGAATAGAATACAAAAATACAGCCTGCAGGCGTTAGGCTATCGTAAGGCAAGCCAGCTGTTGCACAAATAGCACCTAATCGTCCCAGTGCAGGTAACCCAATTGGTTGGCACTTAACTTGTTTCCCCAACTAGGAGTCAACACTCTCAACAAACAAAACACAAAGATCACAGAATCCCAAAAGGGCCCAAAACAGACCAGCGTTTCTGGTAAAGCTGATAACACATGTTGCATTGAGTGAAGGAGAGATCAGAATGACCCTGGGTGTGCCGTTTCCCTCCTCTTTTAAGCCCTACAGAAAGGGCGTCGTTACACCCTGATTGGCCAAGAGGGGAACCACCAAGCTGCTCTCAACTATCATTTAAGAGCCAGTCCCCACACCCTGCAACAGGTGAACTGAATAACCCTCTAATCACTCAGCAACTCAACCAGAAAAACACCAGGGAAAAGGGAAACAACAGCAAACACCAGAGAATTGGCAGCTGCCACAAGCTAAACCTGGAACAGACCTGACAGGATGCACCATGACTTTGAAAACGCCATCCTCAAACAAGTTAGCTCCGTTTGTCACCAGCGTCCACTTCAAAATGCTCCGCAATTTTCAACAGCTGCTCTCGACTACAATGCTCCAAAACCTCCTCTGATGGGGCTTTTAGAAAATCCTCAACACCCGCCATACCCAAACCAGCAGACTTACCTCAATGAGAACGAAACACACTTCTGCTGATCGGTTTGATCTGATACATCAACATTACTGGAGTTTTATACCAGAGTGAAGACAGATCACAGATTAAACGTTTTATTGTTTAGTTGTCTTCTGATTCACCATCTAGTTATAATCTGTGTTAACTGTAGGTGTGAACAGCAGACGGAGCATGTTGATGGTGAAGTGATCCAGCAGCAGGAGGACCTGCAGGATCTCTGCTTCACACACCGTCACTGAAGGAGTCTGACACTGAAAGGGGTTTATAACAGCTGACAACTAACACACCTCAAACAACTTTCTGCATTTATTAGAAAGAGTTTTCTTTTGATGATCTGTTATTTCACTCATTCACTTTTATTAAGGATCCAGTTAAAGTCAGAGAGAGAAGGAGAGTTTGTCTTTTACACCTTTTACATCATTTAAGTCATTTCCATTCAGTCACTTGAGGCTGATAATTCCTGAACGTCGGGTTTGATATGAGTTACATCATTTACATTTTCCCTGAAACATTCAGCCTGATACATAACTTCTACTGTCAGAATATCAATAACTACAGACGCTCATAATGAATACATAATATAAAGATATTGATCCAGTAGAGATGGTTCCTGGTCCTCTAAGCAGGACTCAGTCCACAGTAGAGATGGTTCCTGGTCCTCTAAGCAGGACTCAGTCCACAGTAGAGATGGTTCCTGGTCCTCTAAGCAGGACTCAATCCACAGTAGAGGTGGTTCCTGGTCCTCTAAGCAGGACTCAGTCCTCAGTAGAGATGGTTCCTGGTCCTCTAAGCAGGACTCAATCCACAGTAGAGGTGGTTCCTGGTCCTCTAAGCAGGACTCAGTCCACAGTAGAGATGGTTCCTGGTCCTCTAAGCAGGACTCAGTCCACAGTAGAGGTGGTTCCTGGTCCTCTAAGCAGGACTCAGTCCTCAGTAGAGATGGTTCCTGGTCCTCTAAGCAGGACTCAGTCCACAGTAGAGATGGTTCCTGGTCCTCTAAGCAGGACTCAGTCCTCAGTAGAGATGGTTCCTGGTCCTCTAAGCAGGACTCAGTCCACAGTAGAGATGGTTCCTGGTCCTCTAAGCAGGACTCAGTCCTCAGTAGAGATGGTTCCTGGTCCTCTAAGCAGGACTCAGTCCACAGTAGAGATGGTTCCTGGTCCTCTAAGCAGGACTCAGTCCTCAGTAGAGATGGTTCCTGGTCCTCTAAGCAGGACTCAGTCCACAGTAGAGATGGTTCCTGGTCCTCTAAGCAGGACTCAGTCCTCAGTAGAGATGGTTCCTGGTCCTCTAAGCAGGACTCAGTCCACAGTAGAGATGGTTCCTGGTCCTCTAAGCAGGACTCAGTCCACAGTAGAGATGGTTCCTGGTCCTCTAAGCAGGACTCAGTCCTCAGTAGAGATGGTTCCTGGTCCTCTAAGCAGGACTCAGTCCACAGTAGAGATGGTTCCTGATCCTCTAAGCAGGACTCAGTCCACAGTAGAGATGGTTCCTGGTCCTCTAAGCAGGACTCAGTCCACAGTAGAGATGGTTCCTGGTCCTCTAAGCAGGACTCAGTCCTCAGTAGAGATGGTTCCTGGTCCTCTAAGCAGGACTCAGTCCACAGTAGAGATGGTTCCTGGTCCTCTAAGCAGGACTCAGTCCACAGTAGAGATGGTTCCTGGTCCTCTAAGCAGGACTCAGTCCTCAGTAGAAATACAGACTGCAGCTGTTATTCATGTGCAGGTGTTTGTTAAACAGATAACAGGCTACAGAGAGAAACACTGCTGCTCTGATAACTCTGTTTCTTTATTAGTATTAGATCAGTTCAGACACAAACTCCATCTAAAGTCTCTACAGCTGTTGAAGCTGACTGACAGCTGATCCAGATGTGATCAGCTGCTGCTGTCATCAGAAACGGACGTCGCTTCAAGTGACGCTTAAAAGGAAACGACGTCTCATGTCTCTAAAAGCATATTTCCTCGTTTCCTCTCTCCTCGAGTCTTTTCCTCGCCTCCTCTGCTCGCATCTCCCGTGGGCGGGACTAAGACGCGAGGAGAGGAGTCGAGGAGAGGAGTCAAGCCGTATAAAAGAACAAATGGGAAAGACCCAGAGACTTCTCATCATCAGCCTCCTACACTGAACCTGCAGGGACAAGATAACGGCTCCTCCTGCTGGAGGAACGCAGACATTATATAAAGCTGTTCTGCTGTGTGGATAGTTCAGGACAGTCAATCTTGCTTTTGCAATATTCACATGGACACTAAACCACTTACATTTTTCAATTTCATGACTAAATGATTAAAACAGTCTTGGATGGGGATGTTTGATTTTTCACAACCCTTACAACACCACCACTACACAGCCTCAGACAGACAAACACACTGAACAATACAGTAGAGTGAAGCCCTCTCTGCAGGGCCTTCTGCAGAGAGCTACTGCTTGAACTGCATTAGTTTGCCCTTTATCAGGCCCGAGCAGCGACAACGTCGGGCTAGCGAAGGCCCGATTGAAACTGTAGGAATTATTTTTCTTTTTCTTGAAATGAATCCCCTTTTTGAGGACCTCAACATGCTCAAAACGTTGTTTCACTTGGCACACTTATCGGTGAAACATGTAGTATTTTAAGGGTCTCGGGTGCTCGCTAGCGCCCCCTAGAAAGTTGGAAAAATTGAGCTCCCCGCTCCGAATCCACCTACATGTATGAAATTTGGCAGACAGATGTAACATGTGGAGACACACGAATATGCCATTGTGCCGAAGTCATTTTTAATTTAATGTGCGATTTTCGCCCATTTTTAGCGTTTTATAGGCCGTGTACTTTAACGAACTCCTCCTAAAGATTTAATCAGATCGACTTGAAATTTGGTCAGGACCATCTTAAGGCCTTGAGGATGAAAAGTTATTCAAATGGAGAGTTCTCACTAAACGACCTGACCGTGGCGTGGCGGCCTTTTTGAGCCATTCGCCATAAAACAGGAAGTTGTTGTAACTCAACTGTACATAGTCCGATCTGCCCCAGATTTCTCAGGCATGATAAGGGTCCAGTCCTGAGGACATTTACATGTCAATATTGACTCATAGCCCCGCCCCAAGACGTTAGCCTCGCCCCCTTTCATAACTCATGAACCGTTTGTTGTAGAGTCTGATTAAACCGGCACTCATCAGAGTTCCGGTTTCATTGTTCCTGGCCGCGTCAATCTCCGTCCCGCCAGTACCCCCGACGTGCGGGAAGGTGTGAGGGCCCGTTCATCGCTGCTATTATTATGATTATTATTATCCACACAGTAATATTACAGAACATTAGACGTTGTATTTGGAAGGGAATAACTAAATTTTTTTTTAAATTTTTGTTATTGAAGATAATTCATTTACAAACATTAAGGCATTATAATCTAAACTCAATACTTCTAACATACAAGGCACAATTGGATAGGAAAGATAACTTAAATTATACAAAAATAATATA
This sequence comes from Sebastes fasciatus, assembly GCF_043250625.1. NCBI lineage: Eukaryota > Metazoa > Chordata > Actinopteri > Perciformes > Sebastidae > Sebastes > Sebastes fasciatus. Next base: position 2,058,093 of record NC_133817.1, on the reverse strand, counting down.
ATAACAAAAATAAAAGAGGTCAGAAAATAATTAAAGGAACAAAAAAAAGAAATGCATAAATGCATAAGTAGATAAATAATAAGACTATAATATATATAATAATTAGGGCCCGAGCACGAAAGTGCCAGGACCCAACGGTGTCCTGGCACGAAAGTACAAGGAAACCTATTGTTTTTCTAAGTATTATTATTCTTTTTCTGCTGGAATATCGCGTTTTTGGGACCTTTTCCATCCCCAAAAACTCACCAAAAGTGGAATATGCGTCAGAAGTGGCGCGAAGTTCAAAGTTCTGTAGTGATTCGGCTCGGGTGTCGCCAGCGGGCGAGATAGCGCCCCCTAATGTAGGCAGTTTTTCAGGGAAAGTTTCTTCGATCTTCACGAAATTCAAGTATGTCATTGCATACGTCTTGAAGTTCGTGTTAAATATTTTTGAGATTTTTTGGGCCAACAGGAAGTCAGCCAACTTGGATTTCCTGCGTGATTTTGCCGAATTTACGAACACATGTTTGAAGACTTTAGGATGCACAAAAACTCATCAAACTTTACACGCACATCCAAACTCATAATTACTTTGATTTAGTGGTGAAAATTTGCTTGGGCGCGGCATGTTGGCTCTCTAGCGCCCCCTTATGTCTTTTAGATTTTGAACATACCTTGAGGTACTCGAAAACTCATGAAACTTGGCAAAATGATGGACACCTGTGAACTTTATGTAAATGTACAGTTATTGGGTTCAGCATGTTTAGCCAGCTCTATAGCGCCCCCTAATGCGTGGAAGGCCATAGTTTGGTCAAAGTTGATCCTATATTCATGAAATTTGGTAGGTACATCCTGCTCATTATTTCAGACATATTCCTCATCGGGTTTCATTAGCTACGCCCAACGGGAAGTCGGCCATCTTGGAATATGTGCGTTTTTCATGTATTTTATGCATACGAATTTTGATGTTTCGCCATGACACAGGATGCTGTTGTAACTTGACTTTACATAGTCCGATTCTGGAGGATCAAACCTGGCAAAATAAAAAATAAATAAATGACTCGATTAATAAATAAATATGCCACTAAATATAGCAAAAATAATATCAAGAATAAATGTAGCTATTAATCAATTGATAAAATGTGACATAAATTGATATTTCTGTCATATTTATTTATATTTGTATTTATTCCCTTATTTATTTACTCCTTTTATTTATTCATTAATCTATTTTCATTAATTTTTACATTTATTTATTTATTTTGCATTATTTATTTATTTATTCCTGCACGATTTTCCTTTTGCATTTCACTCCTTATTTATTTCCCCAAACTTACTTACTGTAATGACTGTATGAGCCGTTCACCTATTTATTTCTGTATTTTCTTTATACATATACTTCAAACTAAAATACTTATGTAATAAGAAAATCCCTTAATTACAAAATTAAGTAAGATTCTTAAAAAATAAGTAAATTACTTAATTATAAAAATCGTCAAATCCTTTATTACAGCATTAAGTAAAATTCTTAAAAAAATAAGTACTTAATCATGAAAATTTGCAAAATCCTTTATTACAACATTAAGTGAAATTCTTATGAAATGAGCAAAATCCTTCATTAGAAATAAAGTAGTAAAAGTAAAATCCTCAATTATATTTGTGTAAATTTGTTAAGTACAACATCAAGACAATTCCTAGAGTACAAAATTCAATAAATTCCTTAAATGCAAAAGTAAAATTCATAGAAATTAAGCACATTCTTTAAGTGCGAAATTAAGTAAACTCCTTATGTACAAAAATTAGCCAAATTCTACTGAAATAAAATTAAGTAAAATTCTTATATAATAAAAAAAATCCTTAATTAAAGAAATTAAGTAAAATTCTTAAAAAATAAGTAAATTACTTAATTATAAAAAAGATCAAATCCTGTATTACAGCATTAAGTGAAATTCTTATGAAATAAGCAAAATTCTTCATTAGAAAAAAAGTAATAAAAGTAAAATCCTCAATTATAAATTTGTGTAAATTTGTTAAGTACAACATCAACAAAATTCCCAAAGTAAAAAATTTGGTAAATTCCTTAAATACAAAAGTAAAATTCATAGAAATTAAGCACATTCTTTAAGTGCAAAATTAAGTAAACACCTTATTTACAGAAATTAGCCAAATTCTACTGAAATAAAATTTAGTAAAATACTTATGTAATAAGAAAATTCCTTAATTAAAACAATTAAGTAAAATTCTTAAAAAAATAAGTAAATTACTTAATAATAAAAATCATCAAATCCTTTATTACAGCATTAAGTGAAATTCTTATGAAATGAGCAAAATCCTTCATTAGAAATAAAGTAGTAAAAGTAAAATCCTCAATTATAAATTTGTGTAAATTTGTTAAGTACAACATCAAGACAATTCCTAGAGTACAAAATTCAATAAATTCCTTAAATGCAAAAGTAAAATTCATAGAAATTAAGCACATTCTTTAAGTGCGAAATTAAGTAAACTCCTTATGTACAAAAATTAGCCAAATTCTACTGAAATAAAATAAAGTAAAATTCTTATATAATAAAAAAATCCTTAATTAAAGAAATTAAGTCAAATTCTTAAAAAATAAGTAAATTACTTAATTATAAAAAAGATCAAATCCTATATTACAGCATTAAGTGAAATTCTTATGAAATGAGCAAAATCCTTCATTAGAAAAAAAGTAATAAAAGTAAAATCCTCAATTATAAATTTGTGTAAATTTGTTAAGTACAACATCAACAAAATTCCCAAAGTACAAAATTTGGTAAATTCCTTAAATACAAAAGTAAAATTCATAGAAATTAAGCACATTCTTTAAGTGCAAAATTAAGTAAACACCTTATTTACAGAATTTAGCCAAATTCTACTGAAATAAAATTAAGTAAAATACTTATGTAATAAGAAAATTCCTTAATTAAAACAATTAAGTAAAATTCTTAAAAAAATAAGTAAATTACTTAATAATAAAAATCATCAAATCCTTTATTACAACATTAAGTGAAATTCTTATGAAATAAGCAAAAAGTAAAATCTTCAATTACAAATGTTCCTTATGTACAAAATTAAGCTAAATTCTAATGAAATACTAAAATTCCTTCATCACACTATAAGCTGTTAATACTCTTATATTTTTGCTCCCAATGGTATTATTATGGTTATTTTATAAGCTAAATGTGGTCCTGCTCACAACAATAAATGAGCCATGTGAACCACAAGGGAGCGCTAAAGTGAGCTCATAAAGTTCATGTGTCACTAACCAGATGAAACTGGTGTGAAAACAGCCTCTGGTTTTTAATCCTCTACTTTGTTTGCTGGCTACATGACTTTGATTCATTCATTCATTATAGATATTGTTGAATCACAAACACCAACAGATTGTCAACGTGGCAGCAGATGTGCTTCACCAACCCTGGATGTGCTCCAGATCTACAGATCCAACAGTCGGTGGCTCTGTGACATGTTTTTACTCTGATCTCAGGATTTCATGCTTCAATTGTCTTCAGATTTGACAGGTAATACAGACTTTAGAGGATATATATCAATGTTCTACATTTATCTTAATTTAATATAAAGCACTGTTCCCGATCGGCCTGGGTCGGACTCCGGTATTCCTGCTTTCAAGTCTAGTTTTCAATGACACTTTATGTTTGTGAGGTGTTTTTAGAGATTTACATCTTCAGCAGGAACCAATGGGCTACAAGAGACTAACACATTGTTGGTTTTCATGTTGAGAGTGAAACAGATATAGTATATGATGTAATAGAATAGAAGCAGCCTTCTTGTTTAAAGGGAACATGCGTCTAAAATGAGCTGCTGCTGGGTTGTGTGTTATAAATCCATCTGGATGTGAGATGAGCTCCTTGGAGGTGCTACTCTGCTCCCTGAGCTCCTTCCTCTTCAGCTGCAGGAACACCCAGGTTATAATAATCCGGCTCAGCCTTCTCCCGTCTGCTCGGCCTCTGCCCCCTCTTGCCCTGGAGACACATGACAGCACACAGATGTGACTTCCTGCATCACTCCTCTCTCTTCACTTCAATAAGCACAGACTGAGTGCTTCATGTCAGTCAGCGGTCTGAACAACAGACGTGTGTCAGTACCTTATAGTAGAAGTAAAGGCCAATGTTCGCCAACAGCAGAATCAGCGGCAGGACGATCGCTCTGATGATGAAAGGCCTTAGATCTGATCAAACACATGGACAGTCATCACATCACATCACATGACATCATGAGTCCAACAGCTCCCATTAAACACAAACTGTAGTGACCTGAAATCTAAAAGCACTTCTTCAATCCTCTTTATGTGAATCCAGGCTCTGAGGACGGAGACTGTTCTTTGTTGGACAGATTAGAAAGTCCTCTGAGATTAATCTGTAGAAATACAACTGACGTGACTTTAGTGAGACTTTGATATGTTTACAACCAAACATGCTCCGTCCTCCAGCAGACTGTTTGCTGTTGACATTCATCCACTTTGTACAAGTGTGGTTACTATATGACATGTGGAACACAATGACAGCAGTCACAGTGTCATTCCACAAACAACAACATGCACAGACTTATTATGACTGAACATGTCATAACCCTTAAAGTACTTTGATGAAGTACTACTAGTACTACTTAAATGAAGTACTAGTACTACATCTCTCTCTGTAATCGGTTGTGAGCAGACGTCCTAAAGTGACGTCATCTCCACGTAGAATAAACCTCTAACTTTTATTCATGTTTTAATCCCTATGATCTCTGAAGGCTCCGACAAAATTCATCAAACTTCTTAAATACAAAGATAAGGAAAATTATTATGAAATAAAAAAAATTCCTTCATTACAAATTAAGTAAAATCCTTAATTATAAAAAATAAGCAAAATTCATAATGACAAAATTATGTAAATTCCTTAATTACAAAATTAAGTTAAATTCTTATGAAAAAAGAAAATGTTAAAATACAAAATTAAGTAAACTTCTTATGAAATAAGAAAAGTCCTTAATTATTAAAATAAGCCCAATCCTTGATTACAGAATGAAAGCTTCTCTGTTGTCAGCTGATCATTTCCACATTTTCCAAACCTGCATGTAAACAGTCAGCTTACCTGCGACGGTGAGAGAGATCAGACGGCTCTCAGAGAAGAAGTCGTGAGAAAAAACATAGACGTGATAAACACATCTGTAGCTTCCTTGGTGGGCGGGCTCTGCAGCAGGAAACAGGAAGTGGGCGGAGTGATTGACAGCTGGCAGGTAGTAGTTGAGTGCTGAGGTGGAGGAGGTGAAGGTGAGATGGAAGGAACCTCCTGGGTACTGTGGCTGGACGGAGCAGCTGATGGTGAAGGTGGAGCCCCTGAGCACGTGAAACCCCTGCTGCTGGGCCTCGGAGACCCGGTCCACGGAGGAGGACCCAGAGATGTTGGGCTGAAGCAGCAGGTCTGTAAACACAAAGAGATGATTGGCTGAGAGCCGGAGCACGTTCAGTCTGAAAACAGCGTGCACTGGTTTGCTACGGTTTCTGGGTTGAACGGCGTGTTTCCTGGAAATGGTGCACAACAGGCTTTGAGGTGCGTTTCCTCTCATTTGGTGGGTGTGTCAGAGGTGTTACCCAATCAGCCGCGACGTGCACGAACCCCGCCGTATTATAAAGGCAGTGCATTCGCGTAGCACAACAGAGTGTTCAATGCACCGCCGTTTACGTTTAAACGTTTATCTGTAACTGTTATTTAGGATAGTCAGAACTGAATTACAGATATCTCTAACTATCATTTGAACTCATTTGGAGGTTATAGATAACTGGAATAAGAACTGACTAGTCAGAATGTAGTTATAGACATCTGCAACGCTGTTTAGACTAGTCATAACTCTAATTCTATACATCTGTAATTACATTTAGACTAGTCATAACTCTAATTCTAGATATCTGTAATTACATTTAGACTAGTACGATCAAAACTACTTTTACCATTCATGTGTATGGGGTTTCTCATTACAGATATCCACAACTGAATTATGACTAGTCGTAACTCCAGTTTCAGATATCTACAATTTAATTCTGACTGGTCATAATGAGGTTTGAGATATCTGTAACTGTTATTTAGGATAGTCAGAACTGAATTACAGATATCTCTAAATGTAGTTTTGACTAGTCACAATGAGGTTATAGATATCTGGAATAAGAACTCTGACTAGTCACAATGTGATTACGACTAGTCAGAATGTAGTTGTAGATATCTCTAATGTTAATTCTTGATAGTTAAGCTGAGCTATTAAATGTTAAAACAGCTCTCCATACACTTCTCTACACTTTAGGATGTCATTGTCCTGGATAACTTTACAGTTCAGTCCAATGGAAACCACCGACTGTCACTGTGACGGAGGAAGGAACATACTGGAGACATTACTGTCATAGATGATGTCATAGATGATGTCACTGATGGGCTTACCTGAGCAGGTGAGATTCATGATGGAGTTAGAGGAACCTGATGTTGCACACTCCCTCAGAGCAGATCCAGACTGAACACAGTCAGACCTGATCCTCCACACAGATCTCTCTGAGGACTCCTCTCTCTCTTCTACAGAAACAGCAGAGCCACAGTCCAAGTCTCTGCAGGCAGCTGCTGCTTCCTTCAGGGTCCAGACATAGCCCCTCACTGGTCTCCAGTCTCCCTGATGTTTCACCTCCAGTGTTCCTGCACAGCGACTGTCTCCTCCCACCAACCTGACAGGCTCTGAACAGAAACAAGAGAGTCGTCAGTAAAAGAATAAAGTGAGTTTCATTAGAACAGAAATGAACCAGATCAGAGCTGCAGCTCCTCTTCTACCTGAGCAGGTGAGTCCAACAGCTTTGCCAGGTGAGCAGGTGTTTCTATCTGAGCCTGAGCTTCTACAGTCCAGGAGAGCAGACTCAGTTCCTCCACACTGGAACTCTTTGGTCCACATTGAAGCCTCCACGTCTCCATAGAGCGCCCCCTGGAGGACTGAAGGAGCCCCACAGCCAAGCTCCCTACAGACCACCTCTGCATCCTGCTGGTCAAAGTCAGCTTCACACACTGAGGACCACCACTGGTTAGAGGGGTTAGTCTTCACCTCCAGTCTGCCTGAGCACAGACTAGTCCCATTCACCAGCCTGACAGAGTCTGGAGAGATGATAGAAGATGAAATAGAGAGAGAAAAAAGACACCAGACACTCAATAAAAAGATGTCATGAAACAACAATTCAGTGATTCCAACTGGAGGAGTTCAGAGCGGTCCCTGCCATCGATTATCTAGCAGCACACAGCCTCTTCTCAAGCCTCAGGGCCCTATTTTAACCTTTACATGATATTTGAGCAGATAATTAGTAAATAATGTTTATAATAAAGTAGTTTTAGATAGATTTTGAGGTAAATATTGGGGTAATTTAGCAGTAATTCCAAAGAAATATCAAATAGGTTATTTGCTAATTATCACCTAATCACCATGGAAGTTGCGGAGCTGTAAAATGAAGTGTTAGCCAACGTAGTGCTATGATGTTGGATGTTACAGGGACTGTGATAAATGTTAATTGCATAAAAAAATAACTTTTTTTACTCAGATTTTATGCATATGATGTTGTGTTCTTTATACTATGACAGTTTTCCTAAAATTAAATTAAAAGAAATTACAATATATGGTGATATACTGAATGGTAACCCCTGTATCATGATACGCATCGTATCACCAGATTCTTTCCAATACACAGCCCTGATGTAATAGAATAAATCCAGCCTTCTGGTTTAAAGGGAACATTCATATAAAATGAGCTGCTGGTGGGTGAATATAGAATTTAGTTAAAATAACACACAAATTGATGAAATAGAAATGTGAACAGAGACACCTGTGACGTATCAAAGAGGCCACATGTCATATTTAATTGATGTGGCTTTAAAATGACGGCTCTGAGGAGAGGAGGTCTCATTTTGTTAAAAGCCTGTTGCCTCAACTCCTCTCTCCTCGCGTCTCTTCCTCGCCTCCTCAGCTCACATCTCTGGTGGGCGGGACTAAGACGTGAGGAGAGGAGGCGAGGAAAGGAATGGAGGATGTAGGAACTGTGAAATGGGAAAGGCCTCCAGACAGACAGGTGTGTCCTGTCAGGTGAAGCTCAGCAGTCTGTGGAGAGTTTGAAGCTTTCAGAAACAAGCCCACTTCTATGGCAAACTGTTTCAACATTTAATAGCTGGACAGAAGATTCATCAGAGATATCTGCAACGCTGTTTAGACTAGTCATAACTCTAATTCTATACATCTGTAAATTACATTTAGACTAGTCATAACTCTAATTCTAGATATCTGTAATTACATTTAGACTAGTACGATCAAAACTACTTTTACCATTCATGTGTATGGGGTTTCTCATTACAGATATCTACAATTTAATTCTGACTGGTCATAATGAGGTTTGAGATATCTGTAACTGTTATTGAGGATAGTCAGAACTGAATTACAGATATCTCTAAATGTAGTTTGGACTAGTCACAATGAGGTTATAGACATCTGGAATAAGAACTCTGACTAGTCACAATGTGATTACGACTAGTCAGAATGTAGTTGTAGATATCTCTAATGTTAATTCTTGATAGTCAAGCTGAGCTATTAAATGTTAAAACAGCTCTCCATACACTTCTCTACACTTTAGGATGTCATTGTCCTGGATAACTTTACAGTTCAGTCCAATGGAAACCACCGACTGTCACTGTGACGGAGGAAGGAACATACTGGAAACATTACTGTCATAGATGATGTCATAGATGATGTCACTGATGGGCTTACCTGAGCAGGTGAGATTAATGATGGAGTTAGAGGAACCTGATGTTGCACACTCCCTCAGAGCAGATCCAGACTGAACACAGTCAGACCTGATCCTCCACACAGATCTGACTGAGGACTCCTTTCTCTCTTCTACAGAAACAGCAGAGCCACAGTCCAAGTCTCTGCAGGCAGCTGCTGCTTCCTTCAGGGTCCAGTAATAGCCACTCACTGGTCTCCAGTCTCCCTGATGTTTCAGCTCCAGTGTTCCTGCACAGCGACTGTCTCCTCCCACCAACCTGACAGGCTCTGAACAGAAACAAGAGAGTCGTCAGTAAAAGAGGTGAATTTAAGAAAAGATTAAACTGAGACTTGACTTTATTTCTTTATTTCTCTTTTTGTATTTACCTGTTGAGTTGTGATTTTCTTCAGCCTGGAGTCCTGTAGAAACACAAATATGTATTGTTTTAAGTATATTTGTGGAGACGTGACGGAGCCGCTGGCGCGGTGCCTTGAGACCGGCCGTCGGTCATGTGAGATAAAAGCTGTTAATATGTCACTTTATTTAGTTTTAATATGCCATGTAGCGACCCTGCAGGACTAACATAGGAGAGACACTTGGGGAGTTCATGGGGGGGAGATGTTGCCCTAGTTAAGCTGGATAGGTCAGGTTCATTAAGAGGGGAGGGGCAGCAGGAGCACGCCACGTATGTTACGGAGTTTAGCTGATTAGCTAGTTTATGCTACCAGCCTTTTGTTGTTTTGGGCACTCTTCCAACCCCGGGGTTAGCCTGTATCATAGGGTAATAAAACCCGGTTCTCCGGTTAAACTTCAGCCACCTTGTCCTCATCATTTAGCTAGCTAGCCGTGCTACGGAGCCGCGAGCGCTACAGTGGTGTCAGAAGGGGGATTCCCCGCCCCCACTCCCCGCACTACAGCTGGCTACCACCGCTAGCTACCGCCGGAGGAACGGGATGGCTGAACAGATGGAAAAGTCGGACTTCTACGCCCCGGAAACACCAATGAGAGAGCCAACAGATGATGGCCCGGTTGTAAGGAGAAAAGTGGTGAAGATAACTCACTCACCTCGCTACACTGCTGACTGACGTCCCTGCTGTGATGGAAAACAGTCCGTTCCAGTTGGCCGCAAATCCCGGACCATGCTCTGGAGGAGCAAATGTAAACAATGCAGCCGCATGCAGACCGCGCATCGGCCAATCAGAAAGCGATGACGTCACCACTCTGACGGCTCCCGAAGGTAAAAGAGGTGGCCAACCAAAGTCTATCCCAGAGTTAGAGAAAGACATTACAGCTACAATTGAGGAAGGCTTTATGCAGAGAATGAGCACTGCAATGGAGCGTGCTTTTGGACATTTCCTGAATAATTCTAGAGGCAGCCTTATGTCCAGGATGGGAGGAGAACCAAAGAGTCGTGTGACTAGTCCTCTCGAGTCAGAGAGCCATGCTAACCCGGCTAACACAAATAATGCATATGTGGGCACCAACCAAGCCCGTACCAAAACTGTCAGAGCCAAGGATGAGTATACTACTGTTGCTAACATCCGTGACGCTAATGTTCCTGTTGACGTTCCGGGTTCAAAAACTACCCAACCTCCCGGTGAGGGCGCCACTGTGGATACCCACCCTGTGGGGAGACTTGGCAAGTGTAGCTCCCTTACCTCGGCTTCAGTTACTTCGCCTGCTGCCGTCAACCAGCCAGTTGACCTGATACCTGCTCTGACTACTGCGCTTACTACGGCCTTGATGAGTGTTAAAGAAATGGCCCCGGCCCCATCCCTCAGAGACAGCCTCCTGAGCGTTGGGCGCTATGATGGACTCACTTCATGGGAGACGTACTGGGCTCAATTCTGTCTTCTAGCAACAGCCAATGGCTGGTCCCCTGAAAAGAGAGCTGTCCATTTAATCTCGGCATTAGAGGGTGAGGCTAGGAAAGTACTGCTGGATGTGACTGTGGCCGACCTGGAGAACCCACAAGCTATATCTAGGGCCCTGGAGAGACGCTTTGGGAACACCACCCCCGCAGTTGTGATGCGGCAGAGGTTCAACGAACGAGTGCGGGCACCTGGAGAAAAGCTGGGAGTGTTTGCGGCAGAGCTGCGCTACCTCGCCCAAAGAGGATTCCCTGATTTTGATGATGCAACACGCTTGGTGCTAACCAAGGAGGCATTCATTCGTGGCCTTCTACCCCTCCCATTACGGCAACAGATCCGGCTGGCTGACCCTCAGACCCTGGAAGCAGCTCTAGAGAAAGCACTGGCAGTGGAAGACATCCTCATAGAGGGTTTCGAGCCTCACCCCAGACAGGTGTCGACACGCCCCAAGACTCAAGCCTTTCAGCTTCCTGGACCAACCTCCGTGCCGATGGGCCCAGGACGCCCACCAATGTCACCAGAAGATCGACGGAGCCAAATCTGCTGGAGGTGCAACCAGGGAGGCCACTCACGGCGCTTTTGTCCAGTCCCTGATTCCGCCTTGGGTGCATCGGCGCCGGGAAACGCTCGAGGCTCGGTTTAGAGGGGAGCGACCCGAGCCACCCTTCACTCCCCACAGGTTGTGACACTCAACCGGTGATAAAAGCGCTCCACCTCCCTGTCACTCACGCCCTTTTCCCCCCTAACACATCCAACACTGATGGCTGCCGAGTACCCGCCTTGGTTAATGGTCGGTTGACTCACGCCCTGCTCGACACAGGCTCGACTGCAACTCTCCTTCACCCTGATCTCCTGCCGACTGGAACTCAGCCCCAAGCCACCAATCTTCCGCTAATTACAGTCACCGGGGGAGAAGCTCCCATGCTGGGGAGGTGTGAAACACAGATACAATTGGGGGCCTATTCAGTCTGCCAGCCAGTCTGGGTCGCCGAAGTTAAAGAGGACTGTTTAATTGGACTAGACTTTCTGCGTAGTGCAAAGGCAGTACTGGACTTCAACAAACGGACCATTACGTTCCCGGACGGGACGTCCATCCCCTTTCTGAACGATTCCCTCATTCCTGAAATGACTGAGAAGGTAGTTGGGGACGACGGAATGGAATGGGACCCACCATGTTCTCCTGAACCTCCTCAGTGGGAGGCCCCTTTCACAGAAAGCCTTTTGCCACTGTCCGAAGACAACCTCACAACCACAGACACAGCGGTTCACACCAAGCCACATTTACCTGCAGTCGTACAGGCCGCAACTGTGGCCCCCATGTCTGAGAAAGAGTCAGTGGCCATTACGACTGTCAAAGACCTGTGGGAGAAGAATCGTGAGGGTCTGCACTCGGAGCAGCAGCATAGGCTCTGGAACCTCCTTCATGAGTATCGACACAGTTTCTCCACCAACCCAAACGATGTGGGTCGCACACACTTGGTACAGCACTCCATCAATACTGGGGATGCACAGCCAATCCGCCAGCGGCCTAGGCGACTTCCCTATGCCCGCCAAGCTGCAGCGAACCAGATGCTACAAGAGATGAAGGATGCTGGCATTATCGAGCCATCAGAAAGTCCGTGGGTGTCACCAGTCGTTATGGCCCCTAGGAAGGATGGGAAATTGAGGTTTTGTGTCGACTTCCGACCCCTGAATGACAAAACAGTGAAAGACTCCTATCCACTGCCGCGGATAGACGAGTCTCTGGACTATGTGGCTGGCTCAGCATGGTTTTCGTCGTTGGACCTCCGGAGTGGATATTGGCAGGTGGCCATGGCTCCAGAGGACAAGGCCAAGACCGCCTTTACCATGGGACGTGGCCTGTGGCAGTTCACCACCATGCCGTTCGGGCTGTGCAACGCGCCAGCAACATTCGAGAGGCTGATGGAAAAGGTCCTTGTTGGTGTGCCCCCCGAGCGCTGCCTCGTCTACCTCGATGATCTCCTTGTCCATGGGCCCAGTTTTGATGCTGCACTCGAGAGCCTAGGAGAGGTACTGGAGCGGATCAAGTGTGCGGGCCTGAAGCTTCATCCCGGGAAGTGCCGCCTTCTGCAGCGGGAGGTCTCCTTTCTGGGTCACAGAGTCAGTGGAGCTGGCATTATGACAGAGCCTGACAAGGTGGCGGCTGTCCGAGACTGGCCTACCCCCACTGATGTCCACCGGCTGAGATCCTTCTTAGGATTAGCGTCCTACTACAGGCGGTTTGTGGCTGGATTCTCTACTGTGGCTGCGCCCATGTTCAACTTACTGCGCAAGGACACACCCTACAAGTGGGGACCAGATCAGGATGCGGCCTTCCACCAGCTGAAGCAGGCCTTATGTAAAGACCCGGTGCTGGTTGCACCCGACCCAGAGCTGCCATTTATCCTTGACACAGATGCCAGCGACACGGGCCTTGGCGCTGTACTCTCGCAGCTGACCCCGGAGGGCGAGCGTGTTGTTGCTTACCATAGCCGCACCCTCGATAAGCCAGAGAAGAACTACTGTGTCACTCGCAGAGAACTGTTAGTGGTGATTGACGCAGTGAACCATTTCAAACACATCCTCTGTGGTCTTCCGTTCACCATCCGTACGGATCACGCTGCCTTGAAGTGGCTCATGTCATTCAAAGAGCCGGAAGGGCAAGTAGCCAGATGGATCGAACAACTCCAGGCCTTTCAGTTCACCATACAGCACAGAGCTGGTGAAAGCCACACAAATGCAGACAGTCTCTCCCGTCGACCGTGTGCCCCGGGCTGTCACCACTGCAACCAGGCCGAAGAACGTGAAGCGGCAAACCTACACACTGGAAAGGTGATCTGTCGGGCTCTGTTACCCGACAATGAGAGAGGGTGGAGAGAACTGCAGCTCGAGGACCCTGATCTTGAAATGGTCATAACGTGGCTGGAGAAAGACATCCGGCCACCCTGGGATGATGTGGTTGCCCAGTCTGCCACTGTCAGAGGACTCTGGTCTCAATGGCCTGGAGTGGAACTGCAGGAAGGAGTCCTGAAGAGGTGCTGGCGTGAGCCCGCCACCGGAGAGCCACGATGGCAAGTGGTTGTACCCAAAAATCTCTGCAAGGGAGTTCTTTAGATGCATCATGGATCCCCTGGAGTTGGTCACTTTGGAGTGACAAAGACATTGAGACGGCTGAGACAGACATTCTATTGGGGCCAGAGCAGGAGGGATGTTGAGGACTACTGCCGCCGCTGCGATGCCTGTACTGCCCGTAAAGGCCCCCAAGGTCAGTCTCGCGCACCCTTACAGCAGCATCGTGTAGGGGCACCAATGGACAGAGTGGCAGTCGATGTGTTGGGACCACTACCCCGTACCAGTAGAGGGAACCGGTACGTGCTCGTCGCCATTGACTACTTTACAAAGTGGCCCGAAGCCTACCCCCTTCCTGACCAAGAGGCGACGACCGTGGCTGAGGCCTTGGTGCAAGGAATGTTCAGCCGCTTTGGAACGCCCTCACTGCTCCACTCGGACCAAGGGCGGAACTTTGAATCACAGGTGTTCACTGCGATGTGTAGCCAGCTCGGCATCCAGAAGACAAGGACCACCCCGCTTCATCCACAAAGCGACGGATTAGTGGAACGGTTCATGCGGACCTTGAGTGCCCAGCTGGCCCTCACCACTGCCCCAGACCAGGGTGATTGGGACCTACAGATACCCCTCATCCTCATGGCATGCCGCAGTGCAGTCCAGGAATCCACCGGCTGTACTCCTGCATTGTTGATGTTGGGCAGGGAGCTAAGAACGCCACCCGAGCTGGCCTATGGTCGACCGCCCGATGCACCGGACGCCATGGCTGGGCCAGAATATGCCAGCCAGTTACAGGACCGATTGGAAACGGCCCACAGCTTTGCCCGGCATCAATTACAACAGGCCGGGGTCCGTCAAAAACGCGGCTATGACGCCCATGTCAAAGGTCAGGACTTCCAGGCTGGGGACCTTGCCTGGGTGTATGGACCCAAGAGAGTGAAGGGCCGCTGCCCCAAGTTGGACAGTGCATGGATTGGTCCCTGCTACGTGGTCGAGAGAGTGGGGCAGGTTGTCTATCGTGTCAAACTGGCACCCAGAGGACGCACAGTGGTACTGCACCGGGACAGGATGGCACCGTACCGGGGAGACCAGCAGCCAGCCTTCCCAGGGACACCTACCAGAGCGCAAGCCAGGCCACCTCGCCGCCGGAGAGACCCACCCATGCAGCAGCAGGATGTTCTTCAAGAAGAAGTGGTGACACCGCTTGGTGCCGTAGTGCCAAGGAATGCCTCTGCCACACCCAGAGCTCCTCTGGGGGATCATGGAGTCCGGAGGTCGCAGAGGGAACGGCGATTGCCAGGTCGCTTTCAAGACTTTGCTCTTCCTCGGGGACGAGGAATTAGAGGGGGGGGGCCATGTAGCGACCCTGCAGGACTAACATAAGAGAGACACTTGGGGAGTTCATGGGGGGTAGATGTTGCCCTAGTTAAGCTGGATAGGTCAGGTTCATTAAGAGGGGAGGGCGCAGAGAGAGCAAAGGAGTGTGGGAGAAGGAGGAGGGGCAGAAGAAGAAAGGCAGCAGGAGCACGCCACGTATGTTACGGAGTTTAGCTGATTAGCTAGTTTAGGCTACCACCCTTTTGTTGTTTTGGGCACTCTTCCAACCCCGGGGTTAGCCTGTATCATAGGGTAATAAAACCCGGTTCTCCGGTTAAACTTCAGCCACCTTGTCCTCATCATTTAGCTAGCTAGCCAGCCGTGCTACGGAGCCGCGAGCGCTACAGTACTAATGCGAGAAAGTAAACTTAGATTCCCAATATGTGTTCAGTTTATCCAAATAACGGCTGTTTGGAAATGTCTTGCAACGGTTTTGGAGGTGTGACGGAGCCGCTTACAGGGTGCCTTGAGACCGGCCCGGCCGTCAGTCATGTGACACGTTTTGCTTGAGTATACTTCAGTGTTTACAGTCTGCAAACTTAATCCTTCATTTAGTCGGCAGTACGCAGAACAATAAGTGAATCTTTCAGTATTTCACGATTGTGGATTCAGTACATAGCGGTGCTAATTTCAGGATCTACTCCAGTCCGCTGAGCACTAATAAAGGCGGTGTGGTAAATTATGTCATGAAAGCAGAATAAAGTGTGTATAAGATTATTATTTATTATTTAAAAAAGTTATATCAAAGAATGTAAACACAAAGGCAAACGGTAACATTTATTCATGCTAAACTTGCAAATAAACACATTTTACTAAAAAGTGTTTAGTATTTCTCAATTCTCAGTGACTTCAAGAATAACAAGTTGAAGTTATAAAAAAAATTAAAATGCTGCATGTTATATAAATAATTTGTTATTTATGGCCAGTTGCCTTTTTATTTCTCAGAAACTTGCCAATTTCACAAATAAATTGTGCACAAAACAACACTGCAAAACTGGTATTTTGTGTGATTCTTCAACTAATCACACAATAATGCTTGTCACAACTTTGACTTGATGTGTATTATCCATCAGTAGCAATATCTAGGTTGTTTTATAGAAAAAAAATACAAAAAATTGTCCCATTTGCATCACGTGACGGACACGGGTGTTGTAGTACCGCCGTTTGGCCACTACAAACCAACGACGGTACGTTTTTTTTTACAATTTTCGTATGCTATTTCATTATTAAATTCACTTTGATTCACCATCAATTTTCATAAAACTGCCAATATTCAGTCTTTCTAGTTCATTGCGCTGGTTAGCATTATAGCGAGGCTAATGTTAGCGTTTAGCAGACGCCTGGAACGTCTGGAAGGGTATAGCCAAACAGAGGCAGAGTAGGGGCGGGCATACTGAGTCGGCACGCCCAGCGAGTCATGAAATCTCCCATAGAAATATATACATAGATGCTGCATTGGACGCTTCAGCCCATTGCAGCGATACGTCAACGTGGGCACCATATTGGACCAGGCAAGACTGGCCTGTAACCCTGTACTAGGGAACGGGGGAGCTGCCGTTTTTCTGGATAAAAAGCACTATAACGTCTACATTCCTCAACCGATTTCAACAAGTCGGTAAGCCAATTGGACAGAGGCTATATTGTTAACATCTCTATGTTTGGGGAGCTGGACTTTGACTATGTTGGTGCCTTGGCCTCCAGGAACTAGCCCTGTAGCTTTCAGCCTCCTTCCCCAAGGCACTTTGTAGATATGGCCTCTGTCCACTCGGCATACCCGAGGCCCTGCAGTATGGTATGGGAAGTGGACAAATCAAGTCCACTTCCCATACCTTACTGCAGAGCTTCAGGTATGCCGAGTGGACCTTGTCCAATGGCAATACCTCGGCCAATCGTAGCGACTTGGAATTGGATTTCTGTCTCTCAGAGTGTTTTGAGCCATTTTATCAAATTTCTCTGATTTACTTCAAACTTGGCACACGGGAAGCTCCGCCTGCAGGAAAGGAAAAAATCAATGGTTTTGGAAATATAAACACCGAAAATGTCAATATTAATGTATTGCCAGTGGACACGTTGACCTTTCTTGACCTTTAACCAATTAAGGCCATATTTTGGGCGTCGTCCGATGGCAATACCCGAGTGATTAAGGTATTGCCTTTGGACAACCCCGTCCAATGGCAATACCTAAAGAGCCTGCCATCTGGTGGACAGATGAAGGGTTGCGCTGAGAGCGCAGACAATTCGGGAAAACTTTGTAATATCATAACTCCGCGGGGGAAAGGGCCAGAGCTCCAGTTTTCGGCCCATGGAGCGAGGCTTCTGTATGTAGACATATCCAGGGGGAGTTGCTTGATTAAATGCCATGAAATCCTGCTGATTTTGCCAAGTCTCAGTTAGGCAGAGAAAGTTGATTTTCCTGCCAATGATGATATCATGGATGAGGAGTGCTTTATTGTTAATTTAGCGAGCATTCTGCAGCATAAATGTTGCACTGTTGTTAGTGAATGCTGGGGAATTTAGAGCCCTTTCCCTGATTTTTAGGACCCCGTCTATGTACGTATGTCTGTATACATGTCTATGTATATATGTCTCTATATATACGTATATATATATATATACGTATATATATATATATATATGTCTATGTATACATGTCTTTATATATATATGTCTATATATATGTCTATTATATACATGTCTGAGTATACATGTATATATATATATATATATATACACTCACCGGCCACTTTATTAGGCACACCTGTTCAATTGCTTGTTAACACAAATAGCTAATCAGCCAATCACATGGCAGCAACTCAATGCATTACGTCATCTAGACGTGGTGAAGACGACTTGCTGAAGTTCAAACCGAGCATCAGAATGGGGAAGAAAGGGGATTTAAGTGACTTTGAACGTGGCATGGTTGTTGGTGCCAGACGGGCTGGTCTGAGTATTAAACTGCTGATCTACTGGGATTTTCACGCACAACCATCTCTAGGGTTTACAGAGAATGGTCCCAACAAGAGAACAGATCCAGTGAGCGGCAGTTGTGTGGACGAAAATGCCTTGTTGATGTCAGAGGTCAGAGGAGAATGGGCAGAGTGGTTGGAGATGATAGAAAGGCAACAGTAACTCAAATAACCACTCGTTACAACCAAGGTATGCAGAATACCATCTCTGAACGCACAACACGTCAAACCTTGAAGCAGAAGACCACCCGGTACTAGCAAGGTGTACCTAATAAAGTGGCCGGTGAGTGTATATATTATTGTAAATCAATTAACAACACAAAACAATGACAGATATTGTCCAGAATATTGTACTTATTTTCATTATGAAGTAGAAATGTATAAAGAAAAGAAAACAGAAATAAATAAGTTTGGGGAAATAAATAGGGAAGAAATTGCAAAGGGAAAATAAATAAATAAATACAATTTAATAATTTATAAATTAATTTATTAATTTAAAATAAATAGAAAATAAATAAATAAATTTAAATGTTAATGAAATGAATACATAAATACTACGGCTGTCAATCAATTAAAATAGTTAATCATGATTAATCACACATTTTTATATATCTGTGTTTTAAACTTGGGTCTCTTAAATATTCAGTCTTTATTTTATTTATCCTATTTCAACACTTTTAATGGTTCTTTTGTGTAAATTGTTTTAAGGTTGTATTATGATTGTTTTAACGTTTATGTGAAGCATATAGTGCGCTATAAGTGTTCTATATGAATAGAATTCATTATTATTGTTATTATAACGGTGGCCTTATAAAATTATTTCTGGGGCCGGATCTGGCCCTGAAGCCAGTAGTCTGGGTTAAACTGTCACAGAGAGAACGGGAACGCGCTGCGTGCATTTTACTGACATTAAGCGTCATGATTTCTGGATTTCCTGTTAACTGATCGCTGATATTTTGATGCTTCCAAGTTGCCTGAAGTTTGTTTAAATCAACGGGTTTTTATCAACTGATAAGAGGTCACCTCAGCTGAACGATTAGACGTCACTGGAGAAGATGATCTGGCCTGATGTTTTTTACAGAGGTGTAGAACCGCTGGAAAGGGTGGACCCCACAAGGGAGGAAAACAAGTGTGTGTGTGTGTGTGTGTGTGTGTGTGTGTGTGTGTGTGTGTGTGTGTGTGTGTGTGTGTGTGTGTGTGTGTGTGTGTTGAATGCAATAAGAAAAGTGCTGATATAGAATATTAAAGGCAGAGTTCAACATTGTATTAGTAGTGTAGTATGAGGTTGTATTACTAGTATAGTATGAGGTTGTATTACTAGTATAGTATAATATGAGGGTGTGTGTGTGATCAGGTGGTTCACTGATTTAAAGATCAATATAAAGGTGTGAATAAGAACACATGATGTTTAAAGCAGAGTCCTACCTGAGCTCCACAGCAGCAGCAGCAGCAGCAGCACCAACAGGTGATCCATGACGTCCAGGTAGACCGTCTCTCTGCTCTGTGTGTGCTGTCCTCATTGGAAGAGCTGCAGCTTCACTCATCATTTACTCTTCTTTAGTTTTACACATGATATTTATCCTCCTCTGACCTGCGTGTCTGAGGAACTGATGTGTTGATAAGAAGCTGTTGACAGATTACTAATTATAGCACTGTGGTTTTCTGTTACCGTGACAACCAGGGCAGGCTGAGATGCTGCGGTCTGATTAATGCTGTCAGAGTGTTCTTATCATTTCCTGTTAAATGTGTTGACCACAGCAGAGAGTCGTTCAGAGCAGACTGAACTACAGCTGCAACTAACCGTTATATTAATAGTTGATGAACCTGTCCGTTCTGTTATTCATGGAATCAATCAGTGAGGAAGGGAAACATCAGGAAACAGTGAAACATGTGCAGCACAGTCTGTCAGAGTCTAAGGTGACGTCTTTAAATGTCTTGTTTAGTCCGTCCAACAGTCCAAAAGTCTCTTCAGAGCTGTCGATTCCTGTTGGAGCGTCCCTAAAACTGTTAGCTGTAAAACGATGCTGAGATACGACATGGTGCAGGAGGATATTTTAGTGTTTCAGTGGGTCTGGAGCTGTGAATAAAAACTTGATGTGTGTGTGTGTGATCAGGTCAGGACCGGCTCTGTATGCAAACCTTTTAGAAAAAAAGAAAACGTGGGTGGCCGGCCACATGAACTGAGACATTTCCTGATCTAAACTAACTATTAGCTAATATTGGAGAGAATTGTATGTAGGCCGCATCACTGAGTAAATCTCTCTCAGTTTACATGTCTATGTGTTTAGAAGGAGAAAGAGAGCATGCTAGACCCGGCAGCTCACGGTTTTGTTCCCATAGTCCAAAGGTACTCGGTCTGAAGATACCCGAGGGCCGAGCACCAAAGCAGCAATGAAACAGACCAACGTTTCGTATGCTATTTCATTATTAAAGTCACTTTGATTCAACATCAATTTTCATAAAACTGCCAATATTCGTGCCTTTCTAGTTCATTGCTCTGGTTAGCATTATACAAACGTTAAAACAATGTTCATAGTGTGTGAGAAAAGAATCTTTTATAGATGTTAGTGTTTAGCAGACGTCTGGAAGGTGTCACAGCCCGGCTCTAGAGCTGTGACCAAAACGGGAGACACGCAGGTATACTGAATACATAAAGAGATTTATTAACCTAAAACTGTAAAAAGTCAAAAGAATGTCTGGGAGGAGTCTGTAGAGTCAGTAGTGTAGGGAGGGGATGTGTGAAATTGTGCTGCATGGATGTTGTGCTGTAAAACAAAGACAAAGAACCAAAACCATTTAACAAAGGTGAAATGTGCAAGGAGGTCTGCCGGACCCAGACTGCTGCAGGCTCTGGCTTTAAGCAGGTAGCACACCTGGCCCAGGTGTGTCTCATGCTGCTGATTAGCCTCATCATCAGGTCTGCAGCCCTGATGAGAGAAAGCAAACACAGTACAAGATCCAAACACAGAGGGGCCGTCACAAAGGGTATAGCCAAACAGAGGCAGAGTAGGGGCGGGCACACTGGGTCGGCTCGCCCAGCGAGTCATGAAATCTCCCATAGAACTATATACATAGACGCCGCATTGGACGCTTCAGGCCGTTGCGGCGATACGTCAACGTGGCGCCTTTATGGACCTGGCCAGACTGGGCTGTAACCCTGTACTAGTGAACGGGGGAGCTGCCGTTTTTCTGGATAAAAAGCACTATAACGTCTACATTCCTCAACCGATTTCAACCAGTCGTTATTATATTAAAGGGTTTATGATGTACGAGGAGTAGAAAAATAAAGTTTAGTCTCCAGTTACTTAGAATCTGGATAGTTCATCTCTAATCGCTGCTAGACGCTCAGGAGACGAGTGTGTACCGTAGGCTGACATGAACTGAATTACTGACCTGATAGAAAATAATTCATTTATCAGAAGGAACTGTTAAAACTCACGTTTGTCCAGTATGGCTTTGACTTATTTTCCCTCTTTAAGGTTAATACTTGTAGAGATATCCCTGTATAATATGATATAATGAAGTCTAATGTAATATAATATAATATAATA
Source organism: Sebastes fasciatus (assembly GCF_043250625.1). Classification (NCBI taxonomy): domain Eukaryota; kingdom Metazoa; phylum Chordata; class Actinopteri; order Perciformes; family Sebastidae; genus Sebastes; species Sebastes fasciatus. The sequence continues at coordinate 2,036,489 of NC_133817.1, read as the reverse complement.
TAATGTAATATAATGAAATGTCATCCTCCGTTTCAGCAATCATGCTTTCAATCTATAGGCTACCTCTAACACTGCTACTTATTGTGTTTGAGTCTCTTTGTGGTTGTTTTGAGTCTCTTTGTGGTTGTTTTGAGTCTCTTTGTGGTTGTTTTGAGTCTCTTTGTGGTTGTTTTGAGTCTCTTTGTGGTTGTTTTGAGTCTCTTTGAGGTTGTTTTGAGTCTCTTTGTCGCAGCCTTTGCGTTTGTTAAATTCTGTCCATTAAAGATGATCTTTACAGACTGTGAACTCTAGTAGTAGTCGTTAACTCCTCTGAGCTGCATTTCTGTGGAACTGATGTGTTGATAAGAAGCTGTTGACAGATTACTAATTATAGCACTGTGGTTTCTGTTACCGTTACAACCAGGGCAGGCTGAGATGCTGCGGTCAGATTAATGCTGTCAGAGTGTTCTTATCGTTTCCAGGTTAAATAAGTCGACCACAGCAGAGAGTCGTTCAGAGCAGACTGAACTACAGCTGCAACTAACCGTTATACCAATAGTTGATGAACCTGTCCGTTCTGTTATTCATGGAATCAATCAGTGAGGAAGGGAAACATCAGGAAACAGTGAAACATGTGCAGCACAGTCTGTCAGAGTCTAAGGTGACGTCTTTAAATGTCTTGTTTTGTCCGTCCAACAGTCCAAAAGTCTCTTCAGAGCTGTCGATTCCTGTTGGAGCGTCCCTAAAATGTAAAGACCAGTTGAAGCGGACCCAGATGCAGACACAGGAGGCAGATGAAAAATTAACAAAAAGGCTTTATTGCCAAAAATTGTGCAGATGAAATGATCAAGGCAGAAAGGGGGCTGGGGTTAAACCAGGCAGGCAGATATTGTAGAGGGCAGGTGTAACCCAGGTCACAAAGAGTTAACACACGGAGGTGTCTTAGCCAATCAGAGCGCAGGTTAAGACAGTATACCCTACTCAAACGCTAGAGGACACTGTCGGGAGAGGACCTGCCGCTGAACGGTAAAAATAAAGCTCAGATAAAGTTGTAAACACAATATAACGTCGTCAAATCATAATGGTAACAGTCTGTACTCTGTTATAAGCTCATAGATGTGTGTGTGAGAGAGGCCCTGCTCACTGAAAGCTGCTGAGCGACACAGAGAAACTCCCGACTCGGTGAGTCGCTGTAATAAATAAGAGCTGCGTCACGATGTGCTGAGCTGACAAGTTCAAGTGGAAAGGCCCAGAGTTAACAGACTTAGCATTAAGCTATGAACAGTGCATTTAACTAACTGTTGTAGAGCTCAACTCAATGAAAGCTGCACTGGGAAGAATATAAAACGTCACAAAGAGTGTTTAGTTGCTCAATGTTTTCTCTGGCTAGTAAAGCTACTGAACGGTTTAATACTGAAGCAACATGAGTTATGGTTTGTCAGGTGTTTTATTTCATGGTATAGTGAATTTGATTTAAATAAAAAGACAGACAGAAGAAGGCAATAGTAATGTGTCAGGTTTACACTATCATTTATAATTCATGTAACATTATTTGCTTTAATTTAAAAAGTATGTTAAGTTAAGATAGTCTCATTTTAACACAGTTTCATTTGTAACTCATGTACTGTGAAGGTTATTTATAATATGTTGATTGTAAAATCTACATTATATGAATATGTGTTGTAGAAGTTAAAGGAATTATTAATTCCTGATGAATCAGAAATGCAGTTGATTCATGAACCATTCTGGCCATGTCAATAACTGCAGGTCAGGTTTGTTTGGAGTGATTCAAAGTTGATGGCGAGCTAACCCAGACGAGACCTCTAGATCCTGGATTGAAGATCCCTGAGCCAAGAGCTGTCAACCTTACCCCTCTTCTGCCATGGCGGTAGGGTTAACATCACAACCTGTACAAGGCTACACCACCCTTTACACTCAACTCCCAGCATCGTGCACAACCTCAAACCCCAGACTCTGACTTAACCCCTTTTTTTGACTTGACTTGGAAAACATTTACCCTCTTCATGCTCCCTGAAACACATTCCCTGTGCCGGTGAAAGGACTGAGTGTTAACCATCACACTGGTTAAAGTGAATGGACTGAATATTCATATTATGGATATGGTGTATTGTGATGCCTTGGTAACGATGTCTATTACTGGAACAGTTGATATAGAATTATTGTAAGTGTTCAACAAAAGCGTGGACTCAAATGCAGACAAGTCTTTTAAAAGGTGTAACAAATATAATATATTACAATAATATTAAAAGGAACTGTGAACAGGGCTGGGGTTCCTGGAGGTCCGAAACGTGGCAGTAATAGAGTCAATACTGAACTCACGGAACGGGGGGCACGGGGAGGGGGTGTCCAGGAATCCTTCCAGAGGAACAGATGAAACCACTTGAGCTCCGAGAGGTGGAATGACGTCGGAGAGTGAACAGGCATGGTAGTAACTAAGGTAAGGATCCAGGTCGAGGAGTGAGCAGGCAGGTTGGAACCAGGAAGCAGCAACAGCTGACGGCTGAACAGAGACCAAAACAGCATGAATCCAAAAATCCAAAAACGAGCATGAGCAAAGTCAAGAAGCAAAATACAAGGAGAGCCTGAATACGTCATGCACCACTGAGGGCGACAGAACGATCTGGCAATGACTGGCAGGAAGACCGGGGTAGATATACTGCAGGTGTGTGTGTGATAGGTTGATTGCTGTCAGCTGCTCCAGCAGTGCCCGCCCAGGAGAAGGAGGAGGAGGAGGAAGGCCACACCTCCCAACACACTGACAGACTAAACAAACAGGGAAAAACACACAGGAGACAAAAGGGCAGGGAAACAGAGGAAACACAAGGAAAGACAGACTGCCAAAGTGATATCATGACAGTAAGGTTGAAACAAGCTGAGAAGTGCTAATATTGAAGCGGGTTATTGTTTTAATATTGTTACTCATTGAATGTTGGATCCAAATATTGAGAATTGAGATTTTGAGATATTGATATTAGGGTGCACCCAGTCAGAGAACATAGTGGGTAAAACTCAGTGGTTCAAACCCAGAGTGTGACAAAAGAAAGATTTTGTTGCTGAGTTGAAACTGAAGCATCTTTGTGCAATTGATCTCTTTACTGAACTCATGGGTAATCATTTTGTTTGTTTGTTATTTTCTAAAATACAAGGTACCAGTTTATAGCTTTTTGTCTATTGTGGTCTTTTGATATTGCAAATAACTTTTTCTGCCTCCTGTTCGAGTTTGGTATCTTCTGATTCTAGTCCAGTATAATTATAGTGATAGGAGCTGTGTGCTACACAGGCAGCGCACCACTTGGGTTGAATCAACGAACTGGCGACGAGGGTCTGAGATGTCCGGGTATAAGTGGTGCGTTGATCATCTGATTACTACTCTCCTGAGAGAACGGCAGAACTGAGCCCAAAACAAAGGAATCCAAGGAACCAGTATCCCTCAAGATTTTAACTGGCACTCTTGCAGGACACCCTACCAACCACAAAAACCCAGCAGACACAAACGGAAGGTAATCTGAAAGCTTACCCCGAGTACCTGCTTTCACATCTACCCGGCCGCAAGACAAAGAAGAACTCGGCACCGTACGAATAGATGCGGTCAGCGCGGTAGATCTAACATTCACATCTCTATTACGCTTGTTCTTTACCCTAAGCGCAGGACATTCAGCTTCCCAGTGCCCCTTTTCCTTACAATAATTACATACTTCAGCATCTGATTGTCCCCCTGACAACCGTTCTGGCCTAGCAGCCCAGTCATCTGACCACTTCCCTGAACGCACTTTAATATCATCATAGACATCATAGACATGGGACACAAAGTCAACCTTGTGCGTCAGGACATACTCATCTGCAAGCGCAGCAGCCTCGGCAGCAGTTTTGACTTTACGTTCATTAATGTAGGTAGCCACATTGCTCGGCAGAGAATTTTTAAACTGCTCCAAGACCATCAAATTGTTATCAAAAGTTTTGACTTCAAGAGCCGTACACCACCGATTAAAGTGAGTACCCAACTCACTGGCAAACTCCATATGTGTCTACTTATCTGACTTTTCCCACGTTCTGAACCTCTGTCTTTAAGCTTCTGGCACCAACTCGTATGCTTTTAACACAGCAGCCTTGACTGAAGAGTAATTTTGGCTTTCACCTACAGGAAGGGAACAATACGCTACTTGAGCCTTGCCGGTTAAGACACATTGCAGCAGCAGCGTACGCTCAGAATCAGGCCAATTTCTACTGTCAGCTACCCGCTCAAACAGCAACAAAAAGGTATCAGGATCACTCTCACAAAACCTGGGAAGCAGGCGCAAATTGCCAGCCACATCAAACCGTGAACACTCTGAAGACACAGGAGCAACATTGAAAACAGAGTCCGCTGTGACCCGACCATCCCGAATCAAACTTAGCTTGTACTGTTCCAACTCAATGGTTCTAAGTTCTGTCTCGTGCTTAACCTTTTCTACAGCCAATTTCTCCCTTTCAACTTGCTGCTGAAGCCTACCATGCTCTAACTGTAACAACAGCACTTCCTTTTGCTGCTCAAAAGTTACGCCAGGACTTAGACCAGCAACACCAGGAGCAGACAACTCAGCTTGTGGCGGTACTGAGTTCCCCAGACTTTAGTTGTTCAGTCAGAAGACTGAAAAACAGTTCCCATCCACATAATAATATAAAATAACATGCCTTCTTAATAATAATAATGAACAAATGCCTCTATATTAACAAACAATTAAGGAAACTGAAATATTGGTTTGTGGTTTTCCTTTTACCCTCCTTTAAAGTTTTCCCAAATAAAATACACTAAAAGAAATGGGTATAAAGGGTTTCATTGAAAATCAACAAATGAATAGAATACAAAAATACAGCCTGCAGGCGTTAGGCTATCGTAAGGCAAGCCAGCTGTTGCACAAATAGCACCTAATCGTCCCAGTGCAGGTAACCCAATTGGTTGGCACTTAACTTGTTTCCCCAACTAGGAGTCGACACTCTCAACAAACAAAACACAAAGATCACAGAATCCCAAAAGGGCCCAAAACAGACCAGCGTTTCTGGTAAAGCTGATAACACATGTTGCATTGAGTGAAGGAGAGATCAGAATGACCCTGGGTGTGCAGTTTCCCTCCTCTTTTAAGCCCTACAGAAAGGGCGTCGTTACACCCTGATTGGCCAAGAGGGGAATGCACCAAGCTGCTCTCAACTATCATTTAAGAGCCAGTCCCCACACCCTGCAACAGGTGAACTGAATAACCCTCTAATCACTCAGCAACTCAACCAGAAAAACACCAGGGAAAAGGGAAACAACAGCAAACACCAGAGAATTGGCAGCTGCCACAAGCTAAACCTGGAACAGACCTGACAGGATGCACCATGACTTTGAAAACGCCATCCTCAAACAAGTTAGCTCCGTTTGTCACCAGCGTCCACTTCAAAATGCTCTGCAATTTTCAACAGCTGCTCTCGACTACAATGCTCCAAAACCTCCTCTGATGGGGCTTTTAGAAAATCCTCAACACCCGCCATACCCAAACCAGCAGACTTACCTCAATGAGAACGAAACACACTTCTGCTGATCGGTTTGATCTGATACATCAACATTACTGGAGTTTTATACCAGAGTGAAGACAGATCACAGATTAAACGTTTTATTGTTTAGTTGTCTTCTGATTCACCATCTAGTTATAATCTGTGTTAACTGTAGGTGTGAACAGCAGACGGAGCATGTTGATGGTGAAGTGATCCAGCAGCAGGAGGACCTGCAGGATCTCTGCTTCACACACCGTCACTGAAGGAGTCTGACACTGAAAGGGGTTTATAACAGCTGACAACTAACACACCTCAAACAACTTTCTGCATTTATTAGAAAGAGTTTTCTTTTGATGATCTGTTATTTCACTCATTCACTTTTATTAAGGATCCAGTTAAATTCAGAGAGAGAAGGAGAGTTTGTCTTTTACACCTTTTACATCATTTAAGTCATTTCCATTCAGTCACTTGAGGCTGATAATTCCTGAACGTCGGGTTTGATATGAGTTACATCATTTACATTTTCCCTGAAACATTCAGCCTGATACATAACTTCTACTGTCAGAATATCAATAACTACAGATGCTAATAATGAATCAATAATATAAAGATATTGATCCAGTAGAGATGGTTCCTGGTCCTCTAAGCAGGACTCAGTTCACAGTAGAGATGGTTCCTGGTCCTCTAAGCAGGACTCAGTCCACAGTAGAGATGGTTCCTGGTCCTCTAAGCAGGACTCAGTCCACAGTAGAGATGGTTCCTGGTCCTCTAAGCAGGACTCAGTCCACAGTAGAGATGGTTCCTGGTCCTCTAAGCAGGACTCAGTCCTCAGTAGAAATACAGACTGCAGCTGTTATTCATGTGCAGGTGTTTGTTAAACAGATAACAGGCTACAGAGAGAAACACTGCTGCTCTGATAACTCTGTTTCTTTATTAGTATTAGATCAGTTCAGACACAAACTCCATCTAAAGTCTCTACAGCTGTTGAAGCTGACTGACAGCTGATCCAGATGTGATCAGCTGCTGCTGTCATCAGAAACGGACGTCGCTTCACGTGACGCTTAAAAGGAAACGACGTCTCATGTCTCTAAAAACATATTTCCTCGTTTCCTCTCTCCTCGAGTCTTTTCCTCGCCTCCTCTGCTCGCATCTCCCGTGGGCGGGACTAAGACGCGAGGAGAGGAGTCGAGGAGAGGAGTCGAGGAGAGGAGTCAAGCCGTATAAAAGAACAAATGGGAAAGACCCAGAGACTTCTCATCATCAGCCTCCTACACTGAACCTGCAGGGACAAGATAACGGCTCCTCCTGCTGGAGGAACGCAGACATTATATAAAGCTGTTCTGCTGTGTGGATAGTTCAGGACAGTCAATCTTGCTTTTGCAATATTCACATGGACACTAAACCACTTACATTTTTCAATTTCATGACTAAATGATTAAAACAGTCTTGGATGGGGATGTTTGATTTTTCACAACCCTTACAACACCACCACTACACAGCCTCAGACAGACAAACACACTGAACAATACAGTAGAGTGAAGCCCTCTCTGCAGGGCCTTCTGCAGAGAGCTACTGCTTGAACTGCATTAGTTTGACCTTTATCAGGCCCGAGCAGCGACAACGTCGGGCCAGCGAAGGCCCGATTGGAACCTGTAGGAATTATTTTTCTTTTTCTTGAAATGAATCGCCTTTTTGAGGACCTCAACATGCTCAAAACGTTGTTTCACTTGGCACACTTATCGGTGAAACATGTAGTATTTTAAGGGTCTCGGGTGCTCGCTAGCGCCCCCTAGAAAGTTGGAAAAATTGAGCTCCCCGCTCCGAATTCACCTACATGTATGAAATTTGGTAGACAGATGTAACATGTGGAGACACACGAATATGCCATTGTGCCGAAGTCAGACATTTTTAATTTAATGTGCGATTTTCGCCGAATTTTAGCGTAACCCTGCAAACATCCTCAGAGGGAGTTTTTCAAACAACCTTTTTAATTATAATAATTATGATTATTATTATGATTATGTAAGGCAGTAGCCTAAATCAGCCACCAGGTGTCGCTGGTGCGCTGTAATTCCCATCCAGAATTGCACAATAGACATGGTTGTCCCTTACAGGACACCGTAGTTAAAAGTTACGTGGGGACGCCATCTTTTTTCCCGTTTACTTTTCTTTATTACTTCGTAAGGTCAGCGTGGCGGCCCGCATCGTAGTACAATATATTAATTAAAAACACCCTTCCTGTTCATCTTTTTCTACTAAATTTATAATTGAGATGTTGCCTTTCACTTATTATTATTATAGATATGTTTTATATGTAAATAGTGGCCGTAATGTTGGCATTTTACCGTGCAGAGCAGAGCAGCACGGTAAAACCCTAACCCTAACATCTTTGGTGCCGTGACCCGGATTGTGGTGTCCGAGACTGAAGAGAAAGAGAGACTGACGGCATCATCCACAACTGTGCTGCTGCTTTGAACTGTGTTGCCATCTATACGTGGAACTGAGCTGGTATCGCCTGCAAAGCGGTGTTTGCAGGATATTCACCTTTTCCAACGTATCCTTTGAAGACTGTAGTATAACTTGTGTGTTCATGTGAGGACTTTTCATGTTTTTTTTTATAGACTGAACTGCTACTTGAGTGGTATATATATATTCTGTGTGAGACTTTCCATTGAAACATTCTGTGACTAAAGTGTTTATCTCATTCAAATTCTTTGAGTTAGGCAGGGATCTGCATTTAATTCAGGCTTAATGTGAGTTGATATTTGTGTTACACATTTCTGTTTTTCATTACATTTTAGTATTCTAGTAGCACATAACATCAACACACACAACCATCCACTTCAAAGCTTAAGTCTTTGGCATCAATTAATCTGAAAAAAAAAAAAAAAAATGTTGAGTGACTACACAGATTCTCTATCGAAGCTGGAGGGCGCCGCTGCTGTGGCACCAGGCCTCCAATTCCCCCCTGGGCCTTCAACAAACCACACTTATGACTCTCCAAATGAGACACCAACCCACCATATGAGTGAGGGGGCAACAGCTGACAACAACACAGCGAGCCGGCAGCAACCAGTGAGGCCGAAGCCTACCAAATGGTTCAGCAGGTTCACTGGCACTCAATTGCAGTACCCCACTCAAGGCCATCAGACAGGCAGGCAGCCCACTGACTCAGGACTAGGCTCACAGCTTACCCCACCTTCGATGCTGTCACCTTATACTGAGCACCATCATACTCCTGATCATGTGTCTATACCAGGCTTTGGAGCTCCAATGCAGACACCCTTGCCTCGCTTTGCCACCAGCCCAGCCTCGAGACCATGCTACCAGACAGACAGGTCAGATCACAACATACCAAGTACAACTGGTCCAGTAGCCCAGCTGGCTGCGCAGACAACAGTGGTCTCTGCCCCCCCATCCCAAGTTAGCATGCACAGGCCCACAGACGTGCACGGTCCAACAGCAACCCGGCCGCCTCAAAGTCTCCCACGGCCCATCTTCCAGGAGGCACAAACTGTACAGCGCCCCACCCCGTCCCTGCTTCACTACTCCCCCATGAACTGTCCAGCTACCTCCCCTAATCCAACTCAGGTTGTTCAACCTAGCTCCCAGGTCTACACCAGCTATGCACATTCCACTCATGCGCCTCAGGCCCCCATGCCAAGTTTTCAACCACCACATGCAATGAACATTATGAATAATCCCCCTGCTGTGCAGACCCCCCAAGGCTCAGAGTACGGACCAACCTCCCAGCTGCCTATGTCACCAGCTGTTGTTCACTACTCACAGGACCTGGACCGTGGTGAAGCGGCCCCTGTTCTCCCATCTGCCACCGGTGCATGGGGCTCCAACACACCGGTGCCCAGCCCCCTGAATGCAACTTATGCAGTCTTCAATCACACAGCGCCTCCCCACGCCCCTGCTCCAGTACACCTCTGGATGCCTGCTTCAGACCCACAAGTTAGTATGTATCCAAATGCTCTACCACCACCTGCACCACTACCTCCATACTCCACCCCACAAATGCACCCATATCAGTCCGAGCCACCATTAAAGACTCCTGGCAGAGCCATAGCCAACCCAAACCCTCCCCTGGCTGCCTATGGTGGGTTCATGCAGACTCATCAGGTGAAGAATGTCCAAGTCTTCACTGGTAATGCAGATAGCAAGATGCTCGTGGAGGACTGGATCCGTGATGTGCAGTATCTCCTAGAGGCAATAGAGCTCCCCATGCACCTCCGCTTTTCCACTGTTGTGCGACACCTGAGTGGTGAGCCAAGAAAGTTGGTTCTGAACCTACCTCCCCATGACCAAACCCCTGAGAAGGCTTTCGAGGAACTGAGGGCAGAGTACAGTGATGCACAGGGCTCCCTAGATCCACTGGCCGACTTCTATGAACGCAGCCAGAGGCCAGGAGAGTCTCCGTGCTCTTATGCTATAGCATTGGAGGCAACATTGCGAGCTGTGGAAAGCCAAAGAGGGGGCAAGCCTTTCCCTGACCGTGATAATAAACTCACCCGGCAGTTCTTAAGGGGACTTAATGATGAGGAGGTGTATGCAAGGATTTCACCAATGAGGCCCAGGTTTTTGAGCTTCCGAGAACTGCAAGCTGAGCTCAGAAATCTAGCAAAAGAAACAAAGAAGTTCCAGTCACAACACAAGGCAAAGAAAACATATGCCCAAGTGCATGTCACATCCGAGTGTGGTACAAATGTAAAGACAGAAAGGACAAAACATACCTCTGAGTTGTCAGAGCTGACAGAGATGGTCAAGAAATTAGCTCTTAGCCAAGAGGAACAGATAGCCAAGTTGTCTAACCTTGAATCGAGAATGGCTGCTTCACCTCCTGTTCCCCCGCCTAGATTTCGGCCATCTCCTGGAACTACAACCCAGAGCTCCAGCGTTACATGCCACCGGTGTGGAAAGCAAGGACATATGGCTCGGGTCTGCAGAGCGATGTTCCCCGAGTCCAGGCCGGCTTGGGCTGGCCAACCGCAGCCTATGACCCCTGCAGAGGGGAACACATCCCACTCAGCTCAGCATTTAAACGACTAGAGTCCATGGTTACCGGGGCAACCATGGGCAAGCAGCAAGACCCCCCACTGCAGATGAGCACAACGCGTGATGGAGGAGAGGACACCCCCTTGGTGGGTCCCAGAAATGAGGGGGAGGTGGAAGTCAATGGAGAAAAGTGCAGGGCTCTCATCGACTCTGGCGCTCAGATAACCAGCATTACCCATGGCTACTGGTGCAACCACCCTGTCCTTCAAAAACAAAAACTACGGTCCTCTAAAATACCAATAGAGGGTGCAGCAGGTCAGAGTGTATCCTACTATGGTGTCCTGAGCATTAACTTGAAAGTGCTGGGGAAAGTACTAATGTCATTCGTGCCTCCAAGAGCCACCTCCAGGCAGCTTATGGTCAGCAATTTCTTCATCAAGTGAAAGAAAACCATCCAGAGTGGTACACCGCTCTACTTGAAATTGGGAGCACAGAACAAAGTGAGATGGATGATCTGGTGGGTCCTGCTGTATACACTGGCCGGAAAATACGCATTCCTGCAGGAAAAGAGATGGATCTAAGGTGTAAGATCAAAGAAGGCCCACAAAGAAAGACCTATACAACGCTGATAGAAGGCCACCCCTCCCTGCAGCTTCCACAAGACCTCTTGGTGGCAAAAGTTCTGGCTGATGTAAAGCGGGGCTGTGCCCCTGTCAGAGTGATGAACCTGTCCCAGCACACTATTATAATCAAGCCACACACTCACCTGGCCAATGCTTTCCTTGTTGAAAATGTTGTGGAGTTTCCAGACAAAACGCAGGGAGGACAGCATAATGATGGGAGTGAAGAGACATGCTTCAGTCTGGATCAAGTGGTGGCAGACGGGGTGGACTTAAGTGAAGCAGCAGTGGAGAATGAGCACCAACGCTCTCTCCTCCAAGAGCTTGTGGGAAGGAACACAAGTGTGTTCTCCCAGTATCCCATGGACCATGGCCACACAAAAACAGTGACACATGACATTCCACTGGTGGACTCTAAGCCCTTTCGGCTGCCATATCGCAGGATTCCTCCATCGCAGTGGCAGGACGTGAGGAAGCTGTTGACGGAGATGGAGACAGCTGGAGTCATCAGGCCTAGTAAGAGCCCGTATGCTTCACCAGTAGTGATCGTAACCAAGAAGGACGGTTCACTAAGGTTATGCATCGACTACAGAAAGCTGAACTCCTGCAGCACAAGAGACGCATTCCCCCTGCCCAGAATAGAGGAGGCCCTTGAAGCTCTGGGACAAGCAAAATACTTCTCCACACTGGACCTCACGTCTGGTTACTGGCAGGTGGAAGTGGCAGAGCACGACAAGCACAAGACCACGTTCAGCACTCCCATGGGGCTGTTCGAGGCCAACAGAATGCCCTTCGGTCTGCAAAACGCTCCATCCACCTTTCAGAGACTCATGACCTGCTGCTTTGGGGATATGAATTTCACCCATCTCCTGATTTATCTGGACGATCTCATCATTTTCTCCAAAACTTTTGATGAGCATGTGGAGAGGTTGCAGCTCGTGTTTGATCGGCTTAAGGAGCATGGCCTGAAGTTAAAGCCCTCCAAGTGCCAGCTCGTGAGAAAAGAGGTGCACTATCTGGGCCATGTGGTGTCCGCAGAGGGGATCAGGACAGACCCTGAGAAGATCAGCAGAGTAAAGGATTGGGCGAGGCCTACAAATCGGAAGGAAGTGCTGCGGTTCTTGGGATTCGCTGGATATTACAGGCGGTACGTTAGAGACTACTCCGCCTTAGCTGCTCCCTTGTACCGCCTCACCTCTGGTGACCCCAGAAAGAAAAAGAAAGGGGGAAGGAAAAACCCGGGTCCCGACCCACCCTTTTTGTGGACTAATGAGAGTGAACAGGCCTTTCAGTCCCTCAAAGAAAAGCTGACGACTGCTCCAGTGCTGGGCTATCCAGATTACAGCCTGCCTTTTGTGCTCCAGACTGATGCCTCAGGAGAGGGGCTTGGCGCCGTCTTGGTTCAAGTCCAGGCTGGAGAAGAGAGGGTCATAGCCTACGCCAGCAGAGGATTGAGCCCAGCTGAGACGAGGTATCCTGCACACAAACTCGAGTTCCTCGCTCTCAAGTGGGCAGTGACGGATAAGTTCTATGACCATCTCTATGGGCGTAAATTCTCAGTGCTGACGGACAATAACCCCCTTAAATATGTGATGTCCTCAGCGAAGCTGGATGCCACAGGCCAACGGTGGGTGTCTCGGCTGTCTACGTTTGACTTTGACATCCAGTATCGAAGGGGAAAGAGTAATGCAAATGCCGATGCCCTCTCACGTATGTCCAACCAGGAGGTCACCCAGGTCCTGCAAACCTGCCCTCAGCGTGTGAGGGCCAGTGAAAAGGGGCATGAGGACAAACAGCCCACCCCAGAACAGGAAAGCTTCCCAGGCGTGAACAGTGCGGCCTCCGAGGAACCTGAACCACAAGAACCTCGATTGCTCAGGTCAAGTGAGCCCTACAGAGATGTCGGGACGGAGTCCCTGCCTGCCATGACAAAACGAGCTCCGGGCAGGGCAGAAGGAGGATCCTGTCATCGGCCCTGTCTTGCACTTTAAAAGCCTGAACCAAAAACCAAGCCGTGGTGAGAGGATCAGTAGTGGCGAGCAAGTACGGCTTCTCTTAAAGGAGTGGAGGAGGTTAGTGATAAGGGATGGTGTCATGTACCGCCGCATCCAAGATGGCCAAAGGGGAGTAGTGGAGCAGTTAGTATTGCCAGTGAAGCTGCATACATCAGTCAAGGCTGCTCTCCATGATGACTCAGGGCACCTAGGATTGGAGAGAACACTGCAGATGATAAGGGAGAGATTTTATTGGCCGAGGATGTTCCAGGAAATCAAAGCTTGGTGCGAGCAGTGTGAGAGGTGCTGCCTCAGAAAGACCCCAACTGCAGGCCTCAGGGCTCCTCTGGTCAGTATTCACAGCAGTGCCCCCATGGAGCTCGTGTGTGTTGACTTTTTGACCCTGGAGAAATCAAAGGGTGGCATAGAAAATGTTCTCATTGTTACAGACCACTTCTCCCGCTACGCCCAAGCCTACCCCACTAAAGACCAAAAGGCCTGCACAGTGGCTAAGGTACTGTGGAAAAACTTTTTCTGTCGCTTTGGCTTTCCAGCGAAATTGCATGCAGACCAAGGGCGCAATTTCGAAAGTGCAATAGTGAAGGAGCTGTGTAAGTGCACTGGCATCACTAAGACCCACACAACCCCCTACCACCCCCAGGGCAACGGGACAACCGAAAGGTTCAACCGGACCCTCATGAACATGCTGGGGACATTAGAGCCTCATTTGAAGCCACGCTGGCATGAATACGTGGATGCAATGACGCATGCCTACAACTGCACACGACATGACTCAACTGGATACACCCCATACTACCTTATGTTTGGTAGACATCCCAGGCTCCCAGTCGACCTGATCTTTGGGCTTCCTACCACCAGTGAGTCATGTGAGTACAGCGAGTATGTCCAAACTCTGCACGACTGCCTGTCGCAGGCCTATGCCCAGGCCAATCAGACTTCTCAACATGCTAAGGGGCAACAGAAAAAATACTACGACCAAAAAGCAAAAAGTCAAGTCTTCAGCCCAGGGGACAGAGTCCTGATCAAAGTATGTCATGTGGAGGGGAGGCAGAAACTGGGAGACAGATGGGAGTCGCGCCCATACATTGTGGTGAAGAAGCAACCCAGCATACCTGTGTACGTGGTACGATCAGAGGATGGCGGAAGAGAAAAAGTGGTCCACCGCAACCTCCTTACACAGTGTATGTTTCTACCAGTGGAACAGGCCGATGAAGCGATCAGAGAGGAGAGTGAGTCAGATACAGCAGAGGACGGGGAAATGGACGACACAGAGGAGATTGTGGAGAGAGTCCTACCTGAGACAACAACTGGGCAGGATGAACACACAAGACTGGATGAAGTGGATGTAGAGACAGGACAAATGAGTGAAGGAGGGGAGGAAAATGTCAGTGGTGCCAACTCACCTCACAGGCCCAGTTCTCCAAGGAGAAACCCGTTGAGAAGTCGACGTCCCCCAAAGAGACTATCCTATGAGTCACAAGTTGTGACATCGGAAGAGGACCAGCAGAAGATAGAAAGGGGGTGGAAGTTGTGGCAAAAGGCCAAAGCAAGACGAGCAGCAGGACATATGTAACACGACAAAGCTAGTACATCCACCTTGATAAGACGCGCACACACACACACACACACACACACACACACACACACACACACACACACAGTCTCTATGCAACACAGTCATTCATTCATCATATTCATCACTCTGTTCAAGTTTCTTGTGTTTGGTGGATGTTCTTTGTTTTATTTTGTTTGGTCTGATGGCTGGGACGCCATCAATTAAAGAGGGGGTAGATGTAAGGCAGTAGCCTAAATCAGCCACCAGGTGTCGCTGGTGCGCTGTAATTCCCATCCAGAATTGCACAATAGACATGTTTGTCCCTTACAGGACACCGTAGTTAAAAGTTACGTGGGGACGCCATCTTTTTTCCTGTTTACTTTTCTTTATTACTTCGTAAGGTCAGCGTGGCGGCCCGCATCGTAGTACAATACATTAATTAAAAACACCCTTCCTGTTCATCTTTTTCTACTAAATTTATAATTGAGATGTTGCCTTTCACTTATTATTATTATAGATATGTTTTATATGTAAATAGTGGCCGTAATGTTGGCATTTTACCGTGCAGAGCAGAGCAGCCGCTCTAATACAGGCGGGAGAATTAGCCTGTTGACTTATTGTTTGCTAGCTGTCTTGTTGTTTCATTTAAATTATTTTCATGTGAGATTTTACGTTAAAAGTGCCTTATATCATTTTATGTGTTGTAATTTACTTCCATGTTAGTGTTTAGTGTTTATTTTTGTAATAGAATATATTCTATTCTCATGGAGTTTATACTCTTTTCTTTATTACTTCGTAAGGTTGTGGACGAACAATGAGATGACAGCAGATGTTGTGGACAAATAAAGTCTTCCCGGTCTCAACCACAATCAAAAAGACTGTGCCGGTGTTTCCCTTAATCTGCACCACACCCTATAACACAACTATAAACACAACGCAGAGTCCCAGGGTGTGCAGAGAGGCTCCAACACGTGGGTTACAATTATTATTATCCACACAGTAATATTACAGATCATTAGACGTTGTATTTGGAAGGGAATAACTAAATTTTTTTATTTTTTTTTGTATTGAAGATAATTCATTTACAAACATTAAGGCATTATAATCTAAACTCAATACTTCTAACATACAAGGCACAATTGGATAGGAAAGATAACTTAAATTATGAAAAAAATTATATAATAACAAAAATAAAAGAGGTAGAAAATAATTAAAGGAACAAAAAAAAGAAATGCATAAATAGATAAATAATAAGATTATAATATATATAATAATTAGGGCCCGAGCACGAAAGTGCCAGGACCCAACGGTGTCCTGGCACGAAAGTACAAGGAAACCTATTGTTTTTCTAAGTATTATTATTATTTTTCTGCTGGAATATCGCGTTTTTGGGACCTTTTCCATCCCCAAAAACTCACCAAAAGTGGAATATGCGTCAGAAGTGGCACGAAGTTCAAAGTTCTGTAGTGATTCGGCTCGGGTGTCGCCAGCGGGCGAGATAGCGCCCCCTAATGTAGGCAGTTTTTCAGGGAAAGTTTCTTCGATCTTCACGAAATTCAAGTATGTAATTGCATACGTCTTGAAGTTCGGTTTTTCGGCCAACAGGAAGTCAGCCAACTTGGATTTCCTGCGTGATTTTAAAATTTACGAACACGTTTGAAGACTTTAGGATGCACAAAAACTCATCAAACTTTACACGCACATCCAAACTCATAATTACTTTGATTTAGTGGTGAAAATTTGCTTGGGCGCGGCATGTTGGCTCTCTAGCGCCCCCTTATGTCTTTTAGATTTTGAACATACCTTGAGGTACTCGAAAACTCATGAAACTTGGCAAAATGATGGACACCTGTGAACTTTATGTAAATGTACAGTTATTGGGTTCAGCATGTTTAGCCAGCTCTATAGCGCCCCCTAATGCGTGGAAGGCCATAGTTTGGTCAAAGTTGATCCTATATTCATGAAATTTGGTAGGTACATCCTGCTCATTATTTCAGACATATTCCTCATCGGGTTTCATTAGCTACGCCCAACGGGAAGTCGGCCATCATGGAATATGTGCGTTTTTCATGTATTTTATGCATACGAATTTTGATGTTTCGCCATGACACAGGATGCTGTTGGAACTTGACTTTACATAGTCCGATTCTGGAGGATCAAACCTGGCAAAATAAAAAATAAATAAATGACTCGATTAATAAATAAATATGCCACTAAATATAGCAAAAATAATATCAAGAATAAATGTAGCCATTAATCAATTGATAAAATGCGACATAAATTGATATTTCTGTCATATTTATTTATATTTGTATTTATTCCCTTATTTATTTACTCCTTTTATTTATTCATTAATCTATTTTCATTCATTTTTACATTTATTTATTTATTTTGCATTATTATTTATTTATTTATTCCTGCACGATTTTCCTTTTGCATTTCACTCCTTATTTATTTCCCCAAACTTACTTACTGTAATGACTGTGTATGAGCCGTTCACCTATTTATTTCTGTATTTTCTTTATACATATACTTCAAACTAAAATACTTATGTAATAAGAAAATCCCTTAATTACAAAATTAAGTAAGATTCTTAAAAAATAAGTAAATTACTTAATTATAAAAATCGTCAAATCCTTTATTACAGCATTAAGTAAAATTCTTAAAAAAAATAAGTACTTAATCATGAAAATTTGCAAAATCCTTTATTACAACATTAAGTGAAATTCTTATGAAATGAGCAAAATCCTTCATTAGAAATAAAGTAGTAAAAGTAAAATCCTCAATTATAAATTTGCGTAAATTTGTTAAGTACAATATCAAGACAATTCCTAGAGTACAAAATTCAATAAATTCCTTAAATGCAAAAGTAAAATTCATAGAAATTAAGCACATTCTTTAAGTGCGAAATTAAGTAAACTCCTTATGTACAAAAATTAGCCAAATTCTACTGAAATAAAATAAAGTAAAATTCTTATATAATAAAAAAATCCTTAATTAAAGAAATTAAGTAAAATTCTTAAAAAATAAGTAAATTACTTAATTATAAAAAAGATCAAATCCTATATTACAGCATTAAGTGAAATTCTTATGAAATTAGCAAAATCCTTCATTTGAAAAAAAGTAATAAAAGTAAAATCCTCAATTAGAAATTTGTGTAAATTTGTTAAGTACAACATCAACAAAATTCCCAAAGTACAAAATTTGGTAAATTCCTTAAATACAAAAGTAAAATTCATAGAAATTAAGCACATTCTTTAAGTGCAAAATTAAGTAAACACCTTATTTACAGAATTTAGCCAAATTCTACTGAAATAAAATTAAGTAAAATACTTATGTAATAAGAAAATTCCTTAATTAAAACAATTAAGTAAAATTCTTAAAAAAATAAGTAAATTACTTAATAATAAAAATCATCAAATCCTTTATTACAACATTAAGTGAAATTCTTATGAAATAAGCAAAAAGTAAAATCTTCAATTACAAATGTTCCTTATGTACAAAATTAAGCTAAATTCTAATGAAATACTAAAATTCCTTCATCACACTATAAGCTGTTAATACTCTTATATTTTTGCTCCCAATGGTATTATTATGGTTATTTTATAAGCTAAATGTGGTCCTGCTCACAACAATAAATGAGCCATGTGAACCACAAGGGAGCGCTAAAGTGAGCTCATAAAGTTCATGTGTCACTAACCAGATGAAACTGGTGTGAAAACAGCCTCTGGTTTTTAATCCTCTACTTTGTTTGCTGGCTACATGACTTTGATTCATTCATTCATTATAGATATTGTTGAATCACAAACACCAACAGATTGTCAACGTGGCAGCAGATGTGCTTCACCAACCCTGGATGTGCTCCAGATCTACAGATCCAACAGTCGGTGGCTCTGTGACATGTTTTTACTCTGATCTCAGGATTTCATGCTTCAATTGTCTTCAGATTTGACAGGTAATACAGACTTTAGAGGATATATATCAATGTTCTACATTTATCTTAATTTAATATAAAGCACTGTTCCCGATCGGCCTGGGTCGGACTCCGGTATTCCTGCTTTCAAGTCTAGTTTTCAATGACACTTTATGTTTGTGAGGTGTTTTTAGAGATTTACATCTTCAGGAGGAACCAATGGGCTACAAGAGACTAACACATTGTTGGTTTTCATGTTGAGAGTGAAACAAATATAGTATATGATGTAATAGAATAGAAGCAGCCTTCTTGTTTAAAGGGAACATGCGTCTAAAATGAGCTGCTGCTGGGTTGTGTGTTATAAATCCATCTGGATGTGAGATGAGCTCCTTGGAGGTGCTACTCTGCTCCCTGAGCTCCTTCCTCTTCAGCTGCAGGAACACCCAGGTTATAATAATCCGGCTCAGCCTTCTCCCGTCTGCTCGGCCTCTGCCCCCTCTTGCCCTGGAGACACATGACAGCACACAGATGTGACTTCCTGCATCACTCCTCTCTCTTCACTTCAATAAACACAGACTGAGAGCTTCATGTCAGTCAGCGGTCTGAACAACAGACGTGTGTCAGTACCTTATAGTAGAAGTAAAGGCCAATGTTCGCCAACAGCAGAATCAGCGGCAGGACGATCGCTCTGATGATGAAAGGCCTTAGATCTGATCAAACACATGGACAGTCATCACATCACATCACATGACATCATGAGTCCAACAGCTCCCATTAAACACAAACTGTAGTGACCTGAAATCTAAAAGCACTTCTTCAATCCTCTTTATGTGAATCCAGGCTCTGAGGACGGAGACTGTTCTTTGTTGGACAGATTAGAAAGTCCTCTGAGATTAATCTGTAGAAATACAACTGACGTGACTTTAGTGAGACTTTTATATGTTTACAACCAAACATGCTCCGTCCTCCAGCAGACTGTTTGCTGTTGACATTCATCCACTTTGTACAAGTGTGGTTACTATATGACATGTGGAACACAATGACAGTAGTCACAGTGTCATTCCACAAACAACAACATGCACAGACTTATTATGACTGAACATGTCATAACCCTTAAAGTACTTTGATGAAGTACTACTAGTACTACTTAAATGAACTACTAGTACTACATCTCTCTCTGTAATCGGTTGTGAGCAGACGTCCTAAAGTGACGTCATCTCCACGTAGAATAAACCTCTAACTTTTATTCATGTTTTAATCCCTATGATCTCTGAAGGCTCCGACAAAATTCATCAAACTTCTTAAATACAAAGATTAGAAAATTATTATGAAATAAAAAAAATTCCTTCATTACAAATTAAGTAAAATCCTTAATTATAAAAAATAAGCAAAATTCATAATGACAAAATTATGTAAATTCCTTAATTACAAAATTAAGTTAAATTCTTATGAAAAAAGAAAATATTAAAATACAAAATTAAGTAAAGTTCTTATGAAATAAGAAAAGTCCTTAATTATTAAAATAAGCCCAATCCTTGATTAGAGAATGAAAGCTTCTCTGTTGTCAGCTGATCATTTCCACATTTTCCAAACCTGCATGTAAACAGTCAGCTTACCTGCGACGGTGAGAGAGATCAGACGGCTCTCAGAGAAGAAGTCGTGAGAAAAAACATAGACGTGATAAACACATCTGTAGCTTCCTTGGTGGGCGGGCTCTGCAGCAGGAAACAGGAAGTGGGCGGAGTGATTGACAGCTGGCTGGGTGTAGTTGAGTGCTGAGGTGGAGGAGGTGAAGGTGAGATGGAAGGAACCTCCTGGGTACTGTGGCTGGACGGAGCAGCTGATGGTGAAGGTGGAGTCCCTGAGCACGTGAAACCCCTGCTGCTGGGCCTCGGAGACCCGGTCCACGGAGGAGGACCCAGAGATGTTGGGCTGAAGCAGCAGGTCTGTAAACACAAAGAGATGATTGGCTGAGAGCCGGAGCACGTTCAGTCTGAAAACAGCGTGCACTGGTTTGCTACGGTTTCTGGGTTGAACGGCGTGTTTCCTGGAAATGGTGCACAACAGGCTTTGAGGTGCGTTTCCTCTCATTTGGTGGGTGTGTCAGAGGTGTTACCCAATCAGCAGCGACGTGCACGAACCCCGCCGTATTATAAAGGCAGTGCATTCGCGTAGCACAACAGAGTGTTCAATGCACCGCCGTTTCCCTTTAAACGTTTATCTGTAACTGTTATTTAGGATAGTCAGAACTGAATTACAGATATCTCTAACTATCATTTGAACTCATTTGGAGGTTATAGATTACTGGAATAAGAACTCTGACTAGTCACAATGAGGTTATATATATCTGGAATAAGAACTCTGACTAGTCACAATGAGGTTATAGATAACTGGAATAAGAACTGACTAGTCAGAATGTAGTTATAGACATCTGCAACGCTGTTTAGACTAGTCATAACTCTAATTCTATACATCTGTAATTACATTTAGACTAGTCATAACTCTAATTCTAGATATCTGTAATTACATTTAGACTAGTACGATCAAAACTACTTTTACCATTCATGTGTATGGGGTTTCTCATTAC
Source organism: Sebastes fasciatus (assembly GCF_043250625.1). Lineage (NCBI taxonomy): Eukaryota > Metazoa > Chordata > Actinopteri > Perciformes > Sebastidae > Sebastes > Sebastes fasciatus. The sequence goes on along the minus strand of NC_133817.1, from coordinate 2,015,287 downwards.
AGATATCCACAACTGAATTATGACTAGTCGTAACTCCAGTTTCAGATATCTACAATTTAATTCTGACTGGTCATAATGAGGTTTGAGATATCTGTAACTGTTATTTAGGATAGTCAGAACTGAATTACAGATATCTCTAAATGTCGTTTTGACTAGTCACAATGAGGTTATAGACATCTGGAATAAGAACTCTGACTAGTCACAATGTGATTACGACTAGTCAGAATGTAGTTGTAGATATCTCTAATGTTAATTCTTGATAGTCAAGCTGAGCTATTAAATGTTAAAACAGCTCTCCATACACTTCTCTACACTTTAGGATGTCATTGTCCTGGATAACTTTACAGTTCAGTCCAATGGAAACCACCGACTGTCACTGTGACGGAGGAAGGAACATACTGGAAACATTACTGTCATAGATGATGTCATAGATGATGTCACTGATGGGCTTACCTGAGCAGGTGAGATTCATGATGGAGTTAGAGGAACCTGATGTTGCACACTCCCTCAGAGCAGATCCAGACTGAACACAGCCAGACCTGATCCCCCACACAGATCTCTCTGAGGACTCCTCTCTCTCTTCTACAGAAACAGCAGAGCCACAGTCCAAGTCTCTGCAGGCAGCTGCTGCTTCCTTCAGGGTCCAGTAACGGCCCCTCACTGGTCTCCAGTCTCCCTGATGTTTCAGCTCCAGTGTTCCTGCACAGCGACTGTCTCCTCCCACCAACCTGACATCATCAGGCTCTGAACAGAAACAAGAGAGTCGTCAGTAAAAGAATAAAGTGAGTTTCATTAGAACAGAAATGAACCAGATCAGAGCTGCAGCTCCTCTTCTACCTGAGCAGGTGAGTCCAACAGCTCTGCCAGGTGAGCAGGTGTTTCTATCTGAGCCTGAGCTTCTACAGTTCAGGAGAGCAGACTCAGTTCCTCCACACTGGAACTCTTTGGTCCACATTGAAGCCTCCACGTCTCCATAGAGCGCCCCCTGGAGGACTGAAGGAGCCCCACAGCCAAGCTCCCTACAGACCACCTCTGCATCCTGCTGGTCAAAGTCAGCTTCACACACTGAGGACCACCACTGGTTAGAGGGGTTAGTCTTCACCTCCAGTCTGCCTGAGCACAGACTAGTCCCATTCACCAGCCTGACAGAGTCTGGAGAGATGATAGAAGATGAAATAGAGAGAGATAAAAGACACCAGACACTCAATAAAAAGATGTCATTAACAACAATTCAGTGATTCCAACTGGAGGAGTTCAGAGCGGTCCCTGCCATCGATTATCTAGCAGCACACAGCCTCTTCTCAAGCCTCAGGGCCCTATTTTAACCTTTACATGATATTTGAGCAGATAATTAGTAAATAATGTTTATAATAAAGTAGTCTTAGATAGATTTTGAGGTAAATATTGGGGTAATTTGGCAGTAATTCCAAAGAAATATCAAATAGGTTACTTGCTTATTATCACCTAATCACCATGAGAGTTGAGGAGCTGTAAAATGAAGTGTTAGCCAACGTAGTGCTATGATGTTGGATGTTACAGGGACTGTGATAAATGTTAATTGCATAAAAAAGTAACTTTTTTTACTCAGATTTTATGCATATGATGTTGTGTTCTTTATACTAAGACAGTTTTCCTAAAATTAAATTAAAAAAGAATTACAATATATGGTGATATACTGAATGGTAACCCCTGTATCATGATACGTATCGTATCACCAGATTCTTTCCAATACACAGCCCTGATGTAATAGAATAAATCCAGCCTTCTGGTTTAAAGGGAACATTCATATAAAATGAGCTGCTGGTGGGTGAATATAGAATTTAGTTAAAATAACACACAAATTGATGAAATAGAAATGTGAACAGAGACACCTGTGACGTATCAAAGAGGCCACATGTCATATTTAATTGATGTGGCTTTAAAATGACGGCTCTGAGGAGAGGAGGTCTCATTTTGTTAAAAGCCTGTTGCCTCAACTCCTCTCTCCTCGCGTCTCTTCCTCGCCTCCTCAGCTCACATCTCTGGTGGGCGGGACTAAGACGTGAGGAGAGGAGGCGAGGAAAGGAATGGAGGATGTAGGAACTGTGAAATGGGAAAGGCCTCCAGACAGACAGGTGTGTCCTGTCAGGTGAAGCTCAGCAGTCTGTGGAGAGTTTGAAGCTTTCAGAAACAAGCCCACTTCTATGGCAAACTGTTTCAACATTTAATAGCTGGACAGGAGATTCATCAGAGATATCTGCAACGCTGTTTAGACTAGTCATAACTCTAATTCTATACATCTGTAATTACATTTAGACTAGTCATAACTCTAATTATAGATATCTGTAATTACATTTAGACTAGTACGATTAAAACTACTTTTACCATTCATGTGTATGGGGTTTCTCATTACAGATATCTACAATTTAATTCTGACTGGTCATAATGAGGTTTGAGATATCTGTAACTGTTATTTAGGATAGTCAGAACTGAATTACAGATATCTCTAAATGTCGTTTTGACTAGTCACAATGAGGTTATAGATATCTGGAATAAGAACTCTGACTAGTCACAATGTGATTACGACTAGTCAGAATGTAGTTGTAGATATCTCTAATGTTGATTCTTGATAGTCAAGCTGAGCTATTAAATGTTAAAACAGCTCTCCATACACTTCTCTACACTTTAGGATGTCATTGTCCTGGATAACTTTACAGTTCAGTCCAATGGAAACCACCGACTGTCACTGTGACGGAGGAAGGAACATACTGGAAACATTACTGTCATAGATGATGTCATAGATGATGTCACTGATGGGCTTACCTGAGCAGGTGAGATTCAGGATGGAGTTAGAGGAATATGATGTTACACACTCCCTCAGAGCAGATCCAGACTGAACACAGTCAGGCATGATCAACCACACAGATCTGTCTGAGGACTCCTTTCTCTCTTCTACAGAAACAGCAGAGCCACAGTCCAAGTCTCTGCAGGCAGCATCTGCTTCCTTCAGGGTCCAGATATAGCCCTCCACTGGTCTCCAGTCTCCCTGATGTTTCAGCTCCAGTGTTCCTGCACAGCGACTGTCTCCTCCCACCAACCTGACATCATCAGGCTCTGAACAGAAACAAGAGAGTCGTCAGTAAAAGAATAAAGTGAGTTTCATTAGAACAGAAATGAACCAGATCAGAGCTGCAGCTCCTCTTCTACCTGAGCAGGTGAGTCCAACAGCTTTGCCAGGTGAGCAGGTGTTTCTATCTGAGCCTGAGCTTCTACAGTTCAGGAGAGCAGACTCAGTTCCTCCACACTGGAACTCTTTGGTCCACATTGAAGCCTCCACGTCTCCATAGAGCGCCCCCTGGAGGACTGAAGGAGCCCCACAGCCAAGCTCCCTACAGACCACCTCTGCATCCTGCTGGTCAAAGTCAGCTTCACACACTGAGGACCACCACTGGTTAGAGGGGTTAGTCTTCACCTCCAGTCTGCCTGAGCACAGTCTAGTCCCATTCACCAGCCTGACAGAGTCTGGAGAGATGATAGAAGATGAAATAGAGAGAGATAAAAGACACCAGACACTCAATAAAAAGATGTCATGAAACAACAATTCAGTGATTCCAACTGGAGGAGTTCAGAGCGGTCCCTGCCATCGATTATCTAGCAGCACACAGCCTCTTCTCAAGCCTCAGGGCCCTATTTTAACCTTTACATGATATTTTAGCAGATAATTATTAAATAATGTTTATAATAAAGTAGTGTTAGATAGATTTTGAGGTAAATATTGGGGTAATTTGGCAGTAATTCCAAAGAAATATCAAATAGGTTACTTGCTTATTATCACCTAATCACCATGAAAGTTGCGGAGCTGTAAAATGAAGTGTTAGCCAACGTAGTGCTATGATGTTGGATGTTATAGGGACTGTGATAAATGCTAATTGCATTAAAAGTAACTTTTTTTACTCAGATTTTATGCATATGATGTTGTGTTCTTTATACTAAGATAGTTTTCCTAAAATTAAATTAAAAAAGAATTACAATATATGGTGATATACTGAATGATAACCCCTGTATCATGATACGCATCATATCACCAGATTCTTTCCAATACACAGCCCTGATGTAATAGAATAAATCCAGCCTTCTGGTTTAAAGGGAACATTCATATAAAATGAGCTGCTGGTGGGTGAATATAGAATTTAGTTAAAATAACACACAAATTGATGAAATAGAAATGTGAACAGAGACACCTGTGACGTATCAAAGAGGCCACATGTCATATTTAATTGATGTGGCTTTAAAATGACGGCTCTGAGGAGAGGAGGGCTCATTTTGTTAAAAGCCTGTTGCCTCAACTCCTCTCTCCTCGCGTCTCTTCCTCGCCTCCTCAGCTCACATCTCTGGTGGGCGGGACTAAGACGTGAGGAGAGGAGGCGAGGAAAGGAATGGAGGATGTAGGAACTGTGAAATGGGAAAGGCCTCCAGACAGACAGGTGTGTCCTGTCAGGTGAAGCTCAGCAGTCTGTGGAGAGTTTGAAGCTTTCAGAAACAAGCCCACTTCTATGGCAAACTGTTTCAACATTTAATAGCTGGACAGGAGATTCATCAGAGATATCTGCAACGCTGTTTAGACTAGTCATAACTCTAATTCTATACATCTGTAATTACATTTAGACTAGTCATAACTCTAATTCTATATGTCTGTAATTACATTTAGACTAGTCATAACTCTAATTCTATATGTCTGTAATTACATTTAGACTAGTCATAACTCTAATTCTAGATATCTGCAACGCTGTTTAGACTAGTCATAACTCTAATTATAGATATCTGTAATTACATTTAGACTAGTACGATTAAAACTACTTTTACCATTCATGTGTATGGGGTTTCTCATTACAGATATCTACAATTTAATTCTGACTGGTCATAATGAGGTTTGAGATATCTGTAACTGTTATTTAGGATAGTCAGAACTGAATTACAGATATCTCTAAATGTCGTTTTGACTAGTCACAATGAGGTTATAGACATCTGGAATAAGAACTCTGACTAGTCACAATGTGATTACGACTAGTCAGAATGTAGTTGTAGATATCTCTAATGTTAATTCTTGATAGTCAAGCTGAGCTATTAAATGTTAAAACAGCTCTCCATACACTTCTCTACACTTTAGGATGTCATTGTCCTGGATAACTTTACAGTTCAGTCCAATGGAAACCACCGACTGTCACTGTGACGGAGGAAGGAACATACTGGAAACATTACTGTCATAGATGATGTCATAGATGATGTCACTGATGGGCTTACCTGAGCAGGTCAGATTAATGATGGAGTTAGAGGAACCTGATGTTGCACACTCCCTCAGAGCAGATCCAGACTGAACACAGTTAGACCTGATCCTCCACACAGATCTGTCTGAGGACTCCTTTCTCTCTTCTACAGAAACAGCAGAGCCACAGTCCAAGTCTCTGCAGGCAGCTGCTGCTTCCTTCAGGGTCCAGTCAGAGTAACGGTCACTCACTGGTCTCCAGTCTCCCTGATGTTTCAGCTCCAGTGTTCCTGCACAGCGACTGTCTCCTCCCACCAACCTGACATCATCAGGCTCTGAACAGAAACAAGAGAGTCGTCAGTAAAAGAATAAAGTGAGTTTCATTAGAACAGAAATGAACCAGATCAGAGCTGCAGCTCCTCTTCTACCTGAGCAGGTGAGTCCAACAGCTTTGCCAGGTGAGCAGGTGTTTCTATCTGAGCCTGAGCTTCTACAGTCCAGGAGAGCAGACTCAGTTCCTCCACACTGGAACTCTTTGGTCCACATTGAAGCCTCCACGTCTCCATAGAGCGCCCCCTGGAGGACTGAAGGAGCCCCACAGCCAAGCTGCCTACAGACCACCTCTGCATCCTGCTGGTCAAAGTCAGCTTCACACACTGAGGACCACCACTGGTTAGAGGGGTTAGTCTTCACCTCCAGTCTGCCTGAGCACAGACTAGTCCCATTCACCAGCCTGACAGAGTCTGGAGAGATGATAGAAGATGAAATAGAGAGAGATAAAAGACACCAGACACTCAATAAAAAGATGTCATTAACAACAATTCAGTGATTCCAACTGGAGGAGTTCAGAGCGGTCCCTGCCATCGATTATCTAGCAGCACACAGCCTCTTCTCAAGCCTCAGGGCCCTATTTTAACCTTTACATGATATTTGAGCAGATAATGAGTAAATAATGTTTATAATAAAGTAGTCTTAGATAGATTTTGAGGTAAATATTGGGGTAATTTGGCAGTAATTCCAAAGAAATATCAAATAGGTTACTTGCTTATTATCACCTAATCACCATGAGAGTTGAGGAGCTGTAAAATGAAGTGTTAGCCAACGTAGTGCTATGATGTTGGATGTTACAGGGACTGTGATAAATGCTAATTGCATAAAAAAGTAACTTTTTTTACTCAGATTTTATGCATATGATGTTGTGTTCTTTATACTATGACAGTTTTCCTAAAATTAAATTAAACAAAGACAATATATGGTGATATACTGAATGGTAACCCCTGTATCATGATACGCATCGTATCACCAGATTCTTTCCAATACACAGCCCTGATGTAATAGAATAAATCCAGCCTTCTGGTTTAAAGGGAACATTCATATAAAATGAGCTGCTGGTGGGTGAATATAGAATTTAGTTAAAATAACACACAAATTGATGAAATAGAAATGTGAACAGAGACACCTGTGACGTATCAAAGAGGCCACATGTCATATTTAATTGATGTGGCTTTAAAATGACGGCTCTGAGGAGAGGAGGGCTCATTTTGTTAAAAGCCTGTTGCCTCAACTCCTCTCTCCTCGCGTCTCTTCCTCGCCTCCTCAGCTCACATCTCTGGTGGGCGGGACTAAGACGTGAGGAGAGGAGGCGAGGAAAGGAATGGAGGATGTAGGAAATGTGAAATGGGAAAGGCCTCCAGACAGACAGGTGTGTCCTGTCAGGTGAAGCTCAGCAGTCTGTGGAGAGTTTGAAGCTTTCAGAAACAAGCCCACTTCTATGGCAAACTGTTTCAACATTTAATAGCTGGACAGGAGATTCATCAGAGATATCTGCAACGCTGTTTAGACTAGTCATAACTCTAATTCTATACATCTGTAATTACATTTAGACTAGTCATAACTCTAATTCTATACATCTGCAACGCTGTTTAGACTAGTCATAACTCTAATTATAGATATCTGTAATTACATTTAGACTAGTACGATTAAAACTACTTTTACCATTCATGTGTATGGGGTTTCTCATTACAGATATCTACAATTTAATTCTGACTGGTCATAATGAGGTTTGAGATATCTGTAACTGTTATTTAGGATAGTCAGAACTGAATTACAGATATCTCTAAATGTCGTTTTGACTAGTCACAATGAGGTTATAGATATCTGGAATAAGAACTCTGACTAGTCACAATGTGATTACGACTAGTCAGAATGTAGTTGTAGATATCTCTAATGTTAATTCTTGATAGTCAAGCTGAGCTATTAAATGTTAAAACAGCTCTCCATACACTTCTCTACACTTTAGGATGTCATTGTCCTGGATAACTTTACAGTTCAGTCCAATGGAAACCACCGACTGTCACTGTGACGGAGGAAGGAACATACTGGAAACATTACTGTCATAGATGATGTCATAGATGATGTCACTGATGGGCTTACCTGAGCAGATGAGATTCAGGATGGAGTTATAGGAACTTGATATTGCACACTCCCTCAGAGCAGATCCAGACTGAACACAGTCAGGCATGATCCACAACACAGATCTGACTGAGGACTCCTCTCTCTGTTCTACAGAAACAGCAGAGCCACAGTCCAAGTCTCTGCAGACAGCATCTGCTTCCTTCAGGGTCCAGATATAGCCCTCCACTGGTCTCCAGTCTCCCTGTTTCAGCTCCAGTGTTCCTGCACAGCGACTGTCTCCTCCCACCAACCTGACAGGCTCTGAACAGAAACAAGAGAGTCGTCAGTAAAAGAATAAAGTGAGTTTCATTAGAACAGAAATGAACCAGATCAGCGCTGCAGCTCCTCTTCTACCTGAGCAGGTGAGTCCAACAGCTTTGCCAGGTGAGCAGGTGTTTCTATCTGAGCCTGAGCTTCTACAGTCCAGGAGAGCAGACTCAGTTCCTCCACACTGGAACTCTTTGGTCCACATTTGATCCTCCACGTCTCCATAGAGCGCCCCCTGGAGGACTGAAGGAGCCCCACAGCCAAGCTCCCTACAGACCACCTCTGCATCCTGCTGGTCAAAGTCAGCTTCACACACTGAGGACCACCACTGGTTAGAGGGGTTAGTCTTCACCTCCAGTCTGCCTGAGCACAGTCTAGTCCCATTCACCAGCCTGACAGAGTCTGGAGAGATGATAGAAGATGAAATAGAGAGAGATAAAAGACACCAGACACTCAATAAAAAGATGTCATTAACAACAATTCAGTGATTCCAACTGGAGGAGTTCAGAGCGGTCCCTGCCATCGATTATCTAGCAGCACACAGCCTCTTCTCAAGCCTCAGGGCCCTATTTTAACCTTTACATGATATTTGAGCAGATAATTAGTAAATAATGTTTATAATAAAGTAGTCTTAGATAGATTTTGAGGTAAATATTGGGGTAATTTGGAAGTAATTCCAAAGAAATATCAAATAGGTTACTTGCTTATTATCACCTAATCACCATGAAAGTTGAGGAGCTGTAAAATGAAGTGTTAGCCAACGTAGTGCTATGATGTTGGATGTTACAGGGACTGTGATAAATGCTAATTGCATTAAAAGTAACTTTTTTTACTCAGATTTTATGCATATGATGTTGTGTTCTTTATACTATGACAGTTTTCCTAAAATTAAATTAAAAAAGAATTACAATATATGGTGATATACTGAATGGTAACCCCTGTATCATGATACGTATCGTATCACCAGATTCTTTCCAATACACAGCCCTGATGTAATAGAATAAATCCAGCCTTCTGGTTTAAAGGGAACATTCATATAAAATGAGCTGCTGGTGGGTGAATATAGAATTTAGTTAAAATAACACACAAATTGATGAAATAGAAATGTGAACAGAGACACCTGTGACGTATCAAAGAGGCCACATGTCATATTTAATTGATGTGGCTTTAAAATGACGGCTCTGAGGAGAGGAGGGCTCATTCTGTTAAAAGCCTGTTGCCTCAACTCCTCTCTCCTCGCGTCTCTTCCTCGCCTCCTCAGCTCACATCTCTGGTGGGCGTGACTAAGACGTGAGGAGAGGAGGCGAGGAAAGGAATGGAGGATGTAGGAACTGTGAAATGGGAAAGGCCTCCAGACAGACAGGTGTGTCCTGTCAGGTGAAGCTCAGCAGTCTGTGGAGAGTTTGAAGCTTCCAGAAACAAGCCCACTTCTATGGCAAACTGTTTCAACATTTAATAGCTGGACAGGAGATTCATCAGAGATATCTGCAACGCTGTTTAGACTAGTCATAACTCTAATTCTATACATCTGTAATTACATTTAGACTAGTCATAACTCTAATTCTATACATCTGTAATTACATTTAGACTAGTCATAACTCTAATTCTAGATATCTGCAACGCTGTTTAGACTAGTCATAACTCTAATTCTATATATCTGTAATTACATTTAGACTAGTCATAACTCTAATTCTAGATATCTGTATTTACATTTAGACTAGTACGATCAAAACTACTTTTACCATTCATGTGTATGGGGTTTCTCATTACAGATATCCACAACTGAATTATGACTAGTCGTAACTCCAGTTTCAGATATCTACAATTTAATTCTGACTGGTCATAATGAGGTTTGAGATATCTGTAACTGTTATTTAGGATAGTCAGAACTGAATTACAGATATCTCTAAATGTAGTTTTGACTAGTCACAATGAGGTTATAGACATCTGGAATAAGAACTCTGACTAGTCACAATGTGATTACGACTAGTCAGAATGTAGTTGTAGATATCTCTAATGTTAATTCTTGATAGTCAAGCTGAGCTATTAAATGTTAAAACAGCTCTCCATACACTTCTCTACACTTTAGGATGTCATTGTCCTGGATAACTTTACAGTTCAGTCCAATGGAAACCACCGACTGTCACTGTGACGGAGGAAGGAACATACTGGAAACATTACTGTCATAGATGATGTCATAGATGATGTCACTGATGGGCTTACCTGAGCAGGTGAGATTCATGATGGAGTTAGAGGAACCTGATGTTGCACACTCCCTCAGAGCAGATCCAGACTGAACACAGTCAGACCAGATCCTCCACACAGATCTCTCTGAGGACTCCTCTCTCTCTTCTACAGAAACAGCAGAGCCACAGTCCAAGTCTCTGCAGACAGCAGCTGCATCCTTCAGGGTCCAGTAATAGCCACTCATTGATCTCCAGTGTCCCTGATGTTTCAGCTCCAGTGTTCCTGCACAGCGACTGTCTCCTCCCACCAACCTGACAGGCTCTGAACAGAAACAAGAGAGTCGTCAGTAAAAGAGGTGAATTTAAGAAAAGATTAAACTGAGACTTGACTTTATTTCTTTATTTCTCTTTTTGTATTTACCTGTTGAGTTGTGATTTTCTTCAGCCTGGAGTCCTGTAGAAACACAAATATGTATTGTTTTAAGTATATTTGTGGAGACGTGACGGAGCCGCTGGCGCGGTGCCTTGAGACCGGCCGTCGGTCATGTGAGATAAAAGCTGTTAATATGTCACTTTATTTAGTTTTAATATGCCATGTAGCGACCCTGCAGGACTAACATAGGAGAGACACTTGGGGAGTTCATGGGGGGGAGATGTTGCCCTAGTTAAGCTGGATAGGTCAGGTTCATTAAGAGGGGAGGGGCAGCAGGAGCACGCCACGTATGTTACGGAGTTTAGCTGATTAGCTAGTTTATGCGACCAGCCTTTTGTTGTTTTGGGCACTCTTCCAACCCCGGGGTTAGCCTGTATCATAGGGTAATAAAACCCGGTTCTCCGGTTAAACTTCAGCCACCTTGTCCTCATCATTTAGCTAGCTAGCCGTGCTACGGAGCCGCGAGCGCTACAGTGGTGTCAGAAGGGGGATTCCCCGCCCCCACTCCCCGCACTACAGCTGGCTACCACCGCTAGCTACCGCCGGAGGAACGGGATGGCTGAACAGATGGAAAAGTCGGACTTCTACGCCCCGGAAACACCAATGAGAGAGCCAACAGATGATGGCCCGGTTGTAAGGAGAAAAGTGGTGAAGATAACTCACTCACCTCGCTACACTGCTGACTGACGTCCCTGCTGTGATGGAAAACAGTCCGTTCCAGTTGGCCGCAAATCCCGGACCATGCTCTGGAGGAGCAAATGTAAACAATGCAGCCGCATGCAGACCGCGCATCGGCCAATCAGAAAGCGATGACGTCACCACTCTGACGGCTCCCGAAGGTAAAAGAGGTGGCCAACCAAAGTCTATCCCAGAGTTAGAGAAAGACATTACAGCTACAATTGAGGAAGGCTTTATGCAGAGAATGAGCACTGCAATGGAGCGTGCTTTTGGACATTTCCTGAATAATTCTAGAGGCAGCCTTATGTCCAGGATGGGAGGAGAACCAAAGAGTCGTGTGACTAGTCCTCTCGAGTCAGAGAGCCATGCTAACCCGGCTAACACAAATAATGCATATGTGGGCACCAACCAAGCCCGTACCAAAACTGTCAGAGCCAAGGATGAGTATACTACTGTTGCTAACATCCGTGACGCTAATGTTCCTGTTGACGTTCCGGGTTCAAAAACTACCCAACCTCCCGGTGAGGGCGCCACTGTGGATACCCACCCTGTGGGGAGACTTGGCAAGTGTAGCTCCCTTACCTCGGCTTCAGTTACTTCGCCTGCTGCCGTCAACCAGCCAGTTGACCTGATACCTGCTCTGACTACTGCGCTTACTACGGCCTTGATGAGTGTTAAAGAAATGGCCCCGGCCCCATCCCTCAGAGACAGCCTCCTGAGCGTTGGGCGCTATGATGGACTCACTTCATGGGAGACGTACTGGGCTCAATTCTGTCTTCTAGCAACAGCCAATGGCTGGTCCCCTGAAAAGAGAGCTGTCCATTTAATCTCGGCATTAGAGGGTGAGGCTAGGAAAGTACTGCTGGATGTGACTGTGGCCGACCTGGAGAACCCACAAGCTATATCTAGGGCCCTGGAGAGACGCTTTGGGAACACCACCCCCGCAGTTGTGATGCGGCAGAGGTTCAACGAACGAGTGCGGGCACCTGGAGAAAAGCTGGGAGTGTTTGCGGCAGAGCTGCGCTACCTCGCCCAAAGAGGATTCCCTGATTTTGATGATGCAACACGCTTGGTGCTAACCAAGGAGGCATTCATTCGTGGCCTTCTACCCCTCCCATTACGGCAACAGATCCGGCTGGCTGACCCTCAGACCCTGGAAGCAGCTCTAGAGAAAGCACTGGCAGTGGAAGACATCCTCATAGAGGGTTTCGAGCCTCACCCCAGACAGGTGTCGACACGCCCCAAGACTCAAGCCTTTCAGCTTCCTGGACCAACCTCCGTGCCGATGGGCCCAGGACGCCCACCAATGTCACCAGAAGATCGACGGAGCCAAATCTGCTGGAGGTGCAACCAGGGAGGCCACTCACGGCGCTTTTGTCCAGTCCCTGATTCCGCCTTGGGTGCATCGGCGCCGGGAAACGCTCGAGGCTCGGTTTAGAGGGGAGCGACCCGAGCCACCCTTCACTCCCCACAGGTTGTGACACTCAACCGGTGATAAAAGCGCTCCACCTCCCTGTCACTCACGCCCTTTTCCCCCCTAACACATCCAACACTGATGGCTGCCGAGTACCCGCCTTGGTTAATGGTCGGTTGACTCACGCCCTGCTCGACACAGGCTCGACTGCAACTCTCCTTCACCCTGATCTCCTGCCGACTGGAACTCAGCCCCAAGCCACCAATCTTCCGCTAATTACAGTCACCGGGGGAGAAGCTCCCATGCTGGGGAGGTGTGAAGCACAGATACAATTGGGGGCCTATTCAGTCTGCCAGCCAGTCTGGGTCGCCGAAGTTAAAGAGGACTGTTTAATTGGACTAGACTTTCTGCGTAGTGCAAAGGCAGTACTGGACTTCAACAAACGGACCATTACGTTCCCGGACGGGACGTCCATCCCCTTTCTGAACGATTCCCTCATTCCTGAAATGACTGAGAAGGTAGTTGGGGACGACGGAATGGAATGGGACCCACCATGTTCTCCTGAACCTCCTCAGTGGGAGGCCCCTTTCACAGAAAGCCTTTTGCCACTGTCCGAAGACAACCTCACAACCACAGACACAGCGGTTCACACCAAGCCACATTTACCTGCAGTCGTACAGGCCGCAACTGTGGCCCCCATGTCTGAGAAAGAGTCAGTGGCCATTACGACTGTCAAAGACCTGTGGGAGAAGAATCGTGAGGGTCTGCACTCGGAGCAGCAGCATAGGCTCTGGAACCTCCTTCATGAGTATCGACACAGTTTCTCCACCAACCCAAACGATGTGGGTCGCACACACTTGGTACAGCACTCCATCAATACTGGGGATGCACAGCCAATCCGCCAGCGGCCTAGGCGACTTCCCTATGCCCGCCAAGCTGCAGCGAACCAGATGCTACAAGAGATGAAGGATGCTGGCATTATCGAGCCATCAGAAAGTCCGTGGGTGTCACCAGTCGTTATGGCCCCTAGGAAGGATGGGAAATTGAGGTTTTGTGTCGACTTCCGACCCCTGAATGACAAAACAGTGAAAGACTCCTATCCACTGCCGCGGATAGACGAGTCTCTGGACTATGTGGCTGGCTCAGCATGGTTTTCGTCGTTGGACCTCCGGAGTGGATATTGGCAGGTGGCCATGGCTCCAGAGGACAAGGCCAAGACCGCCTTTACCATGGGACGTGGCCTGTGGCAGTTCACCACCATGCCGTTCGGGCTGTGCAACGCGCCAGCAACATTCGAGAGGCTGATGGAAAAGGTCCTTGTTGGTGTGCCCCCCGAGCGCTGCCTCGTCTACCTCGATGATCTCCTTGTCCATGGGCCCAGTTTTGATGCTGCACTCGAGAGCCTAGGAGAGGTACTGGAGCGGATCAAGTGTGCGGGCCTGAAGCTTCATCCCGGGAAGTGCCGCCTTCTGCAGCGGGAGGTCTCCTTTCTGGGTCACAGAGTCAGTGGAGCTGGCATTATGACAGAGCCTGACAAGGTGGCGGCTGTCCGAGACTGGCCTACCCCCACTGATGTCCACCGGCTGAGATCCTTCTTAGGATTAGCGTCCTACTACAGGCGGTTTGTGGCTGGATTCTCTACTGTGGCTGCGCCCATGTTCAACTTACTGCGCAAGGACACACCCTACAAGTGGGGACCAGATCAGGATGCGGCCTTCCACCAGCTGAAGCAGGCCTTATGTAAAGACCCGGTGCTGGTTGCACCCGACCCAGAGCTGCCATTTATCCTTGACACAGATGCCAGCGACACGGGCCTTGGCGCTGTACTCTCGCAGCTGACCCCGGAGGGCGAGCGTGTTGTTGCTTACCATAGCCGCACCCTCGATAAGCCAGAGAAGAACTACTGTGTCACTCGCAGAGAACTGTTAGTGGTGATTGACGCAGTGAACCATTTCAAACACATCCTCTGTGGTCTTCCGTTCACCATCCGTACGGATCACGCTGCCTTGAAGTGGCTCATGTCATTCAAAGAGCCGGAAGGGCAAGTAGCCAGATGGATCGAACAACTCCAGGCCTTTCAGTTCACCATACAGCACAGAGCTGGCGAAAGCCACACAAATGCAGACAGTCTCTCCCGTCGACCGTGTGCCCCGGGCTGTCACCACTGCAACCAGGCCGAAGAACGTGAAGCGGCAAACCTACACACTGGAAAGGTGATCTGTCGGGCTCTGTTACCCGACAATGAGAGAGGGTGGAGAGAACTGCAGCTCGAGGACCCTGATCTTGAAATGGTCATAACGTGGCTGGAGAAAGACATCCGGCCACCCTGGGATGATGTGGTTGCCCAGTCTGCCACTGTCAGAGGACTCTGGTCTCAATGGCCTGGAGTGGAACTGCAGGAAGGAGTCCTGAAGAGGTGCTGGCGTGAGCCCGCCACCGGAGAGCCACGATGGCAAGTGGTTGTACCCAAAAATCTCTGCAAGGGAGTTCTTTAGATGCATCATGGATCCCCTGGAGTTGGTCACTTTGGAGTGACAAAGACATTGAGACGGCTGAGACAGACATTCTATTGGGGCCAGAGCAGGAGGGATGTTGAGGACTACTGCCGCCGCTGCGATGCCTGTACTGCCCGTAAAGGCCCCCAAGGTCAGTCTCGCGCACCCTTACAGCAGCATCGTGTAGGGGCACCAATGGACAGAGTGGCAGTCGATGTGTTGGGACCACTACCCCGTACCAGTAGAGGGAACCGGTACGTGCTCGTCGCCATTGACTACTTTACAAAGTGGCCCGAAGCCTACCCCCTTCCTGACCAAGAGGCGACGACCGTGGCTGAGGCCTTGGTGCAAGGAATGTTCAGCCGCTTTGGAACGCCCTCACTGCTCCACTCGGACCAAGGGCGGAACTTTGAATCACAGGTGTTCACTGCGATGTGTAGCCAGCTCGGCATCCAGAAGACAAGGACCACCCCGCTTCATCCACAAAGCGACGGATTAGTGGAACGGTTCATGCGGACCTTGAGTGCCCAGCTGGCCCTCACCACTGCCCCAGACCAGGGTGATTGGGACCTACAGATACCCCTCATCCTCATGGCATGCCGCAGTGCAGTCCAGGAATCCACCGGCTGTACTCCTGCATTGTTGATGTTGGGCAGGGAGCTAAGAACGCCACCCGAGCTGGCCTATGGTCGACCGCCCGATGCACCGGACGCCATGGCTGGGCCAGAATATGCCAGCCAGTTACAGGACCGATTGGAAACGGCCCACAGCTTTGCCCGGCATCAATTACAACAGGCCGGGGTCCGTCAAAAACGCGGCTATGACGCCCATGTCAAAGGTCAGGACTTCCAGGCTGGGGACCTTGCCTGGGTGTATGGACCCAAGAGAGTGAAGGGCCGCTGCCCCAAGTTGGACAGTGCATGGATTGGTCCCTGCTACGTGGTCGAGAGAGTGGGGCAGGTTGTCTATCGTGTCAAACTGGCACCCAGAGGACGCACAGTGGTACTGCACCGGGACAGGATGGCACCGTACCGGGGAGACCAGCAGCCAGCCTTCCCAGGGACACCTACCAGAGCGCAAGCCAGGCCACCTCGCCGCCGGAGAGACCCACCCATGCAGCAGCAGTATGTTCTTCAAGAAGAAGTGGTGACACCGCTTGGTGCCGTAGTGCCAAGGAATGCCTCTGCCACACCCAGAGCTCCTCTGGGGGATCATGGAGTCCGGAGGTCGCAGAGGGAACGGCGATTGCCAGGTCGCTTTCAAGACTTTGCTCTTCCTCGGGGACGAGGAATTAGAGGGGGGGGGCCATGTAGCGACCCTGCAGGACTAACATAAGAGAGACACTTGGGGAGTTCATGGGGGGGAGATGTTGCCCTAGTTAAGCTGGATAGGTCAGGTTCATTAAGAGGGGAGGGCGCAGAGAGAGCAAAGGAGTGTGGGAGAAGGAGGAGGGGCAGAAGAAGAAAGGCAGCAGGAGCACGCCACGTATGTTACGGAGTTTAGCTGATTAGCTAGTTTAGGCTACCACCCTTTTGTTGTTTTGGGCACTCTTCCAACCCCGGGGTTAGCCTGTATCATAGGGTAATAAAACCCGGTTCTCCGGTTAAACTTCAGCCACCTTGTCCTCATCATTTAGCTAGCTAGCCAGCCGTGCTACGGAGCCGCGAGCGCTACAGTACTAATGCGAGAAAGTAAACTTAGATTCCCAATATGTGTTCAGTTTATCCAAATAACGGCTGTTTGGAAATGTCTTGCAACGGTTTTGGAGGTGTGACGGAGCCGCTGACAGGGTGCCTTGAGACCGGCCCGGCCGTCAGTCATGTGACACGTTTTGCTTGAGTATACTTCAGTGTTTACAGTCTGCAAACTTAATCCTTCATTTAGTCGGCAGTACGCAGAACAATAAGTGAATCTTTCAGTATTTCACGATTGTGGATTCAGTACATAGCGGTGCTAATTTCAGGATCTACTCCAGTCCGCTGAGCACTAATAAAGGCGGTGTGGTAAATTATGTCATGAAAGCAGAATAAAGTGTGTATAAGATTATTATTTATTATTTAAAAAAGTTATATCAAAGAATGTAAACACAAAGGCAAACGGTAACATTTATTCATGCTAAACTTGCAAATAAACACATTTTACTAAAAAGTGTTTAGTATTTCTCAATTCTCAGTGACTTCAAGAATAACAAGTTGAAGTTATAAAAAAAATTAAAATGCTGCATGTTATATAAATAATTTGTTATTTATGGCCAGTTGCCTTTTTATTTCTCAGAAACTTGCCAATTTCACAAATAAATTGTGCACAAAACAACACTGCAAAACTGGTATTTTGTGTGATTCTTCAACTAATCACACAATAATGCTTGTCACAACTTTGACTTGATGTGTATTATCCATCAGTAGCAATATCTAGGTTGTTTTATAGAAAAAAAATACAAAAAATTGTCCCATTTGCATCACGTGACGGACACGGGTGTTGTAGTACCGCCGTTTGGCCACTACAAACCAACGACGGTACGTTTTTTTTTACAATTTTCGTATGCTATTTCATTATTAAATTCACTTTGATTCACCATCAATTTTCATAAAACTGCCAATATTCAGTCTTTCTAGTTCATTGCGCTGGTTAGCATTATAGCGAGGCTAATGTTAGCGTTTAGCAGACGCCTGGAACGTCTGGAAGGGTATAGCCAAACAGAGGCAGAGTAGGGGCGGGCATACTGAGTCGGCACGCCCAGCGAGTCATGAAATCTCCCATAGAAATATATACATAGATGCTGCATTGGACGCTTCAGCCCACGTCAACGTGGGCACCATATTGGACCAGGCAAGACTGGCCTGTAACCCTGTACTAGGGAACGGGGGAGCTGCCGTTTTTCTGGATAAAAAGCACTATAACGTCTACATTCCTCAACCGATTTCAACAAGTCGGTAAGCCAATTGGATAGAGGCTATATTGTTAACATCTTTATGTTTGGGGAGCTGGACTTTGACTATGTTGGTGCCTTGGCCTCCAGGAACTAGCCCTGTAGCTTTCAGCCTCCTTGCCCAAGGCACTTTGTAGATATGGCCTCTGTCCACTCGGCATACCCGAGGCCCTGCAGTATGGTATGGGAAGTGGACAAATCAAGTCCACTTCACATACCTTACTGCAGAGCTTCAGGTATGCCGAGTGGACCTTGTCCAATGGCAATACCTCGGCCAATCGTAGCGACTTGGAATTGGATTTCTGTCTCTCAGAGTGTTTTGAGCCATTTTATCAAATTTCTCTGATTTACTTCAAACTTGGCACACGGGAAGCTCCGCCTGCAGGAAAGGAAAAAATCAATGGTTTTGGAAATATAAACACCGAAAATGTCAATATTAATGTATTGCCAGTGGACACGTTGACCTTTCTTGACCTTTAACCAATTAAGGCCATATTTTGGGCGTCGTCCGATGGCAATACCCGAGTGATTAAGGTATTGCCTTTGGACAACCCCGTCCAATGGCAATACCCAAAGAGCCTGCCATCTGGTGGACAGATGAAGGGTTGCGCTGAGAGCGCAGACAATTCGGAAAAACTTTGTAATATCATAACTCCGCGGGGGAAAGGGCCAGAGCTCCAGTTTTCGGCCCATGGAGCGAGGCTTCTGTATGTAGACATATCCAGGGGGAGTTGCTTGATTAAATGCCATGAAATCCTGCTGATTTTGCCAAGTCTCAGTTAGGCAGTTAGGCTGCCAATGATGATATCATGGATGAGGAGTGCTTTATTGTTAATTTAGCGAGCATTCTGCAGCATAAATGTTGCACTGTTGTTAGTGAATGCTGGGGAATTTAGAGCCCTTTCCCTGATTTTTAGGACCCCGTCTATGTACGTATGTCTGTATACATGTCTATGTATATATGTCTCTATATATACGTATATATATATATATACGTATATATATATATATATATATGTCTATGTATACATGTCTTTATATATATATGTCTATATATATGTCTATTATATACATGTCTGAGTATACATGTATATATATATATATATATATACACTCACCGGCCACTTTATTAGGCACACCTGTTCAATTGCTTGTTAACACAAATAGCTAATCAGCCAATCACATGGCAGCAACTCAATGCATTACGTCATCTAGACGTGGTGAAGACGACTTGCTGAAGTTCAAACCGAGCATCAGAATGGGGAAGAAAGGGGATTTAAGTGACTTTGAACGTGGCATGGTTGTTGGTGCCAGACGGGCTGGTCTGAGTATTAAACTGCTGATCTACTGGGATTTTCACGCACAACCATCTCTAGGGTTTACAGAGAATGGTCCCAACAAGAGAACAGATCCAGTGAGCGGCAGTTGTGTGGACGAAAATGCCTTGTTGATGTCAGAGGAGAATGAGCAGAGTGGTTGGAGATGATAGAAAGGCAACAGTAACTCAAATAACCACTCGTTACAACCAAGGTATGCAGAATACCATCTCTGAACGCACAACACGTCAAACCTTGAAGCAGATGAAGACCACCCGGTACTAGCACCGGCCACTTTATTAGGTACACATTGTACCTAATAAAGTGGCCGGTGAGTGTATATATATATATATATATATGTCTATATATACATGTCAATGTATATATATCTATGTATACATGTCTAAGTATGCATGTCTATATATATGTCTTTTATATATATGTTTGAGTATACATGTCTATATATATATCTATATATATATCTATGTCTATATATACATGTCGATGTATACATGTCTATATACACAGTATATGTCTATGTACACATATCTATGTACACATGTCTATGTATATATATATATATATGTATATATACATACATATATACATATATATATATATGGTCTCTCCTGTTTTGGTCCTCAGTGATGAATACGTTGGGTTTCCTGTTGCTGCTCCACAATAAAAGTCCACTGTGTTTGTCCAGTTGAGGTGTTTTAATGTGAAGCAGCAGCAGCAGGAATTGTTGTGTTAGCATTAGCAGTAAATGAATGCAGCTCAGATACGGCTGTAGGAGAGTAAACAGGAGACAGTGAGGCTGATATCAATCAGAGCAGCTTACAAACAGCATCACTGATAACGTGCTGCATCGTTTCCTCTCAATGTGTCATGAGTCTGAATCTATGGCAGACTCAGTCACTAACCATGAAGCCCACCGCCCAGAGAGATCATTACTGAGTACACATACGGCTCCACTGACTACAGCAATAACAACTGACTAAAGATAGAATCAAACACTTGGTTTGATTTATACATTTCTACTTCATTATGAAAATTAGTACAATATTCTGGATAATATCTGTCATTGTTTTGTGTTGATTGATTTACAATAATAAATATATACATACATTTGCATAAAGCAGCATATTTGTCCACTCCCATGTTGATAAGAGTATTAAATACCTGACAAATCTCCCTTTAAGGTTCATTTAGAACAGACATAAAAATGTGTGATTAAAACTAAATAACCATGAATGTTTTTTTGGACAGAGCCATGCTAGGTGTTTCCCCCTGTTTCCACTCTTTATGCTAAGCTAAGCTAACCATGTCCTGATGCCAAATGTTGAACTCTGCCTTTAATATTCTATATCAGCACTTTTCTTATTGCATTCAACACACACACACACACACACACACACACACACACACACACACACACACACACACACACACACACACACACACACACACACACACACACACACGTTTTCCTCCCTTGTGGGGTCCACCCTTTCCAGCGGTTCTACACCTCTGTAAAAAACATCAGGCCAGATCATCTTCTCCAGTGACGTCTAATCGTTCAGCTGAGGTGACCTCTTATCAGTTGATAAAAACCCGTTGATTTAAACAAACTTCAGGCAACTTGGAAGCATCAAAATATCAGCGATCAGTTAACAGGAAATCCAGAAATCATGACGCTTAATGTCAGTAAAATGCACGCAGCGCGTTCCCGTTCTCTCTGTGACAGTTTAACCCAGACTACTGGCTTCAGGGCCAGATCCGGCCCCAGAAATAATTTTATAAGGCCGCCGTTATAATAACAATAATAATGAATTTTATTCATATAGAACACTTATAGCGCACTTTATGCTTCACATAAACGTTAAAACAATCATAATACAACCTTAAAACAATTTACACAAAAGAACCATTAAGTGTTGAAATAGGATAAATAAAATAAAGACTGAATATTTAAGAGACCCAAGTTTAAAACACAGATATATAAAAATGTGTGAGTAATCATGATTAACTATTTTAATTGATTGACAGCCGTAGTATTTATGTATTCATTTCATTAACATTTAAATTTATTTATTTATTTTCTATTTATTTTAAATTAATAAATTAATTTATAAATTATTAAATTGTATTTATTTATTTATTTTCCCTTTGCAATTTCTTCCCTATTTATTTCCACAAACTTATTTATTTCTGTTTTCTTTTCTTTATACATTTCTACTTCATAATGAAAATAAGTACAATATTCTGGACAATATCTGTCATTGTTTTGTGTTGTTAATTGATTTACAATAATATATACACTCACCGGCCACTTTATTAGGTACACCTTGCTAGTACCGGGTGGTCTTCATCTGCTTCAAGGTTGGACGTGTTGTGCGTTCAGAGATGGTATTCTGCATACCTTGGTTGTAACGAGTGGTTATTTGAGTTACTGTTGCCTTTCTATCATCTCCAACCACTCTGCCCATTCTCCTCTGACCTCTGACATCAACAAGGCATTTCCGTCCACACAACTGCCGCTCACTGGATCTGTTCTCTTGTTGGGACCATTCTCTGTAAACCCTAGAGATGGTTGTGCGTGAAAATCCCAGTAGATCAGCAGTTTAATACTCAGACCAGCCCGTCTGGCACCAACAACCATGCCACGTTCAAAGTCACTTAAATCCCCTTTCTTCCCCATTCTGATGCTCGGTTTGAACTTCAGCAAGTCGTCTTCACCACGTCTAGATGACGTAATGCATTGAGTTGCTGCCATGTGATTGGCTGATTAGCTATTTGTGTTAACAAGCAATTGAACAGGTGTGCCTAATAAAGTGGCCGGTGAGTGTATATATATACATATATATACATATGTATATATAAATAAATGTGCACAATTTGTCCACTCCCATGTTGATAAGAGGATTAAATACTTGACAAATCTCCCTTTAAGGTTCACTTTGAACGGATATAAAAATTTTTGATTAATTTGTGATTAATCCAGATGAACTATTTTAATCGATTGACAGCCCTAATTATAACTTTAATGTGTACGGTTTTACAGCATCCATGTTCCCTTTTAGTCTTTTCTTCCTTTGAGTGTGTAGGTGATGTGATGTGATGTGATGTGATGTGATGTGATGTGATGTGATGTGATGTGATGTGATGTGATGTGATGTGATGTGATGTGATGTGATGTGATGTGATGTGATGTGATGTGATGTGATGTGATGTGATGTGATGTGATGTGATGTGATGTGATGTGTGTGGGGGTGATCAGCGTCGGCCCGCCCGATACGCTGAATATGCAGCTGCGTAGGGCCACACAAATCCTTTTTTTCCTTTAAATTAGGGCTGTCAAGCATTTAAATATTTAATCATGATTAATCACAAACTAATCACACATTTTTTATCCGTTCAAAATGAACCTTAAAGGGAGATTTGTCAAGTATTTAATACTCTTACCAACATGGGAGTGGACAAATATGCTGCTTTATGCAAATGTATGAATATATTTATTATTGGAAATCACATCTTACTAATACATACTGCTAGTATAGTATGAGGTTGTACTGCTAGTATAGTATGAGGTTGTACTGCTAGTATAGTATGAGGTTGTACTGCTAGTATAGTATGAGGTTGTACTGCTAGTATAGTATGAGGTTGTATTACTAGTATAGTATGAGGTTGTACTGCTAGTATAGTATGAGGTTGTACTGCTAGTATAGTATGAGGTTGTATTACTAGTATAGTATGAGGTTGTATTACTAGTATAGTATGAGGTTGTACTGCTAGTATAGTATGAGGTTGTATTACTAGTATAGTATAATATGAGGGTGTGTGTGTGATCAGGTGGTTCACTGATTTAAAGATCAATATAAAGGTGTGAATAAGAACACATGATGTGTAAAGCAGAGTCCTACCTGAGCTCCACAGCAGCAGCAGCAGCAGCACCAACAGGTGATCCATGATGTCCAGGTAGACCGTCTCTCTGCTCTGTGTGTGCTGTCCTCATTGGAAGAGCTGCAGCTTCACTCATCATTTACTCTTCTTTAGTTTTACACATGATAATTATCCTCCTCTGAGCTGCGTGTCTGAGGAACTGATGTGTTGATAAGAAGCTGTTGACAGATTACTAATTATAGCACTGTGGTTTTCTGTTACCGTGACAACCAGGGCAGGCTGAGATGCTGCGGTCAGATTAATGCTGTCAGAGAGATCTTATCATTTCCAGGTAAATGAGTCGACCTCAGCAGAGAGTCGTTCAGAGCAGACTGAACTACCGCTGCAACTAACCGTTATATTAATAGTTGATGAATCTGTCCGTTCTGTTATTCATGGAATCAATCAGTGAGGAAGGGAAACATCAGGAAACAGTGAAACATGTGCAGCACAGTCTGTCAGAGTCTAAGGTGACGTCTTTAAATGTCTTGTTTAGTCCGTCCAACAGTCCAAAAGTCTCTTCAGAGCTGTCGATTCCTGTTGGAGCGTCCCTAAAACTGTTAGCTGTAAAACGATGCTGAGATACGACATGGTGCAGGAGGATATTTTAGTGTTTCAGTGGGTCTGGAGCTGTGAATAAAAACTTGATGTGTGTGTGTGTGATCAGGTCAGGACCGGCTCTGTATGCAAACCTTTTAGAAAAAAAGAAAACGTGGGTGGCCGGCCACATGAACTGAGACATTTACTGATCTAAACTAACTATTAGCTAATATTGGAGAGAATTGTATGTAGGCCGCATCACTGAGTAAATCTCTCTCAGTTTACATGTCTATGTGTTTAGAAGGAGAAAGAGAGCATGCTAGACCCGGCAGCTCACGGTTTTGTTCCCGTAGTCCAAAGGTACTCGGTCTGAAGATACCCGAGGGCCGAGCACCAAAGCAGCAATGAAACAGACCAATGTTTCGTATGCTATTTCATTATTAAAGTCACTTTGATTCAACATCAATTTTCATAAAACTGCCAATATTCGGGCCTTTCTAGTTCATTGCTCTGGTTAGCATTATACAAACGTTAAAACAATGTTCATAGTGTGTGAGAAAAGAATCTTTTATAGATGTTAGTGTTTAGCAGACGTCTGGAAGGTGTCACAGCCCGGCTCTAGAGCTGTGACCAAAACGGGAGACACACGGGTATACTGAATACATAAAGAGATTTATTAACCTAAAACTGTAAAAAGTCAAAAGAATGTCTGGGAGGAGTCTGTAGAGTCAGTAGTGTAGGGAGGGGATGTGTGAAATTGTGCTGCATGGATGTTGTGCTGTAAAACAAAGACAAAGAACCAAAACCATTTAACAATGGTGAAATGTGCATGAGGAGGTCTGCCGGACCCAGACTGCTGCAGGCTCTGGCTTTAAGCAGGTAGCACACCTGGCCCAGGTGTGTCTCATGCTGCTGATTAGCCTCATCATCAGGTCTGCAGCCCTGATGAGAGAAAGCAAACACAGTACAAGATCCAAACACAGAGGGGCCGTCACAAAGGGTATAGCCAAACAGAGGCAGAGTAGGGTCGGGCACACTGGGTCGGCTCGCCCAGCGAGTCATGAAATCTCCCATAGAACTATATACATAGACGCCGCATTGGACGCTTCAGGCCGTTGCAGTGATACGTCAACGTAGCCTTTATGGACCTGGCCAGACTGGCCTGTAACCCTGTACTAGTGAATGGGGGAGCTGCCGTTTTTCTGGATAAAAAGCACTATAACGTCTACATTCCTCAACCGATTTCAACCAGTCGTTATTATATTAAAGGGTTTATGATGTACGAGGAGTAGAAAAATAAAGTTTAGTCTCCAGTTACTTAGAATCTGGATAGTTCATCTCTAATCGCTGCTAGACGCTCAGGAGACGAGTGTGTACCGTAGGCTGACATGAACTGAATTACTGACCTGATAGAACATAATTCATTTATCAGAAGGAACTGTTAAAACTCACGTTTGTCCAGTATGGCTTTGACTTGCTTTCCCTCTTTAAGGTTAATACTTGTAGAGATATCCCTGTATAATATGATATAATGAAGTCTAATGTAATATAATATAATATAATATAATGTAATATAATGAAATGTCATCCTCCGTTTCAGCAATCATGCTTTCAATCTATAGGCTACCCCTAACACTGCTACTTATTGTGTTTGAGTCTCTTTGTGGTTGTTTTGAGTGTCTTTGAGGTTGTTTTGAGTCTCTTTGTCGCAGCCTTTGCGTTTGTTAAATTCTGTCCATTAAAGATGATCTTTACAGACTGTGAACTCTAGTAGTAGTCGTTAACTCCTCTGAGCTGCATTTCTGTGGAACTGATGTGTTGATAAGAAGCTGCTGAAGAATTACTAATTATAGCACTGTGGTTTCTGTTACCGTTACAACCAGGGCAGGCTGAGATGCTGCTGTCAGATTAATGCTGTCAGAGTGTTCTTATCGTTTCCAGGTTAAATAAGTCGACCTCAGCAGAGAGTCGTTCAGAGCAGACTGAACTACAGCTGCAACTAACCGTTATACCAATAGTTGATGAACCTGTCCGTTCTGTTATTCATGGAATCAATCAGTGAGGAAGGGAAACATCAGGAAACAGTGAAACATGTGCAGCACAGTCTGTCAGAGTCTAAGGTGACGTCTTTAAATGTCTTGTTTTGTCCGTCCAACAGTCCAAAAGTCTCTTCAGAGCTGTCGATTCCTGTTGGAGCGTCCCTAAAATGTAAAGACCAGTTGAAGCGGACCCAGATGCAGACACAGGAGGCAGATGAAAAATTAACTAAAAGGCTATATTGCCAAAAATTGTGCAGATGAAATGATCAAGGCAGAAAGGGGGCTGGGGTTAAACCAGGCAGGCAGATATTGTAGAGGGCAGGTGTAACCCAGGTCACAAAGAGTTAACACACGGAGGTTTACTGCACCCAAGGCAGGCTAGACAGCATACCCTACTCAAACGCTAAAAAGACAGACATAGAAGAAGGAAATAGTAATGTGTCAGGTTTACACTATCATTTATAATTCATGTAACATTTGCTTTAATTTAAAAAGTATGTTAAGTTAAGATAGTCTCATTTTACCATAGTTTCATTTGTAACTCATGTACTGTGAAGGTTATTTATAATATGTTGATTGTAAAATCTACATTATATGAATATGTGTTGTAGAAGTTAAAGGAATTATTAATTCCTGATTAATCAGAAATGCAATTGATTCATGAACCATTCTGGCCATGTCAATAACTGCAGGTCAGGTTTGTTTGGAGTGATTCAAAGTTGATGGCGAGCTAACCCAGACGAGACCTCTAGATCCTGGGTTGAAGATCCCTGAGCCAAGAGCGGTCAACCTTACCCCTCTTCTGCCACGGCGGTAGGGTAAACATCACAACCTGTACAAGGCTACACCACCCTTTACACTCAACTCCCAGCATCGTGCACAACCTCAAACCCCAGACTCTGACTTAACCCCTTTTTTTGACTTGACTTGGAAAACATTTACCCTCTTCATGCTCCCTGAAACACATTCCCTGTGCCGGTGAAAGGACTGAGTGTTAACCATCACACTGGTTAAAGTGAATGGACTGAATATTCATATTATGGATATGGTGTATTGTGATGCCTTGGTAACGATGTCTATTACTGGAACAGTTGATATAGAATTATTGTAAGTGTTCAACAAAAGCGTGGACTCAAATGCAGACAAGTCTTTTAAAAGGTGTAACAAATATAATTTATTACAATAATATTAAAGGAACTGTGAACAGGGCTGGGGTTCCTGGAGGTCCGAAACGTGGCAGTAATAGAGTCAATACTGAACTCACGGAACGGGGGGCACGGGGAGGGGGTGTCCAGGAATCCT
The DNA here is from genome assembly GCF_043250625.1 of Sebastes fasciatus. Taxonomy (NCBI): domain Eukaryota; kingdom Metazoa; phylum Chordata; class Actinopteri; order Perciformes; family Sebastidae; genus Sebastes; species Sebastes fasciatus. The sequence goes on along the minus strand of NC_133817.1, from coordinate 1,988,050 downwards.
TCCAGAGGAACAGATGAAACCACTTGAGCTCCGAGAGGTGGAATGACGTCGGAGAGTGAACAGGCATGGTAGTAACTAAGGTAAGGATCCAGGTCGAGGAGGAGAGCGTGTAGGAGTGAGCAGGCAGGTTGGAACCAGGAAGCAGCAACAGCTGACGGCTGAACAGACCTGAACAGAGACCAAACAGCATGAATCCAAAAATCCAAAAACGAGCATGAGCAAAGTCAAGAAGCAAAATACAAGGAGAGCCTGAATACGTCATGCACCACTGAGGGTGACGGAACGATCTGGCAATGACTGGCAGGAAGACCGGGGTAGATATACTGCAGGTGTGTGTGATGATAGGTTGATTGCTGTCAGCTGCTCCAGCAGTGCCCGCCCAGGAGAAGGAGGAGGAGGAGGAAGGCCACACCTCCCAACACACTGACAGACTAAACAAACAGGGAAAAACACACAGGAGACAAAAGGGCAGGGAAACAGAGGAAACACAAGGAAAGACAGACTGCCAAAGTGATATCATGACAGTAAGGTTGAAACAAACTGAGAAGTGCTAATATTGAACCGGGTTATTGTTTTAATATTGTTACTCATTGAATGTTGGATCCAAATATTGAGAATTGAGATTTTGAGATATTGATATTAGGGTGCACCCAGTCAGAGAACATAGTGGGTAAAACTCAGTGGTTCAAACCCAGAGTGTGACAAAAGAAAGATTTTGTTGCTGAGTTGAAACTGAAGCATCTTTGTGCAATTGATCTCTTTACTGAACTCATGGGTATTCATTTTGTTTGTTTGTTATTTTCTAAAATACAAGGTACCAGTTTATAGCTTTTTGTCTATTGTGGTCTTTTGATATTGCAAATAACTTTTTCTGCCTCCTGTTCGAGTTTGGTATCTTCTGATTCTAGTCCAGTATAATTATAGTGATAGGAGCTGTGTGCTACACAGGCAGCGCACCACTTGGGTTGAATCAACGAACTGGCGACGAGGGTCTGAGATGTCCGGGTATAAGTGGTGCGTTGATCATCTGATTACTACTCTCCTGAGAGAACGGCAGAACTGAGCCCAAAACAAAGGAATCCAAGGAACCAGTATCCCTCAAGATTTTAACTGGCACTCTTGCAGGACACCCTACCAACCACAAAAACCCAGCAGACACAAACGGAAGGTAATCTGAAAGCTTACCCCGAGTACCTGCTTTCACATCTACCCGGCCGCAAGACAAAGAAGAACTCGGCACCGTACGAATAGATGCGGTCAGCGCGGTAGATCTAACATTCACATCTCTATTACGCTTGTTCTTTACCCTAAGCGCAGGACATTCAGCTTCCCAGTGCCCCTTTTCCTTACAATAATTACATACTTCAGCATCTGATTGTCCCCCTGACAACCGTTCTGGCCTAGCAGCCCAGTCATCTGACCACTTCCCTGAACGCACTTTAATATCATCATAGACATCATAGACGTGGGACACAAAGTCAACCTTGTGCGTCAGGACATACTCATCTGCAAGCGCAGCAGCCTCGGCAGCAGTTTTGACTTTACGTTCATTAATGTAGATAGCCACATTGCTCGGCAGAGAATTTTTAAACTGCTCCAAGACCATCAAATTGTTATCAAAAGTTTTGACTTCAAGAGCCGTACACCACCGATTAAAGTGAGTACCCAACTCCCTGGCAAACTCCATATGTGTCTACTTATCTGACTTTTCCCACGTTCTGAACCTCTGTCTTTAAGCTTCTGGCACCAACTCGTATGCTTTTAACACAGCAGCCTTGACTGAAGAGTCATTTTGGCTTTCACCTACAGGAAGGGAACAATACGCTACTTGAGCCTTGCCGGTTAAGACACATTGCAGCAGCAGCGTACGCTCAGAATCAGGCCAATTTCTACTGTCAGCTACCCGCTCAAACAGCAACAAAAAGGTATCAGGATCACTCTCACAAAACCTGGGAAGCAGGCGCAAATTGCCAGCCACATCAAACCGTGAACACTCTGAAGACACAGGAGCAACATTGAAAACAGAGTCCGCTGTGACCCGACCATCCCGAATCAAACTTAGCTTGTACTGTTCCAACTCAATGGTTCTAAGTTCTGTCTCGTGCTTAACCTTTTCTACAGCCAATTTCTCCCTTTCAACTTGCTGCTGAAGCCTACCATGCTCTAACTGTAACAACAGCACTTCCTTTTGCTGCTCAAAAGTTACGCCAGGACTTAGACCAGCAACACCAGGAGCAGACAACTCAGCTTGTGGCGGTACTGAGTTCCCCAGACTTTAGTTGTTCAGTCAGAAGACTGAAAAACAGTTCCCATCCACATAATAATATAAAATAACATGCCTTCTTAATAATAATAATGAACAAATGCCTCGATATTAACAAACAATTAAGGAAACTGAAATATTGGTTTGTGTTTTTCCTTTTACCCTCCTTTAAAGTTTTCCCAAATAAAATACACTAAAAGAAATGGGTATAAAGGGTTTCATTGAAAATCAACAAATGAATAGAATACAAAAATACAGCCTGCAGGCGTTAGGCTATCGTAAGGCAAGCCAGCTGTTGCACAAATAGCACCTAATCGTCCCAGTGCAGGTAACCCAATTGGTTGGCACTTAACTTGTTTCCCCAACTAGGAGTCAACACTCTCAACAAACAAAACACAAAGATCACAGAATCCCAAAAGGGCCCAAAACAGACCAGCGTTTCTGGTAAAGCTGATAACACATGTTGCATTGAGTGAAGGAGAGATCAGAATGACCCTGGGTGTGCAGTTTCCCTCCTCTTTTAAGCCCTACAGAAAGGGCGTCGTTACACCCTGATTGGCCAAGAGGGGAATGCACCAAGCTGCTCTCAACTATCATTTAAGAGCCAGTCCCCACACCCTGCAACAGGTGAACTGAATAACCCTCTAATCACTCAGCAACTCAACCAGAAAAACACCAGGGAAAAGGGAAACAACAGCAAACACCAGAGAATTGGCAGCTGCCACAACACACCGTCACTGAAGCAGTCTGACACTGAAAGGGGTTTATAATAGCTGACAACTAACACGCCTCAAACAACTTTCTGCATTTATTAGAAAGAGTTTTCTTTTGATGATCTGTTATTTCACTCATTCACTTTTATTAAGGATCCAGTTAAAGTCAGAGAGAGAAGGAGAGTTTGTCTTTTACACCTTTTACATCATTTAAGTCATTTCCATTCAGTCACTTGAGGCTGATAATTCCTGAACGTCGGGTTTGATATGAGTTACATCATTTACATTTTCCCTGAAACATTCAGCCTGATACATAACTTCTACTGTCAGAATATCAATAACTACAGACGCTAATAATGAATAAATAATATAAAGATATTGATCCAGTAGAGGTGGTTCCTGGTCCTATAAGCAGGACTCAGTCCACAGTAGAGATGGTTCCTGGTCCTCTAAGCAGGACTCAGTCCTCAGTAGAGGTGGTTCCTGGTCCTCTAAGCAGGACTCAGTCCACAGTAGAGATGATTCCTGGTCCTCTAAGCAGGACTCAGTCCACAGTAGAGATGGTTCCTGGTCCTCTAAGCAGGACTCAGTCCTCAGTAGAGATGGTTCCTGGTCCTCTAAGCAGGACTCAGTCCTCAGTAGAGATGGTTCCTGGTCCTCTAAGCAGGACTCAGTCCACAGTAGAGATGGTTCCTGGTTCTCTAAGCAGGACTCAGTCCACAGTAGAGATGGTTCCTGGTCCTCTAAGCAGGACTCAGTCCACAGTAGAGATGGTTCCTGGTCCTCTAAGCAGGACTCAGTCCTCAGTAGAGATGGTTCCTGGTCCTCTAAGCAGGACTCAGTCCACAGTAGAGATGGTTCCTGGTCCTCTAAGCAGGACTCAGTCCACAGTAGAGATGGTTCCTGGTCCTCTAAGCAGGACTCAGTCCTCAGTAGAAATACAGACTGCAGCTGTTATTCATGTGCAGGTGTTTGTTAAACAGATAACAGGCTACAGAGAGAAACACTGCTGCTCTGATAACTCTGTTTCTTTATTAGTATTAGATCAGTTCAGACACAAACTCCATCTAAAGTCTCTACAGCTGTTGAAGCTGACTGACAGCTGATCCAGATGTGATCAGCTGCTGCTGTCATCAGAAACGGACGTCGCTTCACGTGACGCTTAAAAGGAAACGACGTCTCATGTCTCTAAAAACATATTTCCTCGTTTCCTCTCTCCTCGAGTCTTTTCCTCGCCTCCTCTGCTCGCATCTCCCGTGGGCGGGACTAAGACGCGAGGAGAGGAGTCGAGGAGAGGAGTCAAGCCGTATAAAAGAACAAATGGGAAAGACCCAGAGACTTCTCATCATCAGCCTCCTACACTGAACCTGCAGGGACAAGATAACGGCTCCTCCTGCTGGAGGAACGCAGACATTATATAAAGCTGTTCTGCTGTGTGGATAGTTCAGGACAGTCAATCTTGCTTTTGCAATATTCACATGGACACTAAACCACTTACATTTTTCAATTTCATGACTAAATGATTAAAACAGTCTTGGATGGGGATGTTTGATTTTTCACAACCCTTACAACACCACCACTACACAGCCTCAGACAGACAAACACACTGAACAATACAGTAGAGTGAAGCCCTCTCTGCAGGGCCTTCTGCAGAGAGCTACTGCTTGAACTGCATTAGTTTGCCCTTTATCAGGCCCGAGCAGCGACAACGTCGGGCTAGCGAAGGCCCGATTGGAACCTGTAGGAATTATTTTTCTTTTTCTTGAAATGAATCCCCTTTTTGAGGACCTCAACATGCTCAAAACGTTGTTTCACTTGGCACACTTATCGGTGAAACATGTAGTATTTTAAGGGTCTCGGGTGCTCGCTAGCGCCCCCTAGAAAGTTGGAAAAATTGAGCTCCCCGCTCCGAATCCACCTACATGTATGAAATTTGGCAGACAGATGTAACATGTGGAGACACACGAATATGCCATTGTGCCGAAGTCATTTTTAATTTAATGTGCGATTTTCGCCCATTTTTAGCGTTTTATAGGCCGTGTACTTTAACGAACTCCTCCTAAAGATTTAATCAGATCGACTTGAAATTTGGTCAGGACCATCTTAAGGCCTTGAGGATGAAAAGTTATTCAAATGGAGAGTTCTCACTAAACGACCTGACCGTGGCGTGGCGGCCTTTTTGAGCCATTCGCCATAAAACAGGAAGTTGTTGTAACTCAACTGTACATAGTCCGATCTGCCCCAGATTTCTCAGGCATGATAAGGGTCCAGTCCTGAGGACATTTACATGTCAATATAGACTCATAGCCCCGCCCCAAGACGTTAGCCTCGCCCCCTTTCATAACTCATGAACCGTTTGTTGTAGAGTCTGATTAAACCGGCACTCATCAGAGTTCCGGTTTCATTGTTCCTGGCCGCGTCAATCTCCGTCCCGCCAGTACCCCCGACGTGCGGGAAGGTGTGAGGGCCCGTTCATCGCTGCTATTATTATGATTATTATTATCCACACAGTAATATTACAGAACATTAGACGTTGTATTTGGAAGGGAATAACTAAATTTTTTTTTAAATTTTTGTTATTGAAGATAATTCATTTACAAACATTAAGGCATTATAATCTAAACTCAATACTTCTAACATACAAGGCACAATTGGATAGGAAAGATAACTTAAATTATACAAAAATAATATAATAACAAAAATAAAAGAGGTCAGAAAATAATTAAAGGAACAAAAAAAAGAAATGCATAAATGCATAAGTAGATAAATAATAAGACTATAATATATATAATAATTAGGGCCCGAGCACGAAAGTGCCAGGACCCAACGGTGTCCTGGCACGAAAGTACAAGGAAACCTATTGTTTTTCTAAGTATTATTATTCTTTTTCTGCTGGAATATCGCGTTTTTGGGACCTTTTCCATCCCCAAAAACTCACCAAAAGTGGAATATGCGTCAGAAGTGGCGCGAAGTTCAAAGTTCTGTAGTGATTCGGCTCGGGTGTCGCCAGCGGGCGAGATAGCGCCCCCTAATGTAGGCAGTTTTTCAGGGAAAGTTTCTTCGATCTTCACGAAATTCAAGTATGTCATTGCATACGTCTTGAAGTTCGTGTTAAATATTTTTGAGATTTTTTGGGCCAACAGGAAGTCAGCCAACTTGGATTTCCTGCGTGATTTTGCCGAATTTACGAACACATGTTTGAAGACTTTAGGATGCACAAAAACTCATCAAACTTTACACGCACATCCAAACTCATAATTACTTTGATTTAGTGGTGAAAATTTGCTTGGGCGCGGCATGTTGGCTCTCTAGCGCCCCCTTATGTCTTTTAGATTTTGAACATACCTTGAGGTACTCGAAAACTCATGAAACTTGGCAAAATGATGGACACCTGTGAACTTTATGTAAATGTACAGTTATTGGGTTCAGCATGTTTAGCCAGCTCTATAGCGCCCCCTAATGCGTGGAAGGCCATAGTTTGGTCAAAGTTGATCCTATATTCATGAAATTTGGTAGGTACATCCTGCTCATTATTTCAGACATATTCCTCATCGGGTTTCATTAGCTACGCCCAACGGGAAGTCGGCCATCTTGGAATATGTGCGTTTTTCATGTATTTTATGCATACGAATTTTGATGTTTCGCCATGACACAGGATGCTGTTGTAACTTGACTTTACATAGTCCGATTCTGGAGGATCAAACCTGGCAAAATAAAAAATAAATAAATGACTCGATTAATAAATAAATATGCCACTAAATATAGCAAAAATAATATCAAGAATAAATGTAGCTATTAATCAATTGATAAAATGTGACATAAATTGATATTTCTGTCATATTTATTTATATTTGTATTTATTCCCTTATTTATTTACTCCTTTTATTTATTCATTAATCTATTTTCATTAATTTTTACATTTATTTATTTATTTTGCATTATTATTTATTTATTTATTCCTGCACGATTTTCCTTTTGCATTTCACTCCTTATTTATTTCCCCAAACTTACTTACTGTAATGACTGTATGAGCCATTCACCTATTTATTTCTGTATTTTCTTTATACATATACTTCAAACTAAAATACTTATGTAATAAGAAAATCCCTTAATTACAAAATTAAGTAAGATTCTTAAAAAATAAGTAAATTACTTAATTATAAAAATCGTCAAATCCTTTATTACAGCATTAAGTAAAATTCTTAAAAAAAATAAGTACTTAATCATGAAAATTTGCAAAATCCTTTATTACAACATTAAGTGAAATTCTTATGAAATGAGCAAAATCCTTCATTAGAAATAAAGTAGTAAAAGTAAAATCCTCAATTATATTTGTGTAAATTTGTTAAGTACAACATCAAGACAATTCCTAGAGTACAAAATTCAATAAATTCCTTAAATGCAAAAGTAAAATTCATAGAAATTAAGCACATTCTTTAAGTGCGAAATTAAGTAAACTCCTTATGTACAAAAATTAGCCAAATTCTACTGAAATAAAATTAAGTAAAATTCTTATATAATAAAAAAAATCCTTAATTAAAGAAATTAAGTAAAATTCTTAAAAAATAAGTAAATTACTTAATTATAAAAAAGATCAAATCCTGTATTACAGCATTAAGTGAAATTCTTATGAAATAAGCAAAATTCTTCATTAGAAAAAAAGTAATAAAAGTAAAATCCTCAATTATAAATTTGTGTAAATTTGTTAAGTACAACATCAACAAAATTCCCAAAGTAAAAAATTTGGTAAATTCCTTAAATACAAAAGTAAAATTCATAGAAATTAAGCACATTCTTTAAGTGCAAAATTAAGTAAACACCTTATTTACAGAAATTAGCCAAATTCTACTGAAATAAAATTTAGTAAAATACTTATGTAATAAGAAAATTCCTTAATTAAAACAATTAAGTAAAATTCTTAAAAAAATAAGTAAATTACTTAATAATAAAAATCATCAAATCCTTTATTACAGCATTAAGTGAAATTCTTATGAAATGAGCAAAATCCTTCATTAGAAATAAAGTAGTAAAAGTAAAATCCTCAATTATAAATTTGTGTAAATTTGTTAAGTACAACATCAAGACAATTCCTAGAGTACAAAATTCAATAAATTCCTTAAATGCAAAAGTAAAATTCATAGAAATTAAGCACATTCTTTAAGTGCGAAATTAAGTAAACTCCTTATGTACAAAAATTAGCCAAATTCTACTGAAATAAAATAAAGTAAAATTCTTATATAATAAAAAAATCCTTAATTAAAGAAATTAAGTCAAATTCTTAAAAAATAAGTAAATTACTTAATTATAAAAAAGATCAAATCCTATATTACAGCATTAAGTGAAATTCTTATGAAATGAGCAAAATCCTTCATTAGAAAAAAAGTAATAAAAGTAAAATCCTCAATTATAAATTTGTGTAAATTTGTTAAGTACAACATCAACAAAATTCCCAAAGTACAAAATTTGGTAAATTCCTTAAATACAAAAGTAAAATTCATAGAAATTAAGCACATTCTTTAAGTGCAAAATTAAGTAAACACCTTATTTACAGAATTTAGCCAAATTCTACTGAAATAAAATTAAGTAAAATACTTATGTAATAAGAAAATTCCTTAATTAAAACAATTAAGTAAAATTCTTAAAAAAATAAGTAAATTACTTAATAATAAAAATCATCAAATCCTTTATTACAACATTAAGTGAAATTCTTATGAAATAAGCAAAAAGTAAAATCTTCAATTACAAATGTTCCTTATGTACAAAATTAAGCTAAATTCTAATGAAATACTAAAATTCCTTCATCACACTATAAGCTGTTAATACTCTTATATTTTTGCTCCCAATGGTATTATTATGGTTATTTTATAAGCTAAATGTGGTCCTGCTCACAACAATAAATGAGCCATGTGAACCACAAGGGAGCGCTAAAGTGAGCTCATAAAGTTCATGTGTCACTAACCAGATGAAACTGGTGTGAAAACAGCCTCTGGTTTTTAATCCTCTACTTTGTTTGCTGGCTACATGACTTTGATTCATTCATTCATTATAGATATTGTTGAATCACAAACACCAACAGATTGTCAACGTGGCAGCAGATGTGCTTCACCAACCCTGGATGTGCTCCAGATCTACAGATCCAACAGTCGGTGGCTCTGTGACATGTTTTTACTCTGATCTCAGGATTTCATGCTTCAATTGTCTTCAGATTTGACAGGTAATACAGACTTTAGAGGATATATATCAATGTTCTACATTTATCTTAATTTAATATAAAGCACTGTTCCCGATCGGCCTGGGTCGGACTCCGGTATTCCTGCTTTCAAGTCTAGTTTTCAATGACACTTTATGTTTGTGAGGTGTTTTTAGAGATTTACATCTTCAGCAGGAACCAATGGGCTACAAGAGACTAACACATTGTTGGTTTTCATGTTGAGAGTGAAACAGATATAGTATATGATGTAATAGAATAGAAGCAGCCTTCTTGTTTAAAGGGAACATGCGTCTAAAATGAGCTGCTGCTGGGTTGTGTGTTATAAATCCATCTGGATGTGAGATGAGCTCCTTGGAGGTGCTACTCTGCTCCCTGAGCTCCTTCCTCTTCAGCTGCAGGAACACCCAGGTTATAATAATCCGGCTCAGCCTTCTCCCGTCTGCTCGGCCTCTGCCCCCTCTTGCCCTGGAGACACATGACAGCACACAGATGTGACTTCCTGCATCACTCCTCTCTCTTCACTTCAATAAGCACAGACTGAGTGCTTCATGTCAGTCAGCGGTCTGAACAACAGACGTGTGTCAGTACCTTATAGTAGAAGTAAAGGCCAATGTTCGCCAACAGCAGAATCAGCGGCAGGACGATCGCTCTGATGATGAAAGGCCTTAGATCTGATCAAACACATGGACAGTCATCACATCACATCACATGACATCATGAGTCCAACAGCTCCCATTAAACACAAACTGTAGTGACCTGAAATCTAAAAGCACTTCTTCAATCCTCTTTATGTGAATCCAGGCTCTGAGGACGGAGACTGTTCTTTGTTGGACAGATTAGAAAGTCCTCTGAGATTAATCTGTAGAAATACAACTGACGTGACTTTAGTGAGACTTTGATATGTTTACAACCAAACATGCTCCGTCCTCCAGCAGACTGTTTGCTGTTGACATTCATCCACTTTGTACAAGTGTGGTTACTATATGACATGTGGAACACAATGACAGCAGTCACAGTGTCATTCCACAAACAACAACATGCACAGACTTATTATGACTGAACATGTCATAACCCTTAAAGTACTTTGATGAAGTACTACTAGTACTACTTAAATGAAGTACTAGTACTACATCTCTCTCTGTAATCGGTTGTGAGCAGACGTCCTAAAGTGACGTCATCTCCACGTAGAATAAACCTCTAACTTTTATTCATGTTTTAATCCCTATGATCTCTGAAGGCTCCGACAAAATTCATCAAACTTCTTAAATACAAAGATAAGGAAAATTATTATGAAATAAAAAAAATTCCTTCATTACAAATTAAGTAAAATCCTTAATTATAAAAAATAAGCAAAATTCATAATGACAAAATTATGTAAATTCCTTAATTACAAAATTAAGTTAAATTCTTATGAAAAAAGAAAATGTTAAAATACAAAATTAAGTAAACTTCTTATGAAATAAGAAAAGTCCTTAATTATTAAAATAAGCCCAATCCTTGATTACAGAATGAAAGCTTCTCTGTTGTCAGCTGATCATTTCCACATTTTCCAAACCTGCATGTAAACAGTCAGCTTACCTGCGACGGTGAGAGAGATCAGACGGCTCTCAGAGAAGAAGTCGTGAGAAAAAACATAGACGTGATAAACACATCTGTAGCTTCCTTGGTGGGCGGGCTCTGCAGCAGGAAACAGGAAGTGGGCGGAGTGATTGACAGCTGGCAGGTAGTAGTTGAGTGCTGAGGTGGAGGAGGTGAAGGTGAGATGGAAGGAACCTCCTGGGTACTGTGGCTGGACGGAGCAGCTGATGGTGAAGGTGGAGCCCCTGAGCACGTGAAACCCCTGCTGCTGGGCCTCGGAGACCCGGTCCACGGAGGAGGACCCAGAGATGTTGGGCTGAAGCAGCAGGTCTGTAAACACAAAGAGATGATTGGCTGAGAGCCGGAGCACGTTCAGTCTGAAAACAGCGTGCACTGGTTTGCTACGGTTTCTGGGTTGAACGGCGTGTTTCCTGGAAATGGTGCACAACAGGCTTTGAGGTGCGTTTCCTCTCATTTGGTGGGTGTGTCAGAGGTGTTACCCAATCAGCCGCGACGTGCACGAACCCCGCCGTATTATAAAGGCAGTGCATTCGCGTAGCACAACAGAGTGTTCAATGCACCGCCGTTTACGTTTAAACGTTTATCTGTAACTGTTATTTAGGATAGTCAGAACTGAATTACAGATATCTCTAACTATCATTTGAACTCATTTGGAGGTTATAGATAACTGGAATAAGAACTGACTAGTCAGAATGTAGTTATAGACATCTGCAACGCTGTTTAGACTAGTCATAACTCTAATTCTATACATCTGTAATTACATTTAGACTAGTCATAACTCTAATTCTAGATATCTGTAATTACATTTAGACTAGTACGATCAAAACTACTTTTACCATTCATGTGTATGGGGTTTCTCATTACAGATATCCACAACTGAATTATGACTAGTCGTAACTCCAGTTTCAGATATCTACAATTTAATTCTGACTGGTCATAATGAGGTTTGAGATATCTGTAACTGTTATTTAGGATAGTCAGAACTGAATTACAGATATCTCTAAATGTAGTTTTGACTAGTCACAATGAGGTTATAGATATCTGGAATAAGAACTCTGACTAGTCACAATGTGATTACGACTAGTCAGAATGTAGTTGTAGATATCTCTAATGTTAATTCTTGATAGTTAAGCTGAGCTATTAAATGTTAAAACAGCTCTCCATACACTTCTCTACACTTTAGGATGTCATTGTCCTGGATAACTTTACAGTTCAGTCCAATGGAAACCACCGACTGTCACTGTGACGGAGGAAGGAACATACTGGAGACATTACTGTCATAGATGATGTCATAGATGATGTCACTGATGGGCTTACCTGAGCAGGTGAGATTCATGATGGAGTTAGAGGAACCTGATGTTGCACACTCCCTCAGAGCAGATCCAGACTGAACACAGTCAGACCTGATCCTCCACACAGATCTCTCTGAGGACTCCTCTCTCTCTTCTACAGAAACAGCAGAGCCACAGTCCAAGTCTCTGCAGGCAGCTGCTGCTTCCTTCAGGGTCCAGACATAGCCCCTCACTGGTCTCCAGTCTCCCTGATGTTTCACCTCCAGTGTTCCTGCACAGCGACTGTCTCCTCCCACCAACCTGACAGGCTCTGAACAGAAACAAGAGAGTCGTCAGTAAAAGAATAAAGTGAGTTTCATTAGAACAGAAATGAACCAGATCAGAGCTGCAGCTCCTCTTCTACCTGAGCAGGTGAGTCCAACAGCTTTGCCAGGTGAGCAGGTGTTTCTATCTGAGCCTGAGCTTCTACAGTCCAGGAGAGCAGACTCAGTTCCTCCACACTGGAACTCTTTGGTCCACATTGAAGCCTCCACGTCTCCATAGAGCGCCCCCTGGAGGACTGAAGGAGCCCCACAGCCAAGCTCCCTACAGACCACCTCTGCATCCTGCTGGTCAAAGTCAGCTTCACACACTGAGGACCACCACTGGTTAGAGGGGTTAGTCTTCACCTCCAGTCTGCCTGAGCACAGACTAGTCCCATTCACCAGCCTGACAGAGTCTGGAGAGATGATAGAAGATGAAATAGAGAGAGAAAAAAGACACCAGACACTCAATAAAAAGATGTCATGAAACAACAATTCAGTGATTCCAACTGGAGGAGTTCAGAGCGGTCCCTGCCATCGATTATCTAGCAGCACACAGCCTCTTCTCAAGCCTCAGGGCCCTATTTTAACCTTTACATGATATTTGAGCAGATAATTAGTAAATAATGTTTATAATAAAGTAGTTTTAGATAGATTTTGAGGTAAATATTGGGGTAATTTAGCAGTAATTCCAAAGAAATATCAAATAGGTTATTTGCTAATTATCACCTAATCACCATGGAAGTTGCGGAGCTGTAAAATGAAGTGTTAGCCAACGTAGTGCTATGATGTTGGATGTTACAGGGACTGTGATAAATGTTAATTGCATAAAAAAATAACTTTTTTTACTCAGATTTTATGCATATGATGTTGTGTTCTTTATACTATGACAGTTTTCCTAAAATTAAATTAAAAGAAATTACAATATATGGTGATATACTGAATGGTAACCCCTGTATCATGATACGCATCGTATCACCAGATTCTTTCCAATACACAGCCCTGATGTAATAGAATAAATCCAGCCTTCTGGTTTAAAGGGAACATTCATATAAAATGAGCTGCTGGTGGGTGAATATAGAATTTAGTTAAAATAACACACAAATTGATGAAATAGAAATGTGAACAGAGACACCTGTGACGTATCAAAGAGGCCACATGTCATATTTAATTGATGTGGCTTTAAAATGACGGCTCTGAGGAGAGGAGGTCTCATTTTGTTAAAAGCCTGTTGCCTCAACTCCTCTCTCCTCGCGTCTCTTCCTCGCCTCCTCAGCTCACATCTCTGGTGGGCGGGACTAAGACGTGAGGAGAGGAGGCGAGGAAAGGAATGGAGGATGTAGGAACTGTGAAATGGGAAAGGCCTCCAGACAGACAGGTGTGTCCTGTCAGGTGAAGCTCAGCAGTCTGTGGAGAGTTTGAAGCTTTCAGAAACAAGCCCACTTCTATGGCAAACTGTTTCAACATTTAATAGCTGGACAGAAGATTCATCAGAGATATCTGCAACGCTGTTTAGACTAGTCATAACTCTAATTCTATACATCTGTAAATTACATTTAGACTAGTCATAACTCTAATTCTAGATATCTGTAATTACATTTAGACTAGTACGATCAAAACTACTTTTACCATTCATGTGTATGGGGTTTCTCATTACAGATATCTACAATTTAATTCTGACTGGTCATAATGAGGTTTGAGATATCTGTAACTGTTATTGAGGATAGTCAGAACTGAATTACAGATATCTCTAAATGTAGTTTGGACTAGTCACAATGAGGTTATAGACATCTGGAATAAGAACTCTGACTAGTCACAATGTGATTACGACTAGTCAGAATGTAGTTGTAGATATCTCTAATGTTAATTCTTGATAGTCAAGCTGAGCTATTAAATGTTAAAACAGCTCTCCATACACTTCTCTACACTTTAGGATGTCATTGTCCTGGATAACTTTACAGTTCAGTCCAATGGAAACCACCGACTGTCACTGTGACGGAGGAAGGAACATACTGGAAACATTACTGTCATAGATGATGTCATAGATGATGTCACTGATGGGCTTACCTGAGCAGGTGAGATTAATGATGGAGTTAGAGGAACCTGATGTTGCACACTCCCTCAGAGCAGATCCAGACTGAACACAGTCAGACCTGATCCTCCACACAGATCTGACTGAGGACTCCTTTCTCTCTTCTACAGAAACAGCAGAGCCACAGTCCAAGTCTCTGCAGGCAGCTGCTGCTTCCTTCAGGGTCCAGTAATAGCCACTCACTGGTCTCCAGTCTCCCTGATGTTTCAGCTCCAGTGTTCCTGCACAGCGACTGTCTCCTCCCACCAACCTGACAGGCTCTGAACAGAAACAAGAGAGTCGTCAGTAAAAGAGGTGAATTTAAGAAAAGATTAAACTGAGACTTGACTTTATTTCTTTATTTCTCTTTTTGTATTTACCTGTTGAGTTGTGATTTTCTTCAGCCTGGAGTCCTGTAGAAACACAAATATGTATTGTTTTAAGTATATTTGTGGAGACGTGACGGAGCCGCTGGCGCGGTGCCTTGAGACCGGCCGTCGGTCATGTGAGATAAAAGCTGTTAATATGTCACTTTATTTAGTTTTAATATGCCATGTAGCGACCCTGCAGGACTAACATAGGAGAGACACTTGGGGAGTTCATGGGGGGGAGATGTTGCCCTAGTTAAGCTGGATAGGTCAGGTTCATTAAGAGGGGAGGGGCAGCAGGAGCACGCCACGTATGTTACGGAGTTTAGCTGATTAGCTAGTTTATGCTACCAGCCTTTTGTTGTTTTGGGCACTCTTCCAACCCCGGGGTTAGCCTGTATCATAGGGTAATAAAACCCGGTTCTCCGGTTAAACTTCAGCCACCTTGTCCTCATCATTTAGCTAGCTAGCCGTGCTACGGAGCCGCGAGCGCTACAGTGGTGTCAGAAGGGGGATTCCCCGCCCCCACTCCCCGCACTACAGCTGGCTACCACCGCTAGCTACCGCCGGAGGAACGGGATGGCTGAACAGATGGAAAAGTCGGACTTCTACGCCCCGGAAACACCAATGAGAGAGCCAACAGATGATGGCCCGGTTGTAAGGAGAAAAGTGGTGAAGATAACTCACTCACCTCGCTACACTGCTGACTGACGTCCCTGCTGTGATGGAAAACAGTCCGTTCCAGTTGGCCGCAAATCCCGGACCATGCTCTGGAGGAGCAAATGTAAACAATGCAGCCGCATGCAGACCGCGCATCGGCCAATCAGAAAGCGATGACGTCACCACTCTGACGGCTCCCGAAGGTAAAAGAGGTGGCCAACCAAAGTCTATCCCAGAGTTAGAGAAAGACATTACAGCTACAATTGAGGAAGGCTTTATGCAGAGAATGAGCACTGCAATGGAGCGTGCTTTTGGACATTTCCTGAATAATTCTAGAGGCAGCCTTATGTCCAGGATGGGAGGAGAACCAAAGAGTCGTGTGACTAGTCCTCTCGAGTCAGAGAGCCATGCTAACCCGGCTAACACAAATAATGCATATGTGGGCACCAACCAAGCCCGTACCAAAACTGTCAGAGCCAAGGATGAGTATACTACTGTTGCTAACATCCGTGACGCTAATGTTCCTGTTGACGTTCCGGGTTCAAAAACTACCCAACCTCCCGGTGAGGGCGCCACTGTGGATACCCACCCTGTGGGGAGACTTGGCAAGTGTAGCTCCCTTACCTCGGCTTCAGTTACTTCGCCTGCTGCCGTCAACCAGCCAGTTGACCTGATACCTGCTCTGACTACTGCGCTTACTACGGCCTTGATGAGTGTTAAAGAAATGGCCCCGGCCCCATCCCTCAGAGACAGCCTCCTGAGCGTTGGGCGCTATGATGGACTCACTTCATGGGAGACGTACTGGGCTCAATTCTGTCTTCTAGCAACAGCCAATGGCTGGTCCCCTGAAAAGAGAGCTGTCCATTTAATCTCGGCATTAGAGGGTGAGGCTAGGAAAGTACTGCTGGATGTGACTGTGGCCGACCTGGAGAACCCACAAGCTATATCTAGGGCCCTGGAGAGACGCTTTGGGAACACCACCCCCGCAGTTGTGATGCGGCAGAGGTTCAACGAACGAGTGCGGGCACCTGGAGAAAAGCTGGGAGTGTTTGCGGCAGAGCTGCGCTACCTCGCCCAAAGAGGATTCCCTGATTTTGATGATGCAACACGCTTGGTGCTAACCAAGGAGGCATTCATTCGTGGCCTTCTACCCCTCCCATTACGGCAACAGATCCGGCTGGCTGACCCTCAGACCCTGGAAGCAGCTCTAGAGAAAGCACTGGCAGTGGAAGACATCCTCATAGAGGGTTTCGAGCCTCACCCCAGACAGGTGTCGACACGCCCCAAGACTCAAGCCTTTCAGCTTCCTGGACCAACCTCCGTGCCGATGGGCCCAGGACGCCCACCAATGTCACCAGAAGATCGACGGAGCCAAATCTGCTGGAGGTGCAACCAGGGAGGCCACTCACGGCGCTTTTGTCCAGTCCCTGATTCCGCCTTGGGTGCATCGGCGCCGGGAAACGCTCGAGGCTCGGTTTAGAGGGGAGCGACCCGAGCCACCCTTCACTCCCCACAGGTTGTGACACTCAACCGGTGATAAAAGCGCTCCACCTCCCTGTCACTCACGCCCTTTTCCCCCCTAACACATCCAACACTGATGGCTGCCGAGTACCCGCCTTGGTTAATGGTCGGTTGACTCACGCCCTGCTCGACACAGGCTCGACTGCAACTCTCCTTCACCCTGATCTCCTGCCGACTGGAACTCAGCCCCAAGCCACCAATCTTCCGCTAATTACAGTCACCGGGGGAGAAGCTCCCATGCTGGGGAGGTGTGAAACACAGATACAATTGGGGGCCTATTCAGTCTGCCAGCCAGTCTGGGTCGCCGAAGTTAAAGAGGACTGTTTAATTGGACTAGACTTTCTGCGTAGTGCAAAGGCAGTACTGGACTTCAACAAACGGACCATTACGTTCCCGGACGGGACGTCCATCCCCTTTCTGAACGATTCCCTCATTCCTGAAATGACTGAGAAGGTAGTTGGGGACGACGGAATGGAATGGGACCCACCATGTTCTCCTGAACCTCCTCAGTGGGAGGCCCCTTTCACAGAAAGCCTTTTGCCACTGTCCGAAGACAACCTCACAACCACAGACACAGCGGTTCACACCAAGCCACATTTACCTGCAGTCGTACAGGCCGCAACTGTGGCCCCCATGTCTGAGAAAGAGTCAGTGGCCATTACGACTGTCAAAGACCTGTGGGAGAAGAATCGTGAGGGTCTGCACTCGGAGCAGCAGCATAGGCTCTGGAACCTCCTTCATGAGTATCGACACAGTTTCTCCACCAACCCAAACGATGTGGGTCGCACACACTTGGTACAGCACTCCATCAATACTGGGGATGCACAGCCAATCCGCCAGCGGCCTAGGCGACTTCCCTATGCCCGCCAAGCTGCAGCGAACCAGATGCTACAAGAGATGAAGGATGCTGGCATTATCGAGCCATCAGAAAGTCCGTGGGTGTCACCAGTCGTTATGGCCCCTAGGAAGGATGGGAAATTGAGGTTTTGTGTCGACTTCCGACCCCTGAATGACAAAACAGTGAAAGACTCCTATCCACTGCCGCGGATAGACGAGTCTCTGGACTATGTGGCTGGCTCAGCATGGTTTTCGTCGTTGGACCTCCGGAGTGGATATTGGCAGGTGGCCATGGCTCCAGAGGACAAGGCCAAGACCGCCTTTACCATGGGACGTGGCCTGTGGCAGTTCACCACCATGCCGTTCGGGCTGTGCAACGCGCCAGCAACATTCGAGAGGCTGATGGAAAAGGTCCTTGTTGGTGTGCCCCCCGAGCGCTGCCTCGTCTACCTCGATGATCTCCTTGTCCATGGGCCCAGTTTTGATGCTGCACTCGAGAGCCTAGGAGAGGTACTGGAGCGGATCAAGTGTGCGGGCCTGAAGCTTCATCCCGGGAAGTGCCGCCTTCTGCAGCGGGAGGTCTCCTTTCTGGGTCACAGAGTCAGTGGAGCTGGCATTATGACAGAGCCTGACAAGGTGGCGGCTGTCCGAGACTGGCCTACCCCCACTGATGTCCACCGGCTGAGATCCTTCTTAGGATTAGCGTCCTACTACAGGCGGTTTGTGGCTGGATTCTCTACTGTGGCTGCGCCCATGTTCAACTTACTGCGCAAGGACACACCCTACAAGTGGGGACCAGATCAGGATGCGGCCTTCCACCAGCTGAAGCAGGCCTTATGTAAAGACCCGGTGCTGGTTGCACCCGACCCAGAGCTGCCATTTATCCTTGACACAGATGCCAGCGACACGGGCCTTGGCGCTGTACTCTCGCAGCTGACCCCGGAGGGCGAGCGTGTTGTTGCTTACCATAGCCGCACCCTCGATAAGCCAGAGAAGAACTACTGTGTCACTCGCAGAGAACTGTTAGTGGTGATTGACGCAGTGAACCATTTCAAACACATCCTCTGTGGTCTTCCGTTCACCATCCGTACGGATCACGCTGCCTTGAAGTGGCTCATGTCATTCAAAGAGCCGGAAGGGCAAGTAGCCAGATGGATCGAACAACTCCAGGCCTTTCAGTTCACCATACAGCACAGAGCTGGTGAAAGCCACACAAATGCAGACAGTCTCTCCCGTCGACCGTGTGCCCCGGGCTGTCACCACTGCAACCAGGCCGAAGAACGTGAAGCGGCAAACCTACACACTGGAAAGGTGATCTGTCGGGCTCTGTTACCCGACAATGAGAGAGGGTGGAGAGAACTGCAGCTCGAGGACCCTGATCTTGAAATGGTCATAACGTGGCTGGAGAAAGACATCCGGCCACCCTGGGATGATGTGGTTGCCCAGTCTGCCACTGTCAGAGGACTCTGGTCTCAATGGCCTGGAGTGGAACTGCAGGAAGGAGTCCTGAAGAGGTGCTGGCGTGAGCCCGCCACCGGAGAGCCACGATGGCAAGTGGTTGTACCCAAAAATCTCTGCAAGGGAGTTCTTTAGATGCATCATGGATCCCCTGGAGTTGGTCACTTTGGAGTGACAAAGACATTGAGACGGCTGAGACAGACATTCTATTGGGGCCAGAGCAGGAGGGATGTTGAGGACTACTGCCGCCGCTGCGATGCCTGTACTGCCCGTAAAGGCCCCCAAGGTCAGTCTCGCGCACCCTTACAGCAGCATCGTGTAGGGGCACCAATGGACAGAGTGGCAGTCGATGTGTTGGGACCACTACCCCGTACCAGTAGAGGGAACCGGTACGTGCTCGTCGCCATTGACTACTTTACAAAGTGGCCCGAAGCCTACCCCCTTCCTGACCAAGAGGCGACGACCGTGGCTGAGGCCTTGGTGCAAGGAATGTTCAGCCGCTTTGGAACGCCCTCACTGCTCCACTCGGACCAAGGGCGGAACTTTGAATCACAGGTGTTCACTGCGATGTGTAGCCAGCTCGGCATCCAGAAGACAAGGACCACCCCGCTTCATCCACAAAGCGACGGATTAGTGGAACGGTTCATGCGGACCTTGAGTGCCCAGCTGGCCCTCACCACTGCCCCAGACCAGGGTGATTGGGACCTACAGATACCCCTCATCCTCATGGCATGCCGCAGTGCAGTCCAGGAATCCACCGGCTGTACTCCTGCATTGTTGATGTTGGGCAGGGAGCTAAGAACGCCACCCGAGCTGGCCTATGGTCGACCGCCCGATGCACCGGACGCCATGGCTGGGCCAGAATATGCCAGCCAGTTACAGGACCGATTGGAAACGGCCCACAGCTTTGCCCGGCATCAATTACAACAGGCCGGGGTCCGTCAAAAACGCGGCTATGACGCCCATGTCAAAGGTCAGGACTTCCAGGCTGGGGACCTTGCCTGGGTGTATGGACCCAAGAGAGTGAAGGGCCGCTGCCCCAAGTTGGACAGTGCATGGATTGGTCCCTGCTACGTGGTCGAGAGAGTGGGGCAGGTTGTCTATCGTGTCAAACTGGCACCCAGAGGACGCACAGTGGTACTGCACCGGGACAGGATGGCACCGTACCGGGGAGACCAGCAGCCAGCCTTCCCAGGGACACCTACCAGAGCGCAAGCCAGGCCACCTCGCCGCCGGAGAGACCCACCCATGCAGCAGCAGGATGTTCTTCAAGAAGAAGTGGTGACACCGCTTGGTGCCGTAGTGCCAAGGAATGCCTCTGCCACACCCAGAGCTCCTCTGGGGGATCATGGAGTCCGGAGGTCGCAGAGGGAACGGCGATTGCCAGGTCGCTTTCAAGACTTTGCTCTTCCTCGGGGACGAGGAATTAGAGGGGGGGGGCCATGTAGCGACCCTGCAGGACTAACATAAGAGAGACACTTGGGGAGTTCATGGGGGGTAGATGTTGCCCTAGTTAAGCTGGATAGGTCAGGTTCATTAAGAGGGGAGGGCGCAGAGAGAGCAAAGGAGTGTGGGAGAAGGAGGAGGGGCAGAAGAAGAAAGGCAGCAGGAGCACGCCACGTATGTTACGGAGTTTAGCTGATTAGCTAGTTTAGGCTACCACCCTTTTGTTGTTTTGGGCACTCTTCCAACCCCGGGGTTAGCCTGTATCATAGGGTAATAAAACCCGGTTCTCCGGTTAAACTTCAGCCACCTTGTCCTCATCATTTAGCTAGCTAGCCAGCCGTGCTACGGAGCCGCGAGCGCTACAGTACTAATGCGAGAAAGTAAACTTAGATTCCCAATATGTGTTCAGTTTATCCAAATAACGGCTGTTTGGAAATGTCTTGCAACGGTTTTGGAGGTGTGACGGAGCCGCTTACAGGGTGCCTTGAGACCGGCCCGGCCGTCAGTCATGTGACACGTTTTGCTTGAGTATACTTCAGTGTTTACAGTCTGCAAACTTAATCCTTCATTTAGTCGGCAGTACGCAGAACAATAAGTGAATCTTTCAGTATTTCACGATTGTGGATTCAGTACATAGCGGTGCTAATTTCAGGATCTACTCCAGTCCGCTGAGCACTAATAAAGGCGGTGTGGTAAATTATGTCATGAAAGCAGAATAAAGTGTGTATAAGATTATTATTTATTATTTAAAAAAGTTATATCAAAGAATGTAAACACAAAGGCAAACGGTAACATTTATTCATGCTAAACTTGCAAATAAACACATTTTACTAAAAAGTGTTTAGTATTTCTCAATTCTCAGTGACTTCAAGAATAACAAGTTGAAGTTATAAAAAAAATTAAAATGCTGCATGTTATATAAATAATTTGTTATTTATGGCCAGTTGCCTTTTTATTTCTCAGAAACTTGCCAATTTCACAAATAAATTGTGCACAAAACAACACTGCAAAACTGGTATTTTGTGTGATTCTTCAACTAATCACACAATAATGCTTGTCACAACTTTGACTTGATGTGTATTATCCATCAGTAGCAATATCTAGGTTGTTTTATAGAAAAAAAATACAAAAAATTGTCCCATTTGCATCACGTGACGGACACGGGTGTTGTAGTACCGCCGTTTGGCCACTACAAACCAACGACGGTACGTTTTTTTTTACAATTTTCGTATGCTATTTCATTATTAAATTCACTTTGATTCACCATCAATTTTCATAAAACTGCCAATATTCAGTCTTTCTAGTTCATTGCGCTGGTTAGCATTATAGCGAGGCTAATGTTAGCGTTTAGCAGACGCCTGGAACGTCTGGAAGGGTATAGCCAAACAGAGGCAGAGTAGGGGCGGGCATACTGAGTCGGCACGCCCAGCGAGTCATGAAATCTCCCATAGAAATATATACATAGATGCTGCATTGGACGCTTCAGCCCATTGCAGCGATACGTCAACGTGGGCACCATATTGGACCAGGCAAGACTGGCCTGTAACCCTGTACTAGGGAACGGGGGAGCTGCCGTTTTTCTGGATAAAAAGCACTATAACGTCTACATTCCTCAACCGATTTCAACAAGTCGGTAAGCCAATTGGACAGAGGCTATATTGTTAACATCTCTATGTTTGGGGAGCTGGACTTTGACTATGTTGGTGCCTTGGCCTCCAGGAACTAGCCCTGTAGCTTTCAGCCTCCTTCCCCAAGGCACTTTGTAGATATGGCCTCTGTCCACTCGGCATACCCGAGGCCCTGCAGTATGGTATGGGAAGTGGACAAATCAAGTCCACTTCCCATACCTTACTGCAGAGCTTCAGGTATGCCGAGTGGACCTTGTCCAATGGCAATACCTCGGCCAATCGTAGCGACTTGGAATTGGATTTCTGTCTCTCAGAGTGTTTTGAGCCATTTTATCAAATTTCTCTGATTTACTTCAAACTTGGCACACGGGAAGCTCCGCCTGCAGGAAAGGAAAAAATCAATGGTTTTGGAAATATAAACACCGAAAATGTCAATATTAATGTATTGCCAGTGGACACGTTGACCTTTCTTGACCTTTAACCAATTAAGGCCATATTTTGGGCGTCGTCCGATGGCAATACCCGAGTGATTAAGGTATTGCCTTTGGACAACCCCGTCCAATGGCAATACCTAAAGAGCCTGCCATCTGGTGGACAGATGAAGGGTTGCGCTGAGAGCGCAGACAATTCGGGAAAACTTTGTAATATCATAACTCCGCGGGGGAAAGGGCCAGAGCTCCAGTTTTCGGCCCATGGAGCGAGGCTTCTGTATGTAGACATATCCAGGGGGAGTTGCTTGATTAAATGCCATGAAATCCTGCTGATTTTGCCAAGTCTCAGTTAGGCAGAGAAAGTTGATTTTCCTGCCAATGATGATATCATGGATGAGGAGTGCTTTATTGTTAATTTAGCGAGCATTCTGCAGCATAAATGTTGCACTGTTGTTAGTGAATGCTGGGGAATTTAGAGCCCTTTCCCTGATTTTTAGGACCCCGTCTATGTACGTATGTCTGTATACATGTCTATGTATATATGTCTCTATATATACGTATATATATATATATACGTATATATATATATATATATGTCTATGTATACATGTCTTTATATATATATGTCTATATATATGTCTATTATATACATGTCTGAGTATACATGTATATATATATATATATATATACACTCACCGGCCACTTTATTAGGCACACCTGTTCAATTGCTTGTTAACACAAATAGCTAATCAGCCAATCACATGGCAGCAACTCAATGCATTACGTCATCTAGACGTGGTGAAGACGACTTGCTGAAGTTCAAACCGAGCATCAGAATGGGGAAGAAAGGGGATTTAAGTGACTTTGAACGTGGCATGGTTGTTGGTGCCAGACGGGCTGGTCTGAGTATTAAACTGCTGATCTACTGGGATTTTCACGCACAACCATCTCTAGGGTTTACAGAGAATGGTCCCAACAAGAGAACAGATCCAGTGAGCGGCAGTTGTGTGGACGAAAATGCCTTGTTGATGTCAGAGGTCAGAGGAGAATGGGCAGAGTGGTTGGAGATGATAGAAAGGCAACAGTAACTCAAATAACCACTCGTTACAACCAAGGTATGCAGAATACCATCTCTGAACGCACAACACGTCAAACCTTGAAGCAGAAGACCACCCGGTACTAGCAAGGTGTACCTAATAAAGTGGCCGGTGAGTGTATATATTATTGTAAATCAATTAACAACACAAAACAATGACAGATATTGTCCAGAATATTGTACTTATTTTCATTATGAAGTAGAAATGTATAAAGAAAAGAAAACAGAAATAAATAAGTTTGGGGAAATAAATAGGGAAGAAATTGCAAAGGGAAAATAAATAAATAAATACAATTTAATAATTTATAAATTAATTTATTAATTTAAAATAAATAGAAAATAAATAAATAAATTTAAATGTTAATGAAATGAATACATAAATACTACGGCTGTCAATCAATTAAAATAGTTAATCATGATTAATCACACATTTTTATATATCTGTGTTTTAAACTTGGGTCTCTTAAATATTCAGTCTTTATTTTATTTATCCTATTTCAACACTTTTAATGGTTCTTTTGTGTAAATTGTTTTAAGGTTGTATTATGATTGTTTTAACGTTTATGTGAAGCATATAGTGCGCTATAAGTGTTCTATATGAATAGAATTCATTATTATTGTTATTATAACGGTGGCCTTATAAAATTATTTCTGGGGCCGGATCTGGCCCTGAAGCCAGTAGTCTGGGTTAAACTGTCACAGAGAGAACGGGAACGCGCTGCGTGCATTTTACTGACATTAAGCGTCATGATTTCTGGATTTCCTGTTAACTGATCGCTGATATTTTGATGCTTCCAAGTTGCCTGAAGTTTGTTTAAATCAACGGGTTTTTATCAACTGATAAGAGGTCACCTCAGCTGAACGATTAGACGTCACTGGAGAAGATGATCTGGCCTGATGTTTTTTACAGAGGTGTAGAACCGCTGGAAAGGGTGGACCCCACAAGGGAGGAAAACAAGTGTGTGTGTGTGTGTGTGTGTGTGTGTGTGTGTGTGTGTGTGTGTGTGTGTGTGTGTGTGTGTGTGTGTGTGTGTGTGTTGAATGCAATAAGAAAAGTGCTGATATAGAATATTAAAGGCAGAGTTCAACATTGTATTAGTAGTGTAGTATGAGGTTGTATTACTAGTATAGTATGAGGTTGTATTACTAGTATAGTATAATATGAGGGTGTGTGTGTGATCAGGTGGTTCACTGATTTAAAGATCAATATAAAGGTGTGAATAAGAACACATGATGTTTAAAGCAGAGTCCTACCTGAGCTCCACAGCAGCAGCAGCAGCAGCAGCACCAACAGGTGATCCATGACGTCCAGGTAGACCGTCTCTCTGCTCTGTGTGTGCTGTCCTCATTGGAAGAGCTGCAGCTTCACTCATCATTTACTCTTCTTTAGTTTTACACATGATATTTATCCTCCTCTGACCTGCGTGTCTGAGGAACTGATGTGTTGATAAGAAGCTGTTGACAGATTACTAATTATAGCACTGTGGTTTTCTGTTACCGTGACAACCAGGGCAGGCTGAGATGCTGCGGTCTGATTAATGCTGTCAGAGTGTTCTTATCATTTCCTGTTAAATGTGTTGACCACAGCAGAGAGTCGTTCAGAGCAGACTGAACTACAGCTGCAACTAACCGTTATATTAATAGTTGATGAACCTGTCCGTTCTGTTATTCATGGAATCAATCAGTGAGGAAGGGAAACATCAGGAAACAGTGAAACATGTGCAGCACAGTCTGTCAGAGTCTAAGGTGACGTCTTTAAATGTCTTGTTTAGTCCGTCCAACAGTCCAAAAGTCTCTTCAGAGCTGTCGATTCCTGTTGGAGCGTCCCTAAAACTGTTAGCTGTAAAACGATGCTGAGATACGACATGGTGCAGGAGGATATTTTAGTGTTTCAGTGGGTCTGGAGCTGTGAATAAAAACTTGATGTGTGTGTGTGTGATCAGGTCAGGACCGGCTCTGTATGCAAACCTTTTAGAAAAAAAGAAAACGTGGGTGGCCGGCCACATGAACTGAGACATTTCCTGATCTAAACTAACTATTAGCTAATATTGGAGAGAATTGTATGTAGGCCGCATCACTGAGTAAATCTCTCTCAGTTTACATGTCTATGTGTTTAGAAGGAGAAAGAGAGCATGCTAGACCCGGCAGCTCACGGTTTTGTTCCCATAGTCCAAAGGTACTCGGTCTGAAGATACCCGAGGGCCGAGCACCAAAGCAGCAATGAAACAGACCAACGTTTCGTATGCTATTTCATTATTAAAGTCACTTTGATTCAACATCAATTTTCATAAAACTGCCAATATTCGTGCCTTTCTAGTTCATTGCTCTGGTTAGCATTATACAAACGTTAAAACAATGTTCATAGTGTGTGAGAAAAGAATCTTTTATAGATGTTAGTGTTTAGCAGACGTCTGGAAGGTGTCACAGCCCGGCTCTAGAGCTGTGACCAAAACGGGAGACACGCAGGTATACTGAATACATAAAGAGATTTATTAACCTAAAACTGTAAAAAGTCAAAAGAATGTCTGGGAGGAGTCTGTAGAGTCAGTAGTGTAGGGAGGGGATGTGTGAAATTGTGCTGCATGGATGTTGTGCTGTAAAACAAAGACAAAGAACCAAAACCATTTAACAAAGGTGAAATGTGCAAGGAGGTCTGCCGGACCCAGACTGCTGCAGGCTCTGGCTTTAAGCAGGTAGCACACCTGGCCCAGGTGTGTCTCATGCTGCTGATTAGCCTCATCATCAGGTCTGCAGCCCTGATGAGAGAAAGCAAACACAGTACAAGATCCAAACACAGAGGGGCCGTCACAAAGGGTATAGCCAAACAGAGGCAGAGTAGGGGCGGGCACACTGGGTCGGCTCGCCCAGCGAGTCATGAAATCTCCCATAGAACTATATACATAGACGCCGCATTGGACGCTTCAGGCCGTTGCGGCGATACGTCAACGTGGCGCCTTTATGGACCTGGCCAGACTGGGCTGTAACCCTGTACTAGTGAACGGGGGAGCTGCCGTTTTTCTGGATAAAAAGCACTATAACGTCTACATTCCTCAACCGATTTCAACCAGTCGTTATTATATTAAAGGGTTTATGATGTACGAGGAGTAGAAAAATAAAGTTTAGTCTCCAGTTACTTAGAATCTGGATAGTTCATCTCTAATCGCTGCTAGACGCTCAGGAGACGAGTGTGTACCGTAGGCTGACATGAACTGAATTACTGACCTGATAGAAAATAATTCATTTATCAGAAGGAACTGTTAAAACTCACGTTTGTCCAGTATGGCTTTGACTTATTTTCCCTCTTTAAGGTTAATACTTGTAGAGATATCCCTGTATAATATGATATAATGAAGTCTAATGTAATATAATATAATATAATATAATGTAATATAATGAAATGTCATCCTCCGTTTCAGCAATCATGCTTTCAATCTATAGGCTACCTCTAACACTGCTACTTATTGTGTTTGAGTCTCTTTGTGGTTGTTTTGAGTCTCTTTGTGGTTGTTTTGAGTCTCTTTGTGGTTGTTTTGAGTCTCTTTGTGGTTGTTTTGAGTCTCTTTGTGGTTGTTTTGAGTCTCTTTGAGGTTGTTTTGAGTCTCTTTGTCGCAGCCTTTGCGTTTGTTAAATTCTGTCCATTAAAGATGATCTTTACAGACTGTGAACTCTAGTAGTAGTCGTTAACTCCTCTGAGCTGCATTTCTGTGGAACTGATGTGTTGATAAGAAGCTGTTGACAGATTACTAATTATAGCACTGTGGTTTCTGTTACCGTTACAACCAGGGCAGGCTGAGATGCTGCGGTCAGATTAATGCTGTCAGAGTGTTCTTATCGTTTCCAGGTTAAATAAGTCGACCACAGCAGAGAGTCGTTCAGAGCAGACTGAACTACAGCTGCAACTAACCGTTATACCAATAGTTGATGAACCTGTCCGTTCTGTTATTCATGGAATCAATCAGTGAGGAAGGGAAACATCAGGAAACAGTGAAACATGTGCAGCACAGTCTGTCAGAGTCTAAGGTGACGTCTTTAAATGTCTTGTTTTGTCCGTCCAACAGTCCAAAAGTCTCTTCAGAGCTGTCGATTCCTGTTGGAGCGTCCCTAAAATGTAAAGACCAGTTGAAGCGGACCCAGATGCAGACACAGGAGGCAGATGAAAAATTAACAAAAAGGCTTTATTGCCAAAAATTGTGCAGATGAAATGATCAAGGCAGAAAGGGGGCTGGGGTTAAACCAGGCAGGCAGATATTGTAGAGGGCAGGTGTAACCCAGGTCACAAAGAGTTAACACACGGAGGTGTCTTAGCCAATCAGAGCGCAGGTTAAGACAGTATACCCTACTCAAACGCTAGAGGACACTGTCGGGAGAGGACCTGCCGCTGAACGGTAAAAATAAAGCTCAGATAAAGTTGTAAACACAATATAACGTCGTCAAATCATAATGGTAACAGTCTGTACTCTGTTATAAGCTCATAGATGTGTGTGTGAGAGAGGCCCTGCTCACTGAAAGCTGCTGAGCGACACAGAGAAACTCCCGACTCGGTGAGTCGCTGTAATAAATAAGAGCTGCGTCACGATGTGCTGAGCTGACAAGTTCAAGTGGAAAGGCCCAGAGTTAACAGACTTAGCATTAAGCTATGAACAGTGCATTTAACTAACTGTTGTAGAGCTCAACTCAATGAAAGCTGCACTGGGAAGAATATAAAACGTCACAAAGAGTGTTTAGTTGCTCAATGTTTTCTCTGGCTAGTAAAGCTACTGAACGGTTTAATACTGAAGCAACATGAGTTATGGTTTGTCAGGTGTTTTATTTCATGGTATAGTGAATTTGATTTAAATAAAAAGACAGACAGAAGAAGGCAATAGTAATGTGTCAGGTTTACACTATCATTTATAATTCATGTAACATTATTTGCTTTAATTTAAAAAGTATGTTAAGTTAAGATAGTCTCATTTTAACACAGTTTCATTTGTAACTCATGTACTGTGAAGGTTATTTATAATATGTTGATTGTAAAATCTACATTATATGAATATGTGTTGTAGAAGTTAAAGGAATTATTAATTCCTGATGAATCAGAAATGCAGTTGATTCATGAACCATTCTGGCCATGTCAATAACTGCAGGTCAGGTTTGTTTGGAGTGATTCAAAGTTGATGGCGAGCTAACCCAGACGAGACCTCTAGATCCTGGATTGAAGATCCCTGAGCCAAGAGCTGTCAACCTTACCCCTCTTCTGCCATGGCGGTAGGGTTAACATCACAACCTGTACAAGGCTACACCACCCTTTACACTCAACTCCCAGCATCGTGCACAACCTCAAACCCCAGACTCTGACTTAACCCCTTTTTTTGACTTGACTTGGAAAACATTTACCCTCTTCATGCTCCCTGAAACACATTCCCTGTGCCGGTGAAAGGACTGAGTGTTAACCATCACACTGGTTAAAGTGAATGGACTGAATATTCATATTATGGATATGGTGTATTGTGATGCCTTGGTAACGATGTCTATTACTGGAACAGTTGATATAGAATTATTGTAAGTGTTCAACAAAAGCGTGGACTCAAATGCAGACAAGTCTTTTAAAAGGTGTAACAAATATAATATATTACAATAATATTAAAAGGAACTGTGAACAGGGCTGGGGTTCCTGGAGGTCCGAAACGTGGCAGTAATAGAGTCAATACTGAACTCACGGAACGGGGGGCACGGGGAGGGGGTGTCCAGGAATCCTTCCAGAGGAACAGATGAAACCACTTGAGCTCCGAGAGGTGGAATGACGTCGGAGAGTGAACAGGCATGGTAGTAACTAAGGTAAGGATCCAGGTCGAGGAGTGAGCAGGCAGGTTGGAACCAGGAAGCAGCAACAGCTGACGGCTGAACAGAGACCAAAACAGCATGAATCCAAAAATCCAAAAACGAGCATGAGCAAAGTCAAGAAGCAAAATACAAGGAGAGCCTGAATACGTCATGCACCACTGAGGGCGACAGAACGATCTGGCAATGACTGGCAGGAAGACCGGGGTAGATATACTGCAGGTGTGTGTGTGATAGGTTGATTGCTGTCAGCTGCTCCAGCAGTGCCCGCCCAGGAGAAGGAGGAGGAGGAGGAAGGCCACACCTCCCAACACACTGACAGACTAAACAAACAGGGAAAAACACACAGGAGACAAAAGGGCAGGGAAACAGAGGAAACACAAGGAAAGACAGACTGCCAAAGTGATATCATGACAGTAAGGTTGAAACAAGCTGAGAAGTGCTAATATTGAAGCGGGTTATTGTTTTAATATTGTTACTCATTGAATGTTGGATCCAAATATTGAGAATTGAGATTTTGAGATATTGATATTAGGGTGCACCCAGTCAGAGAACATAGTGGGTAAAACTCAGTGGTTCAAACCCAGAGTGTGACAAAAGAAAGATTTTGTTGCTGAGTTGAAACTGAAGCATCTTTGTGCAATTGATCTCTTTACTGAACTCATGGGTAATCATTTTGTTTGTTTGTTATTTTCTAAAATACAAGGTACCAGTTTATAGCTTTTTGTCTATTGTGGTCTTTTGATATTGCAAATAACTTTTTCTGCCTCCTGTTCGAGTTTGGTATCTTCTGATTCTAGTCCAGTATAATTATAGTGATAGGAGCTGTGTGCTACACAGGCAGCGCACCACTTGGGTTGAATCAACGAACTGGCGACGAGGGTCTGAGATGTCCGGGTATAAGTGGTGCGTTGATCATCTGATTACTACTCTCCTGAGAGAACGGCAGAACTGAGCCCAAAACAAAGGAATCCAAGGAACCAGTATCCCTCAAGATTTTAACTGGCACTCTTGCAGGACACCCTACCAACCACAAAAACCCAGCAGACACAAACGGAAGGTAATCTGAAAGCTTACCCCGAGTACCTGCTTTCACATCTACCCGGCCGCAAGACAAAGAAGAACTCGGCACCGTACGAATAGATGCGGTCAGCGCGGTAGATCTAACATTCACATCTCTATTACGCTTGTTCTTTACCCTAAGCGCAGGACATTCAGCTTCCCAGTGCCCCTTTTCCTTACAATAATTACATACTTCAGCATCTGATTGTCCCCCTGACAACCGTTCTGGCCTAGCAGCCCAGTCATCTGACCACTTCCCTGAACGCACTTTAATATCATCATAGACATCATAGACATGGGACACAAAGTCAACCTTGTGCGTCAGGACATACTCATCTGCAAGCGCAGCAGCCTCGGCAGCAGTTTTGACTTTACGTTCATTAATGTAGGTAGCCACATTGCTCGGCAGAGAATTTTTAAACTGCTCCAAGACCATCAAATTGTTATCAAAAGTTTTGACTTCAAGAGCCGTACACCACCGATTAAAGTGAGTACCCAACTCACTGGCAAACTCCATATGTGTCTACTTATCTGACTTTTCCCACGTTCTGAACCTCTGTCTTTAAGCTTCTGGCACCAACTCGTATGCTTTTAACACAGCAGCCTTGACTGAAGAGTAATTTTGGCTTTCACCTACAGGAAGGGAACAATACGCTACTTGAGCCTTGCCGGTTAAGACACATTGCAGCAGCAGCGTACGCTCAGAATCAGGCCAATTTCTACTGTCAGCTACCCGCTCAAACAGCAACAAAAAGGTATCAGGATCACTCTCACAAAACCTGGGAAGCAGGCGCAAATTGCCAGCCACATCAAACCGTGAACACTCTGAAGACACAGGAGCAACATTGAAAACAGAGTCCGCTGTGACCCGACCATCCCGAATCAAACTTAGCTTGTACTGTTCCAACTCAATGGTTCTAAGTTCTGTCTCGTGCTTAACCTTTTCTACAGCCAATTTCTCCCTTTCAACTTGCTGCTGAAGCCTACCATGCTCTAACTGTAACAACAGCACTTCCTTTTGCTGCTCAAAAGTTACGCCAGGACTTAGACCAGCAACACCAGGAGCAGACAACTCAGCTTGTGGCGGTACTGAGTTCCCCAGACTTTAGTTGTTCAGTCAGAAGACTGAAAAACAGTTCCCATCCACATAATAATATAAAATAACATGCCTTCTTAATAATAATAATGAACAAATGCCTCTATATTAACAAACAATTAAGGAAACTGAAATATTGGTTTGTGGTTTTCCTTTTACCCTCCTTTAAAGTTTTCCCAAATAAAATACACTAAAAGAAATGGGTATAAAGGGTTTCATTGAAAATCAACAAATGAATAGAATACAAAAATACAGCCTGCAGGCGTTAGGCTATCGTAAGGCAAGCCAGCTGTTGCACAAATAGCACCTAATCGTCCCAGTGCAGGTAACCCAATTGGTTGGCACTTAACTTGTTTCCCCAACTAGGAGTCGACACTCTCAACAAACAAAACACAAAGATCACAGAATCCCAAAAGGGCCCAAAACAGACCAGCGTTTCTGGTAAAGCTGATAACACATGTTGCATTGAGTGAAGGAGAGATCAGAATGACCCTGGGTGTGCAGTTTCCCTCCTCTTTTAAGCCCTACAGAAAGGGCGTCGTTACACCCTGATTGGCCAAGAGGGGAATGCACCAAGCTGCTCTCAACTATCATTTAAGAGCCAGTCCCCACACCCTGCAACAGGTGAACTGAATAACCCTCTAATCACTCAGCAACTCAACCAGAAAAACACCAGGGAAAAGGGAAACAACAGCAAACACCAGAGAATTGGCAGCTGCCACAAGCTAAACCTGGAACAGACCTGACAGGATGCACCATGACTTTGAAAACGCCATCCTCAAACAAGTTAGCTCCGTTTGTCACCAGCGTCCACTTCAAAATGCTCTGCAATTTTCAACAGCTGCTCTCGACTACAATGCTCCAAAACCTCCTCTGATGGGGCTTTTAGAAAATCCTCAACACCCGCCATACCCAAACCAGCAGACTTACCTCAATGAGAACGAAACACACTTCTGCTGATCGGTTTGATCTGATACATCAACATTACTGGAGTTTTATACCAGAGTGAAGACAGATCACAGATTAAACGTTTTATTGTTTAGTTGTCTTCTGATTCACCATCTAGTTATAATCTGTGTTAACTGTAGGTGTGAACAGCAGACGGAGCATGTTGATGGTGAAGTGATCCAGCAGCAGGAGGACCTGCAGGATCTCTGCTTCACACACCGTCACTGAAGGAGTCTGACACTGAAAGGGGTTTATAACAGCTGACAACTAACACACCTCAAACAACTTTCTGCATTTATTAGAAAGAGTTTTCTTTTGATGATCTGTTATTTCACTCATTCACTTTTATTAAGGATCCAGTTAAATTCAGAGAGAGAAGGAGAGTTTGTCTTTTACACCTTTTACATCATTTAAGTCATTTCCATTCAGTCACTTGAGGCTGATAATTCCTGAACGTCGGGTTTGATATGAGTTACATCATTTACATTTTCCCTGAAACATTCAGCCTGATACATAACTTCTACTGTCAGAATATCAATAACTACAGATGCTAATAATGAATCAATAATATAAAGATATTGATCCAGTAGAGATGGTTCCTGGTCCTCTAAGCAGGACTCAGTTCACAGTAGAGATGGTTCCTGGTCCTCTAAGCAGGACTCAGTCCACAGTAGAGATGGTTCCTGGTCCTCTAAGCAGGACTCAGTCCACAGTAGAGATGGTTCCTGGTCCTCTAAGCAGGACTCAGTCCACAGTAGAGATGGTTCCTGGTCCTCTAAGCAGGACTCAGTCCTCAGTAGAAATACAGACTGCAGCTGTTATTCATGTGCAGGTGTTTGTTAAACAGATAACAGGCTACAGAGAGAAACACTGCTGCTCTGATAACTCTGTTTCTTTATTAGTATTAGATCAGTTCAGACACAAACTCCATCTAAAGTCTCTACAGCTGTTGAAGCTGACTGACAGCTGATCCAGATGTGATCAGCTGCTGCTGTCATCAGAAACGGACGTCGCTTCACGTGACGCTTAAAAGGAAACGACGTCTCATGTCTCTAAAAACATATTTCCTCGTTTCCTCTCTCCTCGAGTCTTTTCCTCGCCTCCTCTGCTCGCATCTCCCGTGGGCGGGACTAAGACGCGAGGAGAGGAGTCGAGGAGAGGAGTCGAGGAGAGGAGTCAAGCCGTATAAAAGAACAAATGGGAAAGACCCAGAGACTTCTCATCATCAGCCTCCTACACTGAACCTGCAGGGACAAGATAACGGCTCCTCCTGCTGGAGGAACGCAGACATTATATAAAGCTGTTCTGCTGTGTGGATAGTTCAGGACAGTCAATCTTGCTTTTGCAATATTCACATGGACACTAAACCACTTACATTTTTCAATTTCATGACTAAATGATTAAAACAGTCTTGGATGGGGATGTTTGATTTTTCACAACCCTTACAACACCACCACTACACAGCCTCAGACAGACAAACACACTGAACAATACAGTAGAGTGAAGCCCTCTCTGCAGGGCCTTCTGCAGAGAGCTACTGCTTGAACTGCATTAGTTTGACCTTTATCAGGCCCGAGCAGCGACAACGTCGGGCCAGCGAAGGCCCGATTGGAACCTGTAGGAATTATTTTTCTTTTTCTTGAAATGAATCGCCTTTTTGAGGACCTCAACATGCTCAAAACGTTGTTTCACTTGGCACACTTATCGGTGAAACATGTAGTATTTTAAGGGTCTCGGGTGCTCGCTAGCGCCCCCTAGAAAGTTGGAAAAATTGAGCTCCCCGCTCCGAATTCACCTACATGTATGAAATTTGGTAGACAGATGTAACATGTGGAGACACACGAATATGCCATTGTGCCGAAGTCAGACATTTTTAATTTAATGTGCGATTTTCGCCGAATTTTAGCGTAACCCTGCAAACATCCTCAGAGGGAGTTTTTCAAACAACCTTTTTAATTATAATAATTATGATTATTATTATGATTATGTAAGGCAGTAGCCTAAATCAGCCACCAGGTGTCGCTGGTGCGCTGTAATTCCCATCCAGAATTGCACAATAGACATGGTTGTCCCTTACAGGACACCGTAGTTAAAAGTTACGTGGGGACGCCATCTTTTTTCCCGTTTACTTTTCTTTATTACTTCGTAAGGTCAGCGTGGCGGCCCGCATCGTAGTACAATATATTAATTAAAAACACCCTTCCTGTTCATCTTTTTCTACTAAATTTATAATTGAGATGTTGCCTTTCACTTATTATTATTATAGATATGTTTTATATGTAAATAGTGGCCGTAATGTTGGCATTTTACCGTGCAGAGCAGAGCAGCACGGTAAAACCCTAACCCTAACATCTTTGGTGCCGTGACCCGGATTGTGGTGTCCGAGACTGAAGAGAAAGAGAGACTGACGGCATCATCCACAACTGTGCTGCTGCTTTGAACTGTGTTGCCATCTATACGTGGAACTGAGCTGGTATCGCCTGCAAAGCGGTGTTTGCAGGATATTCACCTTTTCCAACGTATCCTTTGAAGACTGTAGTATAACTTGTGTGTTCATGTGAGGACTTTTCATGTTTTTTTTTATAGACTGAACTGCTACTTGAGTGGTATATATATATTCTGTGTGAGACTTTCCATTGAAACATTCTGTGACTAAAGTGTTTATCTCATTCAAATTCTTTGAGTTAGGCAGGGATCTGCATTTAATTCAGGCTTAATGTGAGTTGATATTTGTGTTACACATTTCTGTTTTTCATTACATTTTAGTATTCTAGTAGCACATAACATCAACACACACAACCATCCACTTCAAAGCTTAAGTCTTTGGCATCAATTAATCTGAAAAAAAAAAAAAAAAATGTTGAGTGACTACACAGATTCTCTATCGAAGCTGGAGGGCGCCGCTGCTGTGGCACCAGGCCTCCAATTCCCCCCTGGGCCTTCAACAAACCACACTTATGACTCTCCAAATGAGACACCAACCCACCATATGAGTGAGGGGGCAACAGCTGACAACAACACAGCGAGCCGGCAGCAACCAGTGAGGCCGAAGCCTACCAAATGGTTCAGCAGGTTCACTGGCACTCAATTGCAGTACCCCACTCAAGGCCATCAGACAGGCAGGCAGCCCACTGACTCAGGACTAGGCTCACAGCTTACCCCACCTTCGATGCTGTCACCTTATACTGAGCACCATCATACTCCTGATCATGTGTCTATACCAGGCTTTGGAGCTCCAATGCAGACACCCTTGCCTCGCTTTGCCACCAGCCCAGCCTCGAGACCATGCTACCAGACAGACAGGTCAGATCACAACATACCAAGTACAACTGGTCCAGTAGCCCAGCTGGCTGCGCAGACAACAGTGGTCTCTGCCCCCCCATCCCAAGTTAGCATGCACAGGCCCACAGACGTGCACGGTCCAACAGCAACCCGGCCGCCTCAAAGTCTCCCACGGCCCATCTTCCAGGAGGCACAAACTGTACAGCGCCCCACCCCGTCCCTGCTTCACTACTCCCCCATGAACTGTCCAGCTACCTCCCCTAATCCAACTCAGGTTGTTCAACCTAGCTCCCAGGTCTACACCAGCTATGCACATTCCACTCATGCGCCTCAGGCCCCCATGCCAAGTTTTCAACCACCACATGCAATGAACATTATGAATAATCCCCCTGCTGTGCAGACCCCCCAAGGCTCAGAGTACGGACCAACCTCCCAGCTGCCTATGTCACCAGCTGTTGTTCACTACTCACAGGACCTGGACCGTGGTGAAGCGGCCCCTGTTCTCCCATCTGCCACCGGTGCATGGGGCTCCAACACACCGGTGCCCAGCCCCCTGAATGCAACTTATGCAGTCTTCAATCACACAGCGCCTCCCCACGCCCCTGCTCCAGTACACCTCTGGATGCCTGCTTCAGACCCACAAGTTAGTATGTATCCAAATGCTCTACCACCACCTGCACCACTACCTCCATACTCCACCCCACAAATGCACCCATATCAGTCCGAGCCACCATTAAAGACTCCTGGCAGAGCCATAGCCAACCCAAACCCTCCCCTGGCTGCCTATGGTGGGTTCATGCAGACTCATCAGGTGAAGAATGTCCAAGTCTTCACTGGTAATGCAGATAGCAAGATGCTCGTGGAGGACTGGATCCGTGATGTGCAGTATCTCCTAGAGGCAATAGAGCTCCCCATGCACCTCCGCTTTTCCACTGTTGTGCGACACCTGAGTGGTGAGCCAAGAAAGTTGGTTCTGAACCTACCTCCCCATGACCAAACCCCTGAGAAGGCTTTCGAGGAACTGAGGGCAGAGTACAGTGATGCACAGGGCTCCCTAGATCCACTGGCCGACTTCTATGAACGCAGCCAGAGGCCAGGAGAGTCTCCGTGCTCTTATGCTATAGCATTGGAGGCAACATTGCGAGCTGTGGAAAGCCAAAGAGGGGGCAAGCCTTTCCCTGACCGTGATAATAAACTCACCCGGCAGTTCTTAAGGGGACTTAATGATGAGGAGGTGTATGCAAGGATTTCACCAATGAGGCCCAGGTTTTTGAGCTTCCGAGAACTGCAAGCTGAGCTCAGAAATCTAGCAAAAGAAACAAAGAAGTTCCAGTCACAACACAAGGCAAAGAAAACATATGCCCAAGTGCATGTCACATCCGAGTGTGGTACAAATGTAAAGACAGAAAGGACAAAACATACCTCTGAGTTGTCAGAGCTGACAGAGATGGTCAAGAAATTAGCTCTTAGCCAAGAGGAACAGATAGCCAAGTTGTCTAACCTTGAATCGAGAATGGCTGCTTCACCTCCTGTTCCCCCGCCTAGATTTCGGCCATCTCCTGGAACTACAACCCAGAGCTCCAGCGTTACATGCCACCGGTGTGGAAAGCAAGGACATATGGCTCGGGTCTGCAGAGCGATGTTCCCCGAGTCCAGGCCGGCTTGGGCTGGCCAACCGCAGCCTATGACCCCTGCAGAGGGGAACACATCCCACTCAGCTCAGCATTTAAACGACTAGAGTCCATGGTTACCGGGGCAACCATGGGCAAGCAGCAAGACCCCCCACTGCAGATGAGCACAACGCGTGATGGAGGAGAGGACACCCCCTTGGTGGGTCCCAGAAATGAGGGGGAGGTGGAAGTCAATGGAGAAAAGTGCAGGGCTCTCATCGACTCTGGCGCTCAGATAACCAGCATTACCCATGGCTACTGGTGCAACCACCCTGTCCTTCAAAAACAAAAACTACGGTCCTCTAAAATACCAATAGAGGGTGCAGCAGGTCAGAGTGTATCCTACTATGGTGTCCTGAGCATTAACTTGAAAGTGCTGGGGAAAGTACTAATGTCATTCGTGCCTCCAAGAGCCACCTCCAGGCAGCTTATGGTCAGCAATTTCTTCATCAAGTGAAAGAAAACCATCCAGAGTGGTACACCGCTCTACTTGAAATTGGGAGCACAGAACAAAGTGAGATGGATGATCTGGTGGGTCCTGCTGTATACACTGGCCGGAAAATACGCATTCCTGCAGGAAAAGAGATGGATCTAAGGTGTAAGATCAAAGAAGGCCCACAAAGAAAGACCTATACAACGCTGATAGAAGGCCACCCCTCCCTGCAGCTTCCACAAGACCTCTTGGTGGCAAAAGTTCTGGCTGATGTAAAGCGGGGCTGTGCCCCTGTCAGAGTGATGAACCTGTCCCAGCACACTATTATAATCAAGCCACACACTCACCTGGCCAATGCTTTCCTTGTTGAAAATGTTGTGGAGTTTCCAGACAAAACGCAGGGAGGACAGCATAATGATGGGAGTGAAGAGACATGCTTCAGTCTGGATCAAGTGGTGGCAGACGGGGTGGACTTAAGTGAAGCAGCAGTGGAGAATGAGCACCAACGCTCTCTCCTCCAAGAGCTTGTGGGAAGGAACACAAGTGTGTTCTCCCAGTATCCCATGGACCATGGCCACACAAAAACAGTGACACATGACATTCCACTGGTGGACTCTAAGCCCTTTCGGCTGCCATATCGCAGGATTCCTCCATCGCAGTGGCAGGACGTGAGGAAGCTGTTGACGGAGATGGAGACAGCTGGAGTCATCAGGCCTAGTAAGAGCCCGTATGCTTCACCAGTAGTGATCGTAACCAAGAAGGACGGTTCACTAAGGTTATGCATCGACTACAGAAAGCTGAACTCCTGCAGCACAAGAGACGCATTCCCCCTGCCCAGAATAGAGGAGGCCCTTGAAGCTCTGGGACAAGCAAAATACTTCTCCACACTGGACCTCACGTCTGGTTACTGGCAGGTGGAAGTGGCAGAGCACGACAAGCACAAGACCACGTTCAGCACTCCCATGGGGCTGTTCGAGGCCAACAGAATGCCCTTCGGTCTGCAAAACGCTCCATCCACCTTTCAGAGACTCATGACCTGCTGCTTTGGGGATATGAATTTCACCCATCTCCTGATTTATCTGGACGATCTCATCATTTTCTCCAAAACTTTTGATGAGCATGTGGAGAGGTTGCAGCTCGTGTTTGATCGGCTTAAGGAGCATGGCCTGAAGTTAAAGCCCTCCAAGTGCCAGCTCGTGAGAAAAGAGGTGCACTATCTGGGCCATGTGGTGTCCGCAGAGGGGATCAGGACAGACCCTGAGAAGATCAGCAGAGTAAAGGATTGGGCGAGGCCTACAAATCGGAAGGAAGTGCTGCGGTTCTTGGGATTCGCTGGATATTACAGGCGGTACGTTAGAGACTACTCCGCCTTAGCTGCTCCCTTGTACCGCCTCACCTCTGGTGACCCCAGAAAGAAAAAGAAAGGGGGAAGGAAAAACCCGGGTCCCGACCCACCCTTTTTGTGGACTAATGAGAGTGAACAGGCCTTTCAGTCCCTCAAAGAAAAGCTGACGACTGCTCCAGTGCTGGGCTATCCAGATTACAGCCTGCCTTTTGTGCTCCAGACTGATGCCTCAGGAGAGGGGCTTGGCGCCGTCTTGGTTCAAGTCCAGGCTGGAGAAGAGAGGGTCATAGCCTACGCCAGCAGAGGATTGAGCCCAGCTGAGACGAGGTATCCTGCACACAAACTCGAGTTCCTCGCTCTCAAGTGGGCAGTGACGGATAAGTTCTATGACCATCTCTATGGGCGTAAATTCTCAGTGCTGACGGACAATAACCCCCTTAAATATGTGATGTCCTCAGCGAAGCTGGATGCCACAGGCCAACGGTGGGTGTCTCGGCTGTCTACGTTTGACTTTGACATCCAGTATCGAAGGGGAAAGAGTAATGCAAATGCCGATGCCCTCTCACGTATGTCCAACCAGGAGGTCACCCAGGTCCTGCAAACCTGCCCTCAGCGTGTGAGGGCCAGTGAAAAGGGGCATGAGGACAAACAGCCCACCCCAGAACAGGAAAGCTTCCCAGGCGTGAACAGTGCGGCCTCCGAGGAACCTGAACCACAAGAACCTCGATTGCTCAGGTCAAGTGAGCCCTACAGAGATGTCGGGACGGAGTCCCTGCCTGCCATGACAAAACGAGCTCCGGGCAGGGCAGAAGGAGGATCCTGTCATCGGCCCTGTCTTGCACTTTAAAAGCCTGAACCAAAAACCAAGCCGTGGTGAGAGGATCAGTAGTGGCGAGCAAGTACGGCTTCTCTTAAAGGAGTGGAGGAGGTTAGTGATAAGGGATGGTGTCATGTACCGCCGCATCCAAGATGGCCAAAGGGGAGTAGTGGAGCAGTTAGTATTGCCAGTGAAGCTGCATACATCAGTCAAGGCTGCTCTCCATGATGACTCAGGGCACCTAGGATTGGAGAGAACACTGCAGATGATAAGGGAGAGATTTTATTGGCCGAGGATGTTCCAGGAAATCAAAGCTTGGTGCGAGCAGTGTGAGAGGTGCTGCCTCAGAAAGACCCCAACTGCAGGCCTCAGGGCTCCTCTGGTCAGTATTCACAGCAGTGCCCCCATGGAGCTCGTGTGTGTTGACTTTTTGACCCTGGAGAAATCAAAGGGTGGCATAGAAAATGTTCTCATTGTTACAGACCACTTCTCCCGCTACGCCCAAGCCTACCCCACTAAAGACCAAAAGGCCTGCACAGTGGCTAAGGTACTGTGGAAAAACTTTTTCTGTCGCTTTGGCTTTCCAGCGAAATTGCATGCAGACCAAGGGCGCAATTTCGAAAGTGCAATAGTGAAGGAGCTGTGTAAGTGCACTGGCATCACTAAGACCCACACAACCCCCTACCACCCCCAGGGCAACGGGACAACCGAAAGGTTCAACCGGACCCTCATGAACATGCTGGGGACATTAGAGCCTCATTTGAAGCCACGCTGGCATGAATACGTGGATGCAATGACGCATGCCTACAACTGCACACGACATGACTCAACTGGATACACCCCATACTACCTTATGTTTGGTAGACATCCCAGGCTCCCAGTCGACCTGATCTTTGGGCTTCCTACCACCAGTGAGTCATGTGAGTACAGCGAGTATGTCCAAACTCTGCACGACTGCCTGTCGCAGGCCTATGCCCAGGCCAATCAGACTTCTCAACATGCTAAGGGGCAACAGAAAAAATACTACGACCAAAAAGCAAAAAGTCAAGTCTTCAGCCCAGGGGACAGAGTCCTGATCAAAGTATGTCATGTGGAGGGGAGGCAGAAACTGGGAGACAGATGGGAGTCGCGCCCATACATTGTGGTGAAGAAGCAACCCAGCATACCTGTGTACGTGGTACGATCAGAGGATGGCGGAAGAGAAAAAGTGGTCCACCGCAACCTCCTTACACAGTGTATGTTTCTACCAGTGGAACAGGCCGATGAAGCGATCAGAGAGGAGAGTGAGTCAGATACAGCAGAGGACGGGGAAATGGACGACACAGAGGAGATTGTGGAGAGAGTCCTACCTGAGACAACAACTGGGCAGGATGAACACACAAGACTGGATGAAGTGGATGTAGAGACAGGACAAATGAGTGAAGGAGGGGAGGAAAATGTCAGTGGTGCCAACTCACCTCACAGGCCCAGTTCTCCAAGGAGAAACCCGTTGAGAAGTCGACGTCCCCCAAAGAGACTATCCTATGAGTCACAAGTTGTGACATCGGAAGAGGACCAGCAGAAGATAGAAAGGGGGTGGAAGTTGTGGCAAAAGGCCAAAGCAAGACGAGCAGCAGGACATATGTAACACGACAAAGCTAGTACATCCACCTTGATAAGACGCGCACACACACACACACACACACACACACACACACACACACACACACACACAGTCTCTATGCAACACAGTCATTCATTCATCATATTCATCACTC
Source organism: Sebastes fasciatus (assembly GCF_043250625.1). Classification (NCBI taxonomy): domain Eukaryota; kingdom Metazoa; phylum Chordata; class Actinopteri; order Perciformes; family Sebastidae; genus Sebastes; species Sebastes fasciatus. The sequence goes on along the minus strand of NC_133817.1, from coordinate 1,945,924 downwards.
TGTTCAAGTTTCTTGTGTTTGGTGGATGTTCTTTGTTTTATTTTGTTTGGTCTGATGGCTGGGACGCCATCAATTAAAGAGGGGGTAGATGTAAGGCAGTAGCCTAAATCAGCCACCAGGTGTCGCTGGTGCGCTGTAATTCCCATCCAGAATTGCACAATAGACATGTTTGTCCCTTACAGGACACCGTAGTTAAAAGTTACGTGGGGACGCCATCTTTTTTCCTGTTTACTTTTCTTTATTACTTCGTAAGGTCAGCGTGGCGGCCCGCATCGTAGTACAATACATTAATTAAAAACACCCTTCCTGTTCATCTTTTTCTACTAAATTTATAATTGAGATGTTGCCTTTCACTTATTATTATTATAGATATGTTTTATATGTAAATAGTGGCCGTAATGTTGGCATTTTACCGTGCAGAGCAGAGCAGCCGCTCTAATACAGGCGGGAGAATTAGCCTGTTGACTTATTGTTTGCTAGCTGTCTTGTTGTTTCATTTAAATTATTTTCATGTGAGATTTTACGTTAAAAGTGCCTTATATCATTTTATGTGTTGTAATTTACTTCCATGTTAGTGTTTAGTGTTTATTTTTGTAATAGAATATATTCTATTCTCATGGAGTTTATACTCTTTTCTTTATTACTTCGTAAGGTTGTGGACGAACAATGAGATGACAGCAGATGTTGTGGACAAATAAAGTCTTCCCGGTCTCAACCACAATCAAAAAGACTGTGCCGGTGTTTCCCTTAATCTGCACCACACCCTATAACACAACTATAAACACAACGCAGAGTCCCAGGGTGTGCAGAGAGGCTCCAACACGTGGGTTACAATTATTATTATCCACACAGTAATATTACAGATCATTAGACGTTGTATTTGGAAGGGAATAACTAAATTTTTTTATTTTTTTTTGTATTGAAGATAATTCATTTACAAACATTAAGGCATTATAATCTAAACTCAATACTTCTAACATACAAGGCACAATTGGATAGGAAAGATAACTTAAATTATGAAAAAAATTATATAATAACAAAAATAAAAGAGGTAGAAAATAATTAAAGGAACAAAAAAAAGAAATGCATAAATAGATAAATAATAAGATTATAATATATATAATAATTAGGGCCCGAGCACGAAAGTGCCAGGACCCAACGGTGTCCTGGCACGAAAGTACAAGGAAACCTATTGTTTTTCTAAGTATTATTATTATTTTTCTGCTGGAATATCGCGTTTTTGGGACCTTTTCCATCCCCAAAAACTCACCAAAAGTGGAATATGCGTCAGAAGTGGCACGAAGTTCAAAGTTCTGTAGTGATTCGGCTCGGGTGTCGCCAGCGGGCGAGATAGCGCCCCCTAATGTAGGCAGTTTTTCAGGGAAAGTTTCTTCGATCTTCACGAAATTCAAGTATGTAATTGCATACGTCTTGAAGTTCGGTTTTTCGGCCAACAGGAAGTCAGCCAACTTGGATTTCCTGCGTGATTTTAAAATTTACGAACACGTTTGAAGACTTTAGGATGCACAAAAACTCATCAAACTTTACACGCACATCCAAACTCATAATTACTTTGATTTAGTGGTGAAAATTTGCTTGGGCGCGGCATGTTGGCTCTCTAGCGCCCCCTTATGTCTTTTAGATTTTGAACATACCTTGAGGTACTCGAAAACTCATGAAACTTGGCAAAATGATGGACACCTGTGAACTTTATGTAAATGTACAGTTATTGGGTTCAGCATGTTTAGCCAGCTCTATAGCGCCCCCTAATGCGTGGAAGGCCATAGTTTGGTCAAAGTTGATCCTATATTCATGAAATTTGGTAGGTACATCCTGCTCATTATTTCAGACATATTCCTCATCGGGTTTCATTAGCTACGCCCAACGGGAAGTCGGCCATCATGGAATATGTGCGTTTTTCATGTATTTTATGCATACGAATTTTGATGTTTCGCCATGACACAGGATGCTGTTGGAACTTGACTTTACATAGTCCGATTCTGGAGGATCAAACCTGGCAAAATAAAAAATAAATAAATGACTCGATTAATAAATAAATATGCCACTAAATATAGCAAAAATAATATCAAGAATAAATGTAGCCATTAATCAATTGATAAAATGCGACATAAATTGATATTTCTGTCATATTTATTTATATTTGTATTTATTCCCTTATTTATTTACTCCTTTTATTTATTCATTAATCTATTTTCATTCATTTTTACATTTATTTATTTATTTTGCATTATTATTTATTTATTTATTCCTGCACGATTTTCCTTTTGCATTTCACTCCTTATTTATTTCCCCAAACTTACTTACTGTAATGACTGTGTATGAGCCGTTCACCTATTTATTTCTGTATTTTCTTTATACATATACTTCAAACTAAAATACTTATGTAATAAGAAAATCCCTTAATTACAAAATTAAGTAAGATTCTTAAAAAATAAGTAAATTACTTAATTATAAAAATCGTCAAATCCTTTATTACAGCATTAAGTAAAATTCTTAAAAAAAATAAGTACTTAATCATGAAAATTTGCAAAATCCTTTATTACAACATTAAGTGAAATTCTTATGAAATGAGCAAAATCCTTCATTAGAAATAAAGTAGTAAAAGTAAAATCCTCAATTATAAATTTGCGTAAATTTGTTAAGTACAATATCAAGACAATTCCTAGAGTACAAAATTCAATAAATTCCTTAAATGCAAAAGTAAAATTCATAGAAATTAAGCACATTCTTTAAGTGCGAAATTAAGTAAACTCCTTATGTACAAAAATTAGCCAAATTCTACTGAAATAAAATAAAGTAAAATTCTTATATAATAAAAAAATCCTTAATTAAAGAAATTAAGTAAAATTCTTAAAAAATAAGTAAATTACTTAATTATAAAAAAGATCAAATCCTATATTACAGCATTAAGTGAAATTCTTATGAAATTAGCAAAATCCTTCATTTGAAAAAAAGTAATAAAAGTAAAATCCTCAATTAGAAATTTGTGTAAATTTGTTAAGTACAACATCAACAAAATTCCCAAAGTACAAAATTTGGTAAATTCCTTAAATACAAAAGTAAAATTCATAGAAATTAAGCACATTCTTTAAGTGCAAAATTAAGTAAACACCTTATTTACAGAATTTAGCCAAATTCTACTGAAATAAAATTAAGTAAAATACTTATGTAATAAGAAAATTCCTTAATTAAAACAATTAAGTAAAATTCTTAAAAAAATAAGTAAATTACTTAATAATAAAAATCATCAAATCCTTTATTACAACATTAAGTGAAATTCTTATGAAATAAGCAAAAAGTAAAATCTTCAATTACAAATGTTCCTTATGTACAAAATTAAGCTAAATTCTAATGAAATACTAAAATTCCTTCATCACACTATAAGCTGTTAATACTCTTATATTTTTGCTCCCAATGGTATTATTATGGTTATTTTATAAGCTAAATGTGGTCCTGCTCACAACAATAAATGAGCCATGTGAACCACAAGGGAGCGCTAAAGTGAGCTCATAAAGTTCATGTGTCACTAACCAGATGAAACTGGTGTGAAAACAGCCTCTGGTTTTTAATCCTCTACTTTGTTTGCTGGCTACATGACTTTGATTCATTCATTCATTATAGATATTGTTGAATCACAAACACCAACAGATTGTCAACGTGGCAGCAGATGTGCTTCACCAACCCTGGATGTGCTCCAGATCTACAGATCCAACAGTCGGTGGCTCTGTGACATGTTTTTACTCTGATCTCAGGATTTCATGCTTCAATTGTCTTCAGATTTGACAGGTAATACAGACTTTAGAGGATATATATCAATGTTCTACATTTATCTTAATTTAATATAAAGCACTGTTCCCGATCGGCCTGGGTCGGACTCCGGTATTCCTGCTTTCAAGTCTAGTTTTCAATGACACTTTATGTTTGTGAGGTGTTTTTAGAGATTTACATCTTCAGGAGGAACCAATGGGCTACAAGAGACTAACACATTGTTGGTTTTCATGTTGAGAGTGAAACAAATATAGTATATGATGTAATAGAATAGAAGCAGCCTTCTTGTTTAAAGGGAACATGCGTCTAAAATGAGCTGCTGCTGGGTTGTGTGTTATAAATCCATCTGGATGTGAGATGAGCTCCTTGGAGGTGCTACTCTGCTCCCTGAGCTCCTTCCTCTTCAGCTGCAGGAACACCCAGGTTATAATAATCCGGCTCAGCCTTCTCCCGTCTGCTCGGCCTCTGCCCCCTCTTGCCCTGGAGACACATGACAGCACACAGATGTGACTTCCTGCATCACTCCTCTCTCTTCACTTCAATAAACACAGACTGAGAGCTTCATGTCAGTCAGCGGTCTGAACAACAGACGTGTGTCAGTACCTTATAGTAGAAGTAAAGGCCAATGTTCGCCAACAGCAGAATCAGCGGCAGGACGATCGCTCTGATGATGAAAGGCCTTAGATCTGATCAAACACATGGACAGTCATCACATCACATCACATGACATCATGAGTCCAACAGCTCCCATTAAACACAAACTGTAGTGACCTGAAATCTAAAAGCACTTCTTCAATCCTCTTTATGTGAATCCAGGCTCTGAGGACGGAGACTGTTCTTTGTTGGACAGATTAGAAAGTCCTCTGAGATTAATCTGTAGAAATACAACTGACGTGACTTTAGTGAGACTTTTATATGTTTACAACCAAACATGCTCCGTCCTCCAGCAGACTGTTTGCTGTTGACATTCATCCACTTTGTACAAGTGTGGTTACTATATGACATGTGGAACACAATGACAGTAGTCACAGTGTCATTCCACAAACAACAACATGCACAGACTTATTATGACTGAACATGTCATAACCCTTAAAGTACTTTGATGAAGTACTACTAGTACTACTTAAATGAACTACTAGTACTACATCTCTCTCTGTAATCGGTTGTGAGCAGACGTCCTAAAGTGACGTCATCTCCACGTAGAATAAACCTCTAACTTTTATTCATGTTTTAATCCCTATGATCTCTGAAGGCTCCGACAAAATTCATCAAACTTCTTAAATACAAAGATTAGAAAATTATTATGAAATAAAAAAAATTCCTTCATTACAAATTAAGTAAAATCCTTAATTATAAAAAATAAGCAAAATTCATAATGACAAAATTATGTAAATTCCTTAATTACAAAATTAAGTTAAATTCTTATGAAAAAAGAAAATATTAAAATACAAAATTAAGTAAAGTTCTTATGAAATAAGAAAAGTCCTTAATTATTAAAATAAGCCCAATCCTTGATTAGAGAATGAAAGCTTCTCTGTTGTCAGCTGATCATTTCCACATTTTCCAAACCTGCATGTAAACAGTCAGCTTACCTGCGACGGTGAGAGAGATCAGACGGCTCTCAGAGAAGAAGTCGTGAGAAAAAACATAGACGTGATAAACACATCTGTAGCTTCCTTGGTGGGCGGGCTCTGCAGCAGGAAACAGGAAGTGGGCGGAGTGATTGACAGCTGGCTGGGTGTAGTTGAGTGCTGAGGTGGAGGAGGTGAAGGTGAGATGGAAGGAACCTCCTGGGTACTGTGGCTGGACGGAGCAGCTGATGGTGAAGGTGGAGTCCCTGAGCACGTGAAACCCCTGCTGCTGGGCCTCGGAGACCCGGTCCACGGAGGAGGACCCAGAGATGTTGGGCTGAAGCAGCAGGTCTGTAAACACAAAGAGATGATTGGCTGAGAGCCGGAGCACGTTCAGTCTGAAAACAGCGTGCACTGGTTTGCTACGGTTTCTGGGTTGAACGGCGTGTTTCCTGGAAATGGTGCACAACAGGCTTTGAGGTGCGTTTCCTCTCATTTGGTGGGTGTGTCAGAGGTGTTACCCAATCAGCAGCGACGTGCACGAACCCCGCCGTATTATAAAGGCAGTGCATTCGCGTAGCACAACAGAGTGTTCAATGCACCGCCGTTTCCCTTTAAACGTTTATCTGTAACTGTTATTTAGGATAGTCAGAACTGAATTACAGATATCTCTAACTATCATTTGAACTCATTTGGAGGTTATAGATTACTGGAATAAGAACTCTGACTAGTCACAATGAGGTTATATATATCTGGAATAAGAACTCTGACTAGTCACAATGAGGTTATAGATAACTGGAATAAGAACTGACTAGTCAGAATGTAGTTATAGACATCTGCAACGCTGTTTAGACTAGTCATAACTCTAATTCTATACATCTGTAATTACATTTAGACTAGTCATAACTCTAATTCTAGATATCTGTAATTACATTTAGACTAGTACGATCAAAACTACTTTTACCATTCATGTGTATGGGGTTTCTCATTACAGATATCCACAACTGAATTATGACTAGTCGTAACTCCAGTTTCAGATATCTACAATTTAATTCTGACTGGTCATAATGAGGTTTGAGATATCTGTAACTGTTATTTAGGATAGTCAGAACTGAATTACAGATATCTCTAAATGTCGTTTTGACTAGTCACAATGAGGTTATAGACATCTGGAATAAGAACTCTGACTAGTCACAATGTGATTACGACTAGTCAGAATGTAGTTGTAGATATCTCTAATGTTAATTCTTGATAGTCAAGCTGAGCTATTAAATGTTAAAACAGCTCTCCATACACTTCTCTACACTTTAGGATGTCATTGTCCTGGATAACTTTACAGTTCAGTCCAATGGAAACCACCGACTGTCACTGTGACGGAGGAAGGAACATACTGGAAACATTACTGTCATAGATGATGTCATAGATGATGTCACTGATGGGCTTACCTGAGCAGGTGAGATTCATGATGGAGTTAGAGGAACCTGATGTTGCACACTCCCTCAGAGCAGATCCAGACTGAACACAGCCAGACCTGATCCCCCACACAGATCTCTCTGAGGACTCCTCTCTCTCTTCTACAGAAACAGCAGAGCCACAGTCCAAGTCTCTGCAGGCAGCTGCTGCTTCCTTCAGGGTCCAGTAACGGCCCCTCACTGGTCTCCAGTCTCCCTGATGTTTCAGCTCCAGTGTTCCTGCACAGCGACTGTCTCCTCCCACCAACCTGACATCATCAGGCTCTGAACAGAAACAAGAGAGTCGTCAGTAAAAGAATAAAGTGAGTTTCATTAGAACAGAAATGAACCAGATCAGAGCTGCAGCTCCTCTTCTACCTGAGCAGGTGAGTCCAACAGCTCTGCCAGGTGAGCAGGTGTTTCTATCTGAGCCTGAGCTTCTACAGTTCAGGAGAGCAGACTCAGTTCCTCCACACTGGAACTCTTTGGTCCACATTGAAGCCTCCACGTCTCCATAGAGCGCCCCCTGGAGGACTGAAGGAGCCCCACAGCCAAGCTCCCTACAGACCACCTCTGCATCCTGCTGGTCAAAGTCAGCTTCACACACTGAGGACCACCACTGGTTAGAGGGGTTAGTCTTCACCTCCAGTCTGCCTGAGCACAGACTAGTCCCATTCACCAGCCTGACAGAGTCTGGAGAGATGATAGAAGATGAAATAGAGAGAGATAAAAGACACCAGACACTCAATAAAAAGATGTCATTAACAACAATTCAGTGATTCCAACTGGAGGAGTTCAGAGCGGTCCCTGCCATCGATTATCTAGCAGCACACAGCCTCTTCTCAAGCCTCAGGGCCCTATTTTAACCTTTACATGATATTTGAGCAGATAATTAGTAAATAATGTTTATAATAAAGTAGTCTTAGATAGATTTTGAGGTAAATATTGGGGTAATTTGGCAGTAATTCCAAAGAAATATCAAATAGGTTACTTGCTTATTATCACCTAATCACCATGAGAGTTGAGGAGCTGTAAAATGAAGTGTTAGCCAACGTAGTGCTATGATGTTGGATGTTACAGGGACTGTGATAAATGTTAATTGCATAAAAAAGTAACTTTTTTTACTCAGATTTTATGCATATGATGTTGTGTTCTTTATACTAAGACAGTTTTCCTAAAATTAAATTAAAAAAGAATTACAATATATGGTGATATACTGAATGGTAACCCCTGTATCATGATACGTATCGTATCACCAGATTCTTTCCAATACACAGCCCTGATGTAATAGAATAAATCCAGCCTTCTGGTTTAAAGGGAACATTCATATAAAATGAGCTGCTGGTGGGTGAATATAGAATTTAGTTAAAATAACACACAAATTGATGAAATAGAAATGTGAACAGAGACACCTGTGACGTATCAAAGAGGCCACATGTCATATTTAATTGATGTGGCTTTAAAATGACGGCTCTGAGGAGAGGAGGTCTCATTTTGTTAAAAGCCTGTTGCCTCAACTCCTCTCTCCTCGCGTCTCTTCCTCGCCTCCTCAGCTCACATCTCTGGTGGGCGGGACTAAGACGTGAGGAGAGGAGGCGAGGAAAGGAATGGAGGATGTAGGAACTGTGAAATGGGAAAGGCCTCCAGACAGACAGGTGTGTCCTGTCAGGTGAAGCTCAGCAGTCTGTGGAGAGTTTGAAGCTTTCAGAAACAAGCCCACTTCTATGGCAAACTGTTTCAACATTTAATAGCTGGACAGGAGATTCATCAGAGATATCTGCAACGCTGTTTAGACTAGTCATAACTCTAATTCTATACATCTGTAATTACATTTAGACTAGTCATAACTCTAATTATAGATATCTGTAATTACATTTAGACTAGTACGATTAAAACTACTTTTACCATTCATGTGTATGGGGTTTCTCATTACAGATATCTACAATTTAATTCTGACTGGTCATAATGAGGTTTGAGATATCTGTAACTGTTATTTAGGATAGTCAGAACTGAATTACAGATATCTCTAAATGTCGTTTTGACTAGTCACAATGAGGTTATAGATATCTGGAATAAGAACTCTGACTAGTCACAATGTGATTACGACTAGTCAGAATGTAGTTGTAGATATCTCTAATGTTGATTCTTGATAGTCAAGCTGAGCTATTAAATGTTAAAACAGCTCTCCATACACTTCTCTACACTTTAGGATGTCATTGTCCTGGATAACTTTACAGTTCAGTCCAATGGAAACCACCGACTGTCACTGTGACGGAGGAAGGAACATACTGGAAACATTACTGTCATAGATGATGTCATAGATGATGTCACTGATGGGCTTACCTGAGCAGGTGAGATTCAGGATGGAGTTAGAGGAATATGATGTTACACACTCCCTCAGAGCAGATCCAGACTGAACACAGTCAGGCATGATCAACCACACAGATCTGTCTGAGGACTCCTTTCTCTCTTCTACAGAAACAGCAGAGCCACAGTCCAAGTCTCTGCAGGCAGCATCTGCTTCCTTCAGGGTCCAGATATAGCCCTCCACTGGTCTCCAGTCTCCCTGATGTTTCAGCTCCAGTGTTCCTGCACAGCGACTGTCTCCTCCCACCAACCTGACATCATCAGGCTCTGAACAGAAACAAGAGAGTCGTCAGTAAAAGAATAAAGTGAGTTTCATTAGAACAGAAATGAACCAGATCAGAGCTGCAGCTCCTCTTCTACCTGAGCAGGTGAGTCCAACAGCTTTGCCAGGTGAGCAGGTGTTTCTATCTGAGCCTGAGCTTCTACAGTTCAGGAGAGCAGACTCAGTTCCTCCACACTGGAACTCTTTGGTCCACATTGAAGCCTCCACGTCTCCATAGAGCGCCCCCTGGAGGACTGAAGGAGCCCCACAGCCAAGCTCCCTACAGACCACCTCTGCATCCTGCTGGTCAAAGTCAGCTTCACACACTGAGGACCACCACTGGTTAGAGGGGTTAGTCTTCACCTCCAGTCTGCCTGAGCACAGTCTAGTCCCATTCACCAGCCTGACAGAGTCTGGAGAGATGATAGAAGATGAAATAGAGAGAGATAAAAGACACCAGACACTCAATAAAAAGATGTCATGAAACAACAATTCAGTGATTCCAACTGGAGGAGTTCAGAGCGGTCCCTGCCATCGATTATCTAGCAGCACACAGCCTCTTCTCAAGCCTCAGGGCCCTATTTTAACCTTTACATGATATTTTAGCAGATAATTATTAAATAATGTTTATAATAAAGTAGTGTTAGATAGATTTTGAGGTAAATATTGGGGTAATTTGGCAGTAATTCCAAAGAAATATCAAATAGGTTACTTGCTTATTATCACCTAATCACCATGAAAGTTGCGGAGCTGTAAAATGAAGTGTTAGCCAACGTAGTGCTATGATGTTGGATGTTATAGGGACTGTGATAAATGCTAATTGCATTAAAAGTAACTTTTTTTACTCAGATTTTATGCATATGATGTTGTGTTCTTTATACTAAGATAGTTTTCCTAAAATTAAATTAAAAAAGAATTACAATATATGGTGATATACTGAATGATAACCCCTGTATCATGATACGCATCATATCACCAGATTCTTTCCAATACACAGCCCTGATGTAATAGAATAAATCCAGCCTTCTGGTTTAAAGGGAACATTCATATAAAATGAGCTGCTGGTGGGTGAATATAGAATTTAGTTAAAATAACACACAAATTGATGAAATAGAAATGTGAACAGAGACACCTGTGACGTATCAAAGAGGCCACATGTCATATTTAATTGATGTGGCTTTAAAATGACGGCTCTGAGGAGAGGAGGGCTCATTTTGTTAAAAGCCTGTTGCCTCAACTCCTCTCTCCTCGCGTCTCTTCCTCGCCTCCTCAGCTCACATCTCTGGTGGGCGGGACTAAGACGTGAGGAGAGGAGGCGAGGAAAGGAATGGAGGATGTAGGAACTGTGAAATGGGAAAGGCCTCCAGACAGACAGGTGTGTCCTGTCAGGTGAAGCTCAGCAGTCTGTGGAGAGTTTGAAGCTTTCAGAAACAAGCCCACTTCTATGGCAAACTGTTTCAACATTTAATAGCTGGACAGGAGATTCATCAGAGATATCTGCAACGCTGTTTAGACTAGTCATAACTCTAATTCTATACATCTGTAATTACATTTAGACTAGTCATAACTCTAATTCTATATGTCTGTAATTACATTTAGACTAGTCATAACTCTAATTCTATATGTCTGTAATTACATTTAGACTAGTCATAACTCTAATTCTAGATATCTGCAACGCTGTTTAGACTAGTCATAACTCTAATTATAGATATCTGTAATTACATTTAGACTAGTACGATTAAAACTACTTTTACCATTCATGTGTATGGGGTTTCTCATTACAGATATCTACAATTTAATTCTGACTGGTCATAATGAGGTTTGAGATATCTGTAACTGTTATTTAGGATAGTCAGAACTGAATTACAGATATCTCTAAATGTCGTTTTGACTAGTCACAATGAGGTTATAGACATCTGGAATAAGAACTCTGACTAGTCACAATGTGATTACGACTAGTCAGAATGTAGTTGTAGATATCTCTAATGTTAATTCTTGATAGTCAAGCTGAGCTATTAAATGTTAAAACAGCTCTCCATACACTTCTCTACACTTTAGGATGTCATTGTCCTGGATAACTTTACAGTTCAGTCCAATGGAAACCACCGACTGTCACTGTGACGGAGGAAGGAACATACTGGAAACATTACTGTCATAGATGATGTCATAGATGATGTCACTGATGGGCTTACCTGAGCAGGTCAGATTAATGATGGAGTTAGAGGAACCTGATGTTGCACACTCCCTCAGAGCAGATCCAGACTGAACACAGTTAGACCTGATCCTCCACACAGATCTGTCTGAGGACTCCTTTCTCTCTTCTACAGAAACAGCAGAGCCACAGTCCAAGTCTCTGCAGGCAGCTGCTGCTTCCTTCAGGGTCCAGTCAGAGTAACGGTCACTCACTGGTCTCCAGTCTCCCTGATGTTTCAGCTCCAGTGTTCCTGCACAGCGACTGTCTCCTCCCACCAACCTGACATCATCAGGCTCTGAACAGAAACAAGAGAGTCGTCAGTAAAAGAATAAAGTGAGTTTCATTAGAACAGAAATGAACCAGATCAGAGCTGCAGCTCCTCTTCTACCTGAGCAGGTGAGTCCAACAGCTTTGCCAGGTGAGCAGGTGTTTCTATCTGAGCCTGAGCTTCTACAGTCCAGGAGAGCAGACTCAGTTCCTCCACACTGGAACTCTTTGGTCCACATTGAAGCCTCCACGTCTCCATAGAGCGCCCCCTGGAGGACTGAAGGAGCCCCACAGCCAAGCTGCCTACAGACCACCTCTGCATCCTGCTGGTCAAAGTCAGCTTCACACACTGAGGACCACCACTGGTTAGAGGGGTTAGTCTTCACCTCCAGTCTGCCTGAGCACAGACTAGTCCCATTCACCAGCCTGACAGAGTCTGGAGAGATGATAGAAGATGAAATAGAGAGAGATAAAAGACACCAGACACTCAATAAAAAGATGTCATTAACAACAATTCAGTGATTCCAACTGGAGGAGTTCAGAGCGGTCCCTGCCATCGATTATCTAGCAGCACACAGCCTCTTCTCAAGCCTCAGGGCCCTATTTTAACCTTTACATGATATTTGAGCAGATAATGAGTAAATAATGTTTATAATAAAGTAGTCTTAGATAGATTTTGAGGTAAATATTGGGGTAATTTGGCAGTAATTCCAAAGAAATATCAAATAGGTTACTTGCTTATTATCACCTAATCACCATGAGAGTTGAGGAGCTGTAAAATGAAGTGTTAGCCAACGTAGTGCTATGATGTTGGATGTTACAGGGACTGTGATAAATGCTAATTGCATAAAAAAGTAACTTTTTTTACTCAGATTTTATGCATATGATGTTGTGTTCTTTATACTATGACAGTTTTCCTAAAATTAAATTAAACAAAGACAATATATGGTGATATACTGAATGGTAACCCCTGTATCATGATACGCATCGTATCACCAGATTCTTTCCAATACACAGCCCTGATGTAATAGAATAAATCCAGCCTTCTGGTTTAAAGGGAACATTCATATAAAATGAGCTGCTGGTGGGTGAATATAGAATTTAGTTAAAATAACACACAAATTGATGAAATAGAAATGTGAACAGAGACACCTGTGACGTATCAAAGAGGCCACATGTCATATTTAATTGATGTGGCTTTAAAATGACGGCTCTGAGGAGAGGAGGGCTCATTTTGTTAAAAGCCTGTTGCCTCAACTCCTCTCTCCTCGCGTCTCTTCCTCGCCTCCTCAGCTCACATCTCTGGTGGGCGGGACTAAGACGTGAGGAGAGGAGGCGAGGAAAGGAATGGAGGATGTAGGAAATGTGAAATGGGAAAGGCCTCCAGACAGACAGGTGTGTCCTGTCAGGTGAAGCTCAGCAGTCTGTGGAGAGTTTGAAGCTTTCAGAAACAAGCCCACTTCTATGGCAAACTGTTTCAACATTTAATAGCTGGACAGGAGATTCATCAGAGATATCTGCAACGCTGTTTAGACTAGTCATAACTCTAATTCTATACATCTGTAATTACATTTAGACTAGTCATAACTCTAATTCTATACATCTGCAACGCTGTTTAGACTAGTCATAACTCTAATTATAGATATCTGTAATTACATTTAGACTAGTACGATTAAAACTACTTTTACCATTCATGTGTATGGGGTTTCTCATTACAGATATCTACAATTTAATTCTGACTGGTCATAATGAGGTTTGAGATATCTGTAACTGTTATTTAGGATAGTCAGAACTGAATTACAGATATCTCTAAATGTCGTTTTGACTAGTCACAATGAGGTTATAGATATCTGGAATAAGAACTCTGACTAGTCACAATGTGATTACGACTAGTCAGAATGTAGTTGTAGATATCTCTAATGTTAATTCTTGATAGTCAAGCTGAGCTATTAAATGTTAAAACAGCTCTCCATACACTTCTCTACACTTTAGGATGTCATTGTCCTGGATAACTTTACAGTTCAGTCCAATGGAAACCACCGACTGTCACTGTGACGGAGGAAGGAACATACTGGAAACATTACTGTCATAGATGATGTCATAGATGATGTCACTGATGGGCTTACCTGAGCAGATGAGATTCAGGATGGAGTTATAGGAACTTGATATTGCACACTCCCTCAGAGCAGATCCAGACTGAACACAGTCAGGCATGATCCACAACACAGATCTGACTGAGGACTCCTCTCTCTGTTCTACAGAAACAGCAGAGCCACAGTCCAAGTCTCTGCAGACAGCATCTGCTTCCTTCAGGGTCCAGATATAGCCCTCCACTGGTCTCCAGTCTCCCTGTTTCAGCTCCAGTGTTCCTGCACAGCGACTGTCTCCTCCCACCAACCTGACAGGCTCTGAACAGAAACAAGAGAGTCGTCAGTAAAAGAATAAAGTGAGTTTCATTAGAACAGAAATGAACCAGATCAGCGCTGCAGCTCCTCTTCTACCTGAGCAGGTGAGTCCAACAGCTTTGCCAGGTGAGCAGGTGTTTCTATCTGAGCCTGAGCTTCTACAGTCCAGGAGAGCAGACTCAGTTCCTCCACACTGGAACTCTTTGGTCCACATTTGATCCTCCACGTCTCCATAGAGCGCCCCCTGGAGGACTGAAGGAGCCCCACAGCCAAGCTCCCTACAGACCACCTCTGCATCCTGCTGGTCAAAGTCAGCTTCACACACTGAGGACCACCACTGGTTAGAGGGGTTAGTCTTCACCTCCAGTCTGCCTGAGCACAGTCTAGTCCCATTCACCAGCCTGACAGAGTCTGGAGAGATGATAGAAGATGAAATAGAGAGAGATAAAAGACACCAGACACTCAATAAAAAGATGTCATTAACAACAATTCAGTGATTCCAACTGGAGGAGTTCAGAGCGGTCCCTGCCATCGATTATCTAGCAGCACACAGCCTCTTCTCAAGCCTCAGGGCCCTATTTTAACCTTTACATGATATTTGAGCAGATAATTAGTAAATAATGTTTATAATAAAGTAGTCTTAGATAGATTTTGAGGTAAATATTGGGGTAATTTGGAAGTAATTCCAAAGAAATATCAAATAGGTTACTTGCTTATTATCACCTAATCACCATGAAAGTTGAGGAGCTGTAAAATGAAGTGTTAGCCAACGTAGTGCTATGATGTTGGATGTTACAGGGACTGTGATAAATGCTAATTGCATTAAAAGTAACTTTTTTTACTCAGATTTTATGCATATGATGTTGTGTTCTTTATACTATGACAGTTTTCCTAAAATTAAATTAAAAAAGAATTACAATATATGGTGATATACTGAATGGTAACCCCTGTATCATGATACGTATCGTATCACCAGATTCTTTCCAATACACAGCCCTGATGTAATAGAATAAATCCAGCCTTCTGGTTTAAAGGGAACATTCATATAAAATGAGCTGCTGGTGGGTGAATATAGAATTTAGTTAAAATAACACACAAATTGATGAAATAGAAATGTGAACAGAGACACCTGTGACGTATCAAAGAGGCCACATGTCATATTTAATTGATGTGGCTTTAAAATGACGGCTCTGAGGAGAGGAGGGCTCATTCTGTTAAAAGCCTGTTGCCTCAACTCCTCTCTCCTCGCGTCTCTTCCTCGCCTCCTCAGCTCACATCTCTGGTGGGCGTGACTAAGACGTGAGGAGAGGAGGCGAGGAAAGGAATGGAGGATGTAGGAACTGTGAAATGGGAAAGGCCTCCAGACAGACAGGTGTGTCCTGTCAGGTGAAGCTCAGCAGTCTGTGGAGAGTTTGAAGCTTCCAGAAACAAGCCCACTTCTATGGCAAACTGTTTCAACATTTAATAGCTGGACAGGAGATTCATCAGAGATATCTGCAACGCTGTTTAGACTAGTCATAACTCTAATTCTATACATCTGTAATTACATTTAGACTAGTCATAACTCTAATTCTATACATCTGTAATTACATTTAGACTAGTCATAACTCTAATTCTAGATATCTGCAACGCTGTTTAGACTAGTCATAACTCTAATTCTATATATCTGTAATTACATTTAGACTAGTCATAACTCTAATTCTAGATATCTGTATTTACATTTAGACTAGTACGATCAAAACTACTTTTACCATTCATGTGTATGGGGTTTCTCATTACAGATATCCACAACTGAATTATGACTAGTCGTAACTCCAGTTTCAGATATCTACAATTTAATTCTGACTGGTCATAATGAGGTTTGAGATATCTGTAACTGTTA
Organism: Sebastes fasciatus; assembly: GCF_043250625.1. Classification (NCBI taxonomy): domain Eukaryota; kingdom Metazoa; phylum Chordata; class Actinopteri; order Perciformes; family Sebastidae; genus Sebastes; species Sebastes fasciatus. The sequence goes on along the minus strand of NC_133817.1, from coordinate 1,929,736 downwards.
TTTAGGATAGTCAGAACTGAATTACAGATATCTCTAAATGTAGTTTTGACTAGTCACAATGAGGTTATAGACATCTGGAATAAGAACTCTGACTAGTCACAATGTGATTACGACTAGTCAGAATGTAGTTGTAGATATCTCTAATGTTAATTCTTGATAGTCAAGCTGAGCTATTAAATGTTAAAACAGCTCTCCATACACTTCTCTACACTTTAGGATGTCATTGTCCTGGATAACTTTACAGTTCAGTCCAATGGAAACCACCGACTGTCACTGTGACGGAGGAAGGAACATACTGGAAACATTACTGTCATAGATGATGTCATAGATGATGTCACTGATGGGCTTACCTGAGCAGGTGAGATTCATGATGGAGTTAGAGGAACCTGATGTTGCACACTCCCTCAGAGCAGATCCAGACTGAACACAGTCAGACCAGATCCTCCACACAGATCTCTCTGAGGACTCCTCTCTCTCTTCTACAGAAACAGCAGAGCCACAGTCCAAGTCTCTGCAGACAGCAGCTGCATCCTTCAGGGTCCAGTAATAGCCACTCATTGATCTCCAGTGTCCCTGATGTTTCAGCTCCAGTGTTCCTGCACAGCGACTGTCTCCTCCCACCAACCTGACAGGCTCTGAACAGAAACAAGAGAGTCGTCAGTAAAAGAGGTGAATTTAAGAAAAGATTAAACTGAGACTTGACTTTATTTCTTTATTTCTCTTTTTGTATTTACCTGTTGAGTTGTGATTTTCTTCAGCCTGGAGTCCTGTAGAAACACAAATATGTATTGTTTTAAGTATATTTGTGGAGACGTGACGGAGCCGCTGGCGCGGTGCCTTGAGACCGGCCGTCGGTCATGTGAGATAAAAGCTGTTAATATGTCACTTTATTTAGTTTTAATATGCCATGTAGCGACCCTGCAGGACTAACATAGGAGAGACACTTGGGGAGTTCATGGGGGGGAGATGTTGCCCTAGTTAAGCTGGATAGGTCAGGTTCATTAAGAGGGGAGGGGCAGCAGGAGCACGCCACGTATGTTACGGAGTTTAGCTGATTAGCTAGTTTATGCGACCAGCCTTTTGTTGTTTTGGGCACTCTTCCAACCCCGGGGTTAGCCTGTATCATAGGGTAATAAAACCCGGTTCTCCGGTTAAACTTCAGCCACCTTGTCCTCATCATTTAGCTAGCTAGCCGTGCTACGGAGCCGCGAGCGCTACAGTGGTGTCAGAAGGGGGATTCCCCGCCCCCACTCCCCGCACTACAGCTGGCTACCACCGCTAGCTACCGCCGGAGGAACGGGATGGCTGAACAGATGGAAAAGTCGGACTTCTACGCCCCGGAAACACCAATGAGAGAGCCAACAGATGATGGCCCGGTTGTAAGGAGAAAAGTGGTGAAGATAACTCACTCACCTCGCTACACTGCTGACTGACGTCCCTGCTGTGATGGAAAACAGTCCGTTCCAGTTGGCCGCAAATCCCGGACCATGCTCTGGAGGAGCAAATGTAAACAATGCAGCCGCATGCAGACCGCGCATCGGCCAATCAGAAAGCGATGACGTCACCACTCTGACGGCTCCCGAAGGTAAAAGAGGTGGCCAACCAAAGTCTATCCCAGAGTTAGAGAAAGACATTACAGCTACAATTGAGGAAGGCTTTATGCAGAGAATGAGCACTGCAATGGAGCGTGCTTTTGGACATTTCCTGAATAATTCTAGAGGCAGCCTTATGTCCAGGATGGGAGGAGAACCAAAGAGTCGTGTGACTAGTCCTCTCGAGTCAGAGAGCCATGCTAACCCGGCTAACACAAATAATGCATATGTGGGCACCAACCAAGCCCGTACCAAAACTGTCAGAGCCAAGGATGAGTATACTACTGTTGCTAACATCCGTGACGCTAATGTTCCTGTTGACGTTCCGGGTTCAAAAACTACCCAACCTCCCGGTGAGGGCGCCACTGTGGATACCCACCCTGTGGGGAGACTTGGCAAGTGTAGCTCCCTTACCTCGGCTTCAGTTACTTCGCCTGCTGCCGTCAACCAGCCAGTTGACCTGATACCTGCTCTGACTACTGCGCTTACTACGGCCTTGATGAGTGTTAAAGAAATGGCCCCGGCCCCATCCCTCAGAGACAGCCTCCTGAGCGTTGGGCGCTATGATGGACTCACTTCATGGGAGACGTACTGGGCTCAATTCTGTCTTCTAGCAACAGCCAATGGCTGGTCCCCTGAAAAGAGAGCTGTCCATTTAATCTCGGCATTAGAGGGTGAGGCTAGGAAAGTACTGCTGGATGTGACTGTGGCCGACCTGGAGAACCCACAAGCTATATCTAGGGCCCTGGAGAGACGCTTTGGGAACACCACCCCCGCAGTTGTGATGCGGCAGAGGTTCAACGAACGAGTGCGGGCACCTGGAGAAAAGCTGGGAGTGTTTGCGGCAGAGCTGCGCTACCTCGCCCAAAGAGGATTCCCTGATTTTGATGATGCAACACGCTTGGTGCTAACCAAGGAGGCATTCATTCGTGGCCTTCTACCCCTCCCATTACGGCAACAGATCCGGCTGGCTGACCCTCAGACCCTGGAAGCAGCTCTAGAGAAAGCACTGGCAGTGGAAGACATCCTCATAGAGGGTTTCGAGCCTCACCCCAGACAGGTGTCGACACGCCCCAAGACTCAAGCCTTTCAGCTTCCTGGACCAACCTCCGTGCCGATGGGCCCAGGACGCCCACCAATGTCACCAGAAGATCGACGGAGCCAAATCTGCTGGAGGTGCAACCAGGGAGGCCACTCACGGCGCTTTTGTCCAGTCCCTGATTCCGCCTTGGGTGCATCGGCGCCGGGAAACGCTCGAGGCTCGGTTTAGAGGGGAGCGACCCGAGCCACCCTTCACTCCCCACAGGTTGTGACACTCAACCGGTGATAAAAGCGCTCCACCTCCCTGTCACTCACGCCCTTTTCCCCCCTAACACATCCAACACTGATGGCTGCCGAGTACCCGCCTTGGTTAATGGTCGGTTGACTCACGCCCTGCTCGACACAGGCTCGACTGCAACTCTCCTTCACCCTGATCTCCTGCCGACTGGAACTCAGCCCCAAGCCACCAATCTTCCGCTAATTACAGTCACCGGGGGAGAAGCTCCCATGCTGGGGAGGTGTGAAGCACAGATACAATTGGGGGCCTATTCAGTCTGCCAGCCAGTCTGGGTCGCCGAAGTTAAAGAGGACTGTTTAATTGGACTAGACTTTCTGCGTAGTGCAAAGGCAGTACTGGACTTCAACAAACGGACCATTACGTTCCCGGACGGGACGTCCATCCCCTTTCTGAACGATTCCCTCATTCCTGAAATGACTGAGAAGGTAGTTGGGGACGACGGAATGGAATGGGACCCACCATGTTCTCCTGAACCTCCTCAGTGGGAGGCCCCTTTCACAGAAAGCCTTTTGCCACTGTCCGAAGACAACCTCACAACCACAGACACAGCGGTTCACACCAAGCCACATTTACCTGCAGTCGTACAGGCCGCAACTGTGGCCCCCATGTCTGAGAAAGAGTCAGTGGCCATTACGACTGTCAAAGACCTGTGGGAGAAGAATCGTGAGGGTCTGCACTCGGAGCAGCAGCATAGGCTCTGGAACCTCCTTCATGAGTATCGACACAGTTTCTCCACCAACCCAAACGATGTGGGTCGCACACACTTGGTACAGCACTCCATCAATACTGGGGATGCACAGCCAATCCGCCAGCGGCCTAGGCGACTTCCCTATGCCCGCCAAGCTGCAGCGAACCAGATGCTACAAGAGATGAAGGATGCTGGCATTATCGAGCCATCAGAAAGTCCGTGGGTGTCACCAGTCGTTATGGCCCCTAGGAAGGATGGGAAATTGAGGTTTTGTGTCGACTTCCGACCCCTGAATGACAAAACAGTGAAAGACTCCTATCCACTGCCGCGGATAGACGAGTCTCTGGACTATGTGGCTGGCTCAGCATGGTTTTCGTCGTTGGACCTCCGGAGTGGATATTGGCAGGTGGCCATGGCTCCAGAGGACAAGGCCAAGACCGCCTTTACCATGGGACGTGGCCTGTGGCAGTTCACCACCATGCCGTTCGGGCTGTGCAACGCGCCAGCAACATTCGAGAGGCTGATGGAAAAGGTCCTTGTTGGTGTGCCCCCCGAGCGCTGCCTCGTCTACCTCGATGATCTCCTTGTCCATGGGCCCAGTTTTGATGCTGCACTCGAGAGCCTAGGAGAGGTACTGGAGCGGATCAAGTGTGCGGGCCTGAAGCTTCATCCCGGGAAGTGCCGCCTTCTGCAGCGGGAGGTCTCCTTTCTGGGTCACAGAGTCAGTGGAGCTGGCATTATGACAGAGCCTGACAAGGTGGCGGCTGTCCGAGACTGGCCTACCCCCACTGATGTCCACCGGCTGAGATCCTTCTTAGGATTAGCGTCCTACTACAGGCGGTTTGTGGCTGGATTCTCTACTGTGGCTGCGCCCATGTTCAACTTACTGCGCAAGGACACACCCTACAAGTGGGGACCAGATCAGGATGCGGCCTTCCACCAGCTGAAGCAGGCCTTATGTAAAGACCCGGTGCTGGTTGCACCCGACCCAGAGCTGCCATTTATCCTTGACACAGATGCCAGCGACACGGGCCTTGGCGCTGTACTCTCGCAGCTGACCCCGGAGGGCGAGCGTGTTGTTGCTTACCATAGCCGCACCCTCGATAAGCCAGAGAAGAACTACTGTGTCACTCGCAGAGAACTGTTAGTGGTGATTGACGCAGTGAACCATTTCAAACACATCCTCTGTGGTCTTCCGTTCACCATCCGTACGGATCACGCTGCCTTGAAGTGGCTCATGTCATTCAAAGAGCCGGAAGGGCAAGTAGCCAGATGGATCGAACAACTCCAGGCCTTTCAGTTCACCATACAGCACAGAGCTGGCGAAAGCCACACAAATGCAGACAGTCTCTCCCGTCGACCGTGTGCCCCGGGCTGTCACCACTGCAACCAGGCCGAAGAACGTGAAGCGGCAAACCTACACACTGGAAAGGTGATCTGTCGGGCTCTGTTACCCGACAATGAGAGAGGGTGGAGAGAACTGCAGCTCGAGGACCCTGATCTTGAAATGGTCATAACGTGGCTGGAGAAAGACATCCGGCCACCCTGGGATGATGTGGTTGCCCAGTCTGCCACTGTCAGAGGACTCTGGTCTCAATGGCCTGGAGTGGAACTGCAGGAAGGAGTCCTGAAGAGGTGCTGGCGTGAGCCCGCCACCGGAGAGCCACGATGGCAAGTGGTTGTACCCAAAAATCTCTGCAAGGGAGTTCTTTAGATGCATCATGGATCCCCTGGAGTTGGTCACTTTGGAGTGACAAAGACATTGAGACGGCTGAGACAGACATTCTATTGGGGCCAGAGCAGGAGGGATGTTGAGGACTACTGCCGCCGCTGCGATGCCTGTACTGCCCGTAAAGGCCCCCAAGGTCAGTCTCGCGCACCCTTACAGCAGCATCGTGTAGGGGCACCAATGGACAGAGTGGCAGTCGATGTGTTGGGACCACTACCCCGTACCAGTAGAGGGAACCGGTACGTGCTCGTCGCCATTGACTACTTTACAAAGTGGCCCGAAGCCTACCCCCTTCCTGACCAAGAGGCGACGACCGTGGCTGAGGCCTTGGTGCAAGGAATGTTCAGCCGCTTTGGAACGCCCTCACTGCTCCACTCGGACCAAGGGCGGAACTTTGAATCACAGGTGTTCACTGCGATGTGTAGCCAGCTCGGCATCCAGAAGACAAGGACCACCCCGCTTCATCCACAAAGCGACGGATTAGTGGAACGGTTCATGCGGACCTTGAGTGCCCAGCTGGCCCTCACCACTGCCCCAGACCAGGGTGATTGGGACCTACAGATACCCCTCATCCTCATGGCATGCCGCAGTGCAGTCCAGGAATCCACCGGCTGTACTCCTGCATTGTTGATGTTGGGCAGGGAGCTAAGAACGCCACCCGAGCTGGCCTATGGTCGACCGCCCGATGCACCGGACGCCATGGCTGGGCCAGAATATGCCAGCCAGTTACAGGACCGATTGGAAACGGCCCACAGCTTTGCCCGGCATCAATTACAACAGGCCGGGGTCCGTCAAAAACGCGGCTATGACGCCCATGTCAAAGGTCAGGACTTCCAGGCTGGGGACCTTGCCTGGGTGTATGGACCCAAGAGAGTGAAGGGCCGCTGCCCCAAGTTGGACAGTGCATGGATTGGTCCCTGCTACGTGGTCGAGAGAGTGGGGCAGGTTGTCTATCGTGTCAAACTGGCACCCAGAGGACGCACAGTGGTACTGCACCGGGACAGGATGGCACCGTACCGGGGAGACCAGCAGCCAGCCTTCCCAGGGACACCTACCAGAGCGCAAGCCAGGCCACCTCGCCGCCGGAGAGACCCACCCATGCAGCAGCAGTATGTTCTTCAAGAAGAAGTGGTGACACCGCTTGGTGCCGTAGTGCCAAGGAATGCCTCTGCCACACCCAGAGCTCCTCTGGGGGATCATGGAGTCCGGAGGTCGCAGAGGGAACGGCGATTGCCAGGTCGCTTTCAAGACTTTGCTCTTCCTCGGGGACGAGGAATTAGAGGGGGGGGGCCATGTAGCGACCCTGCAGGACTAACATAAGAGAGACACTTGGGGAGTTCATGGGGGGGAGATGTTGCCCTAGTTAAGCTGGATAGGTCAGGTTCATTAAGAGGGGAGGGCGCAGAGAGAGCAAAGGAGTGTGGGAGAAGGAGGAGGGGCAGAAGAAGAAAGGCAGCAGGAGCACGCCACGTATGTTACGGAGTTTAGCTGATTAGCTAGTTTAGGCTACCACCCTTTTGTTGTTTTGGGCACTCTTCCAACCCCGGGGTTAGCCTGTATCATAGGGTAATAAAACCCGGTTCTCCGGTTAAACTTCAGCCACCTTGTCCTCATCATTTAGCTAGCTAGCCAGCCGTGCTACGGAGCCGCGAGCGCTACAGTACTAATGCGAGAAAGTAAACTTAGATTCCCAATATGTGTTCAGTTTATCCAAATAACGGCTGTTTGGAAATGTCTTGCAACGGTTTTGGAGGTGTGACGGAGCCGCTGACAGGGTGCCTTGAGACCGGCCCGGCCGTCAGTCATGTGACACGTTTTGCTTGAGTATACTTCAGTGTTTACAGTCTGCAAACTTAATCCTTCATTTAGTCGGCAGTACGCAGAACAATAAGTGAATCTTTCAGTATTTCACGATTGTGGATTCAGTACATAGCGGTGCTAATTTCAGGATCTACTCCAGTCCGCTGAGCACTAATAAAGGCGGTGTGGTAAATTATGTCATGAAAGCAGAATAAAGTGTGTATAAGATTATTATTTATTATTTAAAAAAGTTATATCAAAGAATGTAAACACAAAGGCAAACGGTAACATTTATTCATGCTAAACTTGCAAATAAACACATTTTACTAAAAAGTGTTTAGTATTTCTCAATTCTCAGTGACTTCAAGAATAACAAGTTGAAGTTATAAAAAAAATTAAAATGCTGCATGTTATATAAATAATTTGTTATTTATGGCCAGTTGCCTTTTTATTTCTCAGAAACTTGCCAATTTCACAAATAAATTGTGCACAAAACAACACTGCAAAACTGGTATTTTGTGTGATTCTTCAACTAATCACACAATAATGCTTGTCACAACTTTGACTTGATGTGTATTATCCATCAGTAGCAATATCTAGGTTGTTTTATAGAAAAAAAATACAAAAAATTGTCCCATTTGCATCACGTGACGGACACGGGTGTTGTAGTACCGCCGTTTGGCCACTACAAACCAACGACGGTACGTTTTTTTTTACAATTTTCGTATGCTATTTCATTATTAAATTCACTTTGATTCACCATCAATTTTCATAAAACTGCCAATATTCAGTCTTTCTAGTTCATTGCGCTGGTTAGCATTATAGCGAGGCTAATGTTAGCGTTTAGCAGACGCCTGGAACGTCTGGAAGGGTATAGCCAAACAGAGGCAGAGTAGGGGCGGGCATACTGAGTCGGCACGCCCAGCGAGTCATGAAATCTCCCATAGAAATATATACATAGATGCTGCATTGGACGCTTCAGCCCACGTCAACGTGGGCACCATATTGGACCAGGCAAGACTGGCCTGTAACCCTGTACTAGGGAACGGGGGAGCTGCCGTTTTTCTGGATAAAAAGCACTATAACGTCTACATTCCTCAACCGATTTCAACAAGTCGGTAAGCCAATTGGATAGAGGCTATATTGTTAACATCTTTATGTTTGGGGAGCTGGACTTTGACTATGTTGGTGCCTTGGCCTCCAGGAACTAGCCCTGTAGCTTTCAGCCTCCTTGCCCAAGGCACTTTGTAGATATGGCCTCTGTCCACTCGGCATACCCGAGGCCCTGCAGTATGGTATGGGAAGTGGACAAATCAAGTCCACTTCACATACCTTACTGCAGAGCTTCAGGTATGCCGAGTGGACCTTGTCCAATGGCAATACCTCGGCCAATCGTAGCGACTTGGAATTGGATTTCTGTCTCTCAGAGTGTTTTGAGCCATTTTATCAAATTTCTCTGATTTACTTCAAACTTGGCACACGGGAAGCTCCGCCTGCAGGAAAGGAAAAAATCAATGGTTTTGGAAATATAAACACCGAAAATGTCAATATTAATGTATTGCCAGTGGACACGTTGACCTTTCTTGACCTTTAACCAATTAAGGCCATATTTTGGGCGTCGTCCGATGGCAATACCCGAGTGATTAAGGTATTGCCTTTGGACAACCCCGTCCAATGGCAATACCCAAAGAGCCTGCCATCTGGTGGACAGATGAAGGGTTGCGCTGAGAGCGCAGACAATTCGGAAAAACTTTGTAATATCATAACTCCGCGGGGGAAAGGGCCAGAGCTCCAGTTTTCGGCCCATGGAGCGAGGCTTCTGTATGTAGACATATCCAGGGGGAGTTGCTTGATTAAATGCCATGAAATCCTGCTGATTTTGCCAAGTCTCAGTTAGGCAGTTAGGCTGCCAATGATGATATCATGGATGAGGAGTGCTTTATTGTTAATTTAGCGAGCATTCTGCAGCATAAATGTTGCACTGTTGTTAGTGAATGCTGGGGAATTTAGAGCCCTTTCCCTGATTTTTAGGACCCCGTCTATGTACGTATGTCTGTATACATGTCTATGTATATATGTCTCTATATATACGTATATATATATATATACGTATATATATATATATATATATGTCTATGTATACATGTCTTTATATATATATGTCTATATATATGTCTATTATATACATGTCTGAGTATACATGTATATATATATATATATATATACACTCACCGGCCACTTTATTAGGCACACCTGTTCAATTGCTTGTTAACACAAATAGCTAATCAGCCAATCACATGGCAGCAACTCAATGCATTACGTCATCTAGACGTGGTGAAGACGACTTGCTGAAGTTCAAACCGAGCATCAGAATGGGGAAGAAAGGGGATTTAAGTGACTTTGAACGTGGCATGGTTGTTGGTGCCAGACGGGCTGGTCTGAGTATTAAACTGCTGATCTACTGGGATTTTCACGCACAACCATCTCTAGGGTTTACAGAGAATGGTCCCAACAAGAGAACAGATCCAGTGAGCGGCAGTTGTGTGGACGAAAATGCCTTGTTGATGTCAGAGGAGAATGAGCAGAGTGGTTGGAGATGATAGAAAGGCAACAGTAACTCAAATAACCACTCGTTACAACCAAGGTATGCAGAATACCATCTCTGAACGCACAACACGTCAAACCTTGAAGCAGATGAAGACCACCCGGTACTAGCACCGGCCACTTTATTAGGTACACATTGTACCTAATAAAGTGGCCGGTGAGTGTATATATATATATATATATATGTCTATATATACATGTCAATGTATATATATCTATGTATACATGTCTAAGTATGCATGTCTATATATATGTCTTTTATATATATGTTTGAGTATACATGTCTATATATATATCTATATATATATCTATGTCTATATATACATGTCGATGTATACATGTCTATATACACAGTATATGTCTATGTACACATATCTATGTACACATGTCTATGTATATATATATATATATGTATATATACATACATATATACATATATATATATATGGTCTCTCCTGTTTTGGTCCTCAGTGATGAATACGTTGGGTTTCCTGTTGCTGCTCCACAATAAAAGTCCACTGTGTTTGTCCAGTTGAGGTGTTTTAATGTGAAGCAGCAGCAGCAGGAATTGTTGTGTTAGCATTAGCAGTAAATGAATGCAGCTCAGATACGGCTGTAGGAGAGTAAACAGGAGACAGTGAGGCTGATATCAATCAGAGCAGCTTACAAACAGCATCACTGATAACGTGCTGCATCGTTTCCTCTCAATGTGTCATGAGTCTGAATCTATGGCAGACTCAGTCACTAACCATGAAGCCCACCGCCCAGAGAGATCATTACTGAGTACACATACGGCTCCACTGACTACAGCAATAACAACTGACTAAAGATAGAATCAAACACTTGGTTTGATTTATACATTTCTACTTCATTATGAAAATTAGTACAATATTCTGGATAATATCTGTCATTGTTTTGTGTTGATTGATTTACAATAATAAATATATACATACATTTGCATAAAGCAGCATATTTGTCCACTCCCATGTTGATAAGAGTATTAAATACCTGACAAATCTCCCTTTAAGGTTCATTTAGAACAGACATAAAAATGTGTGATTAAAACTAAATAACCATGAATGTTTTTTTGGACAGAGCCATGCTAGGTGTTTCCCCCTGTTTCCACTCTTTATGCTAAGCTAAGCTAACCATGTCCTGATGCCAAATGTTGAACTCTGCCTTTAATATTCTATATCAGCACTTTTCTTATTGCATTCAACACACACACACACACACACACACACACACACACACACACACACACACACACACACACACACACACACACACACACACACACACACACACACGTTTTCCTCCCTTGTGGGGTCCACCCTTTCCAGCGGTTCTACACCTCTGTAAAAAACATCAGGCCAGATCATCTTCTCCAGTGACGTCTAATCGTTCAGCTGAGGTGACCTCTTATCAGTTGATAAAAACCCGTTGATTTAAACAAACTTCAGGCAACTTGGAAGCATCAAAATATCAGCGATCAGTTAACAGGAAATCCAGAAATCATGACGCTTAATGTCAGTAAAATGCACGCAGCGCGTTCCCGTTCTCTCTGTGACAGTTTAACCCAGACTACTGGCTTCAGGGCCAGATCCGGCCCCAGAAATAATTTTATAAGGCCGCCGTTATAATAACAATAATAATGAATTTTATTCATATAGAACACTTATAGCGCACTTTATGCTTCACATAAACGTTAAAACAATCATAATACAACCTTAAAACAATTTACACAAAAGAACCATTAAGTGTTGAAATAGGATAAATAAAATAAAGACTGAATATTTAAGAGACCCAAGTTTAAAACACAGATATATAAAAATGTGTGAGTAATCATGATTAACTATTTTAATTGATTGACAGCCGTAGTATTTATGTATTCATTTCATTAACATTTAAATTTATTTATTTATTTTCTATTTATTTTAAATTAATAAATTAATTTATAAATTATTAAATTGTATTTATTTATTTATTTTCCCTTTGCAATTTCTTCCCTATTTATTTCCACAAACTTATTTATTTCTGTTTTCTTTTCTTTATACATTTCTACTTCATAATGAAAATAAGTACAATATTCTGGACAATATCTGTCATTGTTTTGTGTTGTTAATTGATTTACAATAATATATACACTCACCGGCCACTTTATTAGGTACACCTTGCTAGTACCGGGTGGTCTTCATCTGCTTCAAGGTTGGACGTGTTGTGCGTTCAGAGATGGTATTCTGCATACCTTGGTTGTAACGAGTGGTTATTTGAGTTACTGTTGCCTTTCTATCATCTCCAACCACTCTGCCCATTCTCCTCTGACCTCTGACATCAACAAGGCATTTCCGTCCACACAACTGCCGCTCACTGGATCTGTTCTCTTGTTGGGACCATTCTCTGTAAACCCTAGAGATGGTTGTGCGTGAAAATCCCAGTAGATCAGCAGTTTAATACTCAGACCAGCCCGTCTGGCACCAACAACCATGCCACGTTCAAAGTCACTTAAATCCCCTTTCTTCCCCATTCTGATGCTCGGTTTGAACTTCAGCAAGTCGTCTTCACCACGTCTAGATGACGTAATGCATTGAGTTGCTGCCATGTGATTGGCTGATTAGCTATTTGTGTTAACAAGCAATTGAACAGGTGTGCCTAATAAAGTGGCCGGTGAGTGTATATATATACATATATATACATATGTATATATAAATAAATGTGCACAATTTGTCCACTCCCATGTTGATAAGAGGATTAAATACTTGACAAATCTCCCTTTAAGGTTCACTTTGAACGGATATAAAAATTTTTGATTAATTTGTGATTAATCCAGATGAACTATTTTAATCGATTGACAGCCCTAATTATAACTTTAATGTGTACGGTTTTACAGCATCCATGTTCCCTTTTAGTCTTTTCTTCCTTTGAGTGTGTAGGTGATGTGATGTGATGTGATGTGATGTGATGTGATGTGATGTGATGTGATGTGATGTGATGTGATGTGATGTGATGTGATGTGATGTGATGTGATGTGATGTGATGTGATGTGATGTGATGTGATGTGATGTGATGTGATGTGATGTGATGTGATGTGTGTGGGGGTGATCAGCGTCGGCCCGCCCGATACGCTGAATATGCAGCTGCGTAGGGCCACACAAATCCTTTTTTTCCTTTAAATTAGGGCTGTCAAGCATTTAAATATTTAATCATGATTAATCACAAACTAATCACACATTTTTTATCCGTTCAAAATGAACCTTAAAGGGAGATTTGTCAAGTATTTAATACTCTTACCAACATGGGAGTGGACAAATATGCTGCTTTATGCAAATGTATGAATATATTTATTATTGGAAATCACATCTTACTAATACATACTGCTAGTATAGTATGAGGTTGTACTGCTAGTATAGTATGAGGTTGTACTGCTAGTATAGTATGAGGTTGTACTGCTAGTATAGTATGAGGTTGTACTGCTAGTATAGTATGAGGTTGTATTACTAGTATAGTATGAGGTTGTACTGCTAGTATAGTATGAGGTTGTACTGCTAGTATAGTATGAGGTTGTATTACTAGTATAGTATGAGGTTGTATTACTAGTATAGTATGAGGTTGTACTGCTAGTATAGTATGAGGTTGTATTACTAGTATAGTATAATATGAGGGTGTGTGTGTGATCAGGTGGTTCACTGATTTAAAGATCAATATAAAGGTGTGAATAAGAACACATGATGTGTAAAGCAGAGTCCTACCTGAGCTCCACAGCAGCAGCAGCAGCAGCACCAACAGGTGATCCATGATGTCCAGGTAGACCGTCTCTCTGCTCTGTGTGTGCTGTCCTCATTGGAAGAGCTGCAGCTTCACTCATCATTTACTCTTCTTTAGTTTTACACATGATAATTATCCTCCTCTGAGCTGCGTGTCTGAGGAACTGATGTGTTGATAAGAAGCTGTTGACAGATTACTAATTATAGCACTGTGGTTTTCTGTTACCGTGACAACCAGGGCAGGCTGAGATGCTGCGGTCAGATTAATGCTGTCAGAGAGATCTTATCATTTCCAGGTAAATGAGTCGACCTCAGCAGAGAGTCGTTCAGAGCAGACTGAACTACCGCTGCAACTAACCGTTATATTAATAGTTGATGAATCTGTCCGTTCTGTTATTCATGGAATCAATCAGTGAGGAAGGGAAACATCAGGAAACAGTGAAACATGTGCAGCACAGTCTGTCAGAGTCTAAGGTGACGTCTTTAAATGTCTTGTTTAGTCCGTCCAACAGTCCAAAAGTCTCTTCAGAGCTGTCGATTCCTGTTGGAGCGTCCCTAAAACTGTTAGCTGTAAAACGATGCTGAGATACGACATGGTGCAGGAGGATATTTTAGTGTTTCAGTGGGTCTGGAGCTGTGAATAAAAACTTGATGTGTGTGTGTGTGATCAGGTCAGGACCGGCTCTGTATGCAAACCTTTTAGAAAAAAAGAAAACGTGGGTGGCCGGCCACATGAACTGAGACATTTACTGATCTAAACTAACTATTAGCTAATATTGGAGAGAATTGTATGTAGGCCGCATCACTGAGTAAATCTCTCTCAGTTTACATGTCTATGTGTTTAGAAGGAGAAAGAGAGCATGCTAGACCCGGCAGCTCACGGTTTTGTTCCCGTAGTCCAAAGGTACTCGGTCTGAAGATACCCGAGGGCCGAGCACCAAAGCAGCAATGAAACAGACCAATGTTTCGTATGCTATTTCATTATTAAAGTCACTTTGATTCAACATCAATTTTCATAAAACTGCCAATATTCGGGCCTTTCTAGTTCATTGCTCTGGTTAGCATTATACAAACGTTAAAACAATGTTCATAGTGTGTGAGAAAAGAATCTTTTATAGATGTTAGTGTTTAGCAGACGTCTGGAAGGTGTCACAGCCCGGCTCTAGAGCTGTGACCAAAACGGGAGACACACGGGTATACTGAATACATAAAGAGATTTATTAACCTAAAACTGTAAAAAGTCAAAAGAATGTCTGGGAGGAGTCTGTAGAGTCAGTAGTGTAGGGAGGGGATGTGTGAAATTGTGCTGCATGGATGTTGTGCTGTAAAACAAAGACAAAGAACCAAAACCATTTAACAATGGTGAAATGTGCATGAGGAGGTCTGCCGGACCCAGACTGCTGCAGGCTCTGGCTTTAAGCAGGTAGCACACCTGGCCCAGGTGTGTCTCATGCTGCTGATTAGCCTCATCATCAGGTCTGCAGCCCTGATGAGAGAAAGCAAACACAGTACAAGATCCAAACACAGAGGGGCCGTCACAAAGGGTATAGCCAAACAGAGGCAGAGTAGGGTCGGGCACACTGGGTCGGCTCGCCCAGCGAGTCATGAAATCTCCCATAGAACTATATACATAGACGCCGCATTGGACGCTTCAGGCCGTTGCAGTGATACGTCAACGTAGCCTTTATGGACCTGGCCAGACTGGCCTGTAACCCTGTACTAGTGAATGGGGGAGCTGCCGTTTTTCTGGATAAAAAGCACTATAACGTCTACATTCCTCAACCGATTTCAACCAGTCGTTATTATATTAAAGGGTTTATGATGTACGAGGAGTAGAAAAATAAAGTTTAGTCTCCAGTTACTTAGAATCTGGATAGTTCATCTCTAATCGCTGCTAGACGCTCAGGAGACGAGTGTGTACCGTAGGCTGACATGAACTGAATTACTGACCTGATAGAACATAATTCATTTATCAGAAGGAACTGTTAAAACTCACGTTTGTCCAGTATGGCTTTGACTTGCTTTCCCTCTTTAAGGTTAATACTTGTAGAGATATCCCTGTATAATATGATATAATGAAGTCTAATGTAATATAATATAATATAATATAATGTAATATAATGAAATGTCATCCTCCGTTTCAGCAATCATGCTTTCAATCTATAGGCTACCCCTAACACTGCTACTTATTGTGTTTGAGTCTCTTTGTGGTTGTTTTGAGTGTCTTTGAGGTTGTTTTGAGTCTCTTTGTCGCAGCCTTTGCGTTTGTTAAATTCTGTCCATTAAAGATGATCTTTACAGACTGTGAACTCTAGTAGTAGTCGTTAACTCCTCTGAGCTGCATTTCTGTGGAACTGATGTGTTGATAAGAAGCTGCTGAAGAATTACTAATTATAGCACTGTGGTTTCTGTTACCGTTACAACCAGGGCAGGCTGAGATGCTGCTGTCAGATTAATGCTGTCAGAGTGTTCTTATCGTTTCCAGGTTAAATAAGTCGACCTCAGCAGAGAGTCGTTCAGAGCAGACTGAACTACAGCTGCAACTAACCGTTATACCAATAGTTGATGAACCTGTCCGTTCTGTTATTCATGGAATCAATCAGTGAGGAAGGGAAACATCAGGAAACAGTGAAACATGTGCAGCACAGTCTGTCAGAGTCTAAGGTGACGTCTTTAAATGTCTTGTTTTGTCCGTCCAACAGTCCAAAAGTCTCTTCAGAGCTGTCGATTCCTGTTGGAGCGTCCCTAAAATGTAAAGACCAGTTGAAGCGGACCCAGATGCAGACACAGGAGGCAGATGAAAAATTAACTAAAAGGCTATATTGCCAAAAATTGTGCAGATGAAATGATCAAGGCAGAAAGGGGGCTGGGGTTAAACCAGGCAGGCAGATATTGTAGAGGGCAGGTGTAACCCAGGTCACAAAGAGTTAACACACGGAGGTTTACTGCACCCAAGGCAGGCTAGACAGCATACCCTACTCAAACGCTAAAAAGACAGACATAGAAGAAGGAAATAGTAATGTGTCAGGTTTACACTATCATTTATAATTCATGTAACATTTGCTTTAATTTAAAAAGTATGTTAAGTTAAGATAGTCTCATTTTACCATAGTTTCATTTGTAACTCATGTACTGTGAAGGTTATTTATAATATGTTGATTGTAAAATCTACATTATATGAATATGTGTTGTAGAAGTTAAAGGAATTATTAATTCCTGATTAATCAGAAATGCAATTGATTCATGAACCATTCTGGCCATGTCAATAACTGCAGGTCAGGTTTGTTTGGAGTGATTCAAAGTTGATGGCGAGCTAACCCAGACGAGACCTCTAGATCCTGGGTTGAAGATCCCTGAGCCAAGAGCGGTCAACCTTACCCCTCTTCTGCCACGGCGGTAGGGTAAACATCACAACCTGTACAAGGCTACACCACCCTTTACACTCAACTCCCAGCATCGTGCACAACCTCAAACCCCAGACTCTGACTTAACCCCTTTTTTTGACTTGACTTGGAAAACATTTACCCTCTTCATGCTCCCTGAAACACATTCCCTGTGCCGGTGAAAGGACTGAGTGTTAACCATCACACTGGTTAAAGTGAATGGACTGAATATTCATATTATGGATATGGTGTATTGTGATGCCTTGGTAACGATGTCTATTACTGGAACAGTTGATATAGAATTATTGTAAGTGTTCAACAAAAGCGTGGACTCAAATGCAGACAAGTCTTTTAAAAGGTGTAACAAATATAATTTATTACAATAATATTAAAGGAACTGTGAACAGGGCTGGGGTTCCTGGAGGTCCGAAACGTGGCAGTAATAGAGTCAATACTGAACTCACGGAACGGGGGGCACGGGGAGGGGGTGTCCAGGAATCCTTCCAGAGGAACAGATGAAACCACTTGAGCTCCGAGAGGTGGAATGACGTCGGAGAGTGAACAGGCATGGTAGTAACTAAGGTAAGGATCCAGGTCGAGGAGGAGAGCGTGTAGGAGTGAGCAGGCAGGTTGGAACCAGGAAGCAGCAACAGCTGACGGCTGAACAGACCTGAACAGAGACCAAACAGCATGAATCCAAAAATCCAAAAACGAGCATGAGCAAAGTCAAGAAGCAAAATACAAGGAGAGCCTGAATACGTCATGCACCACTGAGGGTGACGGAACGATCTGGCAATGACTGGCAGGAAGACCGGGGTAGATATACTGCAGGTGTGTGTGATGATAGGTTGATTGCTGTCAGCTGCTCCAGCAGTGCCCGCCCAGGAGAAGGAGGAGGAGGAGGAAGGCCACACCTCCCAACACACTGACAGACTAAACAAACAGGGAAAAACACACAGGAGACAAAAGGGCAGGGAAACAGAGGAAACACAAGGAAAGACAGACTGCCAAAGTGATATCATGACAGTAAGGTTGAAACAAACTGAGAAGTGCTAATATTGAACCGGGTTATTGTTTTAATATTGTTACTCATTGAATGTTGGATCCAAATATTGAGAATTGAGATTTTGAGATATTGATATTAGGGTGCACCCAGTCAGAGAACATAGTGGGTAAAACTCAGTGGTTCAAACCCAGAGTGTGACAAAAGAAAGATTTTGTTGCTGAGTTGAAACTGAAGCATCTTTGTGCAATTGATCTCTTTACTGAACTCATGGGTATTCATTTTGTTTGTTTGTTATTTTCTAAAATACAAGGTACCAGTTTATAGCTTTTTGTCTATTGTGGTCTTTTGATATTGCAAATAACTTTTTCTGCCTCCTGTTCGAGTTTGGTATCTTCTGATTCTAGTCCAGTATAATTATAGTGATAGGAGCTGTGTGCTACACAGGCAGCGCACCACTTGGGTTGAATCAACGAACTGGCGACGAGGGTCTGAGATGTCCGGGTATAAGTGGTGCGTTGATCATCTGATTACTACTCTCCTGAGAGAACGGCAGAACTGAGCCCAAAACAAAGGAATCCAAGGAACCAGTATCCCTCAAGATTTTAACTGGCACTCTTGCAGGACACCCTACCAACCACAAAAACCCAGCAGACACAAACGGAAGGTAATCTGAAAGCTTACCCCGAGTACCTGCTTTCACATCTACCCGGCCGCAAGACAAAGAAGAACTCGGCACCGTACGAATAGATGCGGTCAGCGCGGTAGATCTAACATTCACATCTCTATTACGCTTGTTCTTTACCCTAAGCGCAGGACATTCAGCTTCCCAGTGCCCCTTTTCCTTACAATAATTACATACTTCAGCATCTGATTGTCCCCCTGACAACCGTTCTGGCCTAGCAGCCCAGTCATCTGACCACTTCCCTGAACGCACTTTAATATCATCATAGACATCATAGACGTGGGACACAAAGTCAACCTTGTGCGTCAGGACATACTCATCTGCAAGCGCAGCAGCCTCGGCAGCAGTTTTGACTTTACGTTCATTAATGTAGATAGCCACATTGCTCGGCAGAGAATTTTTAAACTGCTCCAAGACCATCAAATTGTTATCAAAAGTTTTGACTTCAAGAGCCGTACACCACCGATTAAAGTGAGTACCCAACTCCCTGGCAAACTCCATATGTGTCTACTTATCTGACTTTTCCCACGTTCTGAACCTCTGTCTTTAAGCTTCTGGCACCAACTCGTATGCTTTTAACACAGCAGCCTTGACTGAAGAGTCATTTTGGCTTTCACCTACAGGAAGGGAACAATACGCTACTTGAGCCTTGCCGGTTAAGACACATTGCAGCAGCAGCGTACGCTCAGAATCAGGCCAATTTCTACTGTCAGCTACCCGCTCAAACAGCAACAAAAAGGTATCAGGATCACTCTCACAAAACCTGGGAAGCAGGCGCAAATTGCCAGCCACATCAAACCGTGAACACTCTGAAGACACAGGAGCAACATTGAAAACAGAGTCCGCTGTGACCCGACCATCCCGAATCAAACTTAGCTTGTACTGTTCCAACTCAATGGTTCTAAGTTCTGTCTCGTGCTTAACCTTTTCTACAGCCAATTTCTCCCTTTCAACTTGCTGCTGAAGCCTACCATGCTCTAACTGTAACAACAGCACTTCCTTTTGCTGCTCAAAAGTTACGCCAGGACTTAGACCAGCAACACCAGGAGCAGACAACTCAGCTTGTGGCGGTACTGAGTTCCCCAGACTTTAGTTGTTCAGTCAGAAGACTGAAAAACAGTTCCCATCCACATAATAATATAAAATAACATGCCTTCTTAATAATAATAATGAACAAATGCCTCGATATTAACAAACAATTAAGGAAACTGAAATATTGGTTTGTGTTTTTCCTTTTACCCTCCTTTAAAGTTTTCCCAAATAAAATACACTAAAAGAAATGGGTATAAAGGGTTTCATTGAAAATCAACAAATGAATAGAATACAAAAATACAGCCTGCAGGCGTTAGGCTATCGTAAGGCAAGCCAGCTGTTGCACAAATAGCACCTAATCGTCCCAGTGCAGGTAACCCAATTGGTTGGCACTTAACTTGTTTCCCCAACTAGGAGTCAACACTCTCAACAAACAAAACACAAAGATCACAGAATCCCAAAAGGGCCCAAAACAGACCAGCGTTTCTGGTAAAGCTGATAACACATGTTGCATTGAGTGAAGGAGAGATCAGAATGACCCTGGGTGTGCAGTTTCCCTCCTCTTTTAAGCCCTACAGAAAGGGCGTCGTTACACCCTGATTGGCCAAGAGGGGAATGCACCAAGCTGCTCTCAACTATCATTTAAGAGCCAGTCCCCACACCCTGCAACAGGTGAACTGAATAACCCTCTAATCACTCAGCAACTCAACCAGAAAAACACCAGGGAAAAGGGAAACAACAGCAAACACCAGAGAATTGGCAGCTGCCACAACACACCGTCACTGAAGCAGTCTGACACTGAAAGGGGTTTATAATAGCTGACAACTAACACGCCTCAAACAACTTTCTGCATTTATTAGAAAGAGTTTTCTTTTGATGATCTGTTATTTCACTCATTCACTTTTATTAAGGATCCAGTTAAAGTCAGAGAGAGAAGGAGAGTTTGTCTTTTACACCTTTTACATCATTTAAGTCATTTCCATTCAGTCACTTGAGGCTGATAATTCCTGAACGTCGGGTTTGATATGAGTTACATCATTTACATTTTCCCTGAAACATTCAGCCTGATACATAACTTCTACTGTCAGAATATCAATAACTACAGACGCTAATAATGAATAAATAATATAAAGATATTGATCCAGTAGAGGTGGTTCCTGGTCCTATAAGCAGGACTCAGTCCACAGTAGAGATGGTTCCTGGTCCTCTAAGCAGGACTCAGTCCTCAGTAGAGGTGGTTCCTGGTCCTCTAAGCAGGACTCAGTCCACAGTAGAGATGATTCCTGGTCCTCTAAGCAGGACTCAGTCCACAGTAGAGATGGTTCCTGGTCCTCTAAGCAGGACTCAGTCCTCAGTAGAGATGGTTCCTGGTCCTCTAAGCAGGACTCAGTCCTCAGTAGAGATGGTTCCTGGTCCTCTAAGCAGGACTCAGTCCACAGTAGAGATGGTTCCTGGTTCTCTAAGCAGGACTCAGTCCACAGTAGAGATGGTTCCTGGTCCTCTAAGCAGGACTCAGTCCACAGTAGAGATGGTTCCTGGTCCTCTAAGCAGGACTCAGTCCTCAGTAGAGATGGTTCCTGGTCCTCTAAGCAGGACTCAGTCCACAGTAGAGATGGTTCCTGGTCCTCTAAGCAGGACTCAGTCCACAGTAGAGATGGTTCCTGGTCCTCTAAGCAGGACTCAGTCCTCAGTAGAAATACAGACTGCAGCTGTTATTCATGTGCAGGTGTTTGTTAAACAGATAACAGGCTACAGAGAGAAACACTGCTGCTCTGATAACTCTGTTTCTTTATTAGTATTAGATCAGTTCAGACACAAACTCCATCTAAAGTCTCTACAGCTGTTGAAGCTGACTGACAGCTGATCCAGATGTGATCAGCTGCTGCTGTCATCAGAAACGGACGTCGCTTCACGTGACGCTTAAAAGGAAACGACGTCTCATGTCTCTAAAAACATATTTCCTCGTTTCCTCTCTCCTCGAGTCTTTTCCTCGCCTCCTCTGCTCGCATCTCCCGTGGGCGGGACTAAGACGCGAGGAGAGGAGTCGAGGAGAGGAGTCAAGCCGTATAAAAGAACAAATGGGAAAGACCCAGAGACTTCTCATCATCAGCCTCCTACACTGAACCTGCAGGGACAAGATAACGGCTCCTCCTGCTGGAGGAACGCAGACATTATATAAAGCTGTTCTGCTGTGTGGATAGTTCAGGACAGTCAATCTTGCTTTTGCAATATTCACATGGACACTAAACCACTTACATTTTTCAATTTCATGACTAAATGATTAAAACAGTCTTGGATGGGGATGTTTGATTTTTCACAACCCTTACAACACCACCACTACACAGCCTCAGACAGACAAACACACTGAACAATACAGTAGAGTGAAGCCCTCTCTGCAGGGCCTTCTGCAGAGAGCTACTGCTTGAACTGCATTAGTTTGCCCTTTATCAGGCCCGAGCAGCGACAACGTCGGGCTAGCGAAGGCCCGATTGGAACCTGTAGGAATTATTTTTCTTTTTCTTGAAATGAATCCCCTTTTTGAGGACCTCAACATGCTCAAAACGTTGTTTCACTTGGCACACTTATCGGTGAAACATGTAGTATTTTAAGGGTCTCGGGTGCTCGCTAGCGCCCCCTAGAAAGTTGGAAAAATTGAGCTCCCCGCTCCGAATCCACCTACATGTATGAAATTTGGCAGACAGATGTAACATGTGGAGACACACGAATATGCCATTGTGCCGAAGTCATTTTTAATTTAATGTGCGATTTTCGCCCATTTTTAGCGTTTTATAGGCCGTGTACTTTAACGAACTCCTCCTAAAGATTTAATCAGATCGACTTGAAATTTGGTCAGGACCATCTTAAGGCCTTGAGGATGAAAAGTTATTCAAATGGAGAGTTCTCACTAAACGACCTGACCGTGGCGTGGCGGCCTTTTTGAGCCATTCGCCATAAAACAGGAAGTTGTTGTAACTCAACTGTACATAGTCCGATCTGCCCCAGATTTCTCAGGCATGATAAGGGTCCAGTCCTGAGGACATTTACATGTCAATATAGACTCATAGCCCCGCCCCAAGACGTTAGCCTCGCCCCCTTTCATAACTCATGAACCGTTTGTTGTAGAGTCTGATTAAACCGGCACTCATCAGAGTTCCGGTTTCATTGTTCCTGGCCGCGTCAATCTCCGTCCCGCCAGTACCCCCGACGTGCGGGAAGGTGTGAGGGCCCGTTCATCGCTGCTATTATTATGATTATTATTATCCACACAGTAATATTACAGAACATTAGACGTTGTATTTGGAAGGGAATAACTAAATTTTTTTTTAAATTTTTGTTATTGAAGATAATTCATTTACAAACATTAAGGCATTATAATCTAAACTCAATACTTCTAACATACAAGGCACAATTGGATAGGAAAGATAACTTAAATTATACAAAAATAATATAATAACAAAAATAAAAGAGGTCAGAAAATAATTAAAGGAACAAAAAAAAGAAATGCATAAATGCATAAGTAGATAAATAATAAGACTATAATATATATAATAATTAGGGCCCGAGCACGAAAGTGCCAGGACCCAACGGTGTCCTGGCACGAAAGTACAAGGAAACCTATTGTTTTTCTAAGTATTATTATTCTTTTTCTGCTGGAATATCGCGTTTTTGGGACCTTTTCCATCCCCAAAAACTCACCAAAAGTGGAATATGCGTCAGAAGTGGCGCGAAGTTCAAAGTTCTGTAGTGATTCGGCTCGGGTGTCGCCAGCGGGCGAGATAGCGCCCCCTAATGTAGGCAGTTTTTCAGGGAAAGTTTCTTCGATCTTCACGAAATTCAAGTATGTCATTGCATACGTCTTGAAGTTCGTGTTAAATATTTTTGAGATTTTTTGGGCCAACAGGAAGTCAGCCAACTTGGATTTCCTGCGTGATTTTGCCGAATTTACGAACACATGTTTGAAGACTTTAGGATGCACAAAAACTCATCAAACTTTACACGCACATCCAAACTCATAATTACTTTGATTTAGTGGTGAAAATTTGCTTGGGCGCGGCATGTTGGCTCTCTAGCGCCCCCTTATGTCTTTTAGATTTTGAACATACCTTGAGGTACTCGAAAACTCATGAAACTTGGCAAAATGATGGACACCTGTGAACTTTATGTAAATGTACAGTTATTGGGTTCAGCATGTTTAGCCAGCTCTATAGCGCCCCCTAATGCGTGGAAGGCCATAGTTTGGTCAAAGTTGATCCTATATTCATGAAATTTGGTAGGTACATCCTGCTCATTATTTCAGACATATTCCTCATCGGGTTTCATTAGCTACGCCCAACGGGAAGTCGGCCATCTTGGAATATGTGCGTTTTTCATGTATTTTATGCATACGAATTTTGATGTTTCGCCATGACACAGGATGCTGTTGTAACTTGACTTTACATAGTCCGATTCTGGAGGATCAAACCTGGCAAAATAAAAAATAAATAAATGACTCGATTAATAAATAAATATGCCACTAAATATAGCAAAGATAATATCAAGAATAAATGTAGCTATTAATCAATTGATAAAATGTGACATAAATTGATATTTCTGTCATATTTATTTATATTTGTATTTATTCCCTTATTTATTTACTCCTTTTATTTATTCATTAATCTATTTTCATTAATTTTTACATTTATTTATTTATTTTGCATTATTTATTTATTCCTGCACGATTTTCCTTTTGCATTTCACTCCTTATTTATTTCCCCAAACTTACTTACTGTAATGACTGTATGAGCCGTTCACCTATTTATTTCTGTATTTTCTTTATACATATACTTCAAACTAAAATACTTATGTAATAAGAAAATCCCTTAATTACAAAATTAAGTAAGATTCTTAAAAAATAAGTAAATTACTTAATTATAAAAATCGTCAAATCCTTTATTACAGCA
Source organism: Sebastes fasciatus (assembly GCF_043250625.1). Classification (NCBI taxonomy): domain Eukaryota; kingdom Metazoa; phylum Chordata; class Actinopteri; order Perciformes; family Sebastidae; genus Sebastes; species Sebastes fasciatus. The sequence continues at coordinate 1,905,177 of NC_133817.1, read as the reverse complement.
TTAAGTAAAATTCTTAAAAAAATAAGTACTTAATCATGAAAATTTGCAAAATCCTTTATTACAACATTAAGTGAAATTCTTATGAAATGAGCAAAATCCTTCATTAGAAATAAAGTAGTAAAAGTAAAATCCTCAATTATATTTGTGTAAATTTGTTAAGTACAACATCAAGACAATTCCTAGAGTACAAAATTCAATAAATTCCTTAAATGCAAAAGTAAAATTCATAGAAATTAAGCACATTCTTTAAGTGCGAAATTAAGTAAACTCCTTATGTACAAAAATTAGCCAAATTCTACTGAAATAAAATTAAGTAAAATTCTTATATAATAAAAAAAATCCTTAATTAAAGAAATTAAGTAAAATTCTTAAAAAATAAGTAAATTACTTAATTATAAAAAAGATCAAATCCTGTATTACAGCATTAAGTGAAATTCTTATGAAATAAGCAAAATTCTTCATTAGAAAAAAAGTAATAAAAGTAAAATCCTCAATTATAAATTTGTGTAAATTTGTTAAGTACAACATCAACAAAATTCCCAAAGTAAAAAATTTGGTAAATTCCTTAAATACAAAAGTAAAATTCATAGAAATTAAGCACATTCTTTAAGTGCAAAATTAAGTAAACACCTTATTTACAGAAATTAGCCAAATTCTACTGAAATAAAATTTAGTAAAATACTTATGTAATAAGAAAATTCCTTAATTAAAACAATTAAGTAAAATTCTTAAAAAAATAAGTAAATTACTTAATAATAAAAATCATCAAATCCTTTATTACAGCATTAAGTGAAATTCTTATGAAATGAGCAAAATCCTTCATTAGAAATAAAGTAGTAAAAGTAAAATCCTCAATTATAAATTTGTGTAAATTTGTTAAGTACAACATCAAGACAATTCCTAGAGTACAAAATTCAATAAATTCCTTAAATGCAAAAGTAAAATTCATAGAAATTAAGCACATTCTTTAAGTGCGAAATTAAGTAAACTCCTTATGTACAAAAATTAGCCAAATTCTACTGAAATAAAATAAAGTAAAATTCTTATATAATAAAAAAATCCTTAATTAAAGAAATTAAGTCAAATTCTTAAAAAATAAGTAAATTACTTAATAATAAAAATCATCAAATCCTTTATTACAACATTAAGTGAAATTCTTATGAAATAAGCAAAAAGTAAAATCTTCAATTACAAATGTTCCTTATGTACAAAATTAAGCTAAATTCTAATGAAATACTAAAATTCCTTCATCACACTATAAGCTGTTAATACTCTTATATTTTTGCTCCCAATGGTATTATTATGGTTATTTTATAAGCTAAATGTGGTCCTGCTCACAACAATAAATGAGCCATGTGAACCACAAGGGAGCGCTAAAGTGAGCTCATAAAGTTCATGTGTCACTAACCAGATGAAACTGGTGTGAAAACAGCCTCTGGTTTTTAATCCTCTACTTTGTTTGCTGGCTACATGACTTTGATTCATTCATTCATTATAGATATTTTTGAATCACAAACACCAACAGATTGTCAATGTGGCAGCAGATGTGCTTCACCAACCCTGGATGTGCTCCAGATCTACAGATCCAACAGTCGGTGGCTCTGTGACATGTTTTTACTCTGATCTCAGGATTTCATGCTTCAATTGTCTTCAGATTTGACAGGTAATACAGACTTTAGAGGATATATATCAATGTTCTACATTTATCTTAATTTAATATAAAGCACTGTTCCCGATCGGCCTGGGTCGGACTCCGGTATTCCTGCTTTCAAGTCTAGTTTTCAATGACACTTTATGTTTGTGAGGTGTTTTTAGAGATTTACATCTTCAGGAGGAACCAATGGGCTACAAGAGACTAACACATTGTTGGTTTTCATGTTGAGAGTGAAACAGATATAGTATATGATGTAATAGAATAGAAGCAGCCTTCTTGTTTAAAGGGAACATGCGTCTAAAATGAGCTGCTGCTGGGTTGTGTGTTATAAATCCATCTGGATGTGAGATGAGCTCCTTGGAGGTGCTACTCTGCTCCCTGAGCTCCTTCCTCTTCAGCTGCAGGAACACCCAGGTTATAATAATCCGGCTCAGCCTTCTCCCGTCTGCTCGGCCTCTGCCCCCTCTTGCCCTGGAGACACATGACAGCACACAGATGTGACTTCCTGCATCACTCCTCTCTCTTCACTTCAATAAGCACAGACTGAGTGCTTCATGTCAGTCAGCGGTCTGAACAACAGACGTGTGTCAGTACCTTATAGTAGAAGTAAAGGCCAATGTTCGCCAACAGCAGAATCAGCGGCAGGACGATCGCTCTGATGATGAAAGGCCTTAGATCTGATCAAACACATGGACAGTCATCACATCACATCACATGACATCATGAGTCCAACAGCTCCCATTAAACACAAACTGTAGTGACCTGAAATCTAAAAGCACTTCTTCAATCCTCTTTATGTGAATCCAGGCTCTGAGGACGGAGACTGTTCTTTGTTGGACAGATTAGAAAGTCCTCTGAGATTAATCTGTAGAAATACAACTGACGTGACTTTAGTGAGACTTTTATATGTTTACAACCAAACATGCTCCGTCCTCCAGCAGACTGTTTGCTGTTGACATTCATCCACTTTGTACAAGTGTGGTTACTATATGACATGTGGAACACAATGACAGTAGTCACAGTGTCATTCCACAAACAACAACATGCACAGACTTATTATGACTGAACATGTCATAACCCTTAAAGTACTTTGATGAAGTACTACTAGTACTACTTAAATGAAGTACTAGTACTACATCTCTCTCTGTAATCGGTTGTGAGCAGACGTCCTAAAGTGACGTCATCTCCACGTAGAATAAACCTCTAACTTTTATTCATGTTTTAATCCCTATGATCTCTGAAGGCTCCGACAAAATTCATCAAACTTCTTAAATACAAAGATAAGGAAAATTATTATGAAACAAAAAAAATTCCTTCATTACAAATTAAGTAAAATCCTTAATTATAAAAAATAAGCAAAATTCATAATGACAAAATTATGTAAATTCCTTAATTACAAAATTAAGTTAAATTCTTATGAAAAAAGAAAATATTAAAATACAAAATTAAGTAAACTTCTTATGAAATAAGAAAAGTCCTTAATTATTAAAATAAGCCCAATCCTTGATTAGAGAATGAAAGCTTCTCTGTTGTCAGCTGATCATTTCCACATTTTCCAAACCTGCATGTAAACAGTCAGCTTACCTGCGACGGTGAGAGAGATCAGACGGCTCTCAGAGAAGAAGTCGTGAGAAAAAACATAGACGTGATAAACACATCTGTAGCTTCCTTGGTGGGCGGGCTCTGCAGCAGGAAACAGGAAGTGGGCGGAGTGATTGACAGCTGGCTGGGTGTAGTTGAGTGCTGAGGTGGAGGAGGTGAAGGTGAGATGGAAGGAGCCTCCTGGGTACTGTGGCTGGACGGAGCAGCTGATGGTGAAGGTGGAGTCCCTGAGCACGTGAAACCCCTGCTGCTGGGCCTCGGAGACCCGGTCCACGGAGGAGGACCCAGAGATGTTGGGCTGAAGCAGCAGGTCTGTAAACACAAAGAGATGATTGGCTGAGAGCCGGAGCACGTTCAGTCTGAAAACAGCGTGCACTGGTTTGCTACGGTTTCTGGGTTGAACGGCGTGTTTCCTGGAAATGGTGCACAACAGGCTTTGAGGTGCGTTTCCTCTCATTTGGTGGGTGTGTCAGAGGTGTTACCCAATCAGCCGCGACGTGCACGAACCCCGCCGTATTATAAAGGCAGTGCATTCGCGTAGCACAACAGAGTGTTCAATGCACCGCCGTTTCCCTTTAAACGTTTATCTGTAACTGTTATTTAGGATAGTCAGAACTGAATTACAGATATCTCTAACTATCATTTGAACTCATTTGGAGGTTATAGATTACTGGAATAAGAACTGACTAGTCAGAATGTAGTTATAGACATCTGCAACGCTGTTTAGACTAGTCATAACTCTAATTCTATACATCTGTAATTACATTTAGACTAGTCATAACTCTAATTCTAGATATCTGTAATTACATTTAGACTAGTACGATCAAAACTACTTTTACCATTCATGTGTATGGGGTTTCTCATTACAGATATCCACAACTGAATTATGACTAGTCGTAACTCCAGTTTCAGATATCTACAATTTAATTCTGACTGGTCATAATGAGGTTTGAGATATCTGTAACTGTTATTTAGGATAGTCAGAACTGAATTACAGATATCTCTAAATGTCGTTTTGACTAGTCACAATGAGGTTATAGATATCTGGAATAAGAACTCTGACTAGTCACAATGTGATTACGACTAGTCAGAATGTAGTTGTAGATATCTCTAATGTTAATTCTTGATAGTCAAGCTGAGCTATTAAATGTTAAAACAGCTCTCCATACACTTCTCTACACTTTAGGATGTCATTGTCCTGGATAACTTTACAGTTCAGTCCAATGGAAACCACCGACTGTCACTGTGACGGAGGAAGGAACATACTGGAGACATTACTGTCATAGATGATGTCATAGATGATGTCACTGATGGGCTTACCTGAGCAGGTGAGATTCAGGATGGAGTCAGAGTAATCTGATGTTGCACACTCCCTCAGAGTAGATCCAGACTGAACACAGTAAGAGCTGATCCTCCACACAGATCTGTCTGAGGACTCCTTTCTCTGTTCTACAGAAACAGCAGAGCCACAGTCCAAGTCTCTGCAGGCAGCTGCTGCTTCCTTCAGGGTCCAGTCAGAGTAACGGTCACTCACTGGTCTCCAGTCTCCCTGATGTTTCAGCTCCAGTGTTCCTGCACAGCGACTGTCTCCTCCCACCAACCTGACAGGCTCTGAACAGAAACAAGAGAGTCGTCAGTAAAAGAATAAAGTGAGTTTCATTAGAACAGAAATGAACCAGATCAGAGCTGCAGCTCCTCTTCTACCTGAGCAGGTGAGTCCAACAGCTTTGCCAGGTGAGCAGGTGTTTCTATCTGAGCCTGAGCTTCTACAGTCCAGGAGAGCAGACTCAGTTCCTCCACACTGGAACTCTTTGGTCCACATTGAAGCCTCCACGTCTCCATAGAGCGCCCCCTGGAGGACTGAAGGAGCCCCACAGCCAAGCTCCCTACAGACCACCTCTGCATCCTGCTGGTCAAAGTCAGCTTCACACACTGAGGACCACCACTGGTTAGAGGGGTTAGTCTTCACCTCCAGTCTGCCTGAGCACAGTCTAGTCCCATTCACCAGCCTGACAGAGTCTGGAGAGATGATAGAAGATGAAATAGAGAGAGATAAAAGACACCAGACACTCAATAAAAAGATGTCATGAAACAACAATTCAGTGATTCCAACTGGAGGAGTTCAGAGCGGTCCCTGCCATCGATTATCTAGCAGCACACAGCCTCTTCTCAAGCCTCAGGGCCCTATTTTAACCTTTACATGATATTTGAGCAGATAATTAGTAAATAATGTTTATAATAAAGTAGTTGTAGATAGATTTTGAGGTAAATATTGGGGTAATTTGGCAGTAATTCCAAAGAAATATCAAATAGGTTACTTGCTTATTATCACCTAATCACCATGAGAGTTGCGGAGCTGTAAAATGAAGTGTTAGCCAATGTAGTGCTATGATGTTGGATGTTACAGGGACTGTGATAAATGTTAATTGCATTAAAAGTAACTTTTTTTAATCAGATTTTATGCATATGATGTTGTGTTCTTTATACTATGACAGTTTTCCTAAAATTAAATTAAAAAAGAATTACAATATATGGTGATATACTGAATGGTAACCCCTGTATCATGATACGCATCGTATCACCAGATTCTTTCCAATACACAGCCCTGATGTAATAGAATAAATCCAGCCTTCTGGTTTAAAGGGAACATTCATATAAAATGAGCTGCTGGTGGGTGAATATAGAATTTAGTTAAAATAACACACAAATTGATGAAATAGAAATGTGAACAGAGACACCTGTGACGTATCAAAGAGGCCACATGTCATATTTAATTGATGTGGCTTTAAAATGACGGCTCTGAGGAGAGGAGGGCTCATTTTGTTAAAAGCCTGTTGCCTCAACTCCTCTCTCCTCGCGTCTCTTCCTCGCCTCCTCAGCTCACATCTCTGGTGGGCGGGACTAAGACGTGAGGAGAGGAGGCGAGGAAAGGAATGGAGGATGTAGGAACTGTGAAATGGGAAAGGCCTCCAGACAGACAGGTGTGTCCTGTCAGGTGAAGCTCAGCAGTCTGTGGAGAGTTTGAAGCTTTCAGAAACAAGCCCACTTCTATGGCAAACTGTTTCAACATTTAATAGCTGGACAGGAGATTCATCAGAGATATCTGCAACGCTGTTTAGACTAGTCATAACTCTAATTCTATATGTCTGTAATTACATTTAGACTAGTCATAACTCTAATTCTATACATCTGTAATTACATTTAGACTAGTCGTAACTCTAATTCTATATGTCTGTAATTACATTTAGACTAGTACGATCAAAACTACTTTTACCATTCATGTGTATGGGGTTTCTCATTACAGATATCCACAACTGAATTATGACTAGTCGTAACTCCAGTTTCAGATATCTACAATTTAATTCTGACTGGTCATAATGAGGTTTGAGATATCTGTAACTGTTATTTAGGATAGTCAGAACTGAATTACAGATATCTCTAAATGTAGTTTTGACTAGTCACAATGAGGTTATAGATATCTGGAATAAGAACTCTGACTAGTCACAATGAGGTTATAGATATCTGGAATAAGAACTCTGACTAGTCACAATGTGATTACGACTAGTCAGAATGTAGTTGTAGATATCTCTAATGTTAATTCTTGATAGTTAAGCTGAGCTATTAAATGTTAAAACAGCTCTCCATACACTTCTCTACACTTTAGGATGTCATTGTCCTGGATAACTTTACAGTTCAGTCCAATGGAAACCACCGACTGTCACTGTGACGGAGGAAGGAACATACTGGAAACATTACTGTCATAGATGATGTCATAGATGATGTCACTGATGGGCTTACCTGAGCAGGTGAGATTAATGATGGAGTTAGAGGAAACTGATGTTACACACTCCCTCAGAGCAGATCCAGACTGAACACAGCCAGACCTGATCCTCCACACAGATCTGTCTGAGGACTCCTTTCTCTCTTCTACAGAAACAGCAGAGCCACAGTCCAAGTCTCTGCAGACAGCTGCTGCTTCCTTCAGGGTCCAGATATAGCCCTCCACTGGTCTCCAGTCTCCCTGTTTCAGCTCCAGTGTTCCTGCACAGCGACTGTCTCCTCCCACCAACCTGACATCATCAGGCTCTGAACAGAAACAAGAGAGTCGTCAGTAAAAGAATAAAGTGAGTTTCATTAGAACAGAAATGAACCAGATCAGAGCTGCAGCTCCTCTTCTACCTGAGCAGGTGAGTCCAACAGCTCTGCCAGGTGAGCAGGTGTTTCTATCTGAGCCTGAGCTTCTACAGTTCAGGAGAGCAGACTCAGTTCCTCCACACTGGAACTCTTTGGTCCACATTGAAGCCTCCACGTCTCCATAGAGCGCCCCCTGGAGGACTGAAGGAGCCCCACAGCCAAGCTCCCTACAGACCACCTCTGCATCCTGCTGGTCAAAGTCAGCTTCACACACTGAGGACCACCACTGGTTAGAGGGGTTAGTCTTCACCTCCAGTCTGCCTGAGCACAGACTAGTCCCATTCACCAGCCTGACAGAGTCTGGAGAGATGATAGAAGATGAAATAGAGAGAGATAAAAGACACCAGACACTCAATAAAAAGATGTCATTAACAACAATTCAGTGATTCCAACTGGAGGAGTTCAGAGCGGTCCCTGCCATCGATTATCTAGCAGCACACAGCCTCTTCTCAAGCCTCAGGGCCCTATTTTAACCTTTACATGATATTTGAGCAGATAATTAGTAAATAATGTTTATAATAAAGTAGTCTTAGATAGATTTTGAGGTAAATATTGGGGTAATTTGGCAGTAATTCCAAAGAAATATCAAATAGGTTACTTGCTTATTATCACCTAATCACCATGAGAGTTGAGGAGCTGTAAAATGAAGTGTTAGCCAACGTAGTGCTATGATGTTGGATGTTACAGGGACTGTGATAAATGCTAATTGCATAAAAAAGTAACTTTTTTTAATCAGATTTTATGCATATGATGTTGTGTTCTTTATACTATGACAGTTTTCCTAAAATTAAATTAAAAAAGAATTACAATATATGGTGATATACTGAATGGTAACCCCTGTATCATGATACGTATCGTATCACCAGATTCTTTCCAATACACAGCCCTGATGTAATAGAATAAATCCAGCCTTCTGGTTTAAAGGGAACATTCATATAAAATGAGCTGCTGGTGGGTGAATATAGAATTTAGTTAAAATAACACACAAATTGATGAAATAGAAATGTGAACAGAGACACCTGTGACGTATCAAAGAGGCCACATGTCATATTTAATTGATGTGGCTTTAAAATGACGGCTCTGAGGAGAGGAGGTCTCATTTTGTTAAAAGCCTGTTGCCTCAACTCCTCTCTCCTCGCGTCTCTTCCTCGCCTCCTCAGCTCACATCTCTGGTGGGCGGGACTAAGACGTGAGGAGAGGAGGCGAGGAAAGGAATGGAGGATGTAGGAACTGTGAAATGGGAAAGGCCTCCAGACAGACAGGTGTGTCCTGTCAGGTGAAGCTCAGCAGTCTGTGGAGAGTTTGAAGCTTTCAGAAACAAGCCCACTTCTATGGCAAACTGTTTCAACATTTAATAGCTGGACAGGAGATTCATCAGAGATATCTGCAACGCTGTTTAGACTAGTCATAACTCTAATTCTATACATCTGTAATTACATTTAGACTAGTCATAACTCTAATTCTATATGTCTGTAATTACATTTAGACTAGTCATAACTCTAATTCTATATGTCTGTAATTACATTTAGACTAGTCATAACTCTAATTCTAGATATCTGCAACGCTGTTTAGACTAGTCATAACTCTAATTATAGATATCTGTAATTACATTTAGACTAGTACGATTAAAACTACTTTTACCATTCATGTGTATGGGGTTTCTCATTACAGATATCTACAATTTAATTCTGACTGGTCATAATGAGGTTTGAGATATCTGTAACTGTTATTTAGGATAGTCAGAACTGAATTACAGATATCTCTAAATGTCGTTTTGACTAGTCACAATGAGGTTATAGATATCTGGAATAAGAACTCTGACTAGTCACAATGTGATTACGACTAGTCAGAATGTAGTTGTAGATATCTCTAATGTTAATTCTTGATAGTCAAGCTGAGCTATTAAATGTTAAAACAGCTCTCCATACACTTCTCTACACTTTAGGATGTCATTGTCCTGGATAACTTTACAGTTCAGTCCAATGGAAACCACCGACTGTCACTGTGACGGAGGAAGGAACATACTGGAAACATTACTGTCATAGATGATGTCATAGATGATGTCACTGATGGGCTTACCTGAGCAGATGAGATTCAGGATGGACTTAGAGGAATATGATGTTACACACTCCCTCAGAGCAGATCCAGACTGAACACAGTCAGGCATGATCAACCACACAGATCTGTCTGAGGACTCCTTTCTCTCTTCTACAGAAACAGCAGAGCCACAGTCCAAGTCTCTGCAGGCAGCATCTGCTTCCTTCAGGGTCCAGATATAGCCCTCCACTGGTCTCCAGTCTCCCTGATGTTTCAGCTCCAGTGTTCCTGCACAGCGACTGTCTCCTCCCACCAACCTGACATCATCAGGCTCTGAACAGAAACAAGAGAGTCGTCAGTAAAAGAATAAAGTGAGTTTCATTAGAACAGAAATGAACCAGATCAGAGCTGCAGCTCCTCTTCTACCTGAGCAGGTGAGTCCAACAGCTTTGCCAGGTGAGCAGGTGTTTCTATCTGAGCCTGAGCTTCTACAGTCCAGGAGAGCAGACTCAGTTCCTCCACACTGGAACTCTTTGGTCCACATTGAAGCCTCCACGTCTCCATAGAGCGCCCCCTGGAGGACTGAAGGAGCCCCACAGCCAAGCTCCCTACAGACCACCTCTGCATCCTGCTGGTCAAAGTCAGCTTCACACACTGAGGACCACCACTGGTTAGAGGGGTTAGTCTTCACCTCCAGTCTGCCTGAGCACAGTCTAGTCCCATTCACCAGCCTGACAGAGTCTGGAGAGATGATAGAAGATGAAATAGAGAGAGATAAAAGACACCAGACACTCAATAAAAAGATGTCATGAAACAACAATTCAGTGATTCCAACTGGAGGAGTTCAGAGCGGTCCCTGCCATCGATTATCTAGCAGCACACAGCCTCTTCTCAAGCCTCAGGGCCCTATTTTAACCTTTACATGATATTTTAGCAGATAATTATTAAATAATGTTTATAATAAAGTAGTGTTAGATAGATTTTGAGGTAAATATTGGGGTAATTTGGCAGTAATTCCAAAGAAATATCAAATAGGTTACTTGCTTATTATCACCTAATCACCATGAAAGTTGCGGAGCTGTAAAATGAAGTGTTAGCCAACGTAGTGCTATGATGTTGGATGTTATAGGGACTGTGATAAATGCTAATTGCATTAAAAGTAACTTTTTTTACTCAGATTTTATGCATATGATGTTGTGTTCTTTATACTAAGATAGTTTTCCTAAAATTAAATTAAAAAAGAATTACAATATATGGTGATATACTGAATGATAACCCCTGTATCATGATACGCATCATATCACCAGATTCTTTCCAATACACAGCCCTGATGTAATAGAATAAATCCAGCCTTCTGGTTTAAAGGGAACATTCATATAAAATGAGCTGCTGGTGGGTGAATATAGAATTTAGTTAAAATAACACACAAATTGATGAAATAGAAATGTGAACAGAGACACCTGTGACGTATCAAAGAGGCCACATGTCATATTTAATTGATGTGGCTTTAAAATGACGGCTCTGAGGAGAGGAGGGCTCATTTTGTTAAAAGCCTGTTGCCTCAACTCCTCTCTCCTCGCGTCTCTTCCTCGCCTCCTCAGCTCACATCTCTGGTGGGCGGGACTAAGACGTGAGGAGAGGAGGCGAGGAAAGGAATGGAGGATGTAGGAACTGTGAAATGGGAAAGGCCTCCAGACAGACAGGTGTGTCCTGTCAGGTGAAGCTCAGCAGTCTGTGGAGAGTTTGAAGCTTTCAGAAACAAGCCCACTTCTATGGCAAACTGTTTCAACATTTAATAGCTGGACAGGAGATTCATCAGAGATATCTGCAACGCTGTTTAGACTAGTCATAACTCTAATTCTATACATCTGTAATTACATTTAGACTAGTCATAACTCTAATTCTATATATCTGTAATTACATTTAGACTAGTCATAACTCTAATTCTATATGTCTGTAATTACATTTAGACTAGTCATAACTCTAATTCTAGATATCTGCAACGCTGTTTAGACTAGTCATAACTCTAATTATAGATATCTGTAATTACATTTAGACTAGTACGATTAAAACTACTTTTACCATTCATGTGTATGGGGTTTCTCATTACAGATATCTACAATTTAATTCTGACTGGTCATAATGAGGTTTGAGATATCTGTAACTGTTATTTAGGATAGTCAGAACTGAATTACAGATATCTCTAAATGTCGTTTTGACTAGTCACAATGAGGTTATAGACATCTGGAATAAGAACTCTGACTAGTCACAATGTGATTACGACTAGTCAGAATGTAGTTGTAGATATCTCTAATGTTAATTCTTGATAGTCAAGCTGAGCTATTAAATGTTAAAACAGCTCTCCATACACTTCTCTACACTTTAGGATGTCATTGTCCTGGATAACTTTACAGTTCAGTCCAATGGAAACCACCGACTGTCACTGTGACGGAGGAAGGAACATACTGGAAACATTACTGTCATAGATGATGTCATAGATGATGTCACTGATGGGCTTACCTGAGCAGGTCAGATTAATGATGGAGTTAGAGGAACCTGATGTTGCACACTCCCTCAGAGCAGATCCAGACTGAACACAGTTAGACCTGATCCTCCACACAGATCTGTCTGAGGACTCCTTTCTCTCTTCTACAGAAACAGCAGAGCCACAGTCCAAGTCTCTGCAGGCAGCTGCTGCTTCCTTCAGGGTCCAGTCAGAGTAACGGTCACTCACTGGTCTCCAGTCTCCCTGATGTTTCAGCTCCAGTGTTCCTGCACAGCGACTGTCTCCTCCCACCAACCTGACATCATCAGGCTCTGAACAGAAACAAGAGAGTCGTCAGTAAAAGAATAAAGTGAGTTTCATTAGAACAGAAATGAACCAGATCAGAGCTGCAGCTCCTCTTCTACCTGAGCAGGTGAGTCCAACAGCTTTGCCAGGTGAGCAGGTGTTTCTATCTGAGCCTGAGCTTCTACAGTCCAGGAGAGCAGACTCAGTTCCTCCACACTGGAACTCTTTGGTCCACATTGAAGCCTCCACGTCTCCATAGAGCGCCCCCTGGAGGACTGAAGGAGCCCCACAGCCAAGCTGCCTACAGACCACCTCTGCATCCTGCTGGTCAAAGTCAGCTTCACACACTGAGGACCACCACTGGTTAGAGGGGTTAGTCTTCACCTCCAGTCTGCCTGAGCACAGACTAGTCCCATTCACCAGCCTGACAGAGTCTGGAGAGATGATAGAAGATGAAATAGAGAGAGATAAAAGACACCAGACACTCAATAAAAAGATGTCATTAACAACAATTCAGTGATTCCAACTGGAGGAGTTCAGAGCGGTCCCTGCCATCGATTATCTAGCAGCACACAGCCTCTTCTCAAGCCTCAGGGCCCTATTTTAACCTTTACATGATATTTGAGCAGATAATGAGTAAATAATGTTTATAATAAAGTAGTCTTAGATAGATTTTGAGGTAAATATTGGGGTAATTTGGCAGTAATTCCAAAGAAATATCAAATAGGTTACTTGCTTATTATCACCTAATCACCATGAGAGTTGAGGAGCTGTAAAATGAAGTGTTAGCCAACGTAGTGCTATGATGTTGGATGTTACAGGGACTGTGATAAATGCTAATTGCATAAAAAAGTAACTTTTTTTACTCAGATTTTATGCATATGATGTTGTGTTCTTTATACTATGACAGTTTTCCTAAAATTAAATTAAACAAAGACAATATATGGTGATATACTGAATGGTAACCCCTGTATCATGATACGCATCGTATCACCAGATTCTTTCCAATACACAGCCCTGATGTAATAGAATAAATCCAGCCTTCTGGTTTAAAGGGAACATTCATATAAAATGAGCTGCTGGTGGGTGAATATAGAATTTAGTTAAAATAACACACAAATTGATGAAATAGAAATGTGAACAGAGACACCTGTGACGTATCAAAGAGGCCACATGTCATATTTAATTGATGTGGCTTTAAAATGACGGCTCTGAGGAGAGGAGGGCTCATTTTGTTAAAAGCCTGTTGCCTCAACTCCTCTCTCCTCGCGTCTCTTCCTCGCCTCCTCAGCTCACATCTCTGGTGGGCGGGACTAAGACGTGAGGAGAGGAGGCGAGGAAAGGAATGGAGGATGTAGGAACTGTGAAATGGGAAAGGCCTCCAGACAGACAGGTGTGTCCTGTCAGGTGAAGCTCAGCAGTCTGTGGAGAGTTTGAAGCTTTCAGAAACAAGCCCACTTCTATGGCAAACTGTTTCAACATTTAATAGCTGGACAGGAGATTCATCAGAGATATCTGCAACGCTGTTTAGACTAGTCATAACTCTAATTCTATACATCTGTAATTACATTTAGACTAGTCGTAACTCTAATTCTATACATCTGTAATTACATTTAGACTAGTCATAACTCTAATTCTATACATCTGTAATTACATTTAGACTAGTCATAACTCTAATTCTAGATATCTGCAACGCTGTTTAGACTAGTCATAACTCTAATTCTATACATCTGTAATTACATTTAGACTAGTCATAACTCTAATTCCATATGTCTGTAATTACATTTAGACTAGTCATAACTCTAATTCTAGATATCTGTAATTACATTTAGACTAGTCATAACTCTAATTCTATATGTCTGTAATTACATTTAGACTAGTCATAACTCTAATTCTATATGTCTGTAATTACATTTAGACTAGTCATAACTCTAATTCTATACATCTGTAATTACATTTAGACTAGTCATAACTCTAATTCTATACATCTGTAATTACATTTAGACTAGTCATAACTCTAATTCTATATGTCTGTAATTACATTTAGACTAGTCATAACTCTAATTCTAGATATCTGTAATCACATTTAGACTAGTATGATCAAAACTATTTTTACCATTCATGTGTATGGGGTTTCTCATTACGGATATCCACAACTGAATTATGACTAGTCGTAACTCCAGTTTCAGATATCTACAATTTAATTCTGACTGGTCATAATGAGGTTTGAGATATCTGTAACTGTTATTTAGGATAGTCAGAACTGAATTACAGATATCTCTAAATGTAGTTTTGACTAGTCACAATGAGGTTATAGATATCTGGAATAAGAACTCTGACTAGTCACAATGAGGTTATAGACATCTGGAATAAGAACTCTGACTAGTCACAATGTGATTACGACTAGTCAGAATGTAGTTGTAGATATCTCTAATGTTAATTCTTGATAGTCAAGCTGAGCTATTAAATGTTAAAACAGCTCTCCATACACTTCTCTACACTTTAGGATGTCATTGTCCTGGATAACTTTACAGTTCAGTCCAATGGAAACCACCGACTGTCACTGTGACGGAGGAAGGAACATACTGGAGACATTACTGTCATAGATGATGTCATAGATGATGTCACTGATGGGCTTACCTGAGCAGGTGAGATTCAGGATGGAGTTATAGGAATATGATGTTACACACTCCCTCAGAGCATATCCAAGCTGAAAACAGTCAGGCCAGATCCACCACACAGATCTCTCTGAGGACTCCTTTCTCTCTTCTACAGAAACAGCAGAGCCACAGTCCAAGTCTCTGCAGGCAGCAGCTGCTTCCTTCAGGGTCCAGTCAGAGTAACGGTCACTCACTGGTCTCCAGTCTCCCTGATGTTTCAGCTCCAGTGTTCCTGCACAGCGACTGTCTCCTCCCACCAACCTGAAAGGCTCTGAACAGAAACAAGAGAGTCATCAGTAAAAGAGGTGAATTTAAGAAAAGATTAAACTGAGACTTGACTTTATTTCTTTATTTCTCTTTTTGTATTTACCTGTTGAGTTGTGATTTTCTTCAGCCTGGAGTCCTGTAGAAACACAAATATGTATTGTTTTAAGTATATTTGTGGAGACGTGACGGAGCCGCTGGCGCGGTGCCTTGAGACCGGCCGTCGGTCATGTGAGATAAAAGCTGTTAATATGTCACTTTATTTAGTTTTAATATGCCATGTAGCGACCCTGCAGGACTAACATAGGAGAGACACTTGGGGAGTTCATGGGGGGGAGATGTTGCCCTAGTTAAGCTGGATAGGTCAGGTTCATTAAGAGGGGAGGGGCAGCAGGAGCACGCCACGTATGTTACGGAGTTTAGCTGATTAGCTAGTTTATGCTACCAGCCTTTTGTTGTTTTGGGCACTCTTCCAACCCCGGGGTTAGCCTGTATCATAGGGTAATAAAACCCGGTTCTCCGGTTAAACTTCAGCCACCTTGTCCTCATCATTTAGCTAGCTAGCCGTGCTACGGAGCCGCGAGCGCTACAGTGGTGTCAGAAGGGGGATTCCCCGCCCCCACTCCCCGCACTACAGCTGGCTACCACCGCTAGCTACCGCCGGAGGAACGGGATGGCTGAACAGATGGAAAAGTCGGACTTCTACGCCCCGGAAACACCAATGAGAGAGCCAACAGATGATGGCCCGGTTGTAAGGAGAAAAGTGGTGAAGATAACTCACTCACCTCGCTACACTGCTGACTGACGTCCCTGCTGTGATGGAAAACAGTCCGTTCCAGTTGGCCGCAAATCCCGGACCATGCTCTGGAGGAGCAAATGTAAACAATGCAGCCGCATGCAGACCGCGCATCGGCCAATCAGAAAGCGATGACGTCACCACTCTGACGGCTCCCGAAGGTAAAAGAGGTGGCCAACCAAAGTCTATCCCAGAGTTAGAGAAAGACATTACAGCTACAATTGAGGAAGGCTTTATGCAGAGAATGAGCACTGCAATGGAGCGTGCTTTTGGACATTTCCTGAATAATTCTAGAGGCAGCCTTATGTCCAGGATGGGAGGAGAACCAAAGAGTCGTGTGACTAGTCCTCTCGAGTCAGAGAGCCATGCTAACCCGGCTAACACAAATAATGCATATGTGGGCACCAACCAAGCCCGTACCAAAACTGTCAGAGCCAAGGATGAGTATACTACTGTTGCTAACATCCGTGACGCTAATGTTCCTGTTGACGTTCCGGGTTCAAAAACTACCCAACCTCCCGGTGAGGGCGCCACTGTGGATACCCACCCTGTGGGGAGACTTGGCAAGTGTAGCTCCCTTACCTCGGCTTCAGTTACTTCGCCTGCTGCCGTCAACCAGCCAGTTGACCTGATACCTGCTCTGACTACTGCGCTTACTACGGCCTTGATGAGTGTTAAAGAAATGGCCCCGGCCCCATCCCTCAGAGACAGCCTCCTGAGCGTTGGGCGCTATGATGGACTCACTTCATGGGAGACGTACTGGGCTCAATTCTGTCTTCTAGCAACAGCCAATGGCTGGTCCCCTGAAAAGAGAGCTGTCCATTTAATCTCGGCATTAGAGGGTGAGGCTAGGAAAGTACTGCTGGATGTGACTGTGGCCGACCTGGAGAACCCACAAGCTATATCTAGGGCCCTGGAGAGACGCTTTGGGAACACCACCCCCGCAGTTGTGATGCGGCAGAGGTTCAACGAACGAGTGCGGGCACCTGGAGAAAAGCTGGGAGTGTTTGCGGCAGAGCTGCGCTACCTCGCCCAAAGAGGATTCCCTGATTTTGATGATGCAACACGCTTGGTGCTAACCAAGGAGGCATTCATTCGTGGCCTTCTACCCCTCCCATTACGGCAACAGATCCGGCTGGCTGACCCTCAGACCCTGGAAGCAGCTCTAGAGAAAGCACTGGCAGTGGAAGACATCCTCATAGAGGGTTTCGAGCCTCACCCCAGACAGGTGTCGACACGCCCCAAGACTCAAGCCTTTCAGCTTCCTGGACCAACCTCCGTGCCGATGGGCCCAGGACGCCCACCAATGTCACCAGAAGATCGACGGAGCCAAATCTGCTGGAGGTGCAACCAGGGAGGCCACTCACGGCGCTTTTGTCCAGTCCCTGATTCCGCCTTGGGTGCATCGGCGCCGGGAAACGCTCGAGGCTCGGTTTAGAGGGGAGCGACCCGAGCCACCCTTCACTCCCCACAGGTTGTGACACTCAACCGGTGATAAAAGCGCTCCACCTCCCTGTCACTCACGCCCTTTTCCCCCCCTAACACATCCAACACTGATGGCTGCCGAGTACCCGCCTTGGTTAATGGTCGGTTGACTCACGCCCTGCTCGACACAGGCTCGACTGCAACTCTCCTTCACCCTGATCTCCTGCCGACTGGAACTCAGCCCCAAGCCACCAATCTTCCGCTAATTACAGTCACCGGGGGAGAAGCTCCCATGCTGGGGAGGTGTGAAGCACAGATACAATTGGGGGCCTATTCAGTCTGCCAGCCAGTCTGGGTCGCCGAAGTTAAAGAGGACTGTTTAATTGGACTAGACTTTCTGCGTAGTGCAAAGGCAGTACTGGACTTCAACAAACGGACCATTACGTTCCCGGACGGGACGTCCATCCCCTTTCTGAACGATTCCCTCATTCCTGAAATGACTGAGAAGGTAGTTGGGGACGACGGAATGGAATGGGACCCACCATGTTCTCCTGAACCTCCTCAGTGGGAGGCCCCTTTCACAGAAAGCCTTTTGCCACTGTCCGAAGACAACCTCACAACCACAGACACAGCGGTTCACACCAAGCCACATTTACCTGCAGTCGTACAGGCCGCAACTGTGGCCCCCATGTCTGAGAAAGAGTCAGTGGCCATTACGAATGTCAAAGACCGGTGGGAGAAGAATCGTGAGGGTCTGCACTCGGAGCAGCAGCATAGGCTCTGGAACCTCCTTCATGAGTATCGACACAGTTTCTCCACCAACCCAAACGATGTGGGTCGCACACACTTGGTACAGCACTCCATCAATACTGGGGATGCACAGCCAATCCGCCAGCGGCCTAGGCGACTTCCCTATGCCCGCCAAGCTGCAGCGAACCAGATGCTACAAGAGATGAAGGATGCTGGCATTATCGAGCCATCAGAAAGTCCGTGGGTGTCACCAGTCGTTATGGCCCCTAGGAAGGATGGGAAATTGAGGTTTTGTGTCGACTTCCGACCCCTGAATGACAAAACAGTGAAAGACTCCTATCCACTGCCGCGGATAGACGAGTCTCTGGACTATGTGGCTGGCTCAGCATGGTTTTCGTCGTTGGACCTCCGGAGTGGATATTGGCAGGTGGCCATGGCTCCAGAGGACAAGGCCAAGACCGCCTTTACCATGGGACGTGGCCTGTGGCAGTTCACCACCATGCCGTTCGGGCTGTGCAACGCGCCAGCAACATTCGAGAGGCTGATGGAAAAGGTCCTTGTTGGTGTGCCCCCCGAGCGCTGCCTCGTCTACCTCGATGATCTCCTTGTCCATGGGCCCAGTTTTGATGCTGCACTCGAGAGCCTAGGAGAGGTACTGGAGCGGATCAAGTGTGCGGGCCTGAAGCTTCATCCCGGGAAGTGCCGCCTTCTGCAGCGGGAGGTCTCCTTTCTGGGTCACAGAGTCAGTGGAGCTGGCATTATGACAGAGCCTGACAAGGTGGCGGCTGTCCGAGACTGGCCTACCCCCACTGATGTCCACCGGCTGAGATCCTTCTTAGGATTAGCGTCCTACTACAGGCGGTTTGTGGCTGGATTCTCTACTGTGGCTGCGCCCATGTTCAACTTACTGCGCAAGGACACACCCTACAAGTGGGGACCAGATCAGGATGCGGCCTTCCACCAGCTGAAGCAGGCCTTATGTAAAGACCCGGTGCTGGTTGCACCCGACCCAGAGCTGCCATTTATCCTTGACACAGATGCCAGCGACACGGGCCTTGGCGCTGTACTCTCGCAGCTGACCCCGGAGGGCGAGCGTGTTGTTGCTTACCATAGCCGCACCCTCGATAAGCCAGAGAAGAACTACTGTGTCACTCGCAGAGAACTGTTAGTGGTGATTGACGCAGTGAACCATTTCAAACACATCCTCTGTGGTCTTCCGTTCACCATCCGTACGGATCACGCTGCCTTGAAGTGGCTCATGTCATTCAAAGAGCCGGAAGGGCAAGTAGCCAGATGGATCGAACAACTCCAGGCCTTTCAGTTCACCATACAGCACAGAGCTGGTGAAAGCCACACAAATGCAGACAGTCTCTCCCGTCGACCGTGTGCCCCGGGCTGTCACCACTGCAACCAGGCCGAAGAACGTGAAGCGGCAAACCTACACACTGGAAAGGTGATCTGTCGGGCTCTGTTACCCGACAATGAGAGAGGGTGGAGAGAACTGCAGCTCGAGGACCCTGATCTTGAAATGGTCATAACGTGGCTGGAGAAAGACATCCGGCCACCCTGGGATGATGTGGTTGCCCAGTCTGCCACTGTCAGAGGACTCTGGTCTCAATGGCCTGGAGTGGAACTGCAGGAAGGAGTCCTGAAGAGGTGCTGGCGTGAGCCCGCCACCGGAGAGCCACGATGGCAAGTGGTTGTACCCAAAAATCTCTGCAAGGGAGTTCTTTAGATGCATCATGGATCCCCTGGAGTTGGTCACTTTGGAGTGACAAAGACATTGAGACGGCTGAGACAGACATTCTATTGGGGCCAGAGCAGGAGGGATGTTGAGGACTACTGCCGCCGCTGCGATGCCTGTACTGCCCGTAAAGGCCCCCAAGGTCAGTCTCGCGCACCCTTACAGCAGCATCGTGTAGGGGCACCAATGGACAGAGTGGCAGTCGATGTGTTGGGACCACTACCCCGTACCAGTAGAGGGAACCGGTACGTGCTCGTCGCCATTGACTACTTTACAAAGTGGCCCGAAGCCTACCCCCTTCCTGACCAAGAGGCGACGACCGTGGCTGAGGCCTTGGTGCAAGGAATGTTCAGCCGCTTTGGAACGCCCTCACTGCTCCACTCGGACCAAGGGCGGAACTTTGAATCACAGGTGTTCACTGCGATGTGTAGCCAGCTCGGCATCCAGAAGACAAGGACCACCCCGCTTCATCCACAAAGCGACGGATTAGTGGAACGGTTCATGCGGACCTTGAGTGCCCAGCTGGCCCTCACCACTGCCCCAGACCAGGGTGATTGGGACCTACAGATACCCCTCATCCTCATGGCATGCCGCAGTGCAGTCCAGGAATCCACCGGCTGTACTCCTGCATTGTTGATGTTGGGCAGGGAGCTAAGAACGCCACCCGAGCTGGCCTATGGTCGACCGCCCGATGCACCGGACGCCATGGCTGGGCCAGAATATGCCAGCCAGTTACAGGACCGATTGGAAACGGCCCACAGCTTTGCCCGGCATCAATTACAACAGGCCGGGGTCCGTCAAAAACGCGGCTATGACGCCCATGTCAAAGGTCAGGACTTCCAGGCTGGGGACCTTGCCTGGGTGTATGGACCCAAGAGAGTGAAGGGCCGCTGCCCCAAGTTGGACAGTGCATGGATTGGTCCCTGCTACGTGGTCGAGAGAGTGGGGCAGGTTGTCTATCGTGTCAAACTGGCACCCAGAGGACGCACAGTGGTACTGCACCGGGACAGGATGGCACCGTACCGGGGAGACCAGCAGCCAGCCTTCCCAGGGACACCTACCAGAGCGCAAGCCAGGCCACCTCGCCGCCGGAGAGACCCACCCATGCAGCAGCAGGATGTTCTTCAAGAAGAAGTGGTGACACCGCTTGGTGCCGTAGTGCCAAGGAATGCCTCTGCCACACCCAGAGCTCCTCTGGGGGATCATGGAGTCCGGAGGTCGCAGAGGGAACGGCGATTGCCAGGTCGCTTTCAAGACTTTGCTCTTCCTCGGGGACGAGGAATTAGAGGGGGGGGGCCATGTAGCGACCCTGCAGGACTAACATAAGAGAGACACTTGGGGAGTTCATGGGGGGGAGATGTTGCCCTAGTTAAGCTGGATAGGTCAGGTTCATTAAGAGGGGAGGGCGCAGAGAGAGCAAAGGAGTGTGGGAGAAGGAGGAGGGGCAGAAGAAGAAAGGCAGCAGGAGCACGCCACGTATGTTACGGAGTTTAGCTGATTAGCTAGTTTAGGCTACCACCCTTTTGTTGTTTTGGGCACTCTTCCAACCCCGGGGTTAGCCTGTATCATAGGGTAATAAAACCCGGTTCTCCGGTTAAACTTCAGCCACCTTGTCCTCATCATTTAGCTAGCTAGCCAGCCGTGCTACGGAGCCGCGAGCGCTACAGTACTAATGCGAGAAAGTAAACTTAGATTCCCAATATGTGTTCAGTTTATCCAAATAACGGCTGTTTGGAAATGTCTTGCAACGGTTTTGGAGGTGTGACGGAGCCGCTGACAGGGTGCCTTGAGACCGGCCCGGCCGTCAGTCATGTGACACGTTTTGCTTGAGTATACTTCAGTGTTTACAGTCTGCAAACTTAATCCTTCATTTAGTCGGCAGTACGCAGAACAATAAGTGAATCTTTCAGTATTTCACGATTGTGGATTCAGTACATAGCGGTGCTAATTTCAGGATCTACTCCAGTCCGCTGAGCACTAATAAAGGCGGTGTGGTAAATTATGTCATGAAAGCAGAATAAAGTGTGTATAAGATTATTATTTATTATTTAAAAAAGTTATATCAAAGAATGTAAACACAAAGGCAAACGGTAACATTTATTCATGCTAAACTTGCAAATAAACACATTTTACTAAAAAGTGTTTAGTATTTCTCAATTCTCAGTGACTTCAAGAATAACAAGTTGAAGTTATAAAAAAAATTAAAATGCTGCATGTTATATAAATAATTTGTTATTTATGGCCAGTTGCCTTTTTATTTCTCAGAAACTTGCCAATTTCACAAATAAATTGTGCACAAAACAACACTGCAAAACTGGTATTTTGTGTGATTCTTCAACTAATCACACAATAATGCTTGTCACAACTTTGACTTGATGTGTATTATCCATCAGTAGCAATATCTAGGTTGTTTTATAGAAAAAAAATACAAAAAATTGTCCCATTTGCATCACGTGACGGACACGGGTGTTGTAGTACCGCCGTTTGGCCACTACAAACCAACGACGGTACGTTTTTTTTTACAATTTTCGTATGCTATTTCATTATTAAATTCACTTTGATTCACCATCAATTTTCATAAAACTGCCAATATTCAGTCTTTCTAGTTCATTGCGCTGGTTAGCATTATAGCGAGGCTAATGTTAGCGTTTAGCAGACGCCTGGAACGTCTGGAAGGGTATAGCCAAACAGAGGCAGAGTAGGGGCGGGCATACTGAGTCGGCACGCCCAGCGAGTCATGAAATCTCCCATAGAAATATATACATAGATGCTGCATTGGACGCTTCAGCCCATTGCAGCGATACGTCAACGTGGGCACCATATTGGACCAGGCAAGACTGGCCTGTAACCCTGTACTAGGGAACGGGGGAGCTGCCGTTTTTCTGGATAAAAAGCACTATAACGTCTACATTCCTCAACCGATTTCAACAAGTCGGTAAGCCAATTGGACAGAGGCTATATTGTTAACATCTCTATGTTTGGGGAGCTGGACTTTGACTATGTTGGTGCCTTGGCCTCCAGGAACTAGCCCTGTAGCTTTCAGCCTCCTTGCCCAAGGCACTTTGTAGATATGGCCTCTGTCCACTCGGCATACCCGAGGCCCTGCAGTATGGTATGGGAAGTGGACAAATCAAGTCCACTTCCCATACCTTACTGCAGAGCTTCAGGTATGCCAAGTGGACCTTGTCCAATGGCAATACCTCGGCCAATCGTAGCGACTTGGAATTGGATTTCTGTCTCTCAGAGTGTTTTGAGCCATTTTATCAAATTTCTCTGATTTACTTCAAACTTGGCACACGGGAAGCTCCGCCTGCAGGAAAGGAAAAAATCAATGGTTTTGGAAATATAAACACCGAAAATGTCAATATTAATGTATTGCCAGTGGACACGTTGACCTTTCTTGACCTTTAACCAATTAAGGCCATATTTTGGGCGTCGTCCGATGGCAATACCCGAGTGATTAAGGTATTGCCTTTGGACAACCCCGTCCAATGGCAATACCTAAAGAGCCTGCCATCTGGTGGACAGATGAAGGGTTGCGCTGAGAGCGCAGACAATTCGGGAAAACTTTGTAATATCATAACTCCGCGGGGGAAAGGGCCAGAGCTCCAGTTTTCGGCCCATGGAGCGAGGCTTCTGTATGTAGACATATCCAGGGGGAGTTGCTTGATTAAATGCCATGAAATCCTGCTGATTTTGCCAAGTCTCAGTTAGGCAGAGAAAGTTGATTTTCCTGCCAATGATGATATCATGGATGAGGAGTGCTTTATTGTTAATTTAGCGAGCATTCTGCAGCATAAATGTTGCACTGTTGTTAGTGAATGCTGGGGAATTTAGAGCCCTTTCCCTGATTTTTAGGACCCCGTCTATGTACGTATGTCTGTATACATGTCTATGTATATATGTCTCTATATATACGTATATATATATATATACGTATATATATATATATATATGTCTATGTATACATGTCTTTATATATATATGTCTATATATATGTCTATTATATACATGTCTGAGTATACATGTATATATATATATATATATATACACTCACCGGCCACTTTATTAGGCACACCTGTTCAATTGCTTGTTAACACAAATAGCTAATCAGCCAATCACATGGCAGCAACTCAATGCATTACGTCATCTAGACGTGGTGAAGACGACTTGCTGAAGTTCAAACCGAGCATCAGAATGGGGAAGAAAGGGGATTTAAGTGACTTTGAACGTGGCATGGTTGTTGGTGCCAGACGGGCTGGTCTGAGTATTAAACTGCTGATCTACTGGGATTTTCACGCACAACCATCTCTAGGGTTTACAGAGAATGGTCCCAACAAGAGAACAGATCCAGTGAGCGGCAGTTGTGTGGACGAAAATGCCTTGTTGATGTCAGAGGAGAATGGGCAGAGTGGTTGGAGATGATAGAAAGGCAACAGTAACTCAAATAACCACTCGTTACAACCAAGGTATGCAGAATACCATCTCTGAACGCACAACACGTCAAACCTTGAAGCAGATGAAGACCACCCGGTACTAGCACCGGCCACTTTATTAGGTACACATTGTACCTAATAAAGTGGCCGGTGAGTGTATATATATATATATATATATGTCTATATATACATGTCAATGTATATATATCTATGTATACATGTCTAAGTATGCATGTCTATATATATGTCTTTTATATATATGTTTGAGTATACATGTCTATATATATATCTATATATATATCTATGTCTATATATACATGTCGATGTATACATGTCTATATACACAGTATATGTCTATGTACACATATCTATGTACACATGTCTATGTATATATATATATATATATGTATATATACATACATATATACATATATATATATATGGTCTCTCCTGTTTTGGTCCTCAGTGATGAATACGTTGGGTTTCCTGTTGCTGCTCCACAATAAAAGTCCACTGTGTTTGTCCAGTTGAGGTGTTTTAATGTGAAGCAGCAGCAGCAGGAATTGTTGTGTTAGCATTAGCAGTAAATGAATGCAGCTCAGATACGGCTGTAGGAGAGTAAACAGGAGACAGTGAGGCTGATATCAATCAGAGCAGCTTACAAACAGCATCACTGATAACGTGCTGCATCGTTTCCTCTCAATGTGTCATGAGTCTGAATCTATGGCAGACTCAGTCACTAACCATGAAGCCCACCGCCCAGAGAGATCATTACTGAGTACACATACGGCTCCACTGACTACAGCAATAACAACTGACTAAAGATAGAATCAAACACTTGGTTTGATTTATACATTTCTACTTCATTATGAAAATTAGTACAATATTCTGGATAATATCTGTCATTGTTTTGTGTTGATTGATTTACAATAATAAATATATACATACATTTGCATAAAGCAGCATATTTGTCCACTCCCATGTTGATAAGAGTATTAAATACCTGACAAATCTCCCTTTAAGGTTCATTTTGAACGGATATAAAAATGTGTGATTAATCATGATTAACTATTTTAATTGATTGACAGCCCTAGTATGTATGTATTCATTTTATTAACATTTAAATGTATTTATTTATCTTTGCATTTA
This sequence comes from Sebastes fasciatus, assembly GCF_043250625.1. Taxonomy (NCBI): domain Eukaryota; kingdom Metazoa; phylum Chordata; class Actinopteri; order Perciformes; family Sebastidae; genus Sebastes; species Sebastes fasciatus. The sequence continues at coordinate 1,879,675 of NC_133817.1, read as the reverse complement.
TTTTCTATTTATTTTAAATTAATAAATTAATTTATACATTATTAAATTGTATTTATTTATTTTCCCTTTGCATTTTCTTCCTTATTTATTTCCCCCAACTTATATATTTCTGTATTCTTTTCTTTATATATTTCTAATTCATTATGAAAATTAGTACAATATTCTGGATAATATCTGTCATTGTTTTGTGTTGATTGATTTGCAATAATAAATATATACATACATTTGCATAAAGCAGCATATTTGTCCACTCCCATGTTAATAAGAGTATTAAATACCTGACAAATCTCCCTTTAAGGTTCATTTAGAACAGACATAAAAATGTGTGATTAAAACTAAATAACCATGAATGTTTTTTTGGACAGAGCCATGCTAGGTGTTTCCCCCTGTTTCCACTCTTTATGCTAAGCTAAGCTAACCATGTCCTGATGCCAAATGTTGAACTCTGCCTTTAATATTCTATATCAGCACTTTTCTTATTGCATTCAACACACACACACACACACACACACACACACACACACACACACACACACACACACACACACACACACACACACACACACACACACACACACACACACACACACACACACACACACACACGTTTTTCTCCCTTGTGGGGTCCACCCTTTCCAGCGGTTCTACACCTCTGTAAAAAACATCAGGCCAGATCATCTTCTCCAGTGACGTCTAATCGTTCAGCTGAGGTGACCTCTTATCAGTTGATAAAAACCCGTTGATTTAAACAAACTTCAGGCAACTTGGAAGCATCAAAATATCAGCGATCAGTTAACAGGAAATCCAGAAATCATGACGCTTAATGTCAGTAAAATGCACGCAGCGCGTTCCCGTTCTCTCTGTGACAGTTTAACCCAGACTACTGGCTTCAGGGCCAGATCCGACCCCAGAAATAATTTTATAAGGCCGCCCTTATAATAACAATAATAATGAATTTTATTCATATAGAACACTTATAGCGCACTTTATGCTTCACATAAACGTTAAAACAATCATAATACAACCTTAAAACAATTTACACAAAAGAACCATTAAGTGTTGAAATAGGATAAATAAAATAAAGACTGAATATTTAAGAGACCCAAGTTTAAAACACAGATATATAAAAATGTGTGAGTAATCATGATTAACTATTTTAATTGATTGACAGCCGTAGTATTTATGTATTCATTTCATTAACATTTAAATTTATTTATTTATTTTCTATTTATTTTAAATTAATAAATTAATTTATAAATTATTAAATTGTATTTATTTATTTATTTTCCCTTTGCAATTTCTTCCCTATTTATTTCCACAAACTTATTTATTTCTGTTTTCTTTTCTTTATACATTTCTACTTCATAATGAAAATAAGTACAATATTCTGGACAATATCTGTCATTGTTTTGTGTTGTTAATTGATTTACAATAATATATACACTCACCGGCCACTTTATTAGGTACACCTTGCTAGTACCGGGTGGTCTTCATCTGCTTCAAGGTTGGACGTGTTGTGCGTTCAGAGATGGTATTCTGCATACCTTGGTTGTAACGAGTGGTTATTTGAGTTACTGTTGCCTTTCTATCATCTCCAACCACTCTGCCCATTCTCCTCTGACATCAACAAGGCATTTTCGTCCACACAACTGCCGCTCACTGGATCTGTTCTCTTGTTGGGACCATTCTCTGTAAACCCTAGAGATGGTTGTGCGTGAAAATCCCAGTAGATCAGCAGTTTAATACTCAGACCAGCCCGTCTGGCACCAACAACCATGCCACGTTCAAAGTCACTTAAATCCCCTTTCTTCCCCATTCTGATGCTCGGTTTGAACTTCAGCAAGTCGTCTTCACCACGTCTAGATGACGTAATGCATTGAGTTGCTGCCATGTGATTGGCTGATTAGCTATTTGTGTTAACAAGCAATTGAACAGGTGTGCCTAATAAAGTGGCCGGTGAGTGTATATATATACATATATATACATATGTATATATAAATAAATGTGCACAATTTGTCCACTCCCATGTTGATAAGAGGATTAAATACTTGACAAATCTCCCTTTAAGGTTCACTTTGAACGGATATAAAAATGTTTGATTAATTTGTGATTAATCCAGATGAACTATTTTAATCGATTGACAGCCCTAATTATAACTTTAATGTGTACGGTTTTACAGCATCCATGTTCCCTTTTAGTCTTTTCTTCCTTTGAGTGTGTAGGTGATGTGATGTGATGTGATGTGATGTGATGTGATGTGATGTGATGTGATGTGATGTGATGTGATGTGATGTGATGTGATGTGATGTGATGTGATGTGATGTGATCTGATGTGATGTGATGTGATGTGATGTGATGTGATGTGATGTGATGTGTGTGGGGGTGATCAGCGTCGGCCCGCCCGATACGCTGAATATGCAGCTGCGTAGGGCCACACAAATCCTTTTTTTCCTTTAAATTAGGGCTGTCAAGCATTTAAATATTTAATCATGATTAATCACAAACTAATCACACATTTTTTATCCGTTCAAAATGAACCTTAAAGGGAGATTTGTCAAGTATTTAATACTCTTACCAACATGGGAGTGGACAAATATGCTGCTTTATGCAAATGTATGAATATATTTATTATTGGAAATCACATCTTACTAATACATACTGCTAGTATAGTATGAGGTTGTACTACTAGTATAGTATGAGGTTGTACTGCTAGTATAGTATGAGGTTGTATTACTAGTATAGTATAATATGAGGGTGTGTGTGTGATCAGGTGGTTCACTGATTTAAAGATCAATATAAAGGTGTGAATAAGAACACATGATGTGTAAAGCAGAGTCCTACCTGAGCTCCACAGCAGCAGCAGCAGCAGCAGCACCAACAGGTGATCCATGATGACCAGGTAGACCGTCTCTCTGCTCTGTGTGTGCTGTCCTCATTGGAAGAGCTGCAGCTTCACTCATCATTTACTCTTCTTTAGTTTTACACATGATATTTATCCTCCTCTGAGCTGCGTGTCTGAGGAACTGATGTGTTGATAAGAAGCTGTTGACAGATTACTAATTATAGCACTGTGGTTTTCTGTTACCGTGACAACCAGGGCAGGCTGAGATGCTGCTGTCAGATTAATGCTGTCAGAGAGATCTTATCATTTCCAGGTAAATGAGTCGACCTCAGCAGAGAGTCGTTCAGAGCAGACTGAACTACCGCTGCAACTAACCGTTATATTAATAGTTGATGAATCTGTCCGTTCTGTTATTCATGGAATCAATCAGTGAGGAAGGGAAACATCAGGAAACAGTGAAACATGTGCAGCACAGTCTGTCAGAGTCTAAGGTGACGTCTTTAAATGTCTTGTTTAGTCCGTCCAACAGTCCAAAAGTCTCTTCAGAGCTGTCGATTCCTGTTGGAGCGTCCCTAAAACTGTTAGCTGTAAAACGATGCTGAGATACGACATGGTGCAGGAGGATATTTTAGTGTTTCAGTGGGTCTGGAGCTGTGAATAAAAACTTGATGTGTGTGTGTGTGATCAGGTCAGGACCGGCTCTGTATGCAAACCTTTTAGAAAAAAAGAAAACGTGGGTGGCCGGCCACATGAACTGAGACATTTCCTGATCTAAACTAACTATTAGCTAATATTGGAGAGAATTGTATGTAGGCCGCATCACTGAGTAAATCTCTCTCAGTTTACATGTCTATGTGTTTAGAAGGAGAAAGAGAGCATGCTAGACCCAGCAGCTCACGGTTTTGTTCCCGTAGTCCAAAGGTACTCGGTCCGAAGATACCCGAGGGCCGAGCACCAAAGCAGCAATGAAACAGACCAACGTTTCGTATGCTATTTCATTATTAAAGTCACTTTGATTCAACATCAATTTTCATAAAACTGCCAATATTCGGGCCTTTCTAGTTCATTGCTCTGGTTAGCATTATACAAACGTTAAAACAATGTTCATAGTGTGTGAGAAAAGAATCGTTTATAGATGTTAGTGTTTAGCAGACGTCTGGAAGGTGTCACAGCCCGGCTCTAGAGCTGTGACCAAAACGGGAGACACGCAGGTATACTGAATACATAAAGAGATTTATTAACCTAAAACTGTAAAAAGTCAAAAGAATGTCTGGGAGGAGTCTGTAGAGTCAGTAGTGTAGGGAGGGGATGTGTGAAATTGTGCTGCATGGATGTTGTGCTGTAAAACAAAGACAAAGAACCAAAACCATTTAACAAAGGTGAAATGTGCATGAGGAGGTCTGCCGGACCCAGACTGCTGCAGGCTCTGGCTTTAAGCAGGTAGCACACCTGGCCCAGGTGTGTCTCATGCTGCTGATTAGCCTCATCAGGTCTGCAGCCCTGATGAGAGAAAGCAAACACAGTACAAGATCCAAACACAGAGGGGCCGTCACAAAGGGTATAGCCAAACAGAGGCAGAGTAGGGTCGGGCACACTGGGTCGGCTCGCCCAGCGAGTCATGAAATCTCCCATAGAACTATATACATAGACGCCGCATTGGACGCTTCAGGCCGTTGCAGTGATACGTCAACGTAGCCTTTATGGACCTGGCCAGACTGGCCTGTAACCCTGTACTAGTGAATGGGGGAGCTGCCGTTTTTCTGGATAAAAAGCACTATAACGTCTACATTCCTCAACCGATTTCAACCAGTCGTTATTATATTAAAGGGTTTATGATGTACGAGGAGTAGAAAAATAAAGTTTAGTCTCCAGTTACTTAGAATCTGGATAGTTCATCTCTAATCGCTGCTAGACGCTCAGGAGACGAGTGTGTACCGTAGGCTGACATGAACTGAATTACTGACCTGATAGAACATAATTCATTTATCAGAAGGAACTGTTAAAACTCACGTTTGTCCAGTATGGCTTTGACTTGCTTTCCCTCTTTAAGGTTAATACTTGTAGAGATATCCCTGTATAATATGATATAATGAAGTCTAATGTAATATAATATAATATAATGTAATATAATGAAATGTCATCCTCCGTTTCAGCAATCATGCTTTCAATCTATAGGCTACCCCTAACACTGCTACTTATTGTGTTTGAGTCTCTTTGTGGTTGTTTTGAGTGTCTTTGAGGTTGTTTTGAGTCTCTTTGTGGTTGTTTTGAGTGTCTTTGAGGTTGTTTTGAGTCTCTTTGTCGCAGCCTTTGCGTTTGTTAAATTCTGTCCATTAAAGATGATCTTTACAGACTGTGAACTCTAGTAGTAGTCGTTAACTCCTCTGAGCTGCATTTCTGTGGAACTGATGTTTTGATAAGAAGCTGCTGACAGATTACTAATTATAGCACTGTGGTTTCTGTTACCGTTACAACCAGGGCAGGCTGAGATGCTGCGGTCAGATTAATGCTGTCAGAGTGTTCTTATCGTTTCCAGGTTAAATAAGTCGACCTCAGCAGAGAGTCGTTCAGAGCAGACTGAACTACAGCTGCAACTAACCGTTATACCAATAGTTGATGAATCTGTCCGTTCTGTTATTCATGGAATCAATCAGTGAGGAAGGGAAACATCAGGAAACAGTGAAACATGTGCAGCACAGTCTGTCAGAGTCTAAGGTGACGTCTTTAAATGTCTTGTTTTGTCCGTCCAACAGTCCAAAAGTCTCTTCAGAGCTGTCGATTCCTGTTGGAGCGTCCCTAAAATGTAAAGACCAGTTGAAGCGGACCCAGATGCAGACACAGGAGGCAGATGAAAAATTAACTAAAAGGCTTTATTGCCAAAAATTGTGCAGATGAAATGATCAAGGCAGAAAGGGGGCTGGGGTTAAACCAGGCAGGCAGATATTGTAGAGGGCAGGTGTAACCCAGGTCACAAAGAGTTAACACACGGAGGTTTACTGCACCCAAGGCAGGCTAGACAGCATACCCTACTCAAACGCTAAAAAGACAGACATAGAAGAAGGAAATAGTAATGTGTCAGGTTTACACTATCATTTATAATTCATGTAACATTTGCTTTAATTTAAAAAGTATGTTAAGTTAAGATAGTCTCATTTTAACACAGTTTCATTTGTAACTCATGTACTGTGAAGGTTATTTATAATATGTTGATTGTAAAATCTACATTATATGAATATGTGTTGTAGAAGTTAAAGGAATTATTAATTCCTGATTAATCAGAAATGCAATTGATTCATGAACCATTCTGGCCATGTCAATAACTGCAGGTCAGGTTTGTTTGGAGTGATTCAAAGTTGATGGCGAGCTAACCCAGACGAGACCTCTAGATCCTGGGTTGAAGATCCCTGAGCCAAGAGCTGTCAACCTTACCGCTCTTCTGCCACGGCGGTAGGGTAAACATCACAACCTGTACAAGGCTACACCACCCTTTACACTCAACTCCCAGCATCGTGCACAACCTCAAACCCCAGACTCTGACTTAACCCCTTTTTTTGACTTGACTTGGAAAACATTTACCCTCTTCATGCTCCCTGAAACACATTCCCTGTGCCGGTGAAAGGACTGAGTGTTAACCATCACACTGGTTAAAGTGAATGGACTGAATATTCATATTATGGATATGGTGTATTGTGATGCCTTGGTAACGATGTCTATTACTGGAACAGTTGATATAGAATTATTGTAAGTGTTCAACAAAAGCGTGGACTCAAATGCAGACAAGTCTTTTAAAAGGTGTAACAAATATAATATATTACAATAATATTAAAAGGAACTGTGAACAGGGCTGGGGTTCCTGGAGGTCCGAAACGTGGCAGTAATAGAGTCAATACTGAACTCACGGAACGGGGGGCACGGGGAGGGGGTGTCCAGGAATCCTTCCAGAGGAACAGATGAAACCACTTGAGCTCCGAGAGGTGGAATGACGTCGGAGAGTGAACAGGCATGGTAGTAACTAAGGTAAGGATCCAGGTCGAGGAGGAGAGCGTGTAGGAGTGAGCAGGCAGGTTGGAACCAGGAAGCAGCAACAGCTGACGGCTGAACAGACCTGAACAGAGAACAAAACAGCATGAATCCAAAAATCCAAAAACGAGCATGAGCAAAGTCAAGAAGCAAAATACAAGGAGAGCCTGAATACGTCATGCACCACTGAGGGCGACGGAACGATCTGGCAATGACTGGCAGGAAGACCGGGGTAGATATACTGCAGGTGTGTGTGATGATAGGTTGATTGCTGTCAGCTGCTCCAGCAGTGCCCGCCCAGGAGAAGGAGGAGGAGGAGGAAGGCCACACCTCCCAACACACTGACAGACTAAACAAACAGGGAAAAACACACAGGAGACAAAAGGGCAGGGAAACAGAGGAAACACAAGGAAAGACAGACTGCCAAAGTGATATCATGACAGTAAGGTTGAAACAAACTGAGAAGTGCTAATATTGAACCGGGTTATTGTTTTAATATTGTTACTCATTGAATGTTGGATCCAAATATTGAGAATTGAGATTTTGAGATATTGATATTAGGGTGCACCCAGTCAGAGAACATAGTGGGTAAAACTCAGTGGTTCAAACCCAGAGTGTGACAAAAGAAAGATTTTGTTGCTGAGTTGAAACTGAAGCATCTTTGTGCAATTGATCTCTTTACTGAACTCATGGGTATTCATTTTGTTTGTTTGTTATTTTCTAAAATACAAGGTACCAGTTTATAGCTTTTTGTCTATTGTGGTCTTTTGATATTGCAAATAACTTTTTCTGCCTCCTGTTCGAGTTTGGTATCTTCTGATTCTAGTCCAGTATAATTATAGTGATAGGAGCTGTGTGCTACACAGGCAGCGCACCACTTGGGTTGAATCAACGAACTGGCGACGAGGGTCTGAGATGTCCGGGTATAAGTGGTGCGTTGATCATCTGATTACTACTCTCCTGAGAGAACGGCAGAACTGAGCCCAAAACAAAGGAATCCAAGGAACCAGTATCCCTCAAGATTTTAACTGGCACTCTTGCAGGACACCCTACCAACCACAAAAACCCAGCAGACACAAACGGAAGGTAATCTGAAAGCTTACCCCGAGTACCTGCTTTCACATCTACCCGGCCGCAAGACAAAGAAGAACTCGGCACCGTACGAATAGATGCGGTCAGCGCGGTAGATCTAACATTCACATCTCTATTACGCTTGTTCTTTACCCTAAGCGCAGGACATTCAGCTTCCCAGTGCCCCTTTTCCTTACAATAATTACATACTTCAGCATCTGATTGTCCCCCTGACAACCGTTCTGGCCTAGCAGCCCAGTCATCTGACCACTTCCCTGAACGCACTTTAATATCATCATAGACATCATAGACATGGGACACAAAGTCAACCTTGTGCGTCAGGACATACTCATCTGCAAGCGCAGCAGCCTCGGCAGCAGTTTTGACTTTACGTTCATTAATGTAGGTAGCCACATTGCTCGGCAGAGAATTTTTAAACTGCTCCAAGACCATCAAATTGTTATCAAAGGTTTTGACTTCAAGAGCCGTACACCACCGATTAAAGTGAGTACCCAACTCCCTGGCAAACTCCATATGTGTCTGCCTGTCCGACTTTTCCCACGTTCTGAACCTCTGTCTTTAAGCTTCTGGCACCAACTCGTATGCTTTTAACACAGCAGCCTTGACTGAAGAGTCATTTTGGCTTTCACCTACAGGAAGGGAACAATACGCTACTTGAGCCTTGCCGGTTAAGACACATTGCAGCAGCAGCGTACGCTCAGAATCAGGCCAATTTCTACTGTCAGCTACCCGCTCAAACAGCAACAAAAAGGTATCAGGATCACTCTCACAAAACCTGGGAAGCAGGCGCAAATTGCCAGCCACATCAAACCGTGAACACTCTGAAGACACAGGAGCAACATTGAAAACAGAGTCCGCTGTGACCCGACCATCCCGAATCAAACTTAGCTTGTACTGTTCCAACTCAATGGTTCTAAGTTCTGTCTCGTGCTTAACCTTTTCTATAGCCAGTTTCTCCCTTTCAACTTGCTGCTGAAGCCTACCATGCTCTAACTGTAACAACAGCAGTTCCTTTTGCTGCTCAAAAGTTACGCCAGGACTTAGACCAGCAACACCAGGAGCAGACAACTCAGCTTGTGGCGGTACTGAGTTCCCCAGACTTTAGTTGTTCAGTCAGAAGACTGAAAAACAGTTCCCATCCACATAATAATATAAAATAACATGCCTTCTTAATAATAATAATGAACAAATGCCTCGATATTAACAAACAATTAAGGAAACTGAAATATTGGTTTGTGGTTTTCCTTTTACCCTCCTTTAAAGTTTTCCCAAATAAAATACACTAAAAGAAATGGGTATAAAGGGTTTCATTGAAAATCAACAAATGAATAGAATACAAAAATACAGCCTGCAGGCGTTAGGCTATCGTAAGGCAAGCCAGCTGTTGCACAAATAGCACCTAATTGTCCCAGTGCAGGTAACCCAATTGGTTGGCACTTAACTTGTTTCCCCAACTAGGAGTCAACACTCTCAACAAACAAAACACAAAGATCACAGAATCCCAAAAGGGCCCAAAACAGACCAGCGTTTCTGGTAAAGCTGATAACACATGTTGCATTGAGTGAAGGAGAGATCAGAATGACCCTGGGTGTGCAGTTTCCCTCCTCTTTTAAGCCCTACAGAAAGGGCGTCGTTACACCCTGATTGGCCAAGAGGGGAACCACCAAGCTGCTCTCAACTATCATTTAAGAGCCAGTCCCCACACCCTGCAACAGGTGAACTGAATAACCCTCTAATCACTCAGCAACTCAACCAGAAAAACACCAGGGAAAAGGGAAACAACAGCAAACACCAGAGAATTGGCAGCTGCCACAAGCTAAACCTGGAACAGACCTGACAGGATGCACCATGACTTTGAAAACGCCATCCTCAAACAAGTTAGCTCCGTTTGTCACCAGCGTCCACTTCAAAATGCTCCGCAATTTTCAACAGCTGCTCTCGACTACAATGCTCCAAAACCTCCTCTGATGGGGCTTTTAGAAAATCCTCAACACCCGCCATACCCAAACCAGCAGACTTACCTCAATGAGAACGAAACACACTTCTGCTGATCGGTTTGATCTGATACATCAACATTACTGGAGTTTCATACCAGAGTGAAGACAGATCACAGATTAAACGTTTTATTGTTTAGTTGTCTTCTGATTCACCATCTAGTTATAATCTGTGTTAACTGTAGGAGTGAACAGCAGACGGAGCATGTTGATGGTGAAGTGATCCAGCAGCAGGAGGACCTGCAGGATCTCTGCTTCACACACCGTCACTGAAGGAGTCTGACACTGAAAGGGGTTTATAACAGCTGACAACTAACACACCTCAAACAACTTTCTGCATTTATTAGAAAGAGTTTTCTTTTGATGATCTGTTATTTCACTCATTCACTTTTATTAAGGATCCAGTTAAAGTCAGAGAGAGAAGGAGAGTTTGTCTTTTACACCTTTTACATCATTTAAGTCATTTCCATTCAGTCACTTGAGGCTGATAATTCCTGAGCGTCGGGTTTGATATGAGTTACATCATTTACATTTTCCCTGAAACATTCAGCCTGATACATAACTTCTACTGTCAGAATATCAATAACTACAGATGCTAATAATGAATACATAATATAAAGATATTGATCCAGTAGAGATGGTTCCTGGTCCTCTAAGCAGGACTCAGTCCACAGTAGAGATGGTTCCTGGTCCTCTAAGCAGGACTCAGTCCACAGTAGAGATGGTTCCTGGTCCTCTAAGCAGGACTCAGTTCACAGTAGAGATGGTTCCTGGTCCTCTAAGCAGGACTCAGTCCACAGTAGAGATGGTTCCTGGTCCTCTAAGCAGGACTCAGTCCACAGTAGAGATGGTTCCTGGTCCTCTAAGCAGGACTCAGTTCACAGTAGAGATGGTTCCTGGTCCTCTAAGCAGGACTCAGTCCTCAGTAGAGATGGTTCCTGGTCCTCTAAGCAGGACTCAGTCCACAGTAGAGATGATTCCTGGTCCTCTAAGCAGGACTCAGTCCTCAGTAGAGATGGTTCCTGGTCCTCTAAGCAGGACTCAGTCCACAGTAGAGATGGTTCCTGGTCCTCTAAGCAGGACTCAGTCCTCAGTAGAAATACAGACTGCAGCTGTTATTCATGTGCAGGTGTTTGTTAAACAGATAACAGGCTACAGAGAGAAACACTGCTGCTCTGATAACTCTGTTTCTTTATTAGTATTAGATCAGTTCAGACACAAACTCCATCTAAAGTCTCCACAGCTGTTGAAGCTGACTGACAGCTGATCCAGATGTGATCAGCTGCTGCTGTCATCAGAAACGGACGTCGCTTCACGTGACGCTTAAAAGGAAACGACGTCTCATGTCTCTAAAAGCATATTTCCTCGTTTCCTCTCTCCTCGAGTCTTTTCCTCGCCTCCTCTGCTAGCATCTCCCGTGGGCGGGACTAAGACGCGAGGAGAGGAGTCGAGGAGAGGAGTCGAGGAGAGGAGTCGAGGAGAGGAGTCAAGCCGTATAAAAGAACAAATGGGAAAGACCCAGAGACTTCTCATCATCAGCCTCCTACACTGAACCTGCAGGGACAAGATAACGGCTCCTCCTGCTGGAGGAACGCAGACATTATATAAAGCTGTTCTGCTGTGTGGATAGTTCAGGACAGTCAATCTTGCTTTTGCAATATTCACATGGACACTAAACCACTTACATTTTTCAATTTCATGACTAAATGATTAAAACAGTCTTGGATGGAGATGTTTGATTTTTCACAACCCTTACAACACCACCACTACACAGCCTCAGACAGACAAACACACTGAACAATACAGTAGAGTGAAGCCCTCTCTGCAGGGCCTTCTGCAGAGAGCTACTGCTTGAACTGCATTAGTTTGCCCTTTATCAGGCCCGAGCAGCGACAACGTCGGGCCAGCGAAGGCCCGATTGAAACTGTAGGAATTATTTTTCTTTTTCTTGAAATGAATCGCCTTTTTGAGGACCTCAACATGCTCAAAACGTTGTTTCACTTGGCACACTTATCGGTGAAACATGTAGTATTTTAAGGGTCTCGGGTGCTCGCTAGCGCCCCCTAGAAAGTTGGAAAAATTGAGCTCCCCGCTCCGAATTCAGCTACATGTATGAAATTTGGCAGACAGATGTAACATGTGGAGACACACGAATATGCCATTGTGCCGAAGTCAGACATTTTTAATTTAATGTGCGATTTTCGCCCAATTTTAGCGTAACCCTGCAAACATCCTCAGAGGGAGTTTTTCAAACAACCTTTTTAATTATAATAATTATGATTATTATTATGATTATGTAAGGCAGTAGCCTAAATCAGCCACCAGGTGTCGCTGGTGCGCTGTAATTCCCATCCAGAATTGCACAATAGACATGGTTGTCCCTTACAGGACACCGTAGTTAAAAGTTACGTGGGGACGCCATCTTTTTTCCCGTTTACTTTTCTTTATTACTTCGTAAGGTCAGCGTGGCGGCCCGCATCGTAGTACAATATATTAATTAAAAACACCCTTCCTGTTCATCTTTTTCTACTAAATTTATAATTGAGATGTTGCCTTTCACTTATTATTATTATAGATATGTTTTATATGTAAATAGTGGCCGTAATGTTGGCATTTTACCGTGCAGAGCAGAGCAGCACGGTAAAACCCTAACCCTAACATCTTTGGTGCCGTGACCCGGATTGTGGTGTCCGAGACTGAAGAGAAAGAGAGACTGACGGCATCATCCACAACTGTGCTGCTGCTTTGAACTGTGTTGCCATCTATACGTGGAACTGAGCTGGTATCGCCTGCAAAGCGGTGTTTGCAGGATATTCACCTTTTCCAACGTATCCTTTGAAGACTGTAGTATAACTTGTGTGTTCATGTGAGGACTTTTCATGTTTTTTTTTATAGACTGAACTGCTACTTGAGTGGTATATATATATTCTGTGTGAGACTTTCCATTGAAACATTCTGTGACTAAAGTGTTTATCTCATTCAAATTCTTTGAGTTAGGCAGGGATCTGCATTTAATTCAGGCTTAATGTGAGTTGATATTTGTGTTACACATTTCTGTTTTTCATTACATTTTAGTATTCTAGTAGCACATAACATCAACACACACAACCATCCACTTCAAAGCTTAAGTCTTTGGCATCAATTAATCTGAAAAAAAAAATAAAAAATGTTGAGTGACTACACAGATTCTCTATCGAAGCTGGAGGGCGCCGCTGCTGTGGCACCAGGCCTCCAATTCCCCCCTGGGCCTTCAACAAACCACACTTATGACTCTCCAAATGAGACACCAACCCACCATATGAGTGAGGGGGCAACAGCTGACAACAACACAGCGAGCCGGCAGCAACCAGTGAGGCCGAAGCCTACCAAATGGTTCAGCAGGTTCACTGGCACTCAATTGCAGTACCCCACTCAAGGCCATCAGACAGGCAGGCAGCCCACTGACTCAGGACTAGGCTCACAGCTTACCCCACCTTCGATGCTGTCACCTTATACTGAGCACCATCATACTCCTGATCATGTGTCTATACCAGGCTTTGGAGCTCCAATGCAGACACCCTTGCCTCGCTTTGCCACCAGCCCAGCCTCGAGACCATGCTACCAGACAGACAGGTCAGATCACAACATACCAAGTACAACTGGTCCAGTAGCCCAGCTGGCTGCGCAGACAACAGTGGTCTCTGCCCCCCCATCCCAAGTTAGCATGCACAGGCCCACAGACGTGCACGGTCCAACAGCAACCCGGCCGCCTCAAAGTCTCCCACGGCCCATCTTCCAGGAGGCACAAACTGTACAGCGCCCCACCCCGTCCCTGCTTCACTACTCCCCCATGAACTGTCCAGCTACCTCCCCTAATCCAACTCAGGTTGTTCAACCTAGCTCCCAGGTCTACACCAGCTATGCACATTCCACTCATGCGCCTCAGGCCCCCATGCCAAGTTTTCAACCACCACATGCAATGAACATTATGAATAATCCCCCTGCTGTGCAGACCCCCCAAGGCTCAGAGTACGGACCAACCTCCCAGCTGCCTATGTCACCAGCTGTTGTTCACTACTCACAGGACCTGGACCGTGGTGAAGCGGCCCCTGTGCTCCCATCTGCCACCGGTGCATGGGGCTCCAACACACCGGTGCCCAGCCCCCTGAATGCAACTTATGCAGTCTTCAATCACACAGCGCCTCCCCACGCCCCTGCTCCAGTACACCTCTGGATGCCTGCTTCAGACCCACAAGTTAGTATGTATCCAAATGCTCTACCACCACCTGCACCACTACCTCCATACTCCACCCCACAAATGCACCCATATCAGTCCGAGCCACCATTAAAGACTCCTGGCAGAGCCATAGCCAACCCAAACCCTCCCCTGGCTGCCTATGGTGGGTTCATGCAGACTCATCAGGTGAAGAATGTCCAAGTCTTCACTGGTAATGCAGATAGCAAGATGCTCGTGGAGGACTGGATCCGTGATGTGCAGTATCTCCTAGAGGCAATAGAGCTCCCCATGCACCTCCGCTTTTCCACTGTTGTGCGACACCTGAGTGGTGAGCCAAGAAAGTTGGTTCTGAACCTACCTCCCCATGACCAAACCCCTGAGAAGGCTTTCGAGGAACTGAGGGCAGAGTACAGTGATGCACAGGGCTCCCTAGATCCACTGGCCGACTTCTATGAACGCAGCCAGAGGCCAGGAGAGTCTCCGTGCTCTTATGCTATAGCATTGGAGGCAACATTGCGAGCTGTGGAAAGCCAAAGAGGGGGCAAGCCTTTCCCTGACCGTGATAATAAACTCACCCGGCAGTTCTTAAGGGGACTTAATGATGAGGAGGTGTATGCAAGGATTTCACCAATGAGGCCCAGGTTTTTGAGCTTCCGAGAACTGCAAGCTGAGCTCAGAAATCTAGCAAAAGAAACAAAGAAGTTCCAGTCACAACACAAGGCAAAGAAAACATATGCCCAAGTGCATGTCACATCCGAGTGTGGTACAAATGTAAAGACAGAAAGGACAAAACATACCTCTGAGTTGTCAGAGCTGACAGAGATGGTCAAGAAATTAGCTCTTAGCCAAGAGGAACAGATAGCCAAGTTGTCTAACCTTGAATCGAGAATGGCTGCTTCACCTCCTGTTCCCCCGCCTAGATTTCGGCCATCTCCTGGAACTACAACCCAGAGCTCCAGCGTTACATGCCACCGGTGTGGAAAGCAAGGACATATGGCTCGGGTCTGCAGAGCGATGTTCCCCGAGTCCAGGCCGGCTTGGGCTGGCCAACCGCAGCCTATGACCCCTGCAGAGGGGAACACATCCCACTCAGCTCAGCATTTAAACGACTAGAGTCCATGGTTACCGGGGCAACCATGGGCAAGCAGCAAGACCCCCCACTGCAGATGAGCACAACGCGTGATGGAGGAGAGGACACCCCCTTGGTGGGTCCCAGAAATGAGGGGGAGGTGGAAGTCAATGGAGAAAAGTGCAGGGCTCTCATCGACTCTGGCGCTCAGATAACCAGCATTACCCATGGCTACTGGTGCAACCACCCTGTCCTTCAAAAACAAAAACTACGGTCCTCTAAAATACCAATAGAGGGTGCAGCAGGTCAGAGTGTATCCTACTATGGTGTCCTGAGCATTAACTTGAAAGTGCTGGGGAAAGAGTTCAAGACTGTGCCGGCTTTTGTTGTCCCTGATTCTGAGTATCGCTCCTCTGTCCCTCTGCTCGTGGGAACTAATGTCATTCGTGCCTCCAAGAGCCACCTCCAGGCAGCTTATGGTCAGCAATTTCTTCATCAAGTGAAAGAAAACCATCCAGAGTGGTACACCGCTCTACTTGAAATTGGGAGCACAGAACAAAGTGAGATGGATGATCTGGTGGGTCCTGCTGTATACACTGGCCGGAAAATACGCATTCCTGCAGGAAAAGAGATGGATCTAAGGTGTAAGATCAAAGAAGGCCCACAAAGAAAGACCTATACAACGCTGATAGAAGGCCACCCCTCCCTGCAGCTTCCACAAGACCTCTTGGTGGCAAAAGTTCTGGCTGATGTAAAGCGGGGCTGTGCCCCTGTCAGAGTGATGAACCTGTCCCAGCACACTATTATAATCAAGCCACACACTCACCTGGCCAATGCTTTCCTTGTTGAAAATGTTGTGGAGTTTCCAGACAAAACGCAGGGAGGACAGCATAATGATGGGAGTGAAGAGACATGCTTCAGTCTGGATCAAGTGGTGGCAGGCGGGGTGGACTTAAGTGAAGCAGCAGTGGAGAATGAGCACCAACGCTCTCTCCTCCAAGAGCTTGTGGGAAGGAACACAAGTGTGTTCTCCCAGTATCCCATGGACCATGGCCACACAAAAACAGTGACACATGACATTCCACTGGTGGACTCTAAGCCCTTTCGGCTGCCATATCGCAGGATTCCTCCATCGCAGTGGCAGGACGTGAGGAAGCTGTTGACGGAGATGGAGACAGCTGGAGTCATCAGGCCTAGTAAGAGCCCGTATGCTTCACCAGTAGTGATCGTAACCAAGAAGGACGGTTCACTAAGGTTATGCATCGACTACAGAAAGCTGAACTCCTGCAGCACAAGAGACGCATTCCCCCTGCCCAGAATAGAGGAGGCCCTTGAAGCTCTGGGACAAGCAAAATACTTCTCCACACTGGACCTCACGTCTGGTTACTGGCAGGTGGAAGTGGCAGAGCACGACAAGCACAAGACCACGTTCAGCACTCCCATGGGGCTGTTCGAGGCCAACAGAATGCCCTTCGGTCTGCAAAACGCTCCATCCACCTTTCAGAGACTCATGACCTGCTGCTTTGGGGATATGAATTTCACCCATCTCCTGATTTATCTGGACGATCTCATCATTTTCTCCAAAACTTTTGATGAGCATGTGGAGAGGTTGCAGCTCGTGTTTGATCGGCTTAAGGAGCATGGCCTGAAGTTAAAGCCCTCCAAGTGCCAGCTCGTGAGAAAAGAGGTGCACTATCTGGGCCATGTGGTGTCCGCAGAGGGGATCAGGACAGACCCTGAGAAGATCAGCAGAGTAAAGGATTGGGCGAGGCCTACAAATCGGAAGGAAGTGCTGCGGTTCTTGGGATTCGCTGGATATTACAGGCGGTACGTTAGAGACTACTCCGCCTTAGCTGCTCCCTTGTACCGCCTCACCTCTGGTGACCCCAGAAAGAAAAAGAAAGGGGGAAGGAAAAACCCGGGTCCCGACCCACCCTTTTTGTGGACTAATGAGAGTGAACAGGCCTTTCAGTCCCTCAAAGAAAAGCTGACGACTGCTCCAGTGCTGGGCTATCCAGATTACAGCCTGCCTTTTGTGCTCCAGACTGATGCCTCAGGAGAGGGGCTTGGCGCCGTCTTGGTTCAAGTCCAGGCTGGAGAAGAGAGGGTCATAGCCTACGCCAGCAGAGGATTGAGCCCAGCTGAGACGAGGTATCCTGCACACAAACTCGAGTTCCTCGCTCTCAAGTGGGCAGTGACGGATAAGTTCTATGACCATCTCTATGGGCGTAAATTCTCAGTGCTGACGGACAATAACCCCCTTAAATATGTGATGTCCTCAGCGAAGCTGGATGCCACAGGCCAACGGTGGGTGTCTCGGCTGTCTACGTTTGACTTTGACATCCAGTATCGAAGGGGAAAGAGTAATGCAAATGCCGATGCCCTCTCACGTATGTCCAACCAGGAGGTCACCCAGGTCCTGCAAACCTGCCCTCAGCGTGTGAGGGCCAGTGAAAAGGGGCATGAGGACAAACAGCCCACCCCAGAACAGGAAAGCTTCCCAGGCGTGAACAGTGCGGCCTCCGAGGAACCTGAACCACAAGAACCTCGATTGCTCAGGTCAAGTGAGCCCTACAGAGATGTCGGGACGGAGTCCCTGCCTGCCATGACAAAACGAGCTCCGGGCAGGGCAGAAGGAGGATCCTGTCATCGGCCCTGTCTTGCACTTTAAAAGCCTGAACCAAAAACCAAGCCGTGGTGAGAGGATCAGTAGTGGCGAGCAAGTACGGCTTCTCTTAAAGGAGTGGAGGAGGTTAGTGATAAGGGATGGTGTCATGTACCGCCGCATCCAAGATGGCCAAAGGGGAGTAGTGGAGCAGTTAGTATTGCCAGTGAAGCTGCATACATCAGTCAAGGCTGCTCTCCATGATGACTCAGGGCACCTAGGATTGGAGAGAACACTGCAGATGATAAGGGAGAGATTTTATTGGCCGAGGATGTTCCAGGAAATCAAAGCTTGGTGCGAGCAGTGTGAGAGGTGCTGCCTCAGAAAGACCCCAACTGCAGGCCTCAGGGCTCCTCTGGTCAGTATTCACAGCAGTGCCCCCATGGAGCTCGTGTGTGTTGACTTTTTGACCCTGGAGAAATCAAAGGGTGGCATAGAAAATGTTCTCATTGTTACAGACCACTTCTCCCGCTACGCCCAAGCCTACCCCACTAAAGACCAAAAGGCCTGCACAGTGGCTAAGGTACTGTGGAAAAACTTTTTCTGTCGCTTTGGCTTTCCAGCGAAATTGCATGCAGACCAAGGGCGCAATTTCGAAAGTGCAATAGTGAAGGAGCTGTGTAAGTGCACTGGCATCACTAAGACCCACACAACCCCCTACCACCCCCAGGGCAACGGGACAACCGAAAGGTTCAACCGGACCCTCATGAACATGCTGGGGACATTAGAGCCTCATTTGAAGCCACGCTGGCATGAATACGTGGATGCAATGACGCATGCCTACAACTGCACACGACATGACTCAACTGGATACACCCCATACTACCTTATGTTTGGTAGACATCCCAGGCTCCCAGTCGACCTGATCTTTGGGCTTCCTACCACCAGTGAGTCATGTGAGTACAGCGAGTATGTCCAAACTCTGCACGACTGCCTGTCGCAGGCCTATGCCCAGGCCAATCAGACTTCTCAACATGCTAAGGGGCAACAGAAAAAATACTACGACCAAAAAGCAAAAAGTCAAGTCTTCAGCCCAGGGGACAGAGTCCTGATCAAAGTATGTCATGTGGAGGGGAGGCAGAAACTGGGAGACAGATGGGAGTCGCGCCCATACATTGTGGTGAAGAAGCAACCCAGCATACCTGTGTACGTGGTACGATCAGAGGATGGCGGAAGAGAAAAAGTGGTCCACCGCAACCTCCTTACACAGTGTATGTTTCTACCAGTGGAACAGGCCGATGAAGCGATCAGAGAGGAGAGTGAGTCAGATACAGCAGAGGACGGGGAAATGGACGACACAGAGGAGATTGTGGAGAGAGTCCTACCTGAGACAACAACTGGGCAGGATGAACACACAAGACTGGATGAAGTGGATGTAGAGACAGGACAAATGAGTGAAGGAGGGGAGGAAAATGTCAGTGGTGCCAACTCACCTCACAGGCCCAGTTCTCCAAGGAGAAACCCGTTGAGAAGTCGACGTCCCCCAAAGAGACTATCCTATGAGTCACAAGTTGTGACATCGGAAGAGGACCAGCAGAAGATAGAAAGGGGGTGGAAGTTGTGGCAAAAGGCCAAAGCAAGACGAGCAGCAGGACATATGTAACACGACAAAGCTAGTACATCCACCTTGATAAGACGCGCACACACACACACACACACACACACACACACACACACACACACACACACACACACACACACACACAGTCTCTATGCAACACAGTCATTCATTCATCATATTCATCACTCTGTTCAAGTTTCTTGTGTTTGGTGGATGTTCTTTGTTTTATTTTGTTTGGTCTGATGGCTGGGACGCCATCAATTAAAGAGGGGGTAGATGTAAGGCAGTAGCCTAAATCAGCCACCAGGTGTCGCTGGTGCGCTGTAATTCCCATCCAGAATTGCACAATAGACATGTTTGTCCCTTACAGGACACCGTAGTTAAAAGTTACGTGGGGACGCCATCTTTTTTCCTGTTTACTTTTCTTTATTACTTCGTAAGGTCAGCGTGGCGGCCCGCATCGTAGTACAATACATTAATTAAAAACACCCTTCCTGTTCATCTTTTTCTACTAAATTTATAATTGAGATGTTGCCTTTCACTTATTATTATTATAGATATGTTTTATATGTAAATAGTGGCCGTAATGTTGGCATTTTACCGTGCAGAGCAGAGCAGCCGCTCTAATACAGGCGGGAGAATTAGCCTGTTGACTTATTGTTTGCTAGCTGTCTTGTTGTTTCATTTAAATTATTTTCATGTGAGATTTTACGTTAAAAGTGCCTTATATCATTTTATGTGTTGTAATTTACTTCCATGTTAGTGTTTAGTGTTTATTTTTGTAATAGAATATATTCTATTCTCATGGAGTTTATACTCTTTTCTTTATTACTTCGTAAGGTTGTGGACGAACAATGAGATGACAGCAGATGTTGTGGACAAATAAAGTCTTCCCGGTCTCAACCACAATCAAAAAGACTGTGCCGGTGTTTCCCTTAATCTGCACCACACCCTATAACACAACTATAAACACAACGCAGAGTCCCAGGGTGTGCAGAGAGGCTCCAACACGTGGGTTACAATTATTATTATCCACACAGTAATATTACAGATCATTAGACGTTGTATTTGGAAGGGAATAACTAAATTTTTTTATTTTTTTTTGTATTGAAGATAATTCATTTACAAACATTAAGGCATTATAATCTAAACTCAATACTTCTAACATACAAGGCACAATTGGATAGGAAAGATAACTTAAATTATGAAAAAAATTATATAATAACAAAAATAAAAGAGGTAGAAAATAATTAAAGGAACAAAAAAAAGAAATGCATAAATAGATAAATAATAAGATTATAATATATATAATAATTAGGGCCCGAGCACGAAAGTGCCAGGACCCAACGGTGTCCTGGCACGAAAGTACAAGGAAACCTATTGTTTTTCTAAGTATTATTATTATTTTTCTGCTGGAATATCGCGTTTTTGGGACCTTTTCCATCCCCAAAAACTCACCAAAAGTGGAATATGCGTCAGAAGTGGCACGAAGTTCAAAGTTCTGTAGTGATTCGGCTCGGGTGTCGCCAGCGGGCGAGATAGCGCCCCCTAATGTAGGCAGTTTTTCAGGGAAAGTTTCTTCGATCTTCACGAAATTCAAGTATGTAATTGCATACGTCTTGAAGTTCGGTTTTTCGGCCAACAGGAAGTCAGCCAACTTGGATTTCCTGCGTGATTTTAAAATTTACGAACACGTTTGAAGACTTTAGGATGCACAAAAACTCATCAAACTTTACACGCACATCCAAACTCATAATTACTTTGATTTAGTGGTGAAAATTTGCTTGGGCGCGGCATGTTGGCTCTCTAGCGCCCCCTTATGTCTTTTAGATTTTGAACATACCTTGAGGTACTCGAAAACTCATGAAACTTGGCAAAATGATGGACACCTGTGAACTTTATGTAAATGTACAGTTATTGGGTTCAGCATGTTTAGCCAGCTCTATAGCGCCCCCTAATGCGTGGAAGGCCATAGTTTGGTCAAAGTTGATCCTATATTCATGAAATTTGGTAGGTACATCCTGCTCATTATTTCAGACATATTCCTCATCGGGTTTCATTAGCTACGCCCAACGGGAAGTCGGCCATCATGGAATATGTGCGTTTTTCATGTATTTTATGCATACGAATTTTGATGTTTCGCCATGACACAGGATGCTGTTGGAACTTGACTTTACATAGTCCGATTCTGGAGGATCAAACCTGGCAAAATAAAAAATAAATAAATGACTCGATTAATAAATAAATATGCCACTAAATATAGCAAAAATAATATCAAGAATAAATGTAGCCATTAATCAATTGATAAAATGCGACATAAATTGATATTTCTGTCATATTTATTTATATTTGTATTTATTCCCTTATTTATTTACTCCTTTTATTTATTCATTAATCTATTTTCATTCATTTTTACATTTATTTATTTATTTTGCATTATTATTTATTTATTTATTCCTGCACGATTTTCCTTTTGCATTTCACTCCTTATTTATTTCCCCAAACTTACTTACTGTAATGACTGTGTATGAGCCGTTCACCTATTTATTTCTGTATTTTCTTTATACATATACTTCAAACTAAAATACTTATGTAATAAGAAAATCCCTTAATTACAAAATTAAGTAAGATTCTTAAAAAATAAGTAAATTACTTAATTATAAAAATCGTCAAATCCTTTATTACAGCATTAAGTAAAATTCTTAAAAAAAATAAGTACTTAATCATGAAAATTTGCAAAATCCTTTATTACAACATTAAGTGAAATTCTTATGAAATGAGCAAAATCCTTCATTAGAAATAAAGTAGTAAAAGTAAAATCCTCAATTATAAATTTGCGTAAATTTGTTAAGTACAATATCAAGACAATTCCTAGAGTACAAAATTCAATAAATTCCTTAAATGCAAAAGTAAAATTCATAGAAATTAAGCACATTCTTTAAGTGCGAAATTAAGTAAACTCCTTATGTACAAAAATTAGCCAAATTCTACTGAAATAAAATAAAGTAAAATTCTTATATAATAAAAAAATCCTTAATTAAAGAAATTAAGTAAAATTCTTAAAAAATAAGTAAATTACTTAATTATAAAAAAGATCAAATCCTATATTACAGCATTAAGTGAAATTCTTATGAAATTAGCAAAATCCTTCATTTGAAAAAAAGTAATAAAAGTAAAATCCTCAATTAGAAATTTGTGTAAATTTGTTAAGTACAACATCAACAAAATTCCCAAAGTACAAAATTTGGTAAATTCCTTAAATACAAAAGTAAAATTCATAGAAATTAAGCACATTCTTTAAGTGCAAAATTAAGTAAACACCTTATTTACAGAATTTAGCCAAATTCTACTGAAATAAAATTAAGTAAAATACTTATGTAATAAGAAAATTCCTTAATTAAAACAATTAAGTAAAATTCTTAAAAAAATAAGTAAATTACTTAATAATAAAAATCATCAAATCCTTTATTACAACATTAAGTGAAATTCTTATGAAATAAGCAAAAAGTAAAATCTTCAATTACAAATGTTCCTTATGTACAAAATTAAGCTAAATTCTAATGAAATACTAAAATTCCTTCATCACACTATAAGCTGTTAATACTCTTATATTTTTGCTCCCAATGGTATTATTATGGTTATTTTATAAGCTAAATGTGGTCCTGCTCACAACAATAAATGAGCCATGTGAACCACAAGGGAGCGCTAAAGTGAGCTCATAAAGTTCATGTGTCACTAACCAGATGAAACTGGTGTGAAAACAGCCTCTGGTTTTTAATCCTCTACTTTGTTTGCTGGCTACATGACTTTGATTCATTCATTCATTATAGATATTGTTGAATCACAAACACCAACAGATTGTCAACGTGGCAGCAGATGTGCTTCACCAACCCTGGATGTGCTCCAGATCTACAGATCCAACAGTCGGTGGCTCTGTGACATGTTTTTACTCTGATCTCAGGATTTCATGCTTCAATTGTCTTCAGATTTGACAGGTAATACAGACTTTAGAGGATATATATCAATGTTCTACATTTATCTTAATTTAATATAAAGCACTGTTCCCGATCGGCCTGGGTCGGACTCCGGTATTCCTGCTTTCAAGTCTAGTTTTCAATGACACTTTATGTTTGTGAGGTGTTTTTAGAGATTTACATCTTCAGGAGGAACCAATGGGCTACAAGAGACTAACACATTGTTGGTTTTCATGTTGAGAGTGAAACAAATATAGTATATGATGTAATAGAATAGAAGCAGCCTTCTTGTTTAAAGGGAACATGCGTCTAAAATGAGCTGCTGCTGGGTTGTGTGTTATAAATCCATCTGGATGTGAGATGAGCTCCTTGGAGGTGCTACTCTGCTCCCTGAGCTCCTTCCTCTTCAGCTGCAGGAACACCCAGGTTATAATAATCCGGCTCAGCCTTCTCCCGTCTGCTCGGCCTCTGCCCCCTCTTGCCCTGGAGACACATGACAGCACACAGATGTGACTTCCTGCATCACTCCTCTCTCTTCACTTCAATAAACACAGACTGAGAGCTTCATGTCAGTCAGCGGTCTGAACAACAGACGTGTGTCAGTACCTTATAGTAGAAGTAAAGGCCAATGTTCGCCAACAGCAGAATCAGCGGCAGGACGATCGCTCTGATGATGAAAGGCCTTAGATCTGATCAAACACATGGACAGTCATCACATCACATCACATGACATCATGAGTCCAACAGCTCCCATTAAACACAAACTGTAGTGACCTGAAATCTAAAAGCACTTCTTCAATCCTCTTTATGTGAATCCAGGCTCTGAGGACGGAGACTGTTCTTTGTTGGACAGATTAGAAAGTCCTCTGAGATTAATCTGTAGAAATACAACTGACGTGACTTTAGTGAGACTTTTATATGTTTACAACCAAACATGCTCCGTCCTCCAGCAGACTGTTTGCTGTTGACATTCATCCACTTTGTACAAGTGTGGTTACTATATGACATGTGGAACACAATGACAGTAGTCACAGTGTCATTCCACAAACAACAACATGCACAGACTTATTATGACTGAACATGTCATAACCCTTAAAGTACTTTGATGAAGTACTACTAGTACTACTTAAATGAACTACTAGTACTACATCTCTCTCTGTAATCGGTTGTGAGCAGACGTCCTAAAGTGACGTCATCTCCACGTAGAATAAACCTCTAACTTTTATTCATGTTTTAATCCCTATGATCTCTGAAGGCTCCGACAAAATTCATCAAACTTCTTAAATACAAAGATAAGGAAAATTATTATGAAACAAAAAAAATTCCTTCATTACAAATTAAGTAAAATCCTTAATTATAAAAAATAAGCAAAATTCATAATGACAAAATTATGTAAATTCCTTAATTACAAAATCAAGTTAAATTCTTATGAAAAAAGAAAATATTAAAATACAAAATTAAGTAAACTTCTTATGAAATAAGAAAAGTCCTTAATTATTAAAATAAGCCCAATCCTTGATTAGAGAATGAAAGCTTCTCTGTTGTCAGCTGATCATTTCCACATTTTCCAAACCTGCATGTAAACAGTCAGCTTACCTGCGACGGTGAGAGAGATCAGACGGCTCTCAGAGAAGAAGTCGTGAGAAAAAACATAGACGTGATAAACACATCTGTAGCTTCCTTGGTGGGCGGGCTCTGCAGCAGGAAACAGGAAGTGGGCGGAGTGATTGACAGCTGGCTGGGTGTAGTTGAGTGCTGAGGTGGAGGAGGTGAAGGTGAGATGGAAGGAGCCTCCTGGGTACTGTGGCTGGACGGAGCAGCTGATGGTGAAGGTGGAGTCCCTGAGCACGTGAAACCCCTGCTGCTGGGCCTCGGAGACCCGGTCCACGGAGGAGGACCCAGAGATGTTGGGCTGAAGCAGCAGGTCTGTAAACACAAAGAGATGATTGGCTGAGAGCCGGAGCACGTTCAGTCTGAAAACAGCGTGCACTGGTTTGCTACGGTTTCTGGGTTGAACGGCGTGTTTCCTGGAAATGGTGCACAACAGGCTTTGAGGTGCGTTTCCTCTCATTTGGTGGGTGTGTCAGAGGTGTTACCCAATCAGCCGCGACGTGCACGAACCCCGCCGTATTATAAAGGCAGTGCATTCGCGTAGCACAACAGAGTGTTCAATGCACCGCCGTTTCCCTTTAAACGTTTATCTGTAACTGTTATTTAGGATAGTCAGAACTGAATTACAGATATCTCTAACTATCATTTGAACTCATTTGGAGGTTATAGATAACTGGAATAAGAACTGACTAGTCAGAATGTAGTTATAGATATCTGCAACGCTGTTTAGACTAGTCATAACTCTAATTCTATACATCTGTAATTACATTTAGACTAGTCATAACTCTAATTCTAGATATCTGTAATTACATTTAGACTAGTACGATCAAAACTACTTTTACCATTCATGTGTATGGGGTTTCTCATTACAGATATCCACAACTGAATTATGACTAGTCGTAACTCCAGTTTCAGATATCTACAATTTAATTCTGACTGGTCATAATGAGGTTTGAGATATCTGTAACTGTTATTTAGGATAGTCAGAACTGAATTACAGATATCTCTAAATGTCGTTTTGACTAGTCACAATGAGGTTATAGATATCTGGAATAAGAACTCTGACTAGTCACAATGTGATTACGACTAGTCAGAATGTAGTTGTAGATATCTCTAATGTTAATTCTTGATAGTCAAGCTGAGCTATTAAATGTTAAAACAGCTCTCCATACACTTCTCTACACTTTAGGATGTCATTGTTCTGGATAACTTTACAGTTCAGTCCAATGGAAACCACCGACTGTCACTGTGACGGAGGAAGGAACATACTGGAGACATTACTGTCATAGATGATGTCATAGATGATGTCACTGATGGGCTTACCTGAGCAGGTGAGATTCATGATGGAGTTAGAGGAACCTGATGTTGCACACTCCCTCAGAGCAGATCTAGACTGAACACAGCCAGACCAGATCCTCCACAAAGATCTCTCTGAGGACTCCTCTCTCTCTTCTACAGAAACAGCAGAGCCACAGTCCAAGTCTCTGCAGACAGCATCTGCATCCTTCAGGGTCCAGTAATAGCCACTCACTGGTCTCCAGTCTCCCTGTTTCAGCTCCAGTGTTCCTGCACAGCGACTGTCTCCTCCCACCAACCTGACATCATCAGGCTCTGAACAGAAACAAGAGAGTCGTCAGTAAAAGAATAAAGTGAGTTTCATTAGAACAGAAATGAACCAGATCAGAGCTGCAGCTCCTCTTCTACCTGAGCAGGTGAGTCCAACAGCTTTGCCAGGTGAGCAGGTGTTTCTCTCTGAGCCTGAGCTTCTACAGTCCAGGAGAGCAGACTCAGTTCCTCCACACTGGAACTCTTTGGTCCACATTGAAGCCTCCACGTCTCCATAGAGCGCCCCCTGGAGGACTGAAGGAGCCCCACAGCCAAGCTCCCTACAGACCACCTCTGCATCCTGCTGGTCAAAGTCAGCTTCACACACTGAGGACCACCACTGGTTAGAGGGGTTAGTCTTCACCTCCAGTCTGCCTGAGCACAGACTAGTCCCATTCACCAGCCTGACAGAGTCTGGAGAGATGATAGAAGATGAAATAGAGAGAGATAAAAGACACCAGACACTCAATAAAAAGATGTCATGAAACAACAATTCAGTGATTCCAACTGGAGGAGTTCAGAGCGGTCCCTGCCATCGATTATCTAGCAGCACACAGCCTCTTCTCAAGCCTCAGGGCCCTATTTTAACCTTTACATGATATTTGAGCAGATAATTAATAAATAATGTTTATAATAAAGTAGTCTTAGATAGATTTTGAGGTAAATATTGGGGTAATTTGGCAGTAATTCCAAAGAAATATCAAATAGGTTACTTGCTTATTATCACCTAATCACCATGGAAGTTGCGGAGCTGTAAAATGAAGTGTTAGCCAACGTAGTGCTATGATGTTGGATGTTACAGGGACTGTGATAAATGTTAATTGCATTAAAAGTAACTTTTTTTACTCAGATTTTATGCATATGATGTTGTGTTCTTTATACTATGACAGTTTTCCTAAAATTAAATTAAAAAAGAATTACAATATATGGTGATATACTGAATGGTAACCCCTGTATCATGATACGCATCGTATCACCAGATTCTTTCCAATACACAGCCCTGATGTAATAGAATAAATCCAGCCTTCTGGTTTAAAGGGAACATTCATATAAAATGAGCTGCTGGTGGGTGAATATAGAATTTAGTTAAAATAACACACAAATTGATGAAATAGAAATGTGAACAGAGACACCTGTGACGTATCAAAGAGGCCACATGTCATATTTAATTGATGTGGCTTTAAAATGACGGCTCTGAGGAGAGGAGGGCTCATTTTGTTAAAAGCCTGTTGCCTCAACTCCTCTCTCCTCGCGTCTCTTCCTCGCCTCCTCAGCTCACATCTCTGGTGGGCGGGACTAAGACGTGAGGAGAGGAGGCGAGGAAAGGAATGGAGGATGTAGGAACTGTGAAATGGAAAAGGCCTCCAGACAGACAGGTGTGTCCTGTCAGGTGAAGCTCAGCAGTCTGTGGAGAGTTTGAAGCTTTCAGAAACAAGCCCACTTCTATGGCAAACTGTTTCAACATTTAATAGCTGGACAGGAGATTCATCAGAGATATCTGCAACGCTGTTTAGACTAGTCATAACTCTAATTCTATACATCTGTAATTACATTTAGACTAGTTGTAACTCTAATTCTATATGTCTGTAATTACATTTAGACTAGTCATAACTCTAATTCTATACATCTGTAATTACATTTAGACTAGTACGATCAAAACTACTTTTACCATTCATGTGTATGGGGTTTCTCATTACAGATATCCACAACTGAATTATGACTAGTCGTAACTCCAGTTTCAGATATCTACAATTTAATTCTGACTGGTCATAATGAGGTTTGAGATATCTGTAACTGTTATTTAGGATAGTCAGAACTGAATTACAGATATCTCTAAATGTAGTTTTGACTAGTCACAATGAGGTTATATATATCTGGAATAAGAACTCTGACTAGTCACAATGTGATTACGACTAGTCAGAATGTAGTTGTAGATATCTCTAATGTTAATTCTTGATAGTCAAGCTGAGCTATTAAATGTTAAAACAGCTCTCCATACACTTCTCTACACTTTAGGATGTCATTGTCCTGGATAACTTTACAGTTCAGTCCAATGGAAACCACCGACTGTCACTGTGACGGAGGAAGGAACATACTGGAAACATTACTGTCATAGATGATGTCATAGATGATGTCACTGATGGGTTTACCTGAGCAGGTGAGATTCAGGATGGAGTTAGAGTAATCTGATGTTGCACACTCCCTCAGAGCAGATCCAGACTGAACACAGTCAGACCAGATCCTCCACACAGATCTCTCTGAGGACTCCTTTCTCGGTTCTACAGAAACAGCAGAGCCACAGTCCAAGTCTCTGCAGACAGCAGCTGCATCCTTCAGGGTCCAGTAATAGCCATCCACTGGTCTCCAGTCTCCCTGATGTTTCAGCTCCAGTGTTCCTGCACAGCGACTGTCTCCTCCCACCAACCTGAAAGGCTCTGAACAGAAACAAGAGAGTCGTCAGTAAAAGAGGTGAATTTAAGAAAAGATTAAACTGAGACTTGACTTTATTTCTTTATTTCTCTTTTTGTATTTACCTGTTGAGTTGTGATTTTCTTCAGCCTGGAGTCCTGTAGAAACACAAATATGTATTGTTTTAAGTATATTTGTGGAGACGTGACGGAGCCGCTGGCGCGGTGCCTTGAGACCGGCCGTCGGTCATGTGAGATAAAAGCTGTTAATATGTCACTTTATTTAGTTTTAATATGCCATGTAGCGACCCTGCAGGACTAACATAGGAGAGACACTTGGGGAGTTCATGGGGGGGAGATGTTGCCCTAGTTAAGCTGGATAGGTCAGGTTCATTAAGAGGGGAGGGGCAGCAGGAGCACGCCACGTATGTTACGGAGTTTAGCTGATTAGCTAGTTTATGCTACCAGCCTTTTGTTGTTTTGGGCACTCTTCCAACCCCGGGGTTAGCCTGTATCATAGGGTAATAAAACCCGGTTCTCCGGTTAAACTTCAGCCACCTTGTCCTCATCATTTAGCTAGCTAGCCGTGCTACGGAGCCGCGAGCGCTACAGTGGTGTCAGAAGGGGGATTCCCCGCCCCCACTCCCCGCACGACAGCTGGCTACCACCGCTAGCTACCGCCGGAGGAACGGGATGGCTGAACAGATGGAAAAGTCGGACTTCTACGCCCCGGAAACACCAATGAGAGAGCCAACAGATGATGGCCCGGTTGTAAGGAGAAAAGTGGTGAAGATAACTCACTCACCTCGCTACACTGCTGACTGACGTCCCTGCTGTGATGGAAAACAGTCCGTTCCAGTTGGCCGCAAATCCCGGACCATGCTCTGGAGGAGCAAATGTAAACAATGCAGCCGCATGCAGACCGCGCATCGGCCAATCAGAAAGCGATGACGTCACCACTCTGACGGCTCCCGAAGGTAAAAGAGGTGGCCAACCAAAGTCTATCCCAGAGTTAGAGAAAGACATTACAGCTACAATTGAGGAAGGCTTTATGCAGAGAATGAGCACTGCAATGGAGCGTGCTTTTGGACATTTCCTGAATAATTCTAGAGGCAGCCTTATGTCCAGGATGGGAGGAGAACCAAAGAGTCGTGTGACTAGTCCTCTCGAGTCAGAGAGCCATGCTAACCCGGCTAACACAAATAATGCATATGTGGGCACCAACCAAGCCCGTACCAAAACTGTCAGAGCCAAGGATGAGTATACTACTGTTGCTAACATCCGTGACGCTAATGTTCCTGTTGACGTTCCGGGTTCAAAAACTACCCAACCTCCCGGTGAGGGCGCCACTGTGGATACCCACCCTGTGGGGAGACTTGGCAAGTGTAGCTCCCTTACCTCGGCTTCAGTTACTTCGCCTGCTGCCGTCAACCAGCCAGTTGACCTGATACCTGCTCTGACTACTGCGCTTACTACGGCCTTGATGAGTGTTAAAGAAATGGCCCCGGCCCCATCCCTCAGAGACAGCCTCCTGAGCGTTGGGCGCTATGATGGACTCACTTCATGGGAGACGTACTGGGCTCAATTCTGTCTTCTAGCAACAGCCAATGGCTGGTCCCCTGAAAAGAGAGCTGTCCATTTAATCTCGGCATTAGAGGGTGAGGCTAGGAAAGTACTGCTGGATGTGACTGTGGCCGACCTGGAGAACCCACAAGCTATATCTAGGGCCCTGGAGAGACGCTTTGGGAACACCACCCCCGCAGTTGTGATGCGGCAGAGGTTCAACGAACGAGTGCGGGCACCTGGAGAAAAGCTGGGAGTGTTTGCGGCAGAGCTGCGCTACCTCGCCCAAAGAGGATTCCCTGATTTTGATGATGCAACACGCTTGGTGCTAACCAAGGAGGCATTCATTCGTGGCCTTCTACCCCTCCCATTACGGCAACAGATCCGGCTGGCTGACCCTCAGACCCTGGAAGCAGCTCTAGAGAAAGCACTGGCAGTGGAAGACATCCTCATAGAGGGTTTCGAGCCTCACCCCAGACAGGTGTCGACACGCCCCAAGACTCAAGCCTTTCAGCTTCCTGGACCAACCTCCGTGCCGATGGGCCCAGGACGCCCACCAATGTCACCAGAAGATCGACGGAGCCAAATCTGCTGGAGGTGCAACCAGGGAGGCCACTCACGGCGCTTTTGTCCAGTCCCTGATTCCGCCTTGGGTGCATCGGCGCCGGGAAACGCTCGAGGCTCGGTTTAGAGGGGAGCGACCCGAGCCACCCTTCACTCCCCACAGGTTGTGACACTCAACCGGTGATAAAAGCGCTCCACCTCCCTGTCACTCACGCCCTTTTCCCCCCTAACACATCCAACACTGATGGCTGCCGAGTACCCGCCTTGGTTAATGGTCGGTTGACTCACGCCCTGCTCGACACAGGCTCGACTGCAACTCTCCTTCACCCTGATCTCCTGCCGACTGGAACTCAGCCCCAAGCCACCAATCTTCCGCTAATTACAGTCACCGGGGGAGAAGCTCCCATGCTGGGGAGGTGTGAAGCACAGATACAATTGGGGGCCTATTCAGTCTGCCAGCCAGTCTGGGTCGCCGAAGTTAAAGAGGACTGTTTAATTGGACTAGACTTTCTGCGTAGTGCAAAGGCAGTACTGGACTTCAACAAACGGACCATTACGTTCCCGGACGGGACGTCCATCCCCTTTCTGAACGATTCCCTCATTCCTGAAATGACTGAGAAGGTAGTTGGGGACGACGGAATGGAATGGGACCCACCATGTTCTCCTGAACCTCCTCAGTGGGAGGCCCCTTTCACAGAAAGCCTTTTGCCACTGTCCGAAGACAACCTCACAACCACAGACACAGCGGTTCACACCAAGCCACATTTACCTGCAGTCGTACAGGCCGCAACTGTGGCCCCCATGTCTGAGAAAGAGTCAGTGGCCATTACGACTGTCAAAGACCTGTGGGAGAAGAATCGTGAGGGTCTGCACTCGGAGCAGCAGCATAGGCTCTGGAACCTCCTTCATGAGTATCGACACAGTTTCTCCACCAACCCAAACGATGTGGGTCGCACACACTTGGTACAGCACTCCATCAATACTGGGGATGCACAGCCAATCCGCCAGCGGCCTAGGCGACTTCCCTATGCCCGCCAAGCTGCAGCGAACCAGATGCTACAAGAGATGAAGGATGCTGGCATTATCGAGCCATCAGAAAGTCCGTGGGTGTCACCAGTCGTTATGGCCCCTAGGAAGGATGGGAAATTGAGGTTTTGTGTCGACTTCCGACCCCTGAATGACAAAACAGTGAAAGACTCCTATCCACTGCCGCGGATAGACGAGTCTCTGGACTATGTGGCTGGCTCAGCATGGTTTTCGTCGTTGGACCTCCGGAGTGGATATTGGCAGGTGGCCATGGCTCCAGAGGACAAGGCCAAGACCGCCTTTACCATGGGACGTGGCCTGTGGCAGTTCACCACCATGCCGTTCGGGCTGTGCAACGCGCCAGCAACATTCGAGAGGCTGATGGAAAAGGTCCTTGTTGGTGTGCCCCCCGAGCGCTGCCTCGTCTACCTCGATGATCTCCTTGTCCATGGGCCCAGTTTTGATGCTGCACTCGAGAGCCTAGGAGAGGTACTGGAGCGGATCAAGTGTGCGGGCCTGAAGCTTCATCCCGGGAAGTGCCGCCTTCTGCAGCGGGAGGTCTCCTTTCTGGGTCACAGAGTCAGTGGAGCTGGCATTATGACAGAGCCTGACAAGGTGGCGGCTGTCCGAGACTGGCCTACCCCCACTGATGTCCACCGGCTGAGATCCTTCTTAGGATTAGCGTCCTACTACAGGCGGTTTGTGGCTGGATTCTCTACTGTGGCTGCGCCCATGTTCAACTTACTGCGCAAGGACACACCCTACAAGTGGGGACCAGATCAGGATGCGGCCTTCCACCAGCTGAAGCAGGCCTTATGTAAAGACCCGGTGCTGGTTGCACCCGACCCAGAGCTGCCATTTATCCTTGACACAGATGCCAGCGACACGGGCCTTGGCGCTGTACTCTCGCAGCTGACCCCGGAGGGCGAGCGTGTTGTTGCTTACCATAGCCGCACCCTCGATAAGCCAGAGAAGAACTACTGTGTCACTCGCAGAGAACTGTTAGTGGTGATTGACGCAGTGAACCATTTCAAACACATCCTCTGTGGTCTTCCGTTCACCATCCGTACGGATCACGCTGCCTTGAAGTGGCTCATGTCATTCAAAGAGCCGGAAGGGCAAGTAGCCAGATGGATCGAACAACTCCAGGCCTTTCAGTTCACCATACAGCACAGAGCTGGTGAAAGCCACACAAATGCAGACAGTCTCTCCCGTCGACCGTGTGCCCCGGGCTGTCACCACTGCAACCAGGCCGAAGAACGTGAAGCGGCAAACCTACACACTGGAAAGGTGATCTGTCGGGCTCTGTTACCCGACAATGAGAGAGGGTGGAGAGAACTGCAGCTCGAGGACCCTGATCTTGAAATGGTCATAACGTGGCTGGAGAAAGACATCCGGCCACCCTGGGATGATGTGGTTGCCCAGTCTGCCACTGTCAGAGGACTCTGGTCTCAATGGCCTGGAGTGGAACTGCAGGAAGGAGTCCTGAAGAGGTGCTGGCGTGAGCCCGCCACCGGAGAGCCACGATGGCAAGTGGTTGTACCCAAAAATCTCTGCAAGGGAGTTCTTTAGATGCATCATGGATCCCCTGGAGTTGGTCACTTTGGAGTGACAAAGACATTGAGACGGCTGAGACAGACATTCTATTGGGGCCAGAGCAGGAGGGATGTTGAGGACTACTGCCGCCGCTGCGATGCCTGTACTGCCCGTAAAGGCCCCCAAGGTCAGTCTCGCGCACCCTTACAGCAGCATCGTGTAGGGGCACCAATGGACAGAGTGGCAGTCGATGTGTTGGGACCACTACCCCGTACCAGTAGAGGGAACCGGTACGTGCTCGTCGCCATTGACTACTTTACAAAGTGGCCCGAAGCCTACCCCCTTCCTGACCAAGAGGCGACGACCGTGGCTGAGGCCTTGGTGCAAGGAATGTTCAGCCGCTTTGGAACGCCCTCACTGCTCCACTCGGACCAAGGGCGGAACTTTGAATCACAGGTGTTCACTGCGATGTGTAGCCAGCTCGGCATCCAGAAGACAAGGACCACCCCGCTTCATCCACAAAGCGACGGATTAGTGGAACGGTTCATGCGGACCTTGAGTGCCCAGCTGGCCCTCACCACTGCCCCAGACCAGGGTGATTGGGACCTACAGATACCCCTCATCCTCATGGCATGCCGCAGTGCAGTCCAGGAATCCACCGGCTGTACTCCTGCATTGTTGATGTTGGGCAGGGAGCTAAGAACGCCACCCGAGCTGGCCTATGGTCGACCGCCCGATGCACCGGACGCCATGGCTGGGCCAGAATATGCCAGCCAGTTACAGGACCGATTGGAAACGGCCCACAGCTTTGCCCGGCATCAATTACAACAGGCCGGGGTCCGTCAAAAACGCGGCTATGACGCCCATGTCAAAGGTCAGGACTTCCAGGCTGGGGACCTTGCCTGGGTGTATGGACCCAAGAGAGTGAAGGGCCGCTGCCCCAAGTTGGACAGTGCATGGATTGGTCCCTGCTACGTGGTCGAGAGAGTGGGGCAGGTTGTCTATCGTGTCAAACTGGCACCCAGAGGACGCACAGTGGTACTGCACCGGGACAGGATGGCACCGTACCGGGGAGAC
The DNA here is from genome assembly GCF_043250625.1 of Sebastes fasciatus. Classification (NCBI taxonomy): domain Eukaryota; kingdom Metazoa; phylum Chordata; class Actinopteri; order Perciformes; family Sebastidae; genus Sebastes; species Sebastes fasciatus. The sequence continues at coordinate 1,844,852 of NC_133817.1, read as the reverse complement.
CAGCAGCCAGCCTTCCCAGGGACACCTACCAGAGCGCAAGCCAGGCCACCTCGCCGCCGGAGAGACCCACCCATGCAGCAGCAGTATGTTCTTCAAGAAGAAGTGGTGACACCGCTTGGTGCCGTAGTGCCAAGGAATGCCTCTGCCACACCCAGAGCTCCTCTGGGGGATCATGGAGTCCGGAGGTCGCAGAGGGAACGGCGATTGCCAGGTCGCTTTCAAGACTTTGCTCTTCCTCGGGGACGAGGAATTAGAGGGGGGGGGCCATGTAGCGACCCTGCAGGACTAACATAAGAGAGACACTTGGGGAGTTCATGGGGGGGAGATGTTGCCCTAGTTAAGCTGGATAGGTCAGGTTCATTAAGAGGGGAGGGCGCAGAGAGAGCAAAGGAGTGTGGGAGAAGGAGGAGGGGCAGAAGAAGAAAGGCAGCAGGAGCACGCCACGTATGTTACGGAGTTTAGCTGATTAGCTAGTTTAGGCTACCACCCTTTTGTTGTTTTGGGCACTCTTCCAACCCCGGGGTTAGCCTGTATCATAGGGTAATAAAACCCGGTTCTCCGGTTAAACTTCAGCCACCTTGTCCTCATCATTTAGCTAGCTAGCCAGCCGTGCTACGGAGCCGCGAGCGCTACAGTACTAATGCGAGAAAGTAAACTTAGATTCCCAATATGTGTTCAGTTTATCCAAATAACGGCTGTTTGGAAATGTCTTGCAACGGTTTTGGAGGTGTGACGGAGCCGCTGACAGGGTGCCTTGAGACCGGCCCGGCCGTCAGTCATGTGACACGTTTTGCTTGAGTATACTTCAGTGTTTACAGTCTGCAAACTTAATCCTTCATTTAGTCGGCAGTACGCAGAACAATAAGTGAATCTTTCAGTATTTCACGATTGTGGATTCAGTACATAGCGGTGCTAATTTCAGGATCTACTCCAGTCCGCTGAGCACTAATAAAGGCGGTGTGGTAAATTATGTCATGAAAGCAGAATAAAGTGTGTATAAGATTATTATTTATTATTTAAAAAAGTTATATCAAAGAATGTAAACACAAAGGCAAACGGTAACATTTATTCATGCTAAACTTGCAAATAAACACATTTTACTAAAAAGTGTTTAGTATTTCTCAATTCTCAGTGACTTCAAGAATAACAAGTTGAAGTTATAAAAAAAATTAAAATGCTGCATGTTATATAAATAATTTGTTATTTATGGCCAGTTGCCTTTTTATTTCTCAGAAACTTGCCAATTTCACAAATAAATTGTGCACAAAACAACACTGCAAAACTGGTATTTTGTGTGATTCTTCAACTAATCACACAATAATGCTTGTCACAACTTTGACTTGATGTGTATTATCCATCAGTAGCAATATCTAGGTTGTTTTATAGAAAAAAAATACAAAAAATTGTCCCATTTGCATCACGTGACGGACACGGGTGTTGTAGTACCGCCGTTTGGCCACTACAAACCAACGACGGTACGTTTTTTTTTACAATTTTCGTATGCTATTTCATTATTAAATTCACTTTGATTCACCATCAATTTTCATAAAACTGCCAATATTCAGTCTTTCTAGTTCATTGCGCTGGTTAGCATTATAGCGAGGCTAATGTTAGCGTTTAGCAGACGCCTGGAACGTCTGGAAGGGTATAGCCAAACAGAGGCAGAGTAGGGGCGGGCATACTGAGTCGGCACGCCCAGCGAGTCATGAAATCTCCCATAGAAATATATACATAGATGCTGCATTGGACGCTTCAGCCCATTGCAGCGATACGTCAACATGGGCACCATATTGGACCAGGCAAGACTGGCCTGTAACCCTGTACTAGGGAACGGGGGAGCTGCCGTTTTTCTGGATAAAAAGCACTATAACGTCTACATTCCTCAACCGATTTCAACAAGTCGGTAAGCCAATTGGACAGAGGCTATATTGTTAACATCTTTATGTTTGGGGAGCTGGACTTTGACTATGTTGGTGCCTTGGCCTCCAGGAACTAGCCCTGTAGCTTTCAGCCTCCTTGCCCAAGGCACTTTGTAGATATGGCCTCTGTCCACTCGGCATACCCGAGGCCCTGCAGTATGGTATGGGAAGTGGACAAATCAAGTCCACTTCACATACCTTACTGCAGAGCTTCAGGTATGCCGAGTGGACCTTGTCCAATGGCAATACCTCGGCCAATCGTAGCGACTTGGAATTGGATTTCTGTCTCTCAGAGTGTTTTGAGCCATTTTATCAAATTTCTCTGATTTACTTCAAACTTGGCACACGGGAAGCTCCGCCTGCAGGAAAGGAAAAAATCAATGGTTTTGGAAATATAAACACCGAAAATGTCAATATTAATGTATTGCCAGTGGACACGTTGACCTTTCTTGACCTTTAACCAATTAAGGCCATATTTTGGGCGTCGTCCGATGGCAATACCCGAGTGATTAAGGTATTGCCTTTGGACAACCCCGTCCAATGGCAATACCCAAAGAGCCTGCCATCTGGTGGACAGATGAAGGGTTGCGCTGAGAGCGCAGACAATTCGGAAAAACTTTGTAATATCATAACTCCGCGGGGGAAAGGGCCAGAGCTCCAGTTTTCGGCCCATGGAGCGAGGCTTCTGTATGTAGACATATCCAGGGGGAGTTGCTTGATTAAATGCCATGAAATCCTGCTGATTTTGCCAAGTCTCAGTTAGGCAGTTAGGCTGCCAATGATGATATCATGGATGAGGAGTGCTTTATTGTTAATTTAGCGAGCATTCTGCAGCATAAATGTTGCACTGTTGTTAGTGAATGCTGGGGAATTTAGAGCCCTTTCCCTGATTTTTAGGACCCCGTCTATGTACGTATGTCTGTATACATGTCTATGTATATATGTCTCTATATATACGTATATATATATATATATATATGTCTATGTATACATGTCTTTATATATATATGTCTATATATATGTCTATTATATACATGTCTGAGTATACATGTATATATATATATATATATATATACACTCACCGGCCACTTTATTAGGCACACCTGTTCAATTGCTTGTTAACACAAATAGCTAATCAGCCAATCACATGGCAGCAACTCAATGCATTACGTCATCTAGACGTGGTGAAGACGACTTGCTGAAGTTCAAACCGAGCATCAGAATGGGGAAGAAAGGGGATTTAAGTGACTTTGAACGTGGCATGGTTGTTGGTGCCAGACGGGCTGGTCTGAGTATTAAACTGCTGATCTACTGGGATTTTCACGCACAACCATCTCTAGGGTTTACAGAGAATGGTCCCAACAAGAGAACAGATCCAGTGAGCGGCAGTTGTGTGGACGAAAATGCCTTGTTGATGTGAGAGGAGAATGGGCAGAGTGGTTGGAGATGATAGAAAGGCAACAGTAACTCAAATAACCACTCGTTACAACCAAGGTATGCAGAATACCATCTCTGAACGCACAACACGTCAAACCTTGAAGCAGATGAAGACCACCCGGTACTAGCACCGGCCACTTTATTAGGTACACATTGTACCTAATAAAGTGGCCGGTGAGTGTATATATATATATATATATATGTCTATATATACATGTCAATGTATATATATCTATGTATACATGTCTAAGTATGCATGTCTATATATATGTCTTTTATATATATGTTTGAGTATACATGTCTATATATATATCTATATATATATCTATGTCTATATATACATGTCGATGTATACATGTCTATATACACAGTATATGTCTATGTACACATATCTATGTACACATGTCTATGTATATATATATATATATGTATATATACATACATATATACATATATATATATATGGTCTCTCCTGTTTTGGTCCCCAGTGATGAATACGTTGGGTTTCCTGTTGTTGCTTCACAATAAAAGTCCACTGTGTTTGTCCAGTTGAGGTGTTTTAATGTGAAGCAGCAGCAGCAGGAATTGTTGTGTTAGCATTAGCAGTAAATGAATGCAGCTCAGATACGGCTGTAGGAGAGTAAACAGGAGACAGTGAGGCTGATATCAATCAGAGCAGCTTACAAACAGCATCACTGATAACGTGCTGCATCGTTTCCTCTCAATGTGTCATGAGTCTGAATCTATGGCAGACTCAGTCACTAACCATGAAGCCCACCGCCCAGAGAGATCATTACTGAGTACACATACGGCTCCACTGACTACAGCAATAACAACTGACTAAAGATAGAATCAAACACTTGGTTTGATTTATACATTTCTACTTCATTATGAAAATTAGTACAATATTCTGGATAATATCTGTCATTGTTTTGTGTTGATTGATTTACAATAATAAATATATACATACATTTGCATAAAGCATCATATTTGTCCACTCCCATGTTGATAAGAGTATTAAATACCTGACAAATCTCCCTTTAAGGTTCATTTTGAACGGACATAAAAATGTGTGATTAAAACTAAATAACCATGAATGTTTTTTTGGACAGAGCCATGCTAGGTGTTTCCCCCTGTTTCCACTCTTTATGCTAAGCTAAGCTAACCATGTCCTGATGCCAAATGTTGAACTCTGCCTTTAATATTCTATATCAGCACTTTTCTTATTGCATTCAACACACACACACACACACACACACACACACACACACACACACACACACACACACACACACACACACACACACACACACACACACGTTTTCCTCCCTTGTGGGGTCCACCCTTTCCAGCGGTTCTACACCTCTGTAAAAAACATCAGGCCAGATCATCTTCTCCAGTGACGTCTAATCGTTCAGCTGAGGTGACCTCTTATCAGTTGATAAAAACCCGTTGATTTAAACAAACTTCAGGCAACTTGGAAGCATCAAAATATCAGCGATCAGTTAACAGGAAATCCAGAAATCATGACGCTTAATGTCAGTAAAATGCACGCAGCGCGTTCCCGTTCTCTCTGTGACAGTTTAACCCAGACTACTGGCTTCAGGGCCAGATCCGGCCCCAGAAATAATTTTATAAGGCCGCCGTTATAATAACAATAATAATGAATTTTATTCATATAGAACACTTATAGCGCACTTTATGCTTCACATAAACGTTAAAACAATCATAATACAACCTTAAAACAATTTACACAAAAGAACCATTAAGTGTTGAAATAGGATAAATAAAATAAAGACTGAATATTTAAGAGACCCAAGTTTAAAACACAGATATATAAAAATGTGTGAGTAATCATGATTAACTATTTTAATTGATTGACAGCCGTAGTATTTATGTATTCATTTCATTAACATTTAAATTTATTTATTTATTTTCTATTTATTTTAAATTAATAAATTAATTTATAAATTATTAAATTGTATTTATTTATTTATTTTCCCTTTGCAATTTCTTCCCTATTTATTTCCACAAACTTATTTATTTCTGTTTTCTTTTCTTTATACATTTCTACTTCATAATGAAAATAAGTACAATATTCTGGACAATATCTGTCATTGTTTTGTGTTGTTAATTGATTTACAATAATATATACACTCACCGGCCACTTTATTAGGTACACCTTGCTAGTACCGGGTGGTCTTCATCTGCTTCAAGGTTGGACGTGTTGTGCGTTCAGAGATGGTATTCTGCATACCTTGGTTGTAACGAGTGGTTATTTGAGTTACTGTTGCCTTTCTATCATCTCCAACCACTCTGCCCATTCTCCTCTGACCTCTGACATCAACAAGGCATTTCCGTCCACACAACTGCCGCTCACTGGATCTGTTCTCTTGTTGGGACCATTCTCTGTAAACCCTAGAGATGGTTGTGCGTGAAAATCCCAGTAGATCAGCAGTTTAATACTCAGACCAGCCCGTCTGGCACCAACAACCATGCCACGTTCAAAGTCACTTAAATCCCCTTTCTTCCCCATTCTGATGCTCGGTTTGAACTTCAGCAAGTCGTCTTCACCACGTCTAGATGACGTAATGCATTGAGTTGCTGCCATGTGATTGGCTGATTAGCTATTTGTGTTAACAAGCAATTGAACAGGTGTGCCTAATAAAGTGGCCGGTGAGTGTATATATATACATATATATACATATGTATATATAAATAAATGTGCACAATTTGTCCACTCCCATGTTGATAAGAGGATTAAATACTTGACAAATCTCCCTTTAAGGTTCACTTTGAACGGATATAAAAATGTTTGATTAATTTGTGATTAATCCAGATGAACTATTTTAATCGATTGACAGCCCTAATTATAACTTTAATGTGTACGGTTTTACAGCATCCATGTTCCCTTTTAGTCTTTTCTTCCTTTGAGTGTGTAGGTGATGTGATGTGATGTGATGTGATGTGATGTGATGTGATGTGATGTGATGTGATGTGATGTGATGTGATGTGATGTGATGTGATGTGATGTGATGTGATGTGATGTGATGTGATGTGATGTGATGTGATGTGTGTGGGGGTGATCAGCGTCGGCCCGCCCGATACGCTGAATATGCAGCTGCGTAGGGCCACACAAATCCTTTTTTTCCTTTAAATTAGGGCTGTCAAGCAATTAAAATATTTAATCATGATTAATCACAAACTAATCACACATTTTTTATCCGTTCAAAATGAACCTTAAAGGGAGATTTGTCAAGTATTTAATACTCTTACCAACATGGGAGTGGACAAATATGCTGCTTTATGCAAATGTATGAATATATTTATTATTGGAAATCACATCTTACTAGTACGTACTGCTAGTATAGTATGAAGTTGTACTGCTAGTATAGTATGAGGTTGTATTACTAGTATAGTATGAGGTTGTACTGCTAGTATAGTATGAGGTTGTACTACTAGTATAGTATGAGGTTGTACTACCAGTATAGTATGAGGTTGTTCTGCTAGTATAGTATGAGGTTGTACTACTAGTATAGTATGAGGTTGTTCTGCTAGTATAGTATGAGGTTGTTCTGCTAGTATAGTATGAGGTTGTACTGCTAGTATAGTATGAGGTTGTTCTGCTAGTATAGTATGAGGTTGTATTACTAGTATAGTATGAGGTTGTATTAGTAGTATAGTATGAGGTTGTACTGCTAGTATAGTATGAGGTTGTACTGCTAGTATAGTATGAGGTTGTATTACTAGTATAGTATGAGGTTGTATTACTAGTATAGTATGAGGTTGTACTGCTAGTATAGTATGAGGTTGTATTACTAGTATAGTATGAGGTTGTATTACTAGTATAGTATGAGGTTGTATTACTAGTATAGTATGAGGTTGTACTGCTAGTATAGTATGAGGTTGTACTACTAGTATAGTATGAGGTTGTATTACTAGTATAGTATAATATGAGGGTGTGTGTGTGATCAGGTGGTTCTTTGGTTTAAAGATCAATATAAAGGTGTGAATAAGAACACATGATGTGTAAAGCAGAGTCCTACCTGAGCTCCACAGCAGCAGCAGCAGCAGCAGCACCAACAGGTGATCCATGATGTCCAGGTAGACCGTCTCTCTGCTCTGTGTGTGCTGTCCTCATTGGAAGAGCTGCAGCTTCACTCATCATTTACTCTTCTTTAGTTTTACACATGATATTTATCCTCCTCTGAGCTGCGTGTCTGAGGAACTGATGTGTTGATAAGAAGCTGTTGACAGATTACTAATTATAGCACTGTGGTTTTCTGTTACCGTGACAACCAGGGCAGGCTGAGATGCTGCGGTCTGATTAATGCTGTCAGAGAGATCTTATCATTTCCAGGTAAATGAGTCGACCTCAGCAGAGAGTCGTTCAGAGCAGACTGAACTACAGCTGCAACTAACCGTTATATTAATAGTTGATGAACCTGTCCGTTCTGTTATTCATGGAATCAATCAGTGAGGAAGGGAAACATCAGGAAACAGTGAAACATGTGCAGCACAGTCTGTCAGAGTCTAAGGTGACGTCTTTAAATGTCTTGTTTAGTCCGTCCAACAGTCCAAAAGTCTCTTCAGAGCTGTCGATTCCTGTTGGAGCGTCCCTAAAACTGTTAGCTGTAAAACGATGCTGAGATACGACATGGTGCAGGAGGATATTTTAGTGTTTCAGTGGGTCTGGAGCTGTGAATAAAAACTTGATGTGTGTGTGTGTGATCAGGTCAGGACCGGCTCTGTATGCAAACCTTTTAGAAAAAAAGAAAACGTGGGTGGCCGGCCACATGAACTGAGACATTTACTGATCTAAACTAACTATTAGCTAATATTGGAGAGAATTGTATGTAGGCCGCATCACTGAGTAAATCTCTCTCAGTTTACATGTCTATGTGTTTAGAAGGAGAAAGAGAGCATGCTAGACCCGGCAGCTCACGGTTTTGTTCCCATAGTCCAAAGGTACTCGGTCTGAAGATACCCGAGGGCCGAGCACCAAAGCAGCAATGAAACAGACCAACGTTTCGTATGCTATTTCATTATTAAAGTCACTCTGATTCAACATCAATTTTCATAAAACTGCCAATATTCGGGCCTTTCTAGTTCATTGCTCTGGTTAGCATTATACAAACGTTAAAACAATGTTCATAGTGTGTGAGAAAAGAATCGTTTATAGATGTTAGTGTTTAGCAGACGTCTGGAAGGTGTCACAGCCCGGCTCTAGAGCTGTGACCAAAACGGGAGACACGCAGGTATACTGAATACATAAAGAGATTTATTAACCTAAAACTGTAAAAAGTCAAAAGAATGTCTGGGAGGAGTCTGTAGAGTCAGTAGTGTAGGGAGGGGATGTGTGAAATTGTGCTGCATGGATGTTGTGCTGTAAAACAAAGACAAAGAACCAAAACCATTTAACAAAGGTGAAATGTGCATGAGGAGGTCTGCCGGACCCAGACTGCTGCAGGCTCTGGCTTTAAGCAGGTAGCACACCTGGCCCAGGTGTGTCTCATGCTGCTGATTAGCCTCATCAGGTCTGCAGCCCTGATGAGAGAAAGCAAACACAGTACAAGATCCAAACACAGAGGGGCCGTCACAAAGGGTATAGCCAAACAGAGGCAGAGTAGGGTCGGGCACACTGGGTCGGCTCGCCCAGCGAGTCATGAAATCTCCCATAGAACTATATACATAGACGCCGCATTGGACGCTTCAGGCCGTTGCAGTGATACGTCAACGTAGCCTTTATGGACCTGGCCAGACTGGCCTGTAACCCTGTACTAGTGAATGGGGGAGCTGCCGTTTTTCTGGATAAAAAGCACTATAACGTCTACATTCCTCAACCGATTTCAACCAGTCGTTATTATATTAAAGGGTTTATGATGTACGAGGAGTAGAAAAATAAAGTTTAGTCTCCAGTTACTTAGAATCTGGATAGTTCATCTCTAATCGCTGCTAGACGCTCAGGAGACGAGTGTGTACCGTAGGCTGACATGAACTGAATTACTGACCTGATAGAACATAATTCATTTATCAGAAGGAACTGTTAAAACTCACGTTTGTCCAGTATGGCTTTGACTTGCTTTCCCTCTTTAAGGTTAATACTTGTAGAGATATCCCTGTATAATATGATATAATGAAGTCTAATGTAATATAATATAATATAATATAATGTAATATAATGAAATGTCATCCTCCGTTTCAGCAATCATGCTTTCAATCTATAGGCTACCCCTAACACTGCTACTTATTGTGTTTGAGTCTCTTTGTGGTTGTTTTGAGTGTCTTTGAGGTTGTTTTGAGTCTCTTTGTGGTTGTTTTGAGTGTCTTTGAGGTTGTTTTGAGTGTCTTTGTCGCAGCCTTTGCGTTTGTTAAATTCTGTCCATTAAAGATGATCTTTACAGACTGTGAACTCTAGTAGTAGTCGTTAACTCCTCTGAGCTGCATTTCTGTGGAACTGATGTGTTGATAAGAAGCTGCTGACAGATTACTAATTATAGCACTGTGGTTTCTGTTACCGTTACAACCAGGGCAGGCTGAGATGCTGCTGTCAGATTAATGCTGTCAGAGTGTTCTTATCGTTTCCAGGTTAAATAAGTCGACCTCAGCAGAGAGTCGTTCAGAGCAGACTGAACTACAGCTGCAACTAACCGTTATACCAATAGTTGATGAATCTGTCCGTTCTGTTATTCATGGAATCAATCAGTGAGGAAGGGAAACATCAGGAAACAGTGAAACATGTGCAGCACAGTCTGTCAGAGTCTAAGGTGACGTCTTTAAATGTCTTGTTTTGTCCGTCCAACAGTCCAAAAGTCTCTTCAGAGCTGTCGATTCCTGTTGGAGCGTCCCTAAAATGTGAAGACCAGTTGAAGCGGACCCAGATGCAGACACAGGAGGCAGATGAAAAATTAACTAAAAGGCTTTATTGCCAAAAATTGTGCAGATGAAATGATCAAGGCAGAAAGGGGGCTGGGGTTAAACCAGGCAGGCAGATATTGTAGAGGGCAGGTGTAACCCAGGTCACAAAGAGTTAACACACGGAGGTTTACTGCACCCAAGGCAGGCTAGACAGCATACCCTACTCAAACGCTAAAAAGACAGACATAGAAGAAGGAAATAGTAATGTGTCAGGTTTACACTATCATTTATAATTCATGTAACATTTGCTTTAATTTAAAAAGTATGTTAAGTTAAGATAGTCTCATTTTACCATAGTTTCATTTGTAACTCATGTACTGTGAAGGTTATTTATAATATGTTGATTGTAAAATCTACATTATATGAATATGTGTTGTAGAAGTTAAAGGAATTATTAATTCCTGATTAATCAGAAATGCAATTGATTCATGAACCATTCTGGCCATGTCAATAACTGCAGGTCAGGTTTGTTTGGAGTGATTCAAAGTTGATGGCGAGCTAACCCAGACGAGACCTCTAGATCCTGGGTTGAAGATCCCTGAGCCAAGAGCTGTCAACCTTACCCCTCTTCTGCCACGGCGGTAGGGTTAACATCACAACCTGTACAAGGCTACACCACCCTTTACACTCAACTCCCAGCATCGTGCACAACCTCAAACCCCAGACTCTGACTTAACCCCTTTTTTTGACTTGACTTGGAAAACATTTACCCTCTTCATGCTCCCTGAAACACATTCCCTGTGCCGGTGAAAGGACTGAGTGTTAACCATCACACTGGTTAAAGTGAATGGACTGAATATTCATATTATGGATATGGTGTATTGTGATGCCTTGGTAACGATGTCTATTACTGGAACAGTTGATATAGAATTATTGTAAGTGTTCAACAAAAGCGTGGACTCAAATGCAGACAAGTCTTTTAAAAGGTGTAACAAATATAATATATTACAATAATATTAAAGGAACTGTGAACAGGGCTGGGGTTCCTGGAGGTCCGAAACGTGGCAGTAATAGAGTCAATACTGAACTCACGGAACGGGGGGCACGGGGAGGGGGTGTCCAGGAATCCTTCCAGAGGAACAGATGAAACCACTTGAGCTCCGAGAGGTGGAATGACGTCGGAGAGTGAACAGGCATGGTAGTAACTAAGGTAAGGATCCAGGTCGAGGAGGAGAGCGTGTAGGAGTGAGCAGGCAGGTTGGAACCAGGAAGCAGCAACAGCTGACGGCTGAACAGACCTGAACAGAGACCAAAACAGCATGAATCCAAAAATCCAAAAACGAGCATGAGCAAAGTCAAGAAGCAAAATACAAGGAGAGCCTGAATACGTCATGCACCACTGAGGGTGACGGAACGATCTGGCAATGACTGGCAGGAAGACCGGGGTAGATATACTGCAGGTGTGTGTGATGATAGGTTGATTGCTGTCAGCTGCTCCAGCAGTGCCCGCCCAGGAGAAGGAGGAGGAGGAGGAAGGCCACACCTCCCAACACACTGACAGACTAAACAAACAGGGAAAAACACACAGGAGACAAAAGGGCAGGGAAACAGAGGAAACACAAGGAAAGACAGACTGCCAAAGTGATATCATGACAGTAAGGTTGAAACAAGCTGAGAAGTGATAATATTGAACCGGGTTATTGTTTTAATATTGTTACTCATTGAATGTTGGATCCAAATATTGAGAATTGAGATTTTGAGATATTGATATTAGGGTGCACCCAGTCAGAGAACATAGTGGGTAAAACTCAGTGGTTCAAACCCAGAGTGTGACAAAAGAAAGATTTTGTTGCTGAGTTGAAACTGAAGCATCTTTGTGCAATTGATCTCTTTACTGAACTCATGGGTATTCATTTTGTTTGTTTGTTATTTTCTAAAATACAAGGTACCAGTTTATAGCTTTTTGTCTATTGTGGTCTTTTGATATTGCAAATAACTTTTTCTGCCTCCTGTTCGAGTTTGGTATCTTCTGATTCTAGTCCAGTATAATTATAGTGATAGGAGCTGTGTGCTACACAGGCAGCGCACCACTTGGGTTGAATCAACGAACTGGCGACGAGGGTCTGAGATGTCCGGGTATAAGTGGTGCGTTGATCATCTGATTACTACTCTCCTGAGAGAACGGCAGAACTGAGCCCAAAACAAAGGAATCCAAGGAACCAGTATCCCTCAAGATTTTAACTGGCACTCTTGCAGGACACCCTACCAACCACAAAAACCCAGCAGACACAAACGGAAGGTAATCTGAAAGCTTACCCCGAGTACCTGCTTTCACATCTACCCGGCCGCAAGACAAAGAAGAACTCGGCACCGTACGAATAGATGCGGTCAGCGCGGTAGATCTAACATTCACATCTCTATTACGCTTGTTCTTTACCCTAAGCGCAGGACATTCAGCTTCCCAGTGCCCCTTTTCCTTACAATAATTACATACTTCAGCATCTGATTGTCCCCCTGACAACCGTTCTGGCCTAGCAGCCCAGTCATCTGACCACTTCCCTGAACGCACTTTAATATCATCATAGACATCATAGACGTGGGACACAAAGTCAACCTTGTGCGTCAGGACATACTCATCTGCAAGCGCAGCCTCGGCAGCAGTTTTGACTTTACGTTCATTAATGTAGGTAGCCACATTGCTCGGCAGAGAATTTTTAAACTGCTCCAAGACCATCAAATTGTTATCAAACGTTTTGACTTCAAGAGCCGTACACCACCGATTAAAGTGAGTACCCAACTCCCTGGCAAACTCCATATGTGTCTGCCTGTCCGACTTTTCCCACGTTCTGAACCTCTGTCTTTAAGCTTCTGGCACCAACTCGTATGCTTTTAACACAGCAGCCTTGACTGAAGAGTAATTTTGGCTTTCACCTACAGGAAGGGAACAATACGCTACTTGAGCCTTGCCGGTTAAGACACATTGCAGCAGCAGCGTACGCTCAGAATCAGGCCAATTTCTACTGTCAGCTACCCGCTCAAACAGCAACAAAAAGGTATCAGGATCACTCTCACAAAACCTGGGAAGCAGGCGCAAATTGCCAGCCACATCAAACCGTGAACACTCTGAAGACACAGGAGCAACATTGAAAACAGAGTCCGCTGTGACCCGACCATCCCGAATCAAACTTAGCTTGTACTGTTCCAACTCAATGGTTCTAAGTTCTGTCTCGTGCTTAACCTTTTCTACAGCCAGTTTCTCCCTTTCAACTTGCTGCTGAAGCCTACCATGCTCTAACTGTAACAACAGCAGTTCCTTTTGCTGCTCAAAAGTTACGCCAGGACTTAGACCAGCAACACCAGGAGCAGACAACTCAGCTTGTGGCGGTACTGAGTTCCCCAGACTTTAGTTGTTCAGTCAGAAGACTGAAAAACAGTTCCCATCCACATAATAATATAAAATAACATGCCTTCTTAATAATAATAATGAACAAATGCCTCTATATTAACAAACAATTAAGGAAACTGAAATATTGGTTTGTGTTTTTCCTTTTACCCTCCTTTAAAGTTTTCCCAAATAAAATACACTAAAAGAAATGGGTATAAAGGGTTTCATTGAAAATCAACAAATGAATAGAATACAAAAATACAGCCTGCAGGCGTTAGGCTATCGTAAGGCAAGCCAGCTGTTGCACAAATAGCACCTAATCGTCCCAGTGCAGGTAACCCAATTGGTTGGCACTTAACTTGTTTCCCCAACTAGGAGTCAACACTCTCAACAAACAAAACACAAAGATCACAGAATCCCAAAAGGGCCCAAAACAGACCAGAGTTTCTGGTAAAGCTGATAACACATGTTGCATTGAGTGAAGGAGAGATCAGAATGACCCTGGGTGTGCCGTTTCCCTCCTCTTTTAAGCCCTACAGAAAGGGCGTCGTTACACCCTGATTGGCCAAGAGGGGAATGCACCAAGCTGCTCTCAACTATCATTTAAGAGCCAGTCCCCACACCCTGCAACAGGTGAACTGAATAACCCTCTAATCACTCAGCAACTCAACCAGAAAAACACCAGGGAAAAGGGAAACAACAGCAAACACCAGAGAATTGGCAGCTGCCACAAGCTAAACCTGGAACAGACCTGACAGGATGCACCATGACTTTGAAAACGCCATCCTCAAACAAGTTAGCTCCGTTTGTCACCAGCGTCCACTTCAAAATGCTCTGCAATTTTCAACAGCTGCTCTCGACTACAATGCTCCAAAACCTCCTCTGATGGGGCTTTTAGAAAATCCTCAACACCCGCCATACCCAAACCAGCAGACTTACCTCAATGAGAACGAAACACACTTCTGCTGATCGGTTTGATCTGATACATCAACATTACTGGAGTTTCATACCAGAGTGAAGACAGATCACAGATTAAACGTTTTATTGTTTAGTTGTCTTCTGATTCACCATCTAGTTATAATCTGTGTTAACTGTAGGTGTGAACAGCAGACGGAGCATGTTGATGGTGAAGTGATCCAGCAGCAGGAGGACCTGCAGGATCTCTGCTTCACACACCGTCACTGAAGGAGTCTGACACTGAAAGGGGTTTATAAGAGCTGACAACTAACACACCTCAAACAACTTTCTGCATTTATTAGAAAGAGTTTTCTTTTGATGATCTGTTATTTCACTCATTCACTTTTATTAAGGATCCAGTTAAAGTCAGAGAGAGAAGGAGAGTTTGTCTTTTACACCTTTTACATCATTTAAGTCATTTCCATTCAGTCACTTGAGGCTGATAATTCCTGAACGTCGGGTTTGATATGAGTTACATCATTTACATTTTCCCTGAAACATTCAGCCTGATACATAACTTCTACTGTCAGAATATCAATAACTACAGATGCTAATAATGAATCAATAATATAAAGATATTGATCCAGTAGAGATGGTTCCTGGTCCTCTAAGCAGGACTCAGTTCACAGTAGAGATGGTTCCTGGTCCTCTAAGCAGGACTCAGTCCACAGTAGAGATGGTTCCTGGTCCTCTAAGCAGGACTCAGTCCACAGTAGAGATGGTTCCTGGTCCTCTAAGCAGGACTCAGTCCACAGTAGAGATGGTTCCTGGTCCTCTAAGCAGGACTCAGTCCACAGTAGAGATGGTTCCTGGTCCTCTAAGCAGGACTCAGTCCTCAGTAGAAATACAGACTGCAGCTGTTATTCATGTGCAGGTGTTTGTTAAACAGATAACAGGCTACAGAGAGAAACACTGCTGCTCTGATAACTCTGTTTCTTTATTAGTATTAGATCAGTTCAGACACAAACTCCATCTAAAGTCTCTACAGCTGTTGAAGCTGACTGACAGCTGATCCAGATGTGATCAGCTGCTGCTGTCATCAGAAACGGACGTCGCTTCACGTGACGCTTAAAAGGAAACGACGTCTCATGTCTCTAAAAACATATTTCCTCGTTTCCTCTCTCCTCGAGTCTTTTCCTCGCCTCCTCTGCTCGCATCTCCCGTGGGCGGGACTAAGACGCGAGGAGAGGAGTCGAGGAGAGGAGTCAAGCCGTATAAAAGAACAAATGGGAAAGACCCAGAGACTTCTCATCATCAGCCTCCTACACTGAACCTGCAGGGACAAGATAACGGCTCCTCCTGCTGGAGGAACGCAGACATTATATAAAGCTGTTCTACTGTGTGGATAGTTCAGGACAGTCAATCTTGCTTTTGCAATATTCACATGGACACTAAACCACTTACATTTTTCAATTTCATGACTAAATGATTAAAACAGTCTTGGATGGGGATGTTTGATTTTTCACAACCCTTACAACACCACCACTACACAGCCTCAGACAGACAAACACACTGAACAATACAGTAGAGTGAAGCCCTCTCTGCAGGGCCTTCTGCAGAGAGCTACTGCTTGAACTGCATTAGTTTGCCCTTTATCAGGCCCGAGCAGCGACAACGTCGGGCCAGCGAAGGCCCGATTGAAACTGTAGGAATTATTTTTCTTTTTCTTGAAATGAATCGCCTTTTTGAGGACCTCAACATGCTCAAAACGTTGTTTCACTTGGCACACTTATCGGTGAAACATGTAGTATTTTAAGGGTCTCGGGTGCTCGCTAGCGCCCCCTAGAAAGTTGGAAAAATTGAGCTCCCCGCTCCGAATTCACCTACATGTATGAAATTTGGCAGACAGATGTAACATGTGGAGACACACGAATATGCCATTGTGCCGAAGTCAGACATTTTTAATTTAATGTGCGATTTTCGCCCAATTTTAGCGTAACCCTGCAAACATCCTCAGAGGGAGTTTTTCAAACAACCTTTTTAATTATAATAATTATGATTATTATTATGATTATGTAAGGCAGTAGCCTAAATCAGCCACCAGGTGTCGCTGGTGCGCTGTAATTCCCATCCAGAATTGCACAATAGACATGGTTGTCCCTTACAGGACACCGTAGTTAAAAGTTACGTGGGGACGCCATCTTTTTTCCCGTTTACTTTTCTTTATTACTTCGTAAGGTCAGCGTGGCGGCCCGCATCGTAGTACAATATATTAATTAAAAACACCCTTCCTGTTCATCTTTTTCTACTAAATTTATAATTGAGATGTTGCCTTTCACTTATTATTATTATAGATATGTTTTATATGTAAATAGTGGCCGTAATGTTGGCATTTTACCGTGCAGAGCAGAGCAGCACGGTAAAACCCTAACCCTAACATCTTTGGTGCCGTGACCCGGATTGTGGTGTCCGAGACTGAAGAGAAAGAGAGACTGACGGCATCATCCACAACTGTGCTGCTGCTTTGAACTGTGTTGCCATCTATACGTGGAACTGAGCTGGTATCGCCTGCAAAGCGGTGTTTGCAGGATATTCACCTTTTCCAACGTATCCTTTGAAGACTGTAGTATAACTTGTGTGTTCATGTGAGGACTTTTCATGTTTTTTTTTATAGACTGAACTGCTACTTGAGTGGTATATATATATTCTGTGTGAGACTTTCCATTGAAACATTCTGTGACTAAAGTGTTTATCTCATTCAAATTCTTTGAGTTAGGCAGGGATCTGCATTTAATTCAGGCTTAATGTGAGTTGATATTTGTGTTACACATTTCTGTTTTTCATTACATTTTAGTATTCTAGTAGCACATAACATCAACACACACAACCATCCACTTCAAAGCTTAAGTCTTTGGCATCAATTAATCTGAAAAAAAAAAAAAAAATGTTGAGTGACTACACAGATTCTCTATCGAAGCTGGAGGGCGCCGCTGCTGTGGCACCAGGCCTCCAATTCCCCCCTGGGCCTTCAACAAACCACACTTATGACTCTCCAAATGAGACACCAACCCACCATATGAGTGAGGGGGCAACAGCTGACAACAACACAGCGAGCCGGCAGCAACCAGTGAGGCCGAAGCCTACCAAATGGTTCAGCAGGTTCACTGGCACTCAATTGCAGTACCCCACTCAAGGCCATCAGACAGGCAGGCAGCCCACTGACTCAGGACTAGGCTCACAGCTTACCCCACCTTCGATGCTGTCACCTTATACTGAGCACCATCATACTCCTGATCATGTGTCTATACCAGGCTTTGGAGCTCCAATGCAGACACCCTTGCCTCGCTTTGCCACCAGCCCAGCCTCGAGACCATGCTACCAGACAGACAGGTCAGATCACAACATACCAAGTACAACTGGTCCAGTAGCCCAGCTGGCTGCGCAGACAACAGTGGTCTCTGCCCCCCCATCCCAAGTTAGCATGCACAGGCCCACAGACGTGCACGGTCCAACAGCAACCCGGCCGCCTCAAAGTCTCCCACGGCCCATCTTCCAGGAGGCACAAACTGTACAGCGCCCCACCCCGTCCCTGCTTCACTACTCCCCCATGAACTGTCCAGCTACCTCCCCTAATCCAACTCAGGTTGTTCAACCTAGCTCCCAGGTCTACACCAGCTATGCACATTCCACTCATGCGCCTCAGGCCCCCATGCCAAGTTTTCAACCACCACATGCAATGAACATTATGAATAATCCCCCTGCTGTGCAGACCCCCCAAGGCTCAGAGTACGGACCAACCTCCCAGCTGCCTATGTCATCAGCTGTTGTTCACTACTCACAGGACCTGGACCGTGGTGAAGCGGCCCCTGTGCTCCCATCTGCCACCGGTGCATGGGGCTCCAACACACCGGTGCCCAGCCCCCTGAATGCAACTTATGCAGTCTTCAATCACACAGCGCCTCCCCACGCCCCTGCTCCAGTACACCTCTGGATGCCTGCTTCAGACCCACAAGTTAGTATGTATCCAAATGCTCTACCACCACCTGCACCACTACCTCCATACTCCACCCCACAAATGCACCCATATCAGTCCGAGCCACCATTAAAGACTCCTGGCAGAGCCATAGCCAACCCAAACCCTCCCCTGGCTGCCTATGGTGGGTTCATGCAGACTCATCAGGTGAAGAATGTCCAAGTCTTCACTGGTAATGCAGATAGCAAGATGCTCGTGGAGGACTGGATCCGTGATGTGCAGTATCTCCTAGAGGCAATAGAGCTCCCCATGCACCTCCGCTTTTCCACTGTTGTGCGACACCTGAGTGGTGAGCCAAGAAAGTTGGTTCTGAACCTACCTCCCCATGACCAAACCCCTGAGAAGGCTTTCGAGGAACTGAGGGCAGAGTACAGTGATGCACAGGGCTCCCTAGATCCACTGGCCGACTTCTATGAACGCAGCCAGAGGCCAGGAGAATCTCCGTGCTCTTATGCTATAGCATTGGAGGCAACATTGCGAGCTGTGGAAAGCCAAAGAGGGGGCAAGCCTTTCCCTGACCGTGATAATAAACTCACCCGGCAGTTCTTAAGGGGACTTAATGATGAGGAGGTGTATGCAAGGATTTCACCAATGAGGCCCAGGTTTTTGAGCTTCCGAGAACTGCAAGCTGAGCTCAGAAATCTAGCAAAAGAAACAAAGAAGTTCCAGTCACAACACAAGGCAAAGAAAACATATGCCCAAGTGCATGTCACATCCGAGTGTGGTACAAATGTAAAGACAGAAAGGACAAAACATACCTCTGAGTTGTCAGAGCTGACAGAGATGGTCAAGAAATTAGCTCTTAGCCAAGAGGAACAGATAGCCAAGTTGTCTAACCTTGAATCGAGAATGGCTGCTTCACCTCCTGTTCCCCCGCCTAGATTTCGGCCATCTCCTGGAACTACAACCCAGAGCTCCAGCGTTACATGCCACCGGTGTGGAAAGCAAGGACATATGGCTCGGGTCTGCAGAGCGATGTTCCCCGAGTCCAGGCCGGCTTGGGCTGGCCAACCGCAGCCTATGACCCCTGCAGAGGGGAACACATCCCACTCAGCTCAGCATTTAAACGACTAGAGTCCATGGTTACCGGGGCAACCATGGGCAAGCAGCAAGACCCCCCACTGCAGATGAGCACAACGCGTGATGGAGGAGAGGACACCCCCTTGGTGGGTCCCAGAAATGAGGGGGAGGTGGAAGTCAATGGAGAAAAGTGCAGGGCTCTCATCGACTCTGGCGCTCAGATAACCAGCATTACCCATGGCTACTGGTGCAACCACCCTGTCCTTCAAAAACAAAAACTACGGTCCTCTAAAATACCAATAGAGGGTGCAGCAGGTCAGAGTGTATCCTACTATGGTGTCCTGAGCATTAACTTGAAAGTGCTGGGGAAAGAGTTCAAGACTGTGCCGGCTTTTGTTGTCCCTGATTCTGAGTATCGCTCCTCTGTCCCTCTGCTCGTGGGAACTAATGTCATTCGTGCCTCCAAGAGCCACCTCCAGGCAGCTTATGGTCAGCAATTTCTTCATCAAGTGAAAGAAAACCATCCAGAGTGGTACACCGCTCTACTTGAAATTGGGAGCACAGAACAAAGTGAGATGGATGATCTGGTGGGTCCTGCTGTATACACTGGCCGGAAAATACGCATTCCTGCAGGAAAAGAGATGGATCTAAGGTGTAAGATCAAAGAAGGCCCACAAAGAAAGACCTATACAACGCTGATAGAAGGCCACCCCTCCCTGCAGCTTCCACAAGACCTCTTGGTGGCAAAAGTTCTGGCTGATGTAAAGCGGGGCTGTGCCCCTGTCAGAGTGATGAACCTGTCCCAGCACACTATTATAATCAAGCCACACACTCACCTGGCCAATGCTTTCCTTGTTGAAAATGTTGTGGAGTTTCCAGACAAAACGCAGGGAGGACAGCATAATGATGGGAGTGAAGAGACATGCTTCAGTCTGGATCAAGTGGTGGCAGGCGGGGTGGACTTAAGTGAAGCAGCAGTGGAGAATGAGCACCAACGCTCTCTCCTCCAAGAGCTTGTGGGAAGGAACACAAGTGTGTTCTCCCAGTATCCCATGGACCATGGCCACACAAAAACAGTGACACATGACATTCCACTGGTGGACTCTAAGCCCTTTCGGCTGCCATATCGCAGGATTCCTCCATCGCAGTGGCAGGACGTGAGGAAGCTGTTGACGGAGATGGAGACAGCTGGAGTCATCAGGCCTAGTAAGAGCCCGTATGCTTCACCAGTAGTGATCGTAACCAAGAAGGACGGTTCACTAAGGTTATGCATCGACTACAGAAAGCTGAACTCCTGCAGCACAAGAGACGCATTCCCCCTGCCCAGAATAGAGGAGGCCCTTGAAGCTCTGGGACAAGCAAAATACTTCTCCACACTGGACCTCACGTCTGGTTACTGGCAGGTGGAAGTGGCAGAGCACGACAAGCACAAGACCACGTTCAGCACTCCCATGGGGCTGTTCGAGGCCAACAGAATGCCCTTCGGTTTGCAAAACGCTCCATCCACCTTTCAGAGACTCATGACCTGCTGCTTTGGGGATATGAATTTCACCCATCTCCTGATTTATCTGGACGATCTCATCATTTTCTCCAAAACTTTTGATGAGCATGTGGAGAGGTTGCAGCTCGTGTTTGATCGGCTTAAGGAGCATGGCCTGAAGTTAAAGCCCTCCAAGTGCCAGCTCGTGAGAAAAGAGGTGCACTATCTGGGCCATGTGGTGTCCGCAGAGGGGATCAGGACAGACCCTGAGAAGATCAGCAGAGTAAAGGATTGGGCGAGGCCTACAAATCGGAAGGAAGTGCTGCGGTTCTTGGGATTCGCTGGATATTACAGGCGGTACGTTAGAGACTACTCCGCCTTAGCTGCTCCCTTGTACCGCCTCACCTCTGGTGACCCCAGAAAGAAAAAGAAAGGGGGAAGGAAAAACCCGGGTCCCGACCCACCCTTTTTGTGGACTAATGAGAGTGAACAGGCCTTTCAGTCCCTCAAAGAAAAGCTGACGACTGCTCCAGTGCTGGGCTATCCAGATTACAGCCTGCCTTTTGTGCTCCAGACTGATGCCTCAGGAGAGGGGCTTGGCGCCGTCTTGGTTCAAGTCCAGGCTGGAGAAGAGAGGGTCATAGCCTACGCCAGCAGAGGATTGAGCCCAGCTGAGACGAGGTATCCTGCACACAAACTCGAGTTCCTCGCTCTCAAGTGGGCAGTGACGGATAAGTTCTATGACCATCTCTATGGGCGTAAATTCTCAGTGCTGACGGACAATAACCCCCTTAAATATGTGATGTCCTCAGCGAAGCTGGATGCCACAGGCCAACGGTGGGTGTCTCGGCTGTCTACGTTTGACTTTGACATCCAGTATCGAAGGGGAAAGAGTAATGCAAATGCCGATGCCCTCTCACGTATGTCCAACCAGGAGGTCACCCAGGTCCTGCAAACCTGCCCTCAGCGTGTGAGGGCCAGTGAAAAGGGGCATGAGGACAAACAGCCCACCCCAGAACAGGAAAGCTTCCCAGGCGTGAACAGTGCGGCCTCCGAGGAACCTGAACCACAAGAACCTCGATTGCTCAGGTCAAGTGAGCCCTACAGAGATGTCGGGACGGAGTCCCTGCCTGCCATGACAAAACGAGCTCCGGGCAGGGCAGAAGGAGGATCCTGTCATCGGCCCTGTCTTGCACTTTAAAAGCCTGAACCAAAAACCAAGCCGTGGTGAGAGGATCAGTAGTGGCGAGCAAGTACGGCTTCTCTTAAAGGAGTGGAGGAGGTTAGTGATAAGGGATGGTGTCATGTACCGCCGCATCCAAGATGGCCAAAGGGGAGTAGTGGAGCAGTTAGTATTGCCAGAGAAGCTGCATACATCAGTCAAGGCTGCTCTCCATGATGACTCAGGGCACCTAGGATTGGAGAGAACACTGCAGATGATAAGGGAGAGATTTTATTGGCCGAGGATGTTCCAGGAAATCAAAGCTTGGTGCGAGCAGTGTGAGAGGTGCTGCCTCAGAAAGACCCCAACTGCAGGCCTCAGGGCTCCTCTGGTCAGTATTCACAGCAGTGCCCCCATGGAGCTCGTGTGTGTTGACTTTTTGACCCTGGAGAAATCAAAGGGTGGCATAGAAAATGTTCTCATTGTTACAGACCACTTCTCCCGCTACGCCCAAGCCTACCCCACTAAAGACCAAAAGGCCTGCACAGTGGCTAAGGTACTGTGGAAAAACTTTTTCTGTCGCTTTGGCTTTCCAGCGAAATTGCATGCAGACCAAGGGCGCAATTTCGAAAGTGCAATAGTGAAGGAGCTGTGTAAGTGCACTGGCATCACTAAGACCCACACAACCCCCTACCACCCCCAGGGCAACGGGACAACCGAAAGGTTCAACCGGACCCTCATGAACATGCTGGGGACATTAGAGCCTCATTTGAAGCCACGCTGGCATGAATACGTGGATGCAATGACGCATGCCTACAACTGCACACGACATGACTCAACTGGATACACCCCATACTACCTTATGTTTGGTAGACATCCCAGGCTCCCAGTCGACCTGATCTTTGGGCTTCCTACCACCAGTGAGTCATGTGAGTACAGCGAGTATGTCCAAACTCTGCACGACTGCCTGTCGCAGGCCTATGCCCAGGCCAATCAGACTTCTCAACATGCTAAGGGGCAACAGAAAAAATACTACGACCAAAAAGCAAAAAGTCAAGTCTTCAGCCCAGGGGACAGAGTCCTGATCAAAGTATGTCATGTGGAGGGGAGGCAGAAACTGGGAGACAGATGGGAGTCGCGCCCATACATTGTGGTGAAGAAGCAACCCAGCATACCTGTGTACGTGGTACGATCAGAGGATGGCGGAAGAGAAAAAGTGGTCCACCGCAACCTCCTTACACAGTGTATGTTTCTACCAGTGGAACAGGCCGATGAAGCGATCAGAGAGGAGAGTGAGTCAGATACAGCAGAGGACGGGGAAATGGACGACACAGAGGAGATTGTGGAGAGAGTCCTACCTGAGACAACAACTGGGCAGGATGAACACACAAGACTGGATGAAGTGGATGTAGAGACAGGACAAATGAGTGAAGGAGGGGAGGAAAATGTCAGTGGTGCCAACTCACCTCACAGGCCCAGTTCTCCAAGGAGAAACCCGTTGAGAAGTCGACGTCCCCCAAAGAGACTATCCTATGAGTCACAAGTTGTGACATCGGAAGAGGACCAGCAGAAGATAGAAAGGGGGTGGAAGTTGTGGCAAAAGGCCAAAGCAAGACGAGCAGCAGGACATATGTAACACGACAAAGCTAGTACATCCACCTTGATAAGACGCGCACACACACACACACACACACACACACACACACACACACACACACACACACACACAGTCTCTATGCAACACAGTCATTCATTCATCATATTCATCACTCTGTTCAAGTTTCTTGTGTTTGGTGGATGTTCTTTGTTTTATTTTGTTTGGTCTGATGGCTGGGACGCCATCAATTAAAGAGGGGGTAGATGTAAGGCAGTAGCCTAAATCAGCCACCAGGTGTCGCTGGTGCGCTGTAATTCCCATCCAGAATTGCACAATAGACATGTTTGTCCCTTACAGGACACCGTAGTTAAAAGTTACGTGGGGACGCCATCTTTTTTCCTGTTTACTTTTCTTTATTACTTCGTAAGGTCAGCGTGGCGGCCCGCATCGTAGTACAATACATTAATTAAAAACACCCTTCCTGTTCATCTTTTTCTACTAAATTTATAATTGAGATGTTGCCTTTCACTTATTATTATTATAGATATGTTTTATATGTAAATAGTGGCCGTAATGTTGGCATTTTACCGTGCAGAGCAGAGCAGCCGCTCTAATACAGGCGGGAGAATTAGCCTGTTGACTTATTGTTTGCTAGCTGTCTTGTTGTTTCATTTAAATTATTTTCATGTGAGATTTTACGTTAAAAGTGCCTTATATCATTTTATGTGTTGTAATTTACTTCCATGTTAGTGTTTAGTGTTTATTTTTGTAATAGAATATATTCTATTCTCATGGAGTTTATACTCTTTTCTTTATTACTTCGTAAGGTTGTGGACGAACAATGAGATGACAGCAGATGTTGTGGACAAATAAAGTCTTCCCGGTCTCAACCACAATCAAAAAGACTGTGCCGGTGTTTCCCTTAATCTGCACCACACCCTATAACACAACTATAAACACAACGCAGAGTCCCAGGGTGTGCAGAGAGGCTCCAACACGTGGGTTACAATTATTATTATCCACACAGTAATATTACAGAACATTAGACGTTGTATTTGGAAGGGAATAACTAAATTTTTTTATTTTTTTTTGTATTGAAGATAATTCATTTACAAACATTAAGGCATTATAATCTAAACTCAATACTTCTAACATACAAGGCACAATTGGATAGGAAAGATAACTTAAATTATGAAAAAAATTATATAATAACAAAAATAAAAGAGGTAGAAAATAATTAAAGGAACAAAAAAAAGAAATGCATAAATAGATAAATAATAAGATTATAATATATATAATAATTAGGGCCCGAGCACGAAAGTGCCAGGACCCAACGGTGTCCTGGCACGAAAGTACAAGGAAACCTATTGTTTTTCTAAGTATTATTATTATTTTTCTGCTGGAATATCGCGTTTTTGGGACCTTTTCCATCCCCAAAAACTCACCAAAAGTGGAATATGCGTCAGAAGTGGCACGAAGTTCAAAGTTCTGTAGTGATTCGGCTCGGGTGTCGCCAGCGGGCGAGATAGCGCCCCCTAATGTAGGCAGTTTTTCAGGGAAAGTTTCTTCGATCTTCACGAAATTCAAGTATGTCATTGCATACGTCTTGAAGTTCGGTTTTTCGGCCAACAGGAAGTCAGCCAACTTGGATTTCCTGCGTGATTTTAAAATTTACGAACACGTTTGAAGACTTTAGGATGCACAAAAACTCATCAAACTTTACACGCACATCCAAACTCATAATTACTTTGATTTAGTGGTGAAAATTTGCTTGGGCGCGGCATGTTGGCTCTCTAGCGCCCCCTTATGTCTTTTAGATTTTGAACATACCTTGAGGTACTCGAAAACTCATGAAACTTGGCAAAATGATGGACACCTGTGAACTTTATGTAAATGTACAGTTATTGGGTTCAGCATGTTTAGCCAGCTCTATAGCGCCCCCTAATGCGTGGAAGGCCATAGTTTGGTCAAAGTTGATCCTATATTCATGAAATTTGGTAGGTACATCCTGCTCATTATTTCAGACATATTCCTCATCGGGTTTCATTAGCTACGCCCAACGGGAAGTCGGCCATCATGGAATATGTGCGTTTTTCATGTATTTTATGCATACGAATTTTGATGTTTCGCCATGACACAGGATGCTGTTGGAACTTGACTTTACATAGTCCGATTCTGGAGGATCAAACCTGGCAAAATAAAAAATAAATAAATGACTCGATTAATAAATAAATATGCCACTAAATATAGCAAAAATAATATCAAGAATAAATGTAGCCATTAATCAATTGATAAAATGTGACATAAATTGATATTTCTGTCATATTTATTTATATTTGTATTTATTCCCTTATTTATTTACTCCTTTTATTTATTCATTAATCTATTTTCATTCATTTTTACATTTATTTATTTATTTTGCATTATTATTTATTTATTTATTCCTGCACGATTTTCCTTTTGCATTTCACTCCTTATTTATTTCCCCAAACTTACTTACTGTAATGACTGTGTATGAGCCGTTCACCTATTTATTTCTGTATTTTCTTTATACATATACTTCAAACTAAAATACTTATGTAATAAGAAAATCCCTTAATTACAAAATTAAGTAAGATTCTTAAAAAATAAGTAAATTACTTAATTATAAAAATCGTCAAATCCTTTATTACAGCATTAAGTAAAATTCTTAAAAAAAATAAGTACTTAATCATGAAAATTTGCAAAATCCTTTATTACAGCATTAAGTGAAATTCTTATGAAATGAGCAAAATCCTTCATTAGAAATAAAGTAGTAAAAGTAAAATCCTCAATTATATTTGTGTAAATTTGTTAAGTACAACATCAAGACAATTCCTAGAGTACAAAATTCAATAAATTCCTTAAATGCAAAAGTAAAATTCATAGAAATTAAGCACATTCTTTAAGTGCGAAATTAAGTAAACTCCTTATGTACAAAAATTAGCCAAATTCTACTGAAATAAAATTAAGTAAAATTCTTATATAATAAAAAAAATCCTTAATTAAAGAAATTAAGTAAAATTCTTAAAAAATAAGTAAATTACTTAATTATAAAAAAGATCAAATCCTGTATTACAGCATTAAGTGAAATTCTTATGAAATAAGCAAAATTCTTCATTAGAAAAAAAGTAATAAAAGTAAAATCCTCAATTATAAATTTGTGTAAATTTGTTAAGTACAACATCAACAAAATTCCCAAAGTACAAAATTTGGTAAATTCCTTAAATACAAAAGTAAAATTCATAGAAATTAAGCACATTCTTTAAGTGCAAAATTAAGTAAACACCTTATTTACAGAAATTAGCCAAATTCTACTGAAATAAAATTTAGTAAAATACTTATGTAATAAGAAAATTCCTTAATTAAAACAATAAAGTAAAATTCTTAAAAAAATAAGTAAATTACTTAATAATAAAAATCATCAAATCCTTTATTACAGCATTAAGTGAAATTCTTATGAAATGAGCAAAATCCTTCATTAGAAATAAAGTAGTAAAAGTAAAATCCTCAATTATAAATTTGTGTAAATTTGTTAAGTACAACATCAAGACAATTCCTAGAGTACAAAATTCAATAAATTCCTTAAATGCAAAAGTAAAATTCATAGAAATTAAGCACATTCTTTAAGTGCGAAATTAAGTAAACTCCTTATGTACAAAAATTAGCCAAATTCTACTGAAATAAAATAAAGTAAAATTCTTATATAATAAAAAAATCCTTAATTAAAGAAATTAAGTCAAATTCTTAAAAAATAAGTAAATTACTTAATTATAAAAAAGATCAAATCCTATATTACAGCATTAAGTGAAATTCTTATGAAATGAGCAAAATCCTTCATTAGAAAAAAAGTAATAAAAGTAAAATCCTCAATTATAAATTTGTGTAAATTTGTTAAGTACAACATCAACAAAATTCCCAAAGTACAAAATTTGGTAAATTCCTTAAATACAAAAGTAAAATTCATAGAAATTAAGCACATTCTTTAAGTGCAAAATTAAGTAAACACCTTATTTACAGAATTTAGCCAAATTCTACTGAAATAAAATTAAGTAAAATACTTATGTAATAAGAAAATTCCTTAATTAAAACAATTAAGTAAAATTCTTAAAAAAATAAGTAAATTACTTAATAATAAAAATCATCAAATCCTTTATTACAACATTAAGTGAAATTCTTATGAAATAAGCAAAAAGTAAAATCTTCAATTACAAATGTTCCTTATGTACAAAATTAAGCTAAATTCTAATGAAATACTAAAATTCCTTCATCACACTATAAGCTGTTAATACTCTTATATTTTTGCTCCCAATGGTATTATTATGGTTATTTTATAAGCTAAATGTGGTCCTGCTCACAACAATAAATGAGCCATGTGAACCACAAGGGAGCGCTAAAGTGAGCTCATAAAGTTCATGTGTCACTAACCAGATGAAACTGGTGTGAAAACAGCCTCTGGTTTTTAATCCTCTACTTTGTTTGCTGGCTACATGACTTTGATTCATTCATTCATTATAGATATTGTTGAATCACAAACACCAACAGATTGTCAACGTGGCAGCAGATGTGCTTCACCAACCCTGGATGTGCTCCAGATCTACAGATCCAACAGTCGGTGGCTCTGTGACATGTTTTTACTCTGATCTCAGGATTTCATGCTTCAATTGTCTTCAGATTTGACAGGTAATACAGACTTTAGAGGATATATATCAATGTTCTACATTTATCTTAATTTAATATAAAGCACTGTTCCCGATCGGCCTGGGTCGGACTCCGGTATTCCTGCTTTCAAGTCTAGTTTTCAATGACACTTTATGTTTGTGAGGTGTTTTTAGAGATTTACATCTTCAGGAGGAACCAATGGGCTACAAGAGACTAACACATTGTTGGTTTTCATGTTGAGAGTGAAACAAATGATAGTATATGATGTAATAGAATAGAAGCAGCCTTCTTGTTTAAAGGGAACATGCGTCTAAAATGAGCTGCTGCTGGGTTGTGTGTTATAAATCCATCTGGATGTGAGATGAGCTCCTTGGAGGTGCTACTCTGCTCCCTGAGCTCCTTCCTCTTCAGCTGCAGGAACACCCAGGTTATAATAATCCGGCTCAGCCTTCTCCCGTCTGCTCGGCCTCTGCCCCCTCTTGCCCTGGAGACACATGACAGCACACAGATGTGACTTCCTGCATCACTCCTCTCTCTTCACTTCAATAAGCACAGACTGAGTGCTTCATGTCAGTCAGCGGTCTGAACAACAGACGTGTGTCAGTACCTTATAGTAGAAGTAAAGGCCAATGTTCGCCAACAGCAGAATCAGCGGCAGGACGATCGCTCTGATGATGAAAGGCCTTAGATCTGATCAAACACATGGACAGTCATCACATCACATCACATGACATCATGAGTCCAACAGCTCCCATTAAACACAAACTGTAGTGACCTGAAATCTAAAAGCACTTCTTCAATCCTCTTTATGTGAATCCAGGCTCTGAGGACGGAGACTGTTCTTTGTTGGACAGATTAGAAAGTCCTCTGAGATTAATCTGTAGAAATACAACTGACGTGACTTTAGAGAGACTTTTATATGTTTACAACCAAACATGCTCCGTCCTCCAGCAGACTGTTTGCTGTTGACATTCATCCACTTTGTACAAGTGTGGTTACTATATGACATGTGGAACACAATGACAGTAGTCACAGTGTCATTCCACAAACAACAACATGCACAGACTTATTATGACTGAACATGTCATAACCCTTAAAGTACTTTGATGAAGTACTACTAGTACTACTTAAATGAAGTACTAGTACTACATCTCTCTCTGTAATCGGTTGTGAGCAGACGTCCTAAAGTGACGTCATCTCCACGTAGAATAAACCTCTAACTTTTATTCATGTTTTAATCCCTATGATCTCTGAAGGCTCCGACAAAATTCATCAAACTTCTTAAATACAAAGATAAGGAAAATTATTATGAAATAAAAAAAATTCCTTCATTACAAATTAAGTAAAATCCTTAATTATAAAAAATAAGCAAAATTCATAATGACAAAATTATGTAAATTCCTTAATTACAAAATTAAGTAAACTTCTTATGAAATAAGAAAAGTCCTTAATTATTAAAATAAGCCCAATCCTTGATTACAGAATGAAAGCTTCTCTGTTGTCAGCTGATCATTTCCACATTTTCCAAACCTGCATGTAAACAGTCAGCTTACCTGCGACGGTGAGAGAGATCAGACGGCTCTCAGAGAAGAAGTCGTGAGAAAAAACATAGACGTGATAAACACATCTGTAGCTTCCTTGGTGGGCGGGCTCTGCAGCAGGAAACAGGAAGTGGGCGGAGTGATTGACAGCTGGCTGGGTGTAGTTGAGTGCTGAGGTGGAGGAGGTGAAGGTGAGATGGAAGGAGCCTCCTGGGTACTGTGGCTGGACGGAGCAGCTGATGGTGAAGGTGGAGCCCCTGAGCACGTGAAACCCCTGCTGCTGGGCCTCGGAGACCCGGTCCACGGAGGAGGACCCAGAGATGTTGGGCTGAAGCAGCAGGTCTGTAAACACAAAGAGATGATTGGCTGAGAGCCGGAGCACGTTCAGTCTGAAAACAGCGTGCACTGGTTTGCTACGGTTTCTGGGTTGAACGGCGTGTTTCCTGGAAATGGTGCACAACAGGCTTTGAGGTGCGTTTCCTCTCATTTGGTGGGTGTGTCAGAGGTGTTACCCAATCAGCCGCGACGTGCACGAACCCCGCCGTATTATAAAGGCAGTGCATTCGCGTAGCACAACAGAGTGTTCAATGCACCGCCGTTTACGTTTAAACGTTTATCTGTAACTGTTATTTAGGATAGTCAGAACTGAATTACAGATATCTCTAACTATCATTTGAACTCATTTGGAGGTTATAGATTACTGGAATAAGAACTGACTAGTCAGAATGTAGTTATAGACATCTGCAACGCTGTTTAGACTAGTCATAACTCTAATTCTATACATCTGTAATTACATTTAGACTAGTCATAACTCTAATTCTAGATATCTGTAATTACATTTAGACTAGTCATAACTCTAATTCTATACATCTGTAATTACATTTAGACTAGTCATAACTCTAATTCTAGATATCTGTAATTACATTTAGACTAGTCATAACTCTAATTCTATACATCTGTAATTACATTTAGACTAGTCATAACTCTAATTCTAGATATCTGTAATTACATTTAGACTAGTCGTAACTCTAATTCTAGATATCTGTAATTACATTTAGACTAGTACGATCAAAACTACTTTTACCATTCATGTGTATGGGGTTTCTCATTACAGATATCCACAACTGAATTATGACTAGTCGTAACTCCAGTTTCAGATATCTACAATTTAATTCTGACTGGTCATAATGAGGTTTGAGATATCTGTAACTGTTATTTAGGATAGTCAGAACTGAATTACAGATATCTCTAAATGTAGTTTTGACTAGTCACAATGAGGTTATAGACATCTGGAATAAGAACTCTGACTAGTCACAATGTGATTACGACTAGTCAGAATGTAGTTGTAGATATCTCTAATGTTAATTCTTGATAGTCAAGCTGAGCTATTAAATGTTAAAACAGCTCTCCATACACTTCTCTACACTTTAGGATGTCATTGTCCTGGATAACTTTACAGTTCAGTCCAATGGAAACCACCGACTGTCACTGTGACGGAGGAAGGAACATACTGGAAACATTACTGTCATAGATGATGTCATAGATGATGTCACTGATGGGCTTACCTGAGCAGGTGAGATTCAGGATGGAGTTAGAGGAACCTGATGTTGCACACTCCCTCAGAGCAGATCCAGACTGAACACAGTCAGACCTGATCCTCCACACAGATCTGTCTGAGGACTCCTTTCTCTCTTCTACAGAAACAGCAGAGCCACAGTCCAAGTCTCTGCAGACAGCAGCTGCTTCCTTCAGGGTCCAGTCAGAGTAATCGTCACTCACTGGTCTCCAGTCTCCCTGATGTTTCAGCTCCAGTGTTCCTGCACAGCGACTGTCTCCTCCCACCAACCTGACATCATCAGGCTCTGAACAGAAACAAGAGAGTCGTCAGTAAAAGAATAAAGTGAGTTTCATTAGAACAGAAATGAACCAGATCAGAGCTGCAGCTCCTCTTCTACCTGAGCAGGTGAGTCCAACAGCTTTGCCAGGTGAGCAGGTGTTTCTCTCTGAGCCTGAGCTTCTACAGTCCAGGAGAGCAGACTCAGTTCCTCCACACTGGAACTCTTTGGTCCACATTGAAGCCTCCACGTCTCCATAGAGCGCCCCCTGGAGGACTGAAGGAGCCCCACAGCCAAGCTCCCTACAGACCACCTCTGCATCCTGCTGGTCAAAGTCAGCTTCACACACTGAGGACCACCACTGGTTAGAGGGGTTAGTCTTCACCTCCAGTCTGCCTGAGCACAGACTAGTCCCATTCACCAGCCTGACAGAGTCTGGAGAGATGATAGAAGATGAAATAGAGAGAGATAAAAGACACCAGACACTCAATAAAAAGATGTCATGAAACAACAATTCAGTGATTCAAACTGGAGGAGTTCAGAGCGGTCCCTGCCATCGATTATCTAGCAGCACACAGCCTCTTCTCAAGCCTCAGGGCCCTATTTTAACCTTTACATGATATTTGAGCAGATAATTAATAAATAATGTTTATAATAAAGTAGTCTTAGATAGATTTTGAGGTAAATATTGGGGTAATTTGGCAGTAATTCCAAAGAAATATCAAATAGGTTACTTGCTAATTATCACCTAATCACCATGGAAGTTGCGGAGCTGTAAAATGAAGTGTTAGCCAACGTAGTGCTATGATGTTGGATGTTACAGGGACTGTGATAAATGTTAATTGCATTAAAAGTAACTTTTTTTACTCAGATTTTATGCATATGATGTTGTGTTCTTTATACTATGACAGTTTTCCTAAAATTAAATTAAAAGAATTACAATATATGGTGATATACTGAATGGTAACCCCTGTATCATGATACGCATCGTATCACCAGATTCTTTCCAATACACAGCCCTGATGTAATAGAATAAATCCAGCCTTCTGGTTTAAAGGGAACATTCATATAAAATGAGCTGCTGGTGGGTGAATATAGAATTTAGTTAAAATAACACACAAATTGATGAAATAGAAATGTGAACAGAGACACCTGTGACGTATCAAAGAGGCCACATGTCATATTTAATTGATGTGGCTTTAAAATGACGGCTCTGAGGAGAGGAGGTCTCATTTTGTTAAAAGCCTGTTGCCTCAACTCCTCTCTCCTCGCGTCTCTTCCTCGCCTCCTCAGCTCACATCTCTGGTGGGCGGGACTAAGACGTGAGGAGAGGAGGCGAGGAAAGGAATGGAGGATGTAGGAACTGTGAAATGGGAAAGGCCTCCAGACAGACAGGTGTGTCCTGTCAGGTGAAGCTCAGCAGTCTGTGGAGAGTTTGAAGCTTTCAGAAACAAGCCCACTTCTATGGCAAACTGTTTCAACATTTAATAGCTGGACAGGAGATTCATCAGAGATATCTGCAACGCTGTTTAGACTAGTCATAACTCTAATTCTATATGTCTGTAATTACATTTAGACTAGTCATAACTCTAATTATAGATATCTGTAATTACATTTAGACTAGTACGATCAAAACTACTTTTACCATTCATGTGTATGGGGTTTCTCATTACAGATATCCACAACTGAATTATGACTAGTCGTAACTCCAGTTTCAGATATCTACAATTTAATTCTGACTGGTCATAATGAGGTTTGAGATATCTGTAACTGTTATTGAGGATAGTCAGAACTGAATTACAGATATCTCTAAATGTAGTTTTGACTAGTCACAATGAGGTTATAGACATCTGGAATAAGAACTCTGACTAGTCACAATGAGGTTATAGACATCTGGAATAAGAACTCTGACTAGTCACAATGTGATTACGACTAGTCAGAATGTAGTTGTAGATATCTCTAATGTTAATTCTTGATAGTCAAGCTGAGCTATTAAATGTTAAAACAGCTCTCCATACACTTCTCTACACTTTAGGATGTCATTGTCCTGGATAACTTTACAGTTCAGTCCAATGGAAACCACCGACTGTCACTGTGACGGAGGAAGGAACATACTGGAAACATTACTGTCATAGATGATGTCATAGATGATGTCACTGATGGGCTTACCTGAGCAGGTGAGATTCAGGATGGAGTCAGAGTAATCTGATGTTGCACACTCCCTCAGAGCAGATCCAGACTGAACACAGTCAGGCATGATCCACAACACAGATCTCCATGAGGACTCCTTTCTCTCTTCTACAGAAACAGCAGAGCCACAGTCCAAGTCTCTGCAGACAGCATCTGCTTCCTTCAGGGTCCAGCTAGAGTAACGGCCCCTCACTGGTCTCCAGTCTCCCTGTTTCAGCTCCAGTGTTCCTGCACAGCGACTGTCTCCTCCCACCAACCTGACAGGCTCTGAACAGAAACAAGAGAGTCATCAGTAAAAGAATAAAGTGAGTTTCATTAGAACAGAAATGAACCAGATCAGAGCTGCAGCTCCTCTTCTACCTGAGCAGGTGAGTCCAACAGCTTTGCCAGGTGAGCAGGTGTTTCTATCTGAGCCTGAGCTTCTACAGTCCAGGAGAGCAGACTCAGTTCCTCCACACTGGAACTCTTTGGTCCACATTGAAGCCTCCACGTCTCCATAGAGCGCCCCCTGGAGGACGGAAGGAGCCCCACAGCCAAGCTCCCTACAGACCACCTCTGCATCCTGCTGGTCAAAGTCAGCTTCACACACTGAGGACCACCACTGGTTAGAGGGGTTAGTCTTCACCTCCAGTCTGCCTGAGCACAGACTAGTCCCATTCACCAGCCTGACAGAGTCTGGAGAGATGATAGAAGATGAAATAGAGAGAGATAAAAGACACCAGACACTCAATAAAAAGATGTCATGAAACAACAATTCAGTGATTCCAACTGGAGGAGTTCAGAGCGGTCCCTGCCATCGATTATCTAGCAGCACACAGCCTCTTCTCAAGCCTCAGGGCCCTATTTTAACCTTTACATGATATTTTAGCAGATAATGAGTAAATAATGTTTATAATAAAGTAGTTGTAGATAGATTTTGAGGTAAATATTGGGGTAATTTAGCAGTAATTCCAAAGAAATATCAAATAGGTTACTTGCTTATTATCACCTAATCACCATGGACGTTGAGGAGCTGTAAAATGAAGTGTTAGCCAACGTAGTGCTATGATGTTGGATGTTACAGGGACTGTGATAAATGTTAATTGCATTAAAAGTAACTTTTTTTACTCAGATTTTATGCATATGATGTTGTGTTCTTTATACTATGACAGTTTTCCTAAAATTAAATTAAAAAAGAATTACAATATATGGTGATATACTGAATGGTAACCCCTGTATCATGATACGCATCGTATCACCAGATTCTTTCCAATACACAGCCCTGATGTAATAGAATAAATCCAGCCTTCTGGTTTAAAGGGAACATTCATATAAAATGAGCTGCTGGTGGGTGAATATAGAATTTAGTTAAAATAACACACAAATTGATGAAATAGAAATGTGAACAGAGACACCTGTGACGTATCAAAGAGGCCACATGTCATATTTAATTGATGTGGCTTTAAAATGACGGCTCTGAGGAGAGGAGGGCTCATTTTGTTAAAAGCCTGTTGCCTCAACTCCTCTCTCCTCGCGTCTCTTCCTCGCCTCCTCAGCTCACATCTCTGGTGGGCGGGACTAAGACGTGAGGAGAGGAGGCGAGGAAAGGAATGGAGGATGTAGGAACTGTGAAATGGAAAAGGCCTCCAGACAGACAGGTGTGTCCTGTCAGGTGAAGCTCAGCAGTCTGTGGAGAGTTTGAAGCTTTCAGAAACAAGCCCACTTCTATGGCAAACTGTTTCAACATTTAATAGCTGGACAGGAGATTCATCAGAGATATCTGCAACGCTGTTTAGACTAGTCATAACTCTAACTCTAGATATCTGTAATTACATTTAGACTAGTCGTAACTCTAATTCTATATGTCTGTAATTACATTTAGACTAGTCATAACTCTAATTCTAGATATCTGTAATTACATTTAGACTAGTACGATCAAAACTACTTTTACCATTCATGTGTATGGGGTTTCTCATTACAGATATCCACAACTGAATTATGACTAGTCGTAACTCCAGTTTCAGATATCTACAATTTAATTCTGACTGGTCATAATGAGGTTTGAGATATCTGTAACTATTATTGAGGATAGTCAGAACTGAATTACAGATATCTCTAAATGTAGTTTTGACTAGTCACAATGAGGTTATAGACATCTGGAATAAGAACTCTGACTAGTCACAATGTGATTACGACTAGTCAGAATGTAGTTGTAGATATCTCTAATGTTGATTCTTGATAGTCAAGCTGATTTATTAAATGTTAAAACAGCTCTCCATACACTTCTCTACACTTTAGGATGTCATTGTCCTGGATAACTTTACAGTTCAGTCCAATGGAAACCACCGACTGTCACTGTGACGGAGGAAGGAACATACTGGAAACATTACTGTCATAGATGATGTCATAGATGATGTCACTGATGGGCTTACCTGAGCAGGTCAGATTCAGGATGGAGTTAGAGGAACCTGATGTTGCACACTCCCTCAGAGCAGATCCAGACTGAACACAGTCAGGCATGATCCACAACACAGATCTCTCTGAGGACTCCTCTCTCTGTTCTACAGAAACAGCAGAGCCACAGTCCAAGTCTCTGCAGGCAGCATCTGCTTCCTTCAGGGTCCAGTAATAGCCCCTCACTGGTCTCCAGTCTCCCTGTTTCAGCTCCAGTGTTCCTGCACAGCGACTGTCTCCTCCCACCAACCTGACAGGCTCTGAACAGAAACAAGAGAGTCGTCAGTAAAAGAATAAAGTGAGTTTCATTAGAACAGAAATGAACCAGATCAGAGCTGCAGCTCCTCTTCTACCTGAGCAGGTGAGTCCAACAGCTTTGCCAGGTGAGCAGGTGTTTCTATCTGAGCCTGAGCTTCTACAGTCCAGGAGAGCAGACTCAGTTCCTCCACACTGGAACTCTTTGGTCCACATTTGATCCTCCACGTCTCCATAGAGCGCCCCCTGGAGGACTGAAGGAGCACCACAGCCAAGCTCCCTACAGACCACCTCTGCATCCTGCTGGTCAAAGTCAGCTTCACACACTGAGGACCACCACTGGTTAGAGGGGTTAGTCTTCACCTCCAGTCTGCCTGAGCACAGACTAGTCCCATTCACCAGCCTGACAGAGTCTGGAGAGATGATAGAAGATGAAATAGAGAGAGATAAAAGACACCAGACACTCAATAAAAAGATGTCATGAAACAACAATTCAGTGATTCCAACTGGAGGAGTTCAGAGCGGTCCCTGCCATCGATTATCTAGCAGCACACAGCCTCTTCTCAAGCCTCAGGGCCCTATTTTAACCTTTACATGATATTTGAGCAGATAATGAGTAAATAATGTTTATAATAAAGTAGTTGTAGATAGATTTTGAGGTAAATATTGGGGTAATTTGGCAGTAATTCCAAAGAAATATTAAATAGGTTACTTGCTTATTATCACCTAATCACCATGAGAGTTGAGGAGCTGTAAAATGAAGTGTTAGCCAACGTAGTGCTATGATGTTGGATGTTACAGGGACTGTGATAAATGTTAATTGCATAAAAAAGTAACTTTTTTTAATCAGATTTTATGCATATGATGTTGTGTTCTTTATACTATGACAGTTTTCCTAAAATTAAATTAAAAAAGAATTACAATATATGGTGATATACTGAATGGTAACCCCTGTATCATGATACGCATCGTATCACCAGATTCTTTCCAATACACAGCCCTGATGTAATAGAATAAATCCAGCCTTCTGGTTTAAAGGGAACATTCATATAAAATGAGCTGCTGGTGGGTGAATATAGAATTTAGTTAAAATAACACACAAATTGATGAAATAGAAATGTGAACAGAGACACCTGTGACGTATCAAAGAGGCCACATGTCATATTTAATTGATGTGGCTTTAAAATGACGGCTCTGAGGAGAGGAGGGCTCATTTTGTTAAAAGCCTGTTGCCTCAACTCCTCTCTCCTCGCGTCTCTTCCTCGCCTCCTCAGCTCACATCTCTGGTGGGCGGGACTAAGACGTGAGGAGAGGAGTCGAGGAAAGGAATGGAGGATTTAGGAACTGTGAAATGGGAAAGGCCTCCAGACAGACAGGTGTGTCCTGTCAGGTGAAGCTCAGCAGTCTGTGGAGAGTTTGAAGCTTTCAGAAACAAGCCCACTTCTATGGCAAACTGTTTCAACATTTAATAGCTGGACAGGAGATTCATCAGAGATATCTGCAACGCTGTTTAGACTAGTCATAACTCTAATTCTATACATCTGTAATTACATTTAGACTAGTCGTAACTCTAATTCTATATGTCTGTAATTACATTTAGACTAGTCATAACTCTAATTCTATACATCTGTAATTACATTTAGACTAGTCGTAACTCTAATTCTATATGTCTGTAATTACATTTAGACTAGTCATAACTCTAATTCTAGATATCTGTAATTACATTTAGACTAGTCATAACTCTAATTCTAGATATCTGTAATTACATTTAGACTAGTACGATCAAAACTACTTTTACCATTCATGTGTATGGGGTTTCTCATTACAGATATCCACAACTGAATTATGACTAGTCGTAACTCCAGTTTCAGATATCTACAATTTAATTCTGACTGGTCATAATGAGGTTTGAGATATCTGTAACTGTTATTTAGGATAGTCAGAACTGAATTACAGATATCTCTAAATGTCGTTTTGACTAGTCACAATGAGGTTATAGACATCTGGAATAAGAACTCTGACTAGTCACAATGTGATTACGACTAGTCAGAATGTAGTTGTAGATATCTCTAATGTTAATTCTTGATAGTCAAGCTGAGCTATTAAATGTTAAAACAGCTCTCCATACACTTCTCTACACTTTAGGATGTCATTGTCCTGGATAACTTTACAGTTCAGTCCAATGGAAACCACCGACTGTCACTGTGACGGAGGAAGGAACATACTGGAAACATTACTGTCATAGATGATGTCATAGATGATGTCACTGATGGGCTTACCTGAGCAGGTGAGATTAATGATGGAGTTATAGGAACTTGATATTGCACACTCCCTCAGAGCAGATCCAGACTGAACACATTCAGACCTGATCCACAACACAGATCTGACTGAGGACTCCTCTCTCTGTTCTACAGAAACAGCAGAGCCACAGTCCAAGTCTCTGCAGACAGCTGCTGCTTCCTTCAGGGTCCAGTAATAGCCACTCACTGGTTTCCAGTCTCCCTGTTTCAGCTCCAGTGTTCCTGCACAGCGACTGTCTCCTCCCACCAACCTGACATCATCAGGCTCTGAACAGAAACAAGAGAGTCGTCAGTAAAAGAATAAAGTGAGTTTCATTAGAACAGAAATGAACCAGATCAGAGCTGCAGCTCCTCTTCTACCTGAGCAGGTGAGTCCAACAGCTTTGCCAGGTGAGCAGGTGTTTCTATCTGAGCCTGAGCTTCTACAGTCCAGGAGAGCAGACTCAGTTCCTCCACACTGGAACTCTTTGGTCCACATTTGATCCTCCACGTCTCCATAGAGCGCCCCCTGGAGGACTGAAGGAGCCCCACAGCCAAGCTCCCTACAGACCACCTCTGCATCCTGCTGGTCAAAGTCAGCTTCACACACTGAGGACCACCACTGGTTAGAGGGGTTAGTCTTCACCTCCAGTCTGCCTGAGCACAGTCTAGTCCCATTCACCAGCCTGACAGAGTCTGGAGAGATGATAGAAGATGAAATAGAGAGAGATAAAAGACACCAGACACTCAATAAAAAGATGTCATTAACAACAATTCAGTGATTCCAACTGGAGGAGTTCAGAGCGGTCCCTGCCATCGATTATCTAGCAGCACACAGCCTCTTCTCAAGCCTCAGGGCCCTATTTTAACCTTTACATGATATTTGAGCAGATAATTAGTAAATAATGTTTATAATAAAGTAGTCTTAGATAGATTTTGAGGTAAATATTGGGGTAATTTGGCAGTAATTCCAAAGAAATATCAAATAGGTTACTTGCTTATTATCACCTAATCACCATGAAAGTTGAGGAGCTGTAAAATGAAGTGTTAGCCAACGTAGTGCTATGATGTTGGATGTTACAGGGACTGTGATAAATGCTAATTGCATTAAAAGTAACTTTTTTTACTCAGATTTTATGCATATGATGTTGTGTTCTTTATACTATGACAGTTTTCCTAAAATTAAATTAAAAAAGAATTACAATATATGGTGATATACTGAATGGTAACCCCTGTATCATGATACGCATCGTATCACCAGATTCTTTCCAATACACAGCCCTGATGTAATAGAATAAATCCAGCCTTCTGGTTTAAAGGGAACATTCATATAAAATGAGCTGCTGGTGGGTGAATATAGAATTTAGTTAAAATAACACACAAATTGATGAAATAGAAATGTGAACAGAGACACCTGTGACGTATCAAAGAGGCCACATGTCATATTTAATTGATGTGGCTTTAAAATGACGGCTCTGAGGAGAGGAGGGCTCATTTTGTTAAAAGCCTGTTGCCTCAACTCCTCTCTCCTCGCGTCTCTTCCTCGCCTCCTCAGCTCACATCTCTGGTGGGCGGGACTAAGACGTGAGGAGAGGAGGCGAGGAAAGGAATGGAGGATGTAGGAACTGTGAAATGGGAAAGGCCTCCAGACAGACAGGTGTGTCCTGTCAGGTGAAGCTCAGCAGTCTGTGGAGAGTTTGAAGCTTTCAGAAACAAGCCCACTTCTATGGCAAACTGTTTCAACATTTAATAGCTGGACAGGAGATTCATCAGAGATATCTGCAACGCTGTTTAGACTAGTCATAACTCTAATTATATATGTCTGTAATTACATTTAGACTAGTCATAACTCTAATTCTAGATATCTGTAATTACATTTAGACTAGTACGATCAAAACTACTTTTACCATTCATGTGTATGGGGTTTCTCATTACAGATATCCACAACTGAATTATGACTAGTCGTAACTCCAGTTTCAGATATCTACAATTTAATTCTGACTGGTCATAATGAGGTTTGAGATATCTGTAACTGTTATTTAGGATAGTCAGAACTGAATTACAGATATCTCTAAATGTCGTTTTGACTAGTCACAATGAGGTTATATATATCTGGAATAAGAACTCTGACTAGTCACAATGTGATTACGACTAGTCAGAATGTAGTTGTAGATATCTCTAATGTTAATTCTTGATAGTTAAGCTGAGCTATTAAATGTTAAAACAGCTCTCCATACACTTCTCTACACTTTAGGATGTCATTGTCCTGGATAACTTTACAGTTCAGTCCAATGGAAACCACCGACTGTCACTGTGACGGAGGAAGGAACATACTGGAGACATTACTGTCATAGATGATGTCATAGATGATGTCACTGATGGGCTTACCTGAGCAGGTCAGATTCAGGATGGAGTTAGAGGAATATGATGTTGCACACTCCCTCAGAGCAGATCCAGACTGAACACAGTCAGACCTGATCCCCCACACAGATCTCTCTGAGGACTCCTTTCTCTCTTCTACAGAAACAGCAGAGCCACAGTCCAAGTCTCTGCAGACAGCAGCTGCATCCTTCAGGGTCCAGTAATAGCCCCACACTGGTCTCCAGTCTCCCCGATGTTTCAGCTCCAGTGTTCCTGCACAGCGACTGTCTCCTCCCACCAACCTGAAAGGCTCTGAACAGAAACAAGAGAGTCGTCAGTAAAAGAGGTGAATTTAAGAAAAGATTAAACTGAGACTTGACTTTATTTCTTTATTTCTCTTTTTGTATTTACCTGTTGAGTTGTGATTTTCTTCAGCCTGGAGTCCTGTAGAAACACAAATATGTATTGTTTTAAGTATATTTGTGGAGACGTGACGGAGCCGCTGGCGCGGTGCCTTGAGACCGGCCGTCGGTCATGTGAGATAAAAGCTGTTAATATGTCACTTTATTTAGTTTTAATATGCCATGTAGCGACCCTGCAGGACTAACATAGGAGAGACACTTGGGGAGTTCATGGGGGGGAGATGTTGCCCTAGTTAAGCTGGATAGGTCAGGTTCATTAAGAGGGGAGGGGCAGCAGGAGCACGCCACGTATGTTACGGAGTTTAGCTGATTAGCTAGTTTATGCTACCAGCCTTTTGTTGTTTTGGGCACTCTTCCAACCCCGGGGTTAGCCTGTATCATAGGGTAATAAAACCCGGTTCTCCGGTTAAACTTCAGCCACCTTGTCCTCATCATTTAGCTAGCTAGCCGTGCTACGGAGCCGCGAGCGCTACAGTGGTGTCAGAAGGGGGATTCCCCGCCCCCACTCCCCGCACTACAGCTGGCTACCACCGCTAGCTACCGCCGGAGGAACGGGATGGCTGAACAGATGGAAAAGTCGGACTTCTACGCCCCGGAAACACCAATGAGAGAGCCAACAGATGATGGCCCGGTTGTAAGGAGAAAAGTGGTGAAGATAACTCACTCACCTCGCTACACTGCTGACTGACGTCCCTGCTGTGATGGAAAACAGTCCGTTCCAGTTGGCCGCAAATCCCGGACCATGCTCTGGAGGAGCAAATGTAAACAATGCAGCCGCATGCAGACCGCGCATCGGCCAATCAGAAAGCGATGACGTCACCACTCTGACGGCTCCCGAAGGTAAAA
This sequence comes from Sebastes fasciatus, assembly GCF_043250625.1. Classification (NCBI taxonomy): domain Eukaryota; kingdom Metazoa; phylum Chordata; class Actinopteri; order Perciformes; family Sebastidae; genus Sebastes; species Sebastes fasciatus. Next base: position 1,802,222 of record NC_133817.1, on the reverse strand, counting down.
GAGGTGGCCAACCAAAGTCTATCCCAGAGTTAGAGAAAGACATTACAGCTACAATTGAGGAAGGCTTTATGCAGAGAATGAGCACTGCAATGGAGCGTGCTTTTGGACATTTCCTGAATAATTCTAGAGGCAGCCTTATGTCCAGGATGGGAGGAGAACCAAAGAGTCGTGTGACTAGTCCTCTCGAGTCAGAGAGCCATGCTAACCCGGCTAACACAAATAATGCATATGTGGGCACCAACCAAGCCCGTACCAAAACTGTCAGAGCCAAGGATGAGTATACTACTGTTGCTAACATCCGTGACGCTAATGTTCCTGTTGACGTTCCGGGTTCAAAAACTACCCAACCTCCCGGTGAGGGCGCCACTGTGGATACCCACCCTGTGGGGAGACTTGGCAAGTGTAGCTCCCTTACCTCGGCTTCAGTTACTTCGCCTGCTGCCGTCAACCAGCCAGTTGACCTGATACCTGCTCTGACTACTGCGCTTACTACGGCCTTGATGAGTGTTAAAGAAATGGCCCCGGCCCCATCCCTCAGAGACAGCCTCCTGAGCGTTGGGCGCTATGATGGACTCACTTCATGGGAGACGTACTGGGCTCAATTCTGTCTTCTAGCAACAGCCAATGGCTGGTCCCCTGAAAAGAGAGCTGTCCATTTAATCTCGGCATTAGAGGGTGAGGCTAGGAAAGTACTGCTGGATGTGACTGTGGCCGACCTGGAGAACCCACAAGCTATATCTAGGGCCCTGGAGAGACGCTTTGGGAACACCACCCCCGCAGTTGTGATGCGGCAGAGGTTCAACGAACGAGTGCGGGCACCTGGAGAAAAGCTGGGAGTGTTTGCGGCAGAGCTGCGCTACCTCGCCCAAAGAGGATTCCCTGATTTTGATGATGCAACACGCTTGGTGCTAACCAAGGAGGCATTCATTCGTGGCCTTCTACCCCTCCCATTACGGCAACAGATCCGGCTGGCTGACCCTCAGACCCTGGAAGCAGCTCTAGAGAAAGCACTGGCAGTGGAAGACATCCTCATAGAGGGTTTCGAGCCTCACCCCAGACAGGTGTCGACACGCCCCAAGACTCAAGCCTTTCAGCTTCCTGGACCAACCTCCGTGCCGATGGGCCCAGGACGCCCACCAATGTCACCAGAAGATCGACGAAGCCAAATCTGCTGGAGGTGCAACCAGGGAGGCCACTCACGGCGCTTTTGTCCAGTCCCTGATTCCGCCTTGGGTGCATCGGCGCCGGGAAACGCTCGAGGCTCGGTTTAGAGGGGAGCGACCCGAGCCACCCTTCACTCCCCACAGGTTGTGACACTCAACCGGTGATAAAAGCGCTCCACCTCCCTGTCACTCACGCCCTTTTCCCCCCTAACACATCCAACACTGATGGCTGCCGAGTACCCGCCTTGGTTAATGGTCGGTTGACTCACGCCCTGCTCGACACAGGCTCGACTGCAACTCTCCTTCACCCTGATCTCCTGCCGACTGGAACTCAGCCCCAAGCCACCAATCTTCCGCTAATTACAGTCACCGGGGGAGAAGCTCCCATGCTGGGGAGGTGTGAAGCACAGATACAATTGGGGGCCTATTCAGTCTGCCAGCCAGTCTGGGTCGCCGAAGTTAAAGAGGACTGTTTAATTGGACTAGACTTTCTGCGTAGTGCAAAGGCAGTACTGGACTTCAACAAACGGACCATTACGTTCCCGGACGGGACGTCCATCCCCTTTCTGAACGATTCCCTCATTCCTGAAATGACTGAGAAGGTAGTTGGGGACGACGGAATGGAATGGGACCCACCATGTTCTCCTGAACCTCCTCAGTGGGAGGCCCCTTTCACAGAAAGCCTTTTGCCACTGTCCGAAGACAACCTCACAACCACAGACACAGCGGTTCACACCAAGCCACATTTACCTGCAGTCGTACAGGCCGCAACTGTGGCCCCCATGTCTGAGAAAGAGTCAGTGGCCATTACGACTGTCAAAGACCTGTGGGAGAAGAATCGTGAGGGTCTGCACTCGGAGCAGCAGCATAGGCTCTGGAACCTCCTTCATGAGTATCGACACAGTTTCTCCACCAACCCAAACGATGTGGGTCGCACACACTTGGTACAGCACTCCATCAATACTGGGGATGCACAGCCAATCCGCCAGCGGCCTAGGCGACTTCCCTATGCCCGCCAAGCTGCAGCGAACCAGATGCTACAAGAGATGAAGGATGCTGGCATTATCGAGCCATCAGAAAGTCCGTGGGTGTCACCAGTCGTTATGGCCCCTAGGAAGGATGGGAAATTGAGGTTTTGTGTCGACTTCCGACCCCTGAATGACAAAACAGTGAAAGACTCCTATCCACTGCCGCGGATAGACGAGTCTCTGGACTATGTGGCTGGCTCAGCATGGTTTTCGTCGTTGGACCTCCGGAGTGGATATTGGCAGGTGGCCATGGCTCCAGAGGACAAGGCCAAGACCGCCTTTACCATGGGACGTGGCCTGTGGCAGTTCACCACCATGCCGTTCGGGCTGTGCAACGCGCCAGCAACATTCGAGAGGCTGATGGAAAAGGTCCTTGTTGGTGTGCCCCCCGAGCGCTGCCTCGTCTACCTCGATGATCTCCTTGTCCATGGGCCCAGTTTTGATGCTGCACTCGAGAGCCTAGGAGAGGTACTGGAGCGGATCAAGTGTGCGGGCCTGAAGCTTCATCCCGGGAAGTGCCGCCTTCTGCAGCGGGAGGTCTCCTTTCTGGGTCACAGAGTCAGTGGAGCTGGCATTATGACAGAGCCTGACAAGGTGGCGGCTGTCCGAGACTGGCCTACCCCCACTGATGTCCACCGGCTGAGATCCTTCTTAGGATTAGCGTCCTACTACAGGCGGTTTGTGGCTGGATTCTCTACTGTGGCTGCGCCCATGTTCAACTTACTGCGCAAGGACACACCCTACAAGTGGGGACCAGATCAGGATGCGGCCTTCCACCAGCTGAAGCAGGCCTTATGTAAAGACCCGGTGCTGGTTGCACCCGACCCAGAGCTGCCATTTATCCTTGACACAGATGCCAGCGACACGGGCCTTGGCGCTGTACTCTCGCAGCTGACCCCGGAGGGCGAGCGTGTTGTTGCTTACCATAGCCGCACCCTCGATAAGCCAGAGAAGAACTACTGTGTCACTCGCAGAGAACTGTTAGTGGTGATTGACGCAGTGAACCATTTCAAACACATCCTCTGTGGTCTTCCGTTCACCATCCGTACGGATCACGCTGCCTTGAAGTGGCTCATGTCATTCAAAGAGCCGGAAGGGCAAGTAGCCAGATGGATCGAACAACTCCAGGCCTTTCAGTTCACCATACAGCACAGAGCTGGTGAAAGCCACACAAATGCAGACAGTCTCTCCCGTCGACCGTGTGCCCCGGGCTGTCACCACTGCAACCAGGCCGAAGAACGTGAAGCGGCAAACCTACACACTGGAAAGGTGATCTGTCGGGCTCTGTTACCCGACAATGAGAGAGGGTGGAGAGAACTGCAGCTCGAGGACCCTGATCTTGAAATGGTCATAACGTGGCTGGAGAAAGACATCCGGCCACCCTGGGATGATGTGGTTGCCCAGTCTGCCACTGTCAGAGGACTCTGGTCTCAATGGCCTGGAGTGGAACTGCAGGAAGGAGTCCTGAAGAGGTGCTGGCGTGAGCCCGCCACCGGAGAGCCACGATGGCAAGTGGTTGTACCCAAAAATCTCTGCAAGGGAGTTCTTTAGATGCATCATGGATCCCCTGGAGTTGGTCACTTTGGAGTGACAAAGACATTGAGACGGCTGAGACAGACATTCTATTGGGGCCAGAGCAGGAGGGATGTTGAGGACTACTGCCGCCGCTGCGATGCCTGTACTGCCCGTAAAGGCCCCCAAGGTCAGTCTCGCGCACCCTTACAGCAGCATCGTGTAGGGGCACCAATGGACAGAGTGGCAGTCGATGTGTTGGGACCACTACCCCGTACCAGTAGAGGGAACCGGTACGTGCTCGTCGCCATTGACTACTTTACAAAGTGGCCCGAAGCCTACCCCCTTCCTGACCAAGAGGCGACGACCGTGGCTGAGGCCTTGGTGCAAGGAATGTTCAGCCGCTTTGGAACGCCCTCACTGCTCCACTCGGACCAAGGGCGGAACTTTGAATCACAGGTGTTGACTGCGATATGTAGCCAGCTCGGCATCCAGAAGACAAGGACCACCCCGCTTCATCCACAAAGCGACGGATTAGTGGAACGGTTCATGCGGACCTTGAGTGCCCAGCTGGCCCTCACCACTGCCCCAGACCAGGGTGATTGGGACCTACAGATACCCCTCATCCTCATGGCATGCCGCAGTGCAGTCCAGGAATCCACCGGCTGTACTCCTGCATTGTTGATGTTGGGCAGGGAGCTAAGAACGCCACCCGAGCTGGCCTATGGTCGACCGCCCGATGCACCGGACGCCATGGCTGGGCCAGAATATGCCAGCCAGTTACAGGACCGATTGGAAACGGCCCACAGCTTTGCCCGGCATCAATTACAACAGGCCGGGGTCCGTCAAAAACGCGGCTATGACGCCCATGTCAAAGGTCAGGACTTCCAGGCTGGGGACCTTGCCTGGGTGTATGGACCCAAGAGAGTGAAGGGCCGCTGCCCCAAGTTGGACAGTGCATGGATTGGTCCCTGCTACGTGGTCGAGAGAGTGGGGCAGGTTGTCTATCGTGTCAAACTGGCACCCAGAGGACGCACAGTGGTACTGCACCGGGACAGGATGGCACCGTACCGGGGAGACCAGCAGCCAGCCTTCCCAGGGACACCTACCAGAGCGCAAGCCAGGCCACCTCGCCGCCGGAGAGACCCACCCATGCAGCAGCAGTATGTTCTTCAAGAAGAAGTGGTGACACCGCTTGGTGCCGTAGTGCCAAGGAATGCCTCTGCCACACCCAGAGCTCCTCTGGGGGATCATGGAGTCCGGAGGTCGCAGAGGGAACGGCGATTGCCAGGTCGCTTTCAAGACTTTGCTCTTCCTCGGGGACGAGGAATTAGAGGGGGGGGGCCATGTAGCGACCCTGCAGGACTAACATAAGAGAGACACTTGGGGAGTTCATGGGGGGGAGATGTTGCCCTAGTTAAGCTGGATAGGTCAGGTTCATTAAGAGGGGAGGGCGCAGAGAGAGCAAAGGAGTGTGGGAGAAGGAGGAGGGGCAGAAGAAGAAAGGCAGCAGGAGCACGCCACGTATGTTACGGAGTTTAGCTGATTAGCTAGTTTAGGCTACCACCCTTTTGTTGTTTTGGGCACTCTTCCAACCCCGGGGTTAGCCTGTATCATAGGGTAATAAAACCCGGTTCTCCGGTTAAACTTCAGCCACCTTGTCCTCATCATTTAGCTAGCTAGCCAGCCGTGCTACGGAGCCGCGAGCGCTACAGTACTAATGCGAGAAAGTAAACTTAGATTCCCAATATGTGTTCAGTTTATCCAAATAACGGCTGTTTGGAAATGTCTTGCAACGGTTTTGGAGGTGTGACGGAGCCGCTGACAGGGTGCCTTGAGACCGGCCCGGCCGTCAGTCATGTGACACGTTTTGCTTGAGTATACTTCAGTGTTTACAGTCTGCAAACTTAATCCTTCATTTAGTCGGCAGTACGCAGAACAATAAGTGAATCTTTCAGTATTTCACGATTGTGGATTCAGTACATAGCGGTGCTAATTTCAGGATCTACTCCAGTCCGCTGAGCACTAATAAAGGCGGTGTGGTAAATTATGTCATGAAAGCAGAATAAAGTGTGTATAAGATTATTATTTATTATTTAAAAAAGTTATATCAAAGAATGTAAACACAAAGGCAAACGGTAACATTTATTCATGCTAAACTTGCAAATAAACACATTTTACTAAAAAGTGTTTAGTATTTCTCAATTCTCAGTGACTTCAAGAATAACAAGTTGAAGTTATAAAAAAAATTAAAATGCTGCATGTTATATAAATAATTTGTTATTTATGGCCAGTTGCCTTTTTATTTCTCAGAAACTTGCCAATTTCACAAATAAATTGTGCACAAAACAACACTGCAAAACTGGTATTTTGTGTGATTCTTCAACTAATCACACAATAATGCTTGTCACAACTTTGACTTGATGTGTATTATCCATCAGTAGCAATATCTAGGTTGTTTTATAGAAAAAAAATACAAAAAATTGTCCCATTTGCATCACGTGACGGACACGGGTGTTGTAGTACCGCCGTTTGGCCACTACAAACCAACGACGGTACGTTTTTTTTTACAATTTTCGTATGCTATTTCATTATTAAATTCACTTTGATTCACCATCAATTTTCATAAAACTGCCAATATTCAGTCTTTCTAGTTCATTGCGCTGGTTAGCATTATAGCGAGGCTAATGTTAGCGTTTAGCAGACGCCTGGAACGTCTGGAAGGGTATAGCCAAACAGAGGCAGAGTAGGGGCGGGCATACTGAGTCGGCACGCCCAGCGAGTCATGAAATCTCCCATAGAAATATATACATAGATGCTGCATTGGACGCTTCAGCCCATTGCAGCGATACGTCAACGTGGGCACCATATTGGACCAGGCAAGACTGGCCTGTAACCCTGTACTAGGGAACGGGGGAGCTGCCGTTTTTCTGGATAAAAAGCACTATAACGTCTACATTCCTCAACCGATTTCAACAAGTCGGTAAGCCAATTGGACAGAGGCTATATTGTTAACATCTTTATGTTTGGGGAGCTGGACTTTGACTATGTTGGTGCCTTGGCCTCCAGGAACTAGCCCTGTAGCTTTCAGCCTCCTTGCCCAAGGCACTTTGTAGATATGGCCTCTGTCCACTCGGCATACCCGAGGCCCTGCAGTATGGTATGGGAAGTGGACAAATCAAGTCCACTTCACATACCTTACTGCAGAGCTTCAGGTATGCCGAGTGGACCTTGTCCAATGGCAATACCTCGGCCAATCGTAGCGACTTGGAATTGGATTTCTGTCTCTCAGAGTGTTTTGAGCCATTTTATCAAATTTCTCTGATTTACTTCAAACTTGGCACACGGGAAGCTCCGCCTGCAGGAAAGGAAAAAATCAATGGTTTTGGAAATATAAACACCGAAAATGTCAATATTAATGTATTGCCAGTGGACACGTTGACCTTTCTTGACCTTTAACCAATTAAGGCCATATTTTGGGCGTCGTCCGATGGCAATACCCGAGTGATTAAGGTATTGCCTTTGGACAACCCCGTCCAATGGCAATACCCAAAGAGCCTGCCATCTGGTGGACAGATGAAGGGTTGCGCTGAGAGCGCAGACAATTCGGAAAAACTTTGTAATATCATAACTCCGCGGGGGAAAGGGCCAGAGCTCCAGTTTTCGGCCCATGGAGCGAGGCTTCTGTATGTAGACATATCCAGGGGGAGTTGCTTGATTAAATGCCATGAAATCCTGCTGATTTTGCCAAGTCTCAGTTAGGCAGTTAGGCTGCCAATGATGATATCATGGATGAGGAGTGCTTTATTGTTAATTTAGCGAGCATTCTGCAGCATAAATGTTGCACTGTTGTTAGTGAATGCTGGGGAATTTAGAGCCCTTTCCCTGATTTTTAGGACCCCGTCTATGTACGTATGTCTGTATACATGTCTATGTATATATGTCTCTATATATACGTATATATATATATATATACGTATATATATATATATATATATGTCTATGTATACATGTCTTTATATATATATGTCTATATATATGTCTATTATATACATGTCTGAGTATACATGTATATATATATATATATATATACACTCACCGGCCACTTTATTAGGCACACCTGTTCAATTGCTTGTTAACACAAATAGCTAATCAGCCAATCACATGGCAGCAACTCAATGCATTACGTCATCTAGACGTGGTGAAGACGACTTGCTGAAGTTCAAACCGAGCATCAGAATGGGGAAGAAAGGGGATTTAAGTGACTTTGAACGTGGCATGGTTGTTGGTGCCAGACGGGCTGGTCTGAGTATTAAACTGCTGATCTACTGGGATTTTCACGCACAACCATCTCTAGGGTTTACAGAGAATGGTCCCAACAAGAGAACAGATCCAGTGAGCGGCAGTTGTGTGGACGAAAATGCCTTGTTGATGTCAGAGGAGAATGGGCAGAGTGGTTGGAGATGATAGAAAGGCAACAGTAACTCAAATAACCACTCGTTACAACCAAGGTATGCAGAATACCATCTCTGAACGCACAACACGTCAAACCTTGAAGCAGATGAAGACCACCCGGTACTAGCACCGGCCACTTTATTAGGTACACATTGTACCTAATAAAGTGGCCGGTGAGTGTATATATATATATATATATATGTCTATATATACATGTCAATGTATATATATCTATGTATACATGTCTAAGTATGCATGTCTATATATATGTCTTTTATATATATGTTTGAGTATACATGTCTATATATATATCTATATATATATCTATGTCTATATATACATGTCGATGTATACATGTCTATATACACAGTATATGTCTATGTACACATATCTATGTACACATGTCTATGTATATATATGTATATATGTATATATACATACATATATACATATATATATATATGGTCTCTCCTGTTTTGGTCCTCAGTGATGAATACGTTGGGTTTCCTGTTGCTGCTCCACAATAAAAGTCCACTGTGTTTGTCCAGTTGAGGTGTTTTAATGTGAAGCAGCAGCAGCAGGAATTGTTGTGTTAGCATTAGCAGTAAATGAATGCAGCTCAGATACGGCTGTAGGAGAGTAAACAGGAGACAGTGAGGCTGATATCAATCAGAGCAGCTTACAAACAGCATCACTGATAACGTGCTGCATCGTTTCCTCTCAATGTGTCATGAGTCTGAATCTATGGCAGACTCAGTCACTAACCATGAAGCCCACCGCCCAGAGAGATCATTACTGAGTACACATACGGCTCCACTGACTACAGCAATAACAACTGACTAAAGATAGAATCAAACACTTGGTTTGATTTATACATTTCTACTTCATTATGAAAATTAGTACAATATTCTGGATAATATCTGTCATTGTTTTGTGTTGATTGATTTACAATAATAAATATATACATACATTTGCATAAAGCATCATATTTGTCCACTCCCATGTTGATAAGAGTATTAAATACCTGACAAATCTCCCTTTAAGGTTCATTTTGAACGGATATAAAAATGTGTGATTAATCATGATTAACTATTTTAATTGATTGACAGCCCTAGTATGTATGTATTCATTTTATTAACATTTAAATGTATTTATTTATCTTTGCATTTATTTTCTATTTATTTTAAATTAATAAATTAATTTATACATTATTAAATTGTATTTATTTATTTTCCCTTTGCATTTTCTTCCTTATTTATTTCCCCCAACTTATATATTTCTGTATTCTTTTCTTTATATATTTCTAATTCATTATGAAAATTAGTACAATATTCTGGATAATATCTGTCATTGTTTTGTGTTGATTGATTTGCAATAATAAATATATACATACATTTGCATAAAGCAGCATATTTGTCCACTCCCATGTTGATAAGAGTATTAAATACCTGACAAATCTCCCTTTAAGGTTCATTTAGAACAGACATAAAAATGTGTGATTAAAACTAAATAACCATGAATGTTTTTTTGGACAGAGCCATGCTAGGTGTTTCCCCCTGTTTCCACTCTTTATGCTAAGCTAAGCTAACCATGTCCTGATGCCAAATGTTGAACTCTGCCTTTAATATTCTATATCAGCACTTTTCTTATTGCATTCAACACACACACACACACACACACACACACACACACACACACACACACACACACACACACACACACACACACACACACACACACACACACACACACACACACACACGTTTTCCTCCCTTGTGGGGTCCACCCTTTCCAGCGGTTCTACACCTCTGTAAAAAACATCAGGCCAGATCATCTTCTCCAGTGACGTCTAATCGTTCAGCTGAGGTGACCTCTTATCAGTTGATAAAAACCCGTTGATTTAAACAAACTTCAGGCAACTTGGAAGCATCAAAATATCAGCGATCAGTTAACAGGAAATCCAGAAATCATGACGCTTAATGTCAGTAAAATGCACGCAGCGCGTTCCCGTTCTCTCTGTGACAGTTTAACCCAGACTACTGGCTTCAGGGCCAGATCCGGCCCCAGAAATAATTTTATAAGGCCGCCGTTATAATAACAATAATAATGAATTTTATTCATATAGAACACTTATAGCGCACTATATGCTTCACATAAACGTTAAAACAATCATAATACAACCTTAAAACAATTTACACAAAAGAACCATTAAAAGTGTTGAAATAGGATAAATAAAATAAAGACTGAATATTTAAGAGACCCAAGTTTAAAACACAGATATATAAAAATGTGTGAGTAATCATGATTAACTATTTTAATTGATTGACAGCCGTAGTATTTATGTATTCATTTCATTAACATTTAAATTTATTTATTTATTTTCTATTTATTTTAAATTAATAAATTAATTTATAAATTATTAAATTGTATTTATTTATTTATTTTCCCTTTGCAATTTCTTCCCTATTTATTTCCACAAACTTATTTATTTCTGTTTTCTTTTCTTTATACATTTCTACTTCATAATGAAAATAAGTACAATATTCTGGACAATATCTGTCATTGTTTTGTGTTGTTAATTGATTTACAATAATATATACACTCACCGGCCACTTTATTAGGTACACCTTGCTAGTACCGGGTGGTCTTCATCTGCTTCAAGGTTGGACGTGTTGTGCGTTCAGAGATGGTATTCTGCATACCTTGGTTGTAACGAGTGGTTATTTGAGTTACTGTTGCCTTTCTATCATCTCCAACCACTCTGCCCATTCTCCTCTGACCTCTGACATCAACAAGGCATTTCCGTCCACACAACTGCCGCTCACTGGATCTGTTCTCTTGTTGGGACCATTCTCTGTAAACCCTAGAGATGGTTGTGCGTGAAAATCCCAGTAGATCAGCAGTTTAATACTCAGACCAGCCCGTCTGGCACCAACAACCATGCCACGTTCAAAGTCACTTAAATCCCCTTTCTTCCCCATTCTGATGCTCGGTTTGAACTTCAGCAAGTCGTCTTCACCACGTCTAGATGACGTAATGCATTGAGTTGCTGCCATGTGATTGGCTGATTAGCTATTTGTGTTAACAAGCAATTGAACAGGTGTGCCTAATAAAGTGGCCGGTGAGTGTATATATATACATATATATACATATGTATATATAAATAAATGTGCACAATTTGTCCACTCCCATGTTGATAAGAGGATTAAATACTTGACAAATCTCCCTTTAAGGTTCACTTTGAACGGATATAAAAATGTTTGATTAATTTGTGATTAATCCAGATGAACTATTTTAATCGATTGACAGCCCTAATTATAACTTTAATGTGTACGGTTTTACAGCATCCATGTTCCCTTTTAGTCTTTTCTTCCTTTGAGTGTGTAGGTGATGTGATGTGATGTGATGTGATGTGATGTGATGTGATGTGATGTGATGTGATGTGATGTGATGTGATGTGATGTGATGTGATGTGATGTGATGTGATGTGATGTGATGTGTGTGATGTGATGTGATGTGATGTGTGTGGGGGTGATCAGCGTCGGCCCGCCCGATACGCTGAATATGCAGCTGCGTAGGGCCACACAAATCCTTTTTTTCCTTTAAATTAGGGCTGTCAAGCATTTAAATATTTAATCATGATTAATCACAAACTAATCACACATTTTTTATCCGTTCAAAATGAACCTTAAAGGGAGATTTGTCAAGTATTTAATACTCTTACCAACATGGGAGTGGACAAATATGCTGCTTTATGCAAATGTATGAATATATTTATTATTGGAAATCACATCTTACTAATACATACTGCTAGTATAGTATGAGGTTGTACTGCTAGTATAGTATGAGGTTGTACTGCTAGTATAGTATGAGGTTGTACTGCTAGTATAGTATGAGGTTGTACTGCTAGTATAGTATGAGGTTGTACTGCTAGTATAGTATGAGGTTGTACTGCTAGTATAGTATGAGGTTGTATTACTAGTATAGTATAATATGAGGGTGTGTGTGTGATCAGGTGGTTCACTGATTTAAAGATCAATATAAAGGTGTGAATAAGAACACATGATGTGTAAAGCAGAGTCCTACCTGAGCTCCACAGCAGCAGCAGCAGCAGCAGCACCAACAGGTGATCCATGATGTCCAGGTAGACCGTCTCTCTGCTCTGTGTGTGCTGTCCTCACTGGAAGAGCTGCAGCTTCACTCATCATTTACTCTTCTTTAGTTTTACACATGATATTTATCCTCCTCTGAGCTGCGTGTCTGAGGAACTGATGTGTTGATAAGAAGCTGTTGACAGATTACTAATTATAGCACTGTGGTTTTCTGTTACCGTGACAACCAGGGCAGGCTGAGATGCTGCTGTCAGATTAATGCTGTCAGAGAGATCTTATCATTTCCAGGTAAATGAGTCGACCTCAGCAGAGAGTCGTTCAGAGCAGACTGAACTACCGCTGCAACTAACCGTTATATTAATAGTTGATGAATCTGTCCGTTCTGTTATTCATGGAATCAATCAGTGAGGAAGGGAAACATCAGGAAACAGTGAAACATGTGCAGCACAGTCTGTCAGAGTCTAAGGTGACGTCTTTAAATGTCTTGTTTAGTCCGTCCAACAGTCCAAAAGTCTCTTCAGAGCTGTCGATTCCTGTTGGAGCGTCCCTAAAACTGTTAGCTGTAAAACGATGCTGAGATACGACATGGTGCAGGAGGATATTTTAGTGTTTCAGTGGGTCTGGAGCTGTGAATAAAAACTTGATGTGTGTGTGTGTGTGATCAGGTCAGGACCGGCTCTGTATGCAAACCTTTTAGAAAAAAAGAAAACGTGGGTGGCCGGCCACATGAACTGAGACATTTCCTGATCTAAATTAACTATTAGCTAATATTGGAGAGAATTGTATGTAGGCCGCATCACTGAGTAAATCTCTCTCAGTTTACATGTCTATGTGTTTAGAAGGAGAAAGAGAGCATGCTAGACCCGGCAGCTCACGGTTTTGTTCCCGTAGTCCAAAGGTACTCGGTCCGAAGATACCCGAGGGCCGAGCACCAAAGCAGCAATGAAACAGACCAACGTTTCGTATGCTATTTCATTATTAAAGTCACTTTGATTCAACATCAATTTTCATAAAACTGCCAATATTCGGGCCTTTCTAGTTCATTGCTCTGGTTAGCATTATACAAACGTTAAAACAATGTTCATAGTGTGTGAGAAAAGAATCGTTTATAGATGTTAGCGTTTAGCAGACGTCTGGAAGGTGTCACAGCCCGGCTCTAGAGCTGTGACCAAAACGGGAGACACGCAGGTATACTGAATACATAAAGAGATTTATTAACCTAAAACTGTAAAAAGTCAAAAGAATGTCTGGGAGGAGTCTGTAGAGTCAGTAGTGTAGGGAGGGGATGTGTGAAATTGTGCTGCATGGATGTTGTGCTGTAAAACAAAGACAAAGAACCAAAACCATTTAACAAAGGTGAAATGTGCATGAGGAGGTCTGCCGGACCCAGACTGCTGCAGGCTCTGGCTTTAAGCAGGTAGCACACCTGGCCCAGGTGTGTCTCATGCTGCTGATTAGCCTCATCAGGTCTGCAGCCCTGATGAGAGAAAGCAAACACAGTACAAGATCCAAACACAGAGGGGCCGTCACAAAGGGTATAGCCAAACAGAGGCAGAGTAGGGTCGGGCACACTGGGTCGGCTCGCCCAGCGAGTCATGAAATCTCCCATAGAACTATATACATAGACGCCGCATTGGACGCTTCAGGCCGTTGCAGTGATACGTCAACGTAGCCTTTATGGACCTGGCCAGACTGGCCTGTAACCCTGTACTAGTGAACGGGGGAGCTGCCGTTTTTCTGGATAAAAAGCACTATAACGTCTACATTCCTCAACCGATTTCAACCAGTCGTTATTATATTAAAGGGTTTATGATGTACGAGGAGTAGAAAAATAAAGTTTAGTCTCCAGTTACTTAGAATCTGGATAGTTCATCTCTAATCGCTGCTAGACGCTCAGGAGACGAGTGTGTACCGTAGGCTGACATGAACTGAATTACTGACCTGATAGAAAATAATTCATTTATCAGAAGGAACTGTTAAAACTCACGTTTGTCCAGTATGGCTTTGACTTATTTTCCCTCTTTAAGGTTAATACTTGTAGAGATATCCCTGTATAATATGATATAATGAAGTCTAATGTAATATAATATAATATAATGTAATATAATGAAATGTCATCCTCCGTTTCAGCAATCATGCTTTCAATCTATAGGCTACCTCTAACACTGCTACTTATTGTGTTTGAGTCTCTTTGTGGTTGTTTTGATTCTCTTTGTGGTTGTTTTGAGTCTCTTTGAGGTTGTTTTGAGTCTCTTTGTGGTTGTTTTGAGTCTCTTTGTGGTTGTTTTGAGTGTCTTTGAGGTTGTTTTGAGTCTCTTTGTCGCAGCCTTTGCGTTTGTTAAATTCTGTCCATTAAAGATGATCTTTACAGACTGTGAACTCTAGTAGTAGTCGTTAACTCCTCTGAGCTGCATTTCTGTGGAACTGATGTGTTGATAAGAAGCTGCTGACAGATTACTAATTATAGCACTGTGGTTTCTGTTACCGTTACAACCAGGGCAGGCTGAGATGCTGCTGTCAGATTAATGCTGTCAGAGTGTTCTTATCGTTTCCAGGTTAAATAAGTCGACCTCAGCAGAGAGTCGTTCAGAGCAGACTGAACTACAGCTGCAACTAACCGTTATACCAATAGTTGATGAATCTGTCCGTTCTGTTATTCATGGAATCAATCAGTGAGGAAGGGAAACATCAGGAAACAGTGAAACATGTGCAGCACAGTCTGTCAGAGTCTAAGGTGACGTCTTTAAATGTCTTGTTTTGTCCGTCCAACAGTCCAAAAGTCTCTTCAGAGCTGTCGATTCCTGTTGGAGCGTCCCTAAAATGTAAAGACCAGTTGAAGCGGACCCAGATGCAGACACAGGAGGCAGATGAAAAATTAACTAAAAGGCTTTATTGCCAAAAATTGTGCAGATGAAATGATCAAGGCAGAAAGGGGGCTGGGGTTAAACCAGGCAGGCAGATATTGTAGAGGGCAGGTGTAACCCAGGTCACAAAGAGTTAACACACGGAGGTTTACTGCACCCAAGGCAGGCTAGACAGCATACCCTACTCAAACGCTAAAAAGACAGACATAGAAGAAGGAAATAGTAATGTGTCAGGTTTACACTATCATTTATAATTCATGTAACATTTGCTTTAATTTAAAAAGTATGTTAAGTTAAGATAGTCTCATTTTAACACAGTTTCATTTGTAACTCATGTACTGTGAAGGTTATTTATAATATGTTGATTGTAAAATCTACATTATATGAATATGTGTTGTAGAAGTTAAAGGAATTATTAATTCCTGATGAATCAGAAATGCAATTGATTCATGAACCATTCTGGCCATGTCAATAACTGCAGGTCAGGTTTGTTTGGAGTGATTCAAAGTTGATGGCGAGCTAACCCAGACGAGACCTCTAGATCCTGGGTTGAAGATCCCTGAGCCAAGAGCTGTCAACCTTACCGCTCTTCTGCCACGGCGGTAGGGTTAACATCACAACCTGTACAAGGCTACACCACCCTTTACACTCAACTCCCAGCATCGTGCACAACCTCAAACCCCAGACTCTGACTTAACCCCTTTTTTTGACTTGACTTGGAAAACATTTACCCTCTTCATGCTCCCTGAAACACATTCCCTGTGCCGGTGAAAGGACTGAGTGTTAACCATCACACTGGTTAAAGTGAATGGACTGAATATTCATATTATGGATATGGTGTATTGTGATGCCTTGGTAACGATGTCTATTACTGGAACAGTTGATATAGAATTATTGTAAGTGTTATGTTTGGTTCAACAAAAGCGTGGACTCAAATGCAGACAAGTCTTTTAAAAGGTGTAACAAATATAATATATTACAATAATATTAAAGGAACTGTGAACAGGGCTGGGGTTCCTGGAGGTCCGAAACGTGGCAGTAATAGTCAATACTGAACTCACGGAACGGGGGGCACGGGGAGGGGGTGTCCAGGAATCCTTCCAGAGGAACAGATGAAACCACTTGAGCTCCGAGAGGTGGAATGACGTCGGAGAGTGAACAGGCATGGTAGTAACTAAGGTAAGGATCCAGGTCGAGGAGGAGAGCGTGTAGGAGTGAGCAGGCAGGTTGGAACCAGGAAGCAGCAACAGCTGACGGCTGAACAGACCTGAACAGAGAACAAAACAGCATGAATCCAAAAATCCAAAAACGAGCATGAGCAAAGTCAAGAAGCAAAATACAAGGAGAGCCTGAATACGTCATGCACCACTGAGGGTGACGGAACGATCTGGCAATGACTGGCAGGAAGACCGGGGTAGATATACTGCAGGTGTGTGTGATGATAGGTTGATTGCTGTCAGCTGCTCCAGCAGTGCCCGCCCAGGAGAAGGAGGAGGAGGAGGAAGGCCACACCTCCCAACACACTGACAGACTAAACAAACAGGGAAAAACACACAGGAGACAAAAGGGCAGGGAAACAGAGGAAACACAAGGAAAGACAGACTGCCAAAGTGATATCATGACAGTAAGGTTGAAACAAACTGAGAAGTGCTAATATTGAACCGGGTTATTGTTTTAATATTGTTACTCATTGAATGTTGGATCCAAATATTGAGAATTGAGATTTTGAGATATTGATATTAGGGTGCACCCAGTCAGAGAACATAGTGGGTAAAACTCAGTGGTTCAAACCCAGAGTGTGACAAAAGAAAGATTTTGTTGCTGAGTTGAAACTGAAGCATCTTTGTGCAATTGATCTCTTTACTGAACTCATGGGTATTCATTTTGTTTGTTTGTTATTTTCTAAAATACAAGGTACCAGTTTATAGCTTTTTGTCTATTGTGGTCTTTTGATATTGCAAATAACTTTTTCTGCCTCCTGTTCGAGTTTGGTATCTTCTGATTCTAGTCCAGTATAATTATAGTGATAGGAGCTGTGTGCTACACAGGCAGCGCACCACTTGGGTTGAATCAACGAACTGGCGACGAGGGTCTGAGATGTCCGGGTATAAGTGGTGCGTTGATCATCTGATTACTACTCTCCTGAGAGAACGGCAGAACTGAGCCCAAAACAAAGGAATCCAAGGAACCAGTATCCCTCAAGATTTTAACTGGCACTCTTGCAGGACACCCTACCAACCACAAAAACCCAGCAGACACAAACGGAAGGTAATCTGAAAGCTTACCCCGAGTACCTGCTTTCACATCTACCCGGCCGCAAGACAAAGAAGAACTCGGCACCGTACGAATAGATGCGGTCAGCGCGGTAGATCTAACATTCACATCTCTATTACGCTTGTTCTTTACCCTAAGCGCAGGACATTCAGCTTCCCAGTGCCCCTTTTCCTTACAATAATTACATACTTCAGCATCTGATTGTCCCCCTGACAACCGTTCTGGCCTAGCAGCCCAGTCATCTGACCACTTCCCTGAACGCACTTTAATATCATCATAGACATCATAGACATGGGACACAAAGTCAACCTTGTGCGTCAGGACATACTCATCTGCAAGCGCAGCAGCCTCGGCAGCAGTTTTGACTTTACGTTCATTAATGTAGGTAGCCACATTGCTCGGCAGAGAATTTTTAAACTGCTCCAAGACCATCAAATTGTTATCAAAGGTTTTGACTTCAAGAGCCGTACACCACCGATTAAAGTGAGTACCCAACTCCCTGGCAAACTCCATATGTGTCTGCCTGTCCGACTTTTCCCACGTTCTGAACCTCTGTCTTTAAGCTTCTGGCACCAACTCGTATGCTTTTAACACAGCAGCCTTGACTGAAGAGTCATTTTGGCTTTCACCTACAGGAAGGGAACAATACGCTACTTGAGCCTTGCCGGTTAAGACACATTGCAGCAGCAGCGTACGCTCAGAATCAGGCCAATTTCTACTGTCAGCTACCCGCTCAAACAGCAACAAAAAGGTATCAGGATCACTCTCACAAAACCTGGGAAGCAGGCGCAAATTGCCAGCCACATCAAACCGTGAACACTCTGAAGACACAGGAGCAACATTGAAAACAGAGTCCGCTGTGACCCGACCATCCCGAATCAAATTTAGCTTGTACTGTTCCAACTCAATGGTTCTAAGTTCTGTCTCGTGCTTAACCTTTTCTATAGCCAGTTTCTCCCTTTCAACTTGCTGCTGAAGCCTACCATGCTCTAACTGTAACAACAGCAGTTCCTTTTGCTGCTCAAAAGTTACGCCAGGACTTAGACCAGCAACACCAGGAGCAGACAACTCAGCTTGTGGCGGTACTGAGTTCCCCAGACTTTAGTTGTTCAGTCAGAAGACTGAAAAACAGTTCCCATCCACATAATAATATAAAATAACATGCCTTCTTAATAATAATAATGAACAAATGCCTCGATATTAACAAACAATTAAGGAAACTGAAATATTGGTTTGTGTTTTTCCTTTTACCCTCCTTTAAAGTTTTCCCAAATAAAATACACTAAAAGAAATGGGTATAAAGGGTTTCATTGAAAATCAACAAATGAATAGAATACAAAAATACAGCCTGCAGGCGTTAGGCTATCGTAAGGCAAGCCAGCTGTTGCACAAATAGCACCTAATTGTCCCAGTGCAGGTAACCCAATTGGTTGGCACTTAACTTGTTTCCCCAACTAGGAGTCAACACTCTCAACAAACAAAACACAAAGATCACAGAATCCCAAAAGGGCCCAAAACAGACCAGCGTTTCTGGTAAAGCTGATAACACATGTTGCATTGAGTGAAGGAGAGATCAGAATGACCCTGGGTGTGCCGTTTCCCTCCTCTTTTAAGCCCTACAGAAAGGGCGTCGTTACACCCTGATTGGCCAAGAGGGGAACCACCAAGCTGCTCTCAACTATCATTTAAGAGCCAGTCCCCACACCCTGCAACAGGTGAACTGAATAACCCTCTAATCACTCAGCAACTCAACCAGAAAAACACCAGGGAAAAGGGAAACAACAGCAAACACCAGAGAATTGGCAGCTGCCACAAGCTAAACCTGGAACAGACCTGACAGGATGCACCATGACTTTGAAAACGCCATCCTCAAACAAGTTAGCTCCGTTTGTCACCAGCGTCCACTTCAAAATGCTCCGCAATTTTCAACAGCTGCTCTCGACTACAATGCTCCAAAACCTCCTCTGATGGGGCTTTTAGAAAATCCTCAACACCCGCCATACCCAAACCAGCAGACTTACCTCAATGAGAACGAAACACACTTCTGCTGATCGGTTTGATCTGATACATCAACATTACTGGAGTTTCATACCAGAGTGAAGACAGATCACAGATTAAACGTTTTATTGTTTAGTTGTCTTCTGATTCACCATCTAGTTATAATCTGTGTTAACTGTAGGAGTGAACAGCAGACGGAGCATGTTGATGGTGAAGTGATCCAGCAGCAGGAGGACCTGCAGGATCTCTGCTTCACACACCGTCACTGAAGGAGTCTGACACTGAAAGGGGTTTATAACAGCTGACAACTAACACACCTCAAACAACTTTCTGCATTTATTAGAAAGAGTTTTCTTTTGATGATCTGTTATTTCACTCATTCACTTTTATTAAGGATCCAGTTAAAGTCAGAGAGAGAAGGAGAGTTTGTCTTTTACACCTTTTACATCATTTAAGTCATTTCCATTCAGTCACTTGAGGCTGATAATTCCTGAGCGTCGGGTTTGATATGAGTTACATCATTTACATTTTCCCTGAAACATTCAGCCTGATACATAACTTCTACTGTCAGAATATCAATAACTACAGATGCTAATAATGAATCAATAATATAAAGATATTGATCCAGTAGAGATGGTTCCTGGTCCTCTAAGCAGGACTCAGTCCACAGTAGAGATGGTTCCTGGTCCTCTAAGCAGGACTCAGTCCACAGTAGAGATGGTTCCTGGTCCTCTAAGCAGGACTCAGTTCACAGTAGAGATGGTTCCTGGTCCTCTAAGCAGGACTCAGTCCACAGTAGAGATGGTTCCTGGTCCTCTAAGCAGGACTCAGTCCACAGTAGAGATGGTTCCTGGTCCTCTAAGCAGGACTCAGTTCACAGTAGAGATGGTTCCTGGTCCTCTAAGCAGGACTCAGTCCTCAGTAGAGATGGTTCCTGGTCCTCTAAGCAGGACTCAGTCCACAGTAGAGATGATTCCTGGTCCTCTAAGCAGGACTCAGTCCTCAGTAGAGATGGTTCCTGGTCCTCTAAGCAGGACTCAGTCCACAGTAGAGATGGTTCCTGGTCCTCTAAGCAGGACTCAGTCCTCAGTAGAAATACAGACTGCAGCTGTTATTCATGTGCAGGTGTTTGTTAAACAGATAACAGGCTACAGAGAGAAACACTGCTGCTCTGATAACTCTGTTTCTTTATTAGTATTAGATCAGTTCAGACACAAACTCCATCTAAAGTCTCCACAGCTGTTGAAGCTGACTGACAGCTGATCCAGATGTGATCAGCTGCTGCTGTCATCAGAAACGGACGTCGCTTCACGTGACGCTTAAAAGGAAACGACGTCTCATGTCTCTAAAAGCATATTTCCTCGTTTCCTCTCTCCTCGAGTCTTTTCCTCGCCTCCTCTGCTAGCATCTCCCGTGGGCGGGACTAAGACGCGAGGAGAGGAGTCGAGGAGAGGAGTCGAGGAGAGGAGTCGAGGAGAGGAGTCGAGGAGAGGAGTCAAGCCGTATAAAAGAACAAATGGGAAAGACCCAGAGACTTCTCATCATCAGCCTCCTACACTGAACCTGCAGGGACAAGATAACGGCTCCTCCTGCTGGAGGAACGCAGACATTATATAAAGCTGTTCTGCTGTGTGGATAGTTCAGGACAGTCAATCTTGCTTTTGCAATATTCACATGGACACTAAACCACTTACATTTTTCAATTTCATGACTAAATGATTAAAACAGTCTTGGATGGAGATGTTTGATTTTTCACAACCCTTACAACACCACCACTACACAGCCTCAGACAGACAAACACACTGAACAATACAGTAGAGTGAAGCCCTCTCTGCAGGGCCTTCTGCAGAGAGCTACTGCTTGAACTGCATTAGTTTGCCCTTTATCAGGCCCGAGCAGCGACAACGTCGGGCCAGCGAAGGCCCGATTGAAACTGTAGGAATTATTTTTCTTTTTCTTGAAATGAATCGCCTTTTTGAGGACCTCAACATGCTCAAAACGTTGTTTCACTTGGCACACTTATCGGTGAAACATGTAGTATTTTAAGGGTCTCGGGTGCTCGCTAGCGCCCCCTAGAAAGTTGGAAAAATTGAGCTCCCCGCTCCGAATTCAGCTACATGTATGAAATTTGGCAGACAGATGTAACATGTGGAGACACACGAATATGCCATTGTGCCGAAGTCAGACATTTTTAATTTAATGTGCGATTTTCGCCCAATTTTAGCGTAACCCTGCAAACATCCTCAGAGGGAGTTTTTCAAACAACCTTTTTAATTATAATAATTCTGATTATTATTATGATTATGTAAGGCAGTAGCCTAAATCAGCCACCAGGTGTCGCTGGTGCGCTGTAATTCCCATCCAGAATTGCACAATAGACATGGTTGTCCCTTACAGGACACCGTAGTTAAAAGTTACGTGGGGACGCCATCTTTTTTCCCGTTTACTTTTCTTTATTACTTCGTAAGGTCAGCGTGGCGGCCCGCATCGTAGTACAATATATTAATTAAAAACACCCTTCCTGTTCATCTTTTTCTACTAAATTTATAATTGAGATGTTGCCTTTCACTTATTATTATTATAGATATGTTTTATATGTAAATAGTGGCCGTAATGTTGGCATTTTACCGTGCAGAGCAGAGCAGCACGGTAAAACCCTAACCCTAACATCTTTGGTGCCGTGACCCGGATTGTGGTGTCCGAGACTGAAGAGAAAGAGAGACTGACGGCATCATCCACAACTGTGCTGCTGCTTTGAACTGTGTTGCCATCTATACGTGGAACTGAGCTGGTATCGCCTGCAAAGCGGTGTTTGCAGGATATTCACCTTTTCCAACGTATCCTTTGAAGACTGTAGTATAACTTGTGTGTTCATGTGAGGACTTTTCATGTTTTTTTTTATAGACTGAACTGCTACTTGAGTGGTATATATATATTCTGTGTGAGACTTTCCATTGAAACATTCTGTGACTAAAGTGTTTATCTCATTCAAATTCTTTGAGTTAGGCAGGGATCTGCATTTAATTCAGGCTTAATGTGAGTTGATATTTGTGTTACACATTTCTGTTTTTCATTACATTTTAGTATTCTAGTAGCACATAACATCAACACACACAACCATCCACTTCAAAGCTTAAGTCTTTGGCATCAATTAATCTGAAAAAAAAAATAAAAAATGTTGAGTGACTACACAGATTCTCTATCGAAGCTGGAGGGCGCCGCTGCTGTGGCACCAGGCCTCCAATTCCCCCCTGGGCCTTCAACAAACCACACTTATGACTCTCCAAATGAGACACCAACCCACCATATGAGTGAGGGGGCAACAGCTGACAACAACACAGCGAGCCGGCAGCAACCAGTGAGGCCGAAGCCTACCAAATGGTTCAGCAGGTTCACTGGCACTCAATTGCAGTACCCCACTCAAGGCCATCAGACAGGCAGGCAGCCCACTGACTCAGGACTAGGCTCACAGCTTACCCCACCTTCGATGCTGTCACCTTATACTGAGCACCATCATACTCCTGATCATGTGTCTATACCAGGCTTTGGAGCTCCAATGCAGACACCCTTGCCTCGCTTTGCCACCAGCCCAGCCTCGAGACCATGCTACCAGACAGACAGGTCAGATCACAACATACCAAGTACAACTGGTCCAGTAGCCCAGCTGGCTGCGCAGACAACAGTGGTCTCTGCCCCCCCATCCCAAGTTAGCATGCACAGGCCCACAGACGTGCACGGTCCAACAGCAACCCGGCCGCCTCAAAGTCTCCCACGGCCCATCTTCCAGGAGGCACAAACTGTACAGCGCCCCACCCCGTCCCTGCTTCACTACTCCCCCATGAACTGTCCAGCTACCTCCCCTAATCCAACTCAGGTTGTTCAACCTAGCTCCCAGGTCTACACCAGCTATGCACATTCCACTCATGCGCCTCAGGCCCCCATGCCAAGTTTTCAACCACCACATGCAATGAACATTATGAATAATCCCCCTGCTGTGCAGACCCCCCAAGGCTCAGAGTACGGACCAACCTCCCAGCTGCCTATGTCACCAGCTGTTGTTCACTACTCACAGGACCTGGACCGTGGTGAAGCGGCCCCTGTGCTCCCATCTGCCACCGGTGCATGGGGCTCCAACACACCGGTGCCCAGCCCCCTGAATGCAACTTATGCAGTCTTCAATCACACAGCGCCTCCCCACGCCCCTGCTCCAGTACACCTCTGGATGCCTGCTTCAGACCCACAAGTTAGTATGTATCCAAATGCTCTACCACCACCTGCACCACTACCTCCATACTCCACCCCACAAATGCACCCATATCAGTCCGAGCCACCATTAAAGACTCCTGGCAGAGCCATAGCCAACCCAAACCCTCCCCTGGCTGCCTATGGTGGGTTCATGCAGACTCATCAGGTGAAGAATGTCCAAGTCTTCACTGGTAATGCAGATAGCAAGATGCTCGTGGAGGACTGGATCCGTGATGTGCAGTATCTCCTAGAGGCAATAGAGCTCCCCATGCACCTCCGCTTTTCCACTGTTGTGCGACACCTGAGTGGTGAGCCAAGAAAGTTGGTTCTGAACCTACCTCCCCATGACCAAACCCCTGAGAAGGCTTTCGAGGAACTGAGGGCAGAGTACAGTGATGCACAGGGCTCCCTAGATCCACTGGCCGACTTCTATGAACGCAGCCAGAGGCCAGGAGAGTCTCCGTGCTCTTATGCTATAGCATTGGAGGCAACATTGCGAGCTGTGGAAAGCCAAAGAGGGGGCAAGCCTTTCCCTGACCGTGATAATAAACTCACCCGGCAGTTCTTAAGGGGACTTAATGATGAGGAGGTGTATGCAAGGATTTCACCAATGAGGCCCAGGTTTTTGAGCTTCCGAGAACTGCAAGCTGAGCTCAGAAATCTAGCAAAAGAAACAAAGAAGTTCCAGTCACAACACAAGGCAAAGAAAACATATGCCCAAGTGCATGTCACATCCGAGTGTGGTACAAATGTAAAGACAGAAAGGACAAAACATACCTCTGAGTTGTCAGAGCTGACAGAGATGGTCAAGAAATTAGCTCTTAGCCAAGAGGAACAGATAGCCAAGTTGTCTAACCTTGAATCGAGAATGGCTGCTTCACCTCCTGTTCCCCCGCCTAGATTTCGGCCATCTCCTGGAACTACAACCCAGAGCTCCAGCGTTACATGCCACCGGTGTGGAAAGCAAGGACATATGGCTCGGGTCTGCAGAGCGATGTTCCCCGAGTCCAGGCCGGCTTGGGCTGGCCAACCGCAGCCTATGACCCCTGCAGAGGGGAACACATCCCACTCAGCTCAGCATTTAAACGACTAGAGTCCATGGTTACCGGGGCAACCATGGGCAAGCAGCAAGACCCCCCACTGCAGATGAGCACAACGCGTGATGGAGGAGAGGACACCCCCTTGGTGGGTCCCAGAAATGAGGGGGAGGTGGAAGTCAATGGAGAAAAGTGCAGGGCTCTCATCGACTCTGGCGCTCAGATAACCAGCATTACCCATGGCTACTGGTGCAACCACCCTGTCCTTCAAAAACAAAAACTACGGTCCTCTAAAATACCAATAGAGGGTGCAGCAGGTCAGAGTGTATCCTACTATGGTGTCCTGAGCATTAACTTGAAAGTGCTGGGGAAAGAGTTCAAGACTGTGCCGGCTTTTGTTGTCCCTGATTCTGAGTATCGCTCCTCTGTCCCTCTGCTCGTGGGAACTAATGTCATTCGTGCCTCCAAGAGCCACCTCCAGGCAGCTTATGGTCAGCAATTTCTTCATCAAGTGAAAGAAAACCATCCAGAGTGGTACACCGCTCTACTTGAAATTGGGAGCACAGAACAAAGTGAGATGGATGATCTGGTGGGTCCTGCTGTATACACTGGCCGGAAAATACGCATTCCTGCAGGAAAAGAGATGGATCTAAGGTGTAAGATCAAAGAAGGCCCACAAAGAAAGACCTATACAACGCTGATAGAAGGCCACCCCTCCCTGCAGCTTCCACAAGACCTCTTGGTGGCAAAAGTTCTGGCTGATGTAAAGCGGGGCTGTGCCCCTGTCAGAGTGATGAACCTGTCCCAGCACACTATTATAATCAAGCCACACACTCACCTGGCCAATGCTTTCCTTGTTGAAAATGTTGTGGAGTTTCCAGACAAAACGCAGGGAGGACAGCATAATGATGGGAGTGAAGAGACATGCTTCAGTCTGGATCAAGTGGTGGCAGGCGGGGTGGACTTAAGTGAAGCAGCAGTGGAGAATGAGCACCAACGCTCTCTCCTCCAAGAGCTTGTGGGAAGGAACACAAGTGTGTTCTCCCAGTATCCCATGGACCATGGCCACACAAAAACAGTGACACATGACATTCCACTGGTGGACTCTGAGCCCTTTCGGCTGCCATATCGCAGGATTCCTCCATCGCAGTGGCAGGACGTGAGGAAGCTGTTGACGGAGATGGAGACAGCTGGAGTCATCAGGCCTAGTAAGAGCCCGTATGCTTCACCAGTAGTGATCGTAACCAAGAAGGACGGTTCACTAAGGTTATGCATCGACTACAGAAAGCTGAACTCCTGCAGCACAAGAGACGCATTCCCCCTGCCCAGAATAGAGGAGGCCCTTGAAGCTCTGGGACAAGCAAAATACTTCTCCACACTGGACCTCACGTCTGGTTACTGGCAGGTGGAAGTGGCAGAGCACGACAAGCACAAGACCACGTTCAGCACTCCCATGGGGCTGTTCGAGGCCAACAGAATGCCCTTCGGTCTGCAAAACGCTCCATCCACCTTTCAGAGACTCATGACCTGCTGCTTTGGGGATATGAATTTCACCCATCTCCTGATTTATCTGGACGATCTCATCATTTTCTCCAAAACTTTTGATGAGCATGTGGAGAGGTTGCAGCTCGTGTTTGATCGGCTTAAGGAGCATGGCCTGAAGTTAAAGCCCTCCAAGTGCCAGCTCGTGAGAAAAGAGGTGCACTATCTGGGCCATGTGGTGTCCGCAGAGGGGATCAGGACAGACCCTGAGAAGATCAGCAGAGTAAAGGATTGGGCGAGGCCTACAAATCGGAAGGAAGTGCTGCGGTTCTTGGGATTCGCTGGATATTACAGGCGGTACGTTAGAGACTACTCCGCCTTAGCTGCTCCCTTGTACCGCCTCACCTCTGGTGACCCCAGAAAGAAAAAGAAAGGGGGAAGGAAAAACCCGGGTCCCGACCCACCCTTTTTGTGGACTAATGAGAGTGAACAGGCCTTTCAGTCCCTCAAAGAAAAGCTGACGACTGCTCCAGTGCTGGGCTATCCAGATTACAGCCTGCCTTTTGTGCTCCAGACTGATGCCTCAGGAGAGGGGCTTGGCGCCGTCTTGGTTCAAGTCCAGGCTGGAGAAGAGAGGGTCATAGCCTACGCCAGCAGAGGATTGAGCCCAGCTGAGACGAGGTATCCTGCACACAAACTCGAGTTCCTCGCTCTCAAGTGGGCAGTGACGGATAAGTTCTATGACCATCTCTATGGGCGTAAATTCTCAGTGCTGACGGACAATAACCCCCTTAAATATGTGATGTCCTCAGCGAAGCTGGATGCCACAGGCCAACGGTGGGTGTCTCGGCTGTCTACGTTTGACTTTGACATCCAGTATCGAAGGGGAAAGAGTAATGCAAATGCCGATGCCCTCTCACGTATGTCCAACCAGGAGGTCACCCAGGTCCTGCAAACCTGCCCTCAGCGTGTGAGGGCCAGTGAAAAGGGGCATGAGGACAAACAGCCCACCCCAGAACAGGAAAGCTTCCCAGGCGTGAACAGTGCGGCCTCCGAGGAACCTGAACCACAAGAACCTCGATTGCTCAGGTCAAGTGAGCCCTACAGAGATGTCGGGACGGAGTCCCTGCCTGCCATGACAAAACGAGCTCCGGGCAGGGCAGAAGGAGGATCCTGTCATCGGCCCTGTCTTGCACTTTAAAAGCCTGAACCAAAAACCAAGCCGTGGTGAGAGGATCAGTAGTGGCGAGCAAGTACGGCTTCTCTTAAAGGAGTGGAGGAGGTTAGTGATAAGGGATGGTGTCATGTACCGCCGCATCCAAGATGGCCAAAGGGGAGTAGTGGAGCAGTTAGTATTGCCAGTGAAGCTGCATACATCAGTCAAGGCTGCTCTCCATGATGACTCAGGGCACCTAGGATTGGAGAGAACACTGCAGATGATAAGGGAGAGATTTTATTGGCCGAGGATGTTCCAGGAAATCAAAGCTTGGTGCGAGCAGTGTGAGAGGTGCTGCCTCAGAAAGACCCCAACTGCAGGCCTCAGGGCTCCTCTGGTCAGTATTCACAGCAGTGCCCCCATGGAGCTCGTGTGTGTTGACTTTTTGACCCTGGAGAAATCAAAGGGTGGCATAGAAAATGTTCTCATTGTTACAGACCACTTCTCCCGCTACGCCCAAGCCTACCCCACTAAAGACCAAAAGGCCTGCACAGTGGCTAAGGTACTGTGGAAAAACTTTTTCTGTCGCTTTGGCTTTCCAGCGAAATTGCATGCAGACCAAGGGCGCAATTTCGAAAGTGCAATAGTGAAGGAGCTGTGTAAGTGCACTGGCATCACTAAGACCCACACAACCCCCTACCACCCCCAGGGCAACGGGACAACCGAAAGGTTCAACCGGACCCTCATGAACATGCTGGGGACATTAGAGCCTCATTTGAAGCCACGCTGGCATGAATACGTGGATGCAATGACGCATGCCTACAACTGCACACGACATGACTCAACTGGATACACCCCATACTACCTTATGTTTGGTAGACATCCCAGGCTCCCAGTCGACCTGATCTTTGGGCTTCCTACCACCAGTGAGTCATGTGAGTACAGCGAGTATGTCCAAACTCTGCACGACTGCCTGTCGCAGGCCTATGCCCAGGCCAATCAGACTTCTCAACATGCTAAGGGGCAACAGAAAAAATACTACGACCAAAAAGCAAAAAGTCAAGTCTTCAGCCCAGGGGACAGAGTCCTGATCAAAGTATGTCATGTGGAGGGGAGGCAGAAACTGGGAGACAGATGGGAGTCGCGCCCATACATTGTGGTGAAGAAGCAACCCAGCATACCTGTGTACGTGGTACGATCAGAGGATGGCGGAAGAGAAAAAGTGGTCCACCGCAACCTCCTTACACAGTGTATGTTTCTACCAGTGGAACAGGCCGATGAAGCGATCAGAGAGGAGAGTGAGTCAGATACAGCAGAGGACGGGGAAATGGACGACACAGAGGAGATTGTGGAGAGAGTCCTACCTGAGACAACAACTGGGCAGGATGAACACACAAGACTGGATGAAGTGGATGTAGAGACAGGACAAATGAGTGAAGGAGGGGAGGAAAATGTCAGTGGTGCCAACTCACCTCACAGGCCCAGTTCTCCAAGGAGAAACCCGTTGAGAAGTCGACGTCCCCCAAAGAGACTATCCTATGAGTCACAAGTTGTGACATCGGAAGAGGACCAGCAGAAGATAGAAAGGGGGTGGAAGTTGTGGCAAAAGGCCAAAGCAAGACGAGCAGCAGGACATATGTAACACGACAAAGCTAGTACATCCACCTTGATAAGACGCGCACACACACACACACACACACACACACACACACACACACACACACACACACACACACACAGTCTCTATGCAACACAGTCATTCATTCATCATATTCATCACTCTGTTCAAGTTTCTTGTGTTTGGTGGATGTTCTTTGTTTTATTTTGTTTGGTCTGATGGCTGGGACGCCATCAATTAAAGAGGGGGTAGATGTAAGGCAGTAGCCTAAATCAGCCACCAGGTGTCGCTGGTGCGCTGTAATTCCCATCCAGAATTGCACAATAGACATGTTTGTCCCTTACAGGACACCGTAGTTAAAAGTTACGTGGGGACGCCATCTTTTTTCCTGTTTACTTTTCTTTATTACTTCGTAAGGTCAGCGTGGCGGCCCGCATCGTAGTACAATACATTAATTAAAAACACCCTTCCTGTTCATCTTTTTCTACTAAATTTATAATTGAGATGTTGCCTTTCACTTATTATTATTATAGATATGTTTTATATGTATATAGTGGCCGTAATGTTGGCATGTTACCGTGCAGAGCAGAGCAGCCGCTCTAATACAGGCGGGAGAATTAGCCTGTTGACTTATTGTTTGCTAGCTGTCTTGTTGTTGTTTCATTTAAATTATTTTTACATTAGATTTTACGTTAAGAGTGCCTTATATCATTTTATGTGTTGTAATTTACTTCCATGTTAGTGTTTAGTGTTTATTTTTGTAATAGAATATATTCTATTCTCATGGAGTTTATACTCTTTTCTTTATTACTTCGTAAGGTTGTGGACGAACAATGAGATGACAGCAGATGTTGTGGACAAATAAAGTCTTCCCGGTCTCAACCACAATCAAAAAGACTGTGCCGGTGTTTCCCTTAATCTGCACCACACCCCATAACACAACTATAAACACAACGCAGAGTCCCAGGGTGTGCAGAGAGGCTCCAGCACGTGGGTTACAATTATTATTATCCACACAGTAATATTACAGATCATTAGACGTTGTATTTGGAAGGGAATAACTAAATTTTTTTATTTTTTTTTGTATTGAAGATAATTCATTTACAAACATTAAGGCATTATAATCTAAACTCAATACTTCTAACATACAAGGCACAATTGGATAGGAAAGATAACTTAAATTATGAAAAAAATTATATAATAACAAAAATAAAAGAGGTAGAAAATAATTAAAGGAACAAAAAAAAGAAATGCATAAATAGATAAATAATAAGATTATAATATATATAATAATTAGGGCCCGAGCACGAAAGTGCCAGGACCCAACGGTGTCCTGGCACGAAAGTACAAGGAAACCTATTGTTTTTCTAAGTATTATTATTCTTTTTCTGCTGGAATATCGCGTTTTTGGGACCTTTTCCATCCCCAAAAACTCACCAAAAGTGGAATATGCGTCAGAAGTGGCACGAAGTTCAAAGTTCTGTAGTGATTCGGCTCGGGTGTCGCCAGCGGGCGAGATAGCGCCCCCTAATGTAGGCAGTTTTTCAGGGAAAGTTTCTTCGATCTTCACGAAATTCAAGTATGTCATTGCATACGTCTTGAAGTTCGGTTTTTCGGCCAACAGGAAGTCAGCCAACTTGGATTTCCTGCGTGATTTTAAAATTTACGAACACGTTTGAAGACTTTAGGATGCACAAAAACTCATCAAACTTTACACGCACATCCAAACTCATAATTACTTTGATTTAGTGGTGAAAATTTGCTTGGGCGCGGCATGTTGGCTCTCTAGCGCCCCCTTATGTCTTTTAGATTTTGAACATACCTTGAGGTACTCGAAAACTCATGAAACTTGGCAAAATGATGGACACCTGTGAACTTTATGTAAATGTACAGTTATTGGGTTCAGCATGTTTAGCCAGCTCTATAGCGCCCCCTAACGCGTGGAAGGCCATAGTTTGGTCAAAGTTGATCCTATATTCATGAAATTTGGTAGGTACATCCTGCTCATTATTTCAGACATATTCCTCATCGGGTTTCATTAGCTACGCCCAACGGGAAGTCGGCCATCATGGAATATGTGCGTTTTTCATGTATTTTATGCATACGAATTTTGATGTTTCGCCATGACACAGGATGCTGTTGGAACTTGACTTTACATAGTCCGATTCTGGAGGATCAAACCTGGCAAAATAAAAAATAAATAAATGACTCGATTAATAAATAAATATGCCACTAAATATAGCAAAAATAATATCAAGAATAAATGTAGCTATTAATCAATTGATAAAATGTGACATAAATTGATATTTCTGTCATATTTATTTATATTTGTATTTATTCCCTTATTTATTTACTCCTTTTATTTATTCATTAATCTATTTTCATTCATTTTTACATTTATTTATTTATTTTGCATTATTATTTATTTATTTATTCCTGCACGATTTTCCTTTTGCATTTCACTCCTTATTTATTTCCCCAAACTTACTTACTGTAATGACTGTATGAGCCGTTCACCTATTTATTTCTGTATTTTCTTTATACATATACTTCAAACTAAAATACTTATGTAATAAGAAAATCCCTTAATTACAAAATTAAGTAAGATTCTTAAAAAATAAGTAAATTACTTAATTATAAAAATCGTCAAATCCTTTATTACAGCATTAAGTAAAATTCTTAAAAAAAATAAGTACTTAATCATGAAAATTTGCAAAATCCTTTATTACAACATTAAGTGAAATTCTTATGAAATGAGTAAAATCCTTCATTAGAAATAAAGTAGTAAAAGTAAAATCCTCAATTATAAATTTGCGTAAATTTGTTAAGTACAATATCAAGACAATTCCTAGAGTACAAAATTCAATAAATTCCTTAAATGCAAAAGTAAAATTCATAGAAATTAAGCACATTCTTTAAGTGCGAAATTAAGTAAACTCCTTATGTACAAAAATTAGCCAAATTCTACTGAAATAAAATAAAGTAAAATTCTTATATAATAAAAAAATCCTTAATTAAAGAAATTAAGTAAAATTCTTAAAAAATAAGTAAATTACTTAATTATAAAAAAGATCAAATCCTATATTACAGCATTAAGTGAAATTCTTATGAAATTAGCAAAATCCTTCATTTGAAAAAAAGTAATAAAAGTAAAATCCTCAATTAGAAATTTGTGTAAATTTGTTAAGTACAACATCAACAAAATTCCCAAAGTACAAAATTTGGTAAATTCCTTAAATACAAAAGTAAAATTCATAGAAATTAAGCACATTCTTTAAGTGCAAAATTAAGTAAACACCTTATTTACAGAATTTAGCCAAATTCTACTGAAATAAAATTAAGTAAAATACTTATGTAATAAGAAAATTCCTTAATTAAAACAATTAAGTAAAATTCTTAAAAAAATAAGTAAATTACTTAATAATAAAAATCATCAAATCCTTTATTACAACATTAAGTGAAATTCTTATGAAATAAGCAAAAAGTAAAATCTTCAATTACAAATGTTCCTTATGTACAAAATTAAGCTAAATTCTAATGAAATACTAAAATTCCTTCATCACACTATAAGATGTTAATACTCTTATATTTTTGCTCCCAATGGTATTATTATGGTTATTTTATAAGCTAAATGTGGTCCTGCTCACAACAATAAATGAGCCATGTGAACCACAAGGGAGCGCTAAAGTGAGCTCATAAAGTTCATGTGTCACTAACCAGATGAAACTGATGTGAAAACAGCCTCTGGTTTTTAATCCTCTACTTTGTTTGCTGGCTACATGACTTTGATTCATTCATTCATTATAGATATTGTTGAATCACAAACACCAACAGATTGTCAACGTGGCAGCAGATGTGCTTCACCAACCCTGGATGTGCTCCAGATCTACAGATCCAACAGTCGGTGGCTCTGTGACATGTTTTTACTCTGATCTCAGGATTTCATTCTTCAATTGTCTTCAGATTTGACAGGTAATACAGACTTTAGAGGATATATATCAATGTTCTACATTTATCTTAATTTAATATAAAGCATTGTTCCCGATCGGCCTGGGTCGGACTCCGGTATTCCTGCTTTCAAGTCTAGTTTTCAATGACACTTTATGTTTGTGAGGTGTTTTTAGAGATTTACATCTTCAGGAGGAACCAATGGGCTACAAGAGACTAACACATTGTTGGTTTTCATGTTGAGAGTGAAACAAATGATAGTATATGATGTAATAGAATAGAAGCAGCCTTCTTGTTTAAAGGGAACATGCGTCTAAAATGAGCTGCTGCTGGGTTGTGTGTTATAAATCCATCTGGATGTGAGATGAGCTCCTTGGAGGTGCTACTCTGCTCCCTGAGCTCCTTCCTCTTCAGCTGCAGGAACACCCAGGTTATAATAATCCGGCTCAGCCTTCTCCCGTCTGCTCGGCCTCTGCCCCCTCTTGCCCTGGAGACACATGACAGCACACAGATGTGACTTCCTGCATCACTCCTCTCTCTTCACTTCAATAAACACAGACTGAGTGCTTCATGTCAGTCAGCGGTCTGAACAACAGACGTGTGTCAGTACCTTATAGTAGAAGTAAAGGCCAATGTTCGCCAACAGCAGAATCAGCGGCAGGACGATCGCTCTGATGATGAAAGGCCTTAGATCTGATCAAACACATGGACAGTCATCACATCACATCACATGACATCATGAGTCCAACAGCTCCCATTAAACACAAACTGTAGTGACCTGAAATCTAAAAGCACTTCTTCAATCCTCTTTATGTGAATCCAGGCTCTGAGGACGGAGACTGTTCTTTGTTGGACAGATTAGAAAGTCCTCTGAGATTAATCTGTAGAAATACAACTGACGTGACTTTAGTGAGACTTTGATATGTTTACAACCAAACATGCTCCGTCCTCCAGCAGACTGTTTGCTGTTGACATTCATCCACTTTGTACAAGTGTGGTTACTATATGACATGTGGAACACAATGACAGCAGTCACAGTGTCATTCCACAAACAACAACATGCACAGACTTATTATGACTGAACATGTCATAACCCTTAAAGTACTTTGATGAAGTACTACTAGTACTACTTAAATGAAGTACTACTAGTACTACATCTCTCTCTGTAATCGGTTGTGAGCAGACGTCCTAAAGTGACGTCATCTCCACGTAGAATAAACCTCTAACTTTTATTCATGTTTTAATCGCTATGATCTCTGAAGGCTCCGACAAAATTCATCAAACTTCTTAAATACAAAGATAGGAAAATTATAATGAAATAAAAAAAATTCCTTCATTACAAATTAAGTAAAATCCTTAATTATAAAAAATAAGCAAAATTCATAATGACAAAATTATGTAAATTCCTTAATTACAAAATTAAGTTAAATTCTTATGAAAAAAGAAAATATTAAAATACAAAATTAAGTAAACTTCTTATGAAATAAGAAAAGTCCTTAATTATTAAAATAAGCCCAATCCTTGATTACAGAATGAAAGCTTCTCTGTTGTCAGCTGATCATTTCCACATTTTCCAAACCTGCATGTAAACAGTCAGCTTACCTGCGACGGTGAGAGAGATCAGACGGCTCTCAGAGAAGAAGTCGTGAGAAAAAACATAGACGTGATAAACACATCTGTAGCTTCCTTGGTGGGCGGGCTCTGCAGCAGGAAACAGGAAGTGGGCGGAGTGATTGGCAGCTGGCTGGGTGTAGTTGAGTGCTGAGGTGGAGGAGGTGAAGGTGAGATGGAAGGAGCCTCCTGGGTACTGTGGCTGGACGGAGCAGCTGATGGTGAAGGTGGAGCCCCTGAGCACGTGAAACCCCTGCTGCTGGGCCTCGGAGACCCGGTCCACGGAGGAGGACCCAGAGATGTTGGGCTGAAGCAGCAGGTCTGTAAACACAAAGAGATGATTGGCTGAGAGCCGGAGCACGTTCAGTCTGAAAACAGCGTGCACTGGTTTGCTACGGTTTCTGGGTTGAACGGCGTGTTTCCTGGAAATGGTGCACAACAGGCTTTGAGGTGCGTTTCCTCTCATTTGGTGGGTGTGTCAGAGGTGTTACCCAATCAGCCGCGACGTGCACGAACCCCGCCGTATTATAAAGGCAGTGCATTCGCGTAGCACAACAGAGTGTTCAATGCACCGCCGTTTACGTTTAAACGTTTATCTGTAACTGTTATTTAGGATAGTCAGAACTGAATTACAGATATCTCTAACTATCATTTGAACTCATTTGGAGGTTATAGATTACTGGAATAAGAACTGACTAGTCAGAATGTAGTTATAGACATCTGCAACGCTGTTTAGACTAGTCATAACTCTAATTCTATACATCTGTAATTACATTTAGACTAGTCATAACTCTAATTCTATATGTCTGTAATTACATTTAGACTAGTACGATCAAAACTACTTTTACCATTCATGTGTATGGGGTTTCTCATTACAGATATCCACAACTGAATTATGACTAGTCGTAACTCCAGTTTCAGATATCTACAATTTAATTCTGACTGGTCATAATGAGGTTTGAGATATCTGTAACTGTTATTTAGGATAGTCAGAACTGAATTACAGATATCTCTAAATGTCGTTTTGACTAGTCACAATGAGGTTATAGATATCTGGAATAAGAACTCTGACTAGTCACAATGTGATTACGACTAGTCAGAATGTAGTTGTAGATATCTCTAATGTTAATTCTTGATAGTTAAGCTGAGCTATTAAATGTTAAAACAGCTCTCCATACACTTCTCTACACTTTAGGATGTCATTGTCCTGGATAACTTTACAGTTCAGTCCAATGGAAACCACCGACTGTCACTGTGACGGAGGAAGGAACATACTGGAAACATTACTGTCATAGATGATGTCATAGATGATGTCACTGATGGGCTTACCTGAGCAGGTGAGATTCATGATGGAGTTAGAGGAACCTGATGTTGCACACTCCCTCAGAGCAGATCCAGACTGAACACAGTCAGACCTGATCTCCCACACAGATCTGTCTGAGGACTCCTCTCTCTGTTCTACAGAAACAGCAGAGCCACAGTCCAAGTCTCTGCAGGCAGCTGCTGCTTCCTTCAGGGTCCACTCAGAGTCACTCACTGGTCTCCAGTCTCCCTGTTTCAGCTCCAGTGTTCCTGCACAGCGACTGTCTCCTCCCACCAACCTGACAGGCTCTGAACAGAAACAAGAGAGTCGTCAGTAAAAGAATAAAGTGAGTTTCATTAGAACAGAAATGAACCAGATCAGAGCTGCAGCTCCTCTTCTACCTGAGCAGGTGAGTCCAACAGCTTTGCCAGGTGAGCAGGTGTTTCTCTCTGAGCCTGAGCTTCTACAGTCCAGGAGAGCAGACTCAGTTCCTCCACACTGGAACTCTTTGGTCCACATTGAAGCCTCCACGTCTCCATAGAGCGCCCCCTGGAGGACTGAAGGAGCCCCACAGCCAAGCTCCCTACAGACCACCTCTGCATCCTGCTGGTCAAAGTCAGCTTCACACACTGAGGACCACCACTGGTTAGAGGGGTTAGTCTTCACCTCCAGTCTGCCTGAGCACAGACTAGTCCCATTCACCAGCCTGACAGAGTCTGGAGAGATGATAGAAGATGAAATAGAGAGAGATAAAAGACACCAGACACTCAATAAAAAGATGTCATGAAACAACAATTCAGTGATTCCAACTGGAGGAGTTCAGAGCGGTCCCTGCCATCGATTATCTAGCAGCACACAGCCTCTTCTCAAGCCTCAGGGCCCTATTTTAACCTTTACATGATATTTGAGCAGATAATTAGTAAATAATGTTTATAATAAAGTAGTCTTAGATAGATTTTGAGGTAAATATTGGGGTAATTTGGCAGTAATTCCAAAGAAATATCAAATAGGTTACTTGCTTATTATCACCTAATCACCATGAGAGTTGAGGAGCTGTAAAATGAAGTGTTAGCCAACGTAGTGCTATGATGTTGGATGTTACAGGGACTGTGATAAATGTTAATTGCATTAAAAGTAACTTTTTTTACTCAGATTTTATGCATATGATGTTGTGTTCTTTATACTATGACAGTTTTCCTAAAATTAAATTAAAAAAGAATTACAATATATGGTGATATACTGAATGGTAACCCCTGTATCATGATACGCATCATATCACCAGATTCTTTCCAATACACAGCCCTGATGTAATAGAATAAATCCAGCCTTCTGGTTTAAAGGGAACATTCATATAAAATGAGCTGCTGGTGGGTGAATATAGAATTTAGTTAAAATAACACACAAATTGATGAAATAGAAATGTGAACAGAGACACCTGTGACGTATCAAAGAGGCCACATGTCATATTTAATTGATGTGGCTTTAAAATGACGGCTCCGAGGAGAGGAGGGCTCATTCTGTTAAAAGCCTGTTGCCTCAACTCCTCTCTCCTCGCGTCTCTTCCTCGCCTCCTCAGCTCACATCTCTGGTGGGCGGGACTAAGACGTGAGGAGAGGAGGCGAGGAAAGGAATGGAGGATGTAGGAACTGTGAAATGGAAAAGGCCACCAGACAGACAGGTGTGTCCTGTCAGGTGAAGCTCAGCAGTCTGTGGAGAGTTTGAAGCTTTCAGAAACAAGCCCACTTCTATGGCAAACTGTTTAAACATTTAATAGCTGGACAGGAGATTCATCAGAGATATCTGCAGCGCTGTTTAGACTAGTCATAACTCTAATTCTATATGTCTGTAATTACATTTAGACTAGTCGTAACTCTAATTCTATATGTCTGTAATTACATTTAGACTAATCATAACTCTAATTCTAGATATCTGTAATTACATTTAGACTAGTACAATCAAAACTACTTTTACCATTCATGTGTATGGGGTTTCTCATTACGGATATCCACAACTGAATTATGACTAGTCGTAACTCCAGTTTCAGATATCTACAATTTAATTCTGACTGGTCATAATGAGGTTTGAGATATCTGTAACTGTTATTGAGGATAGTCAGAACTGAATTACAGATATCTCTAAATGTAGTTTTGACTAGTCACAATGAGGTTATAGACATCTGGAATAAGAACTCTGACTAGTCACAATGTGATTACGACTAGTCAGAATGTAGTTGTAGATATCTCTAATGTTGATTCTTGATAGTTAAGCTGAGCTATTAAATGTTAAAACAGCTCTCCATACACTTCTCTACACTTTAGGATGTCATTGTCCTGGATAACTTTACAGTTCAGTCCAATGGAAACCACCGACTGTCACTGTGACGGAGGAAGGAACATACTGGAAACATTACTGTCATAGATGATGTCATAGATGATGTCACTGATGGGCTTACCTGAGCAGGTGAGATTCATGATGGAGTTAGAGGAACCTGATGTTGCACACTCCCTCAGAGCAGATCCAGACTGAACACAGTCAGACCAGATCCTCCACACAGATCTCTCTGAGGACTCCTCTCTCTCTTCTACAGAAACAGCAGAGCCACAGTCCAAGTCTCTGCAGGCAGCAGCTGCATCCTTCAGGGTCCAGTCAGAGTAATAGCCCTCCACTGGTCTCCAGTCTCCTTGTTTCAGCTCCAGTGTTCCTGCACAGCGACTGTCTCCTCCCACCAACCTGACAGGCTCTGAACAGAAACAAGAGAGTCGTCAGTAAAAGAATAAAGTGAGTTTCATTAGAACAGAAATGAACCAGATCAGAGCTGCAGCTCCTCTTCTACCTGAGCAGGTGAGTCCAACAGCTTTGCCAGGTGAGCAGGTGTTTCTATCTGAGCCTGAGCTTCTACAGTCCAGGAGAGCAGACTCAGTTCCTCCACACTGGAACTCTTTGGTCCACATTGAAGCCTCCACGTCTCCATAGAGCGCCCCCTGGAGGACTGAAGGAGCCCCACAGCCAAGCTCCCTACAGACCACCTCTGCATCCTGCTGGTCAAAGTCAGCTTCACACACTGAGGACCACCACTGGTTAGAGGGGTTAGTCTTCACCTCCAGTCTGCCTGAGCACAGTCTAGTCCCATTCACCACCCTGACAGAGTCTGGAGAGATGATAGAAGATGAAATAGAGAGAGATAAAAGACACCAGACACTCAATAAAAAGATGTCATTAACAACAATTCAGTGATTCCAACTGGAGGAGTTCAGAGCGGTCCCTGCCATCGATTATCTAGCAGCACACAGCCTCTTCTCAAGCCTCAGGGCCCTATTTTAACCTTTACATGATATTTGAGCAGATAATTACTAAATAATGTTTATAATAAAGTAGTCTTAGATAGATTTTGAGGTAAATATTGGGGTAATTTGGCAGTAATTCCAAAGAAATATCAAATAGGTTACTTGCTTATTATCACCTAATCACCATGGACGTTGAGGAGCTGTAAAATGAAGTGTTAGCCAACGTAGTGCTATGATGTTGGATGTTACAGGGACTGTGATAAATGTTAATTGCATTAAAAGTAACTTTTTTTAATCAGATTTTATGCATATGATGTTGTGTTCTTTATACTATGACAGTTTTCCTAAAATTAAATTAAAAAAGAATTACAATATATGGTGATATACTGAATGATAACCCCTGTATCATGATACGCA
Organism: Sebastes fasciatus; assembly: GCF_043250625.1. Lineage (NCBI taxonomy): Eukaryota > Metazoa > Chordata > Actinopteri > Perciformes > Sebastidae > Sebastes > Sebastes fasciatus. The sequence continues at coordinate 1,762,715 of NC_133817.1, read as the reverse complement.
TCGTATCACCAGATTCTTTCCAATACACAGCCCTGATGTAATAGAATAAATCCAGCCTTCTGGTTTAAAGGGAACATTCATATAAAATGAGCTGCTGGTGGGTGAATATAGAATTTAGTTAAAATAACACACAAATTGATGAAATAGAAATGTGAACAGAGACACCTGTGACGTATCAAAGAGGCCACATGTCATATTTAATTGATGTGGCTTTAAAATGACGGCTCTGAGGAGAGGAGGTCTCATTTTGTTAAAAGCCTGTTGCCTCAACTCCTCTCTCCTCGCGTCTCTTCCTCGCCTCCTCAGCTCACATCTCTGGTGGGCGTGACTAAGACGTGAGGAGAGGAGGCGAGGAAAGGAATGGAGGATGTAGGAACTGTGAAATGGAAAAGGCCTCCAGACAGACAGGTGTGTCCTGTCAGGTGAAGCTCAGCAGTCTGTGGAGAGTTTGAAGCTTTCAGAAACAAGCCCACTTCTATGGCAAACTGTTTCAACATTTAATAGCTGGACAGGAGATTCATCAGAGATATCTGCAACGCTGTTTAGACTAGTCATAACTCTAATTCTATACATCTGTAATTACATTTAGACTAGTCGTAACTCTAATTCTATATGTCTGTAATTACATTTAGACTAGTCATAACTCTAATTCTAGATATCTGTAATTACATTTAGACTAGTACGATCAAAACTACTTTTACCATTCATGTGTATGGGGTTTCTCATTACAGATATCTACAATTTAATTCTGACTGGTCATAATGAGGTTTGAGATATCTGTAACTGTTATTTAGGATAGTCAGAACTGAATTACAGATATCTCTAAATGTAGTTTTGACTAGTCACAATGAGGTTATATATATCTGGAATAAGAACTCTGACTAGTCACAATGTGATTACGACTAGTCAGAATGTAGTTGTAGATATCTCTAATGTTAATTCTTGATAGTCAAGCTGAGCTATTAAATGTTAAAACAGCTCTCCATACACTTCTCTACACTTTAGGATGTCATTGTCCTGGATAACTTTACAGTTCAGTCCAATGGAAACCACCGACTGTCACTGTGACGGAGGAAGGAACATACTGGAAACATTACTGTCATAGATGATGTCATAGATGATGTCACTGATGGGCTTACCTGAGCAGGTGAGATTCATGATGGAGTTAGAGGAACCTGATGTTGCACACTCCCTCAGAGCAGATCCAGACTGAACACAGTCAGGCATGATCCACAACACAGATCTCCATGAGGACTCCTCTCTCTGTTCTACAGAAACAGCAGAGCCACAGTCCAAGTCTCTGCAGGCAGCTGCTGCTGCCTTCAGGGTCCAGACAGAGTCACGGTCACTCACTGATCTCCAGTCTCCCTGATGTTTCAGCTCCAGTGTTCCTGCACAGCGACTGTCTCCTCCCACCAACCTGACATCATCAGGCTCTGAACAGAAACAAGAGAGTCGTCAGTAAAAGAATAAAGTGAGTTTCATTAGAACAGAAATGAACCAGATCAGAGCTGCAGCTCCTCTTCTACCTGAGCAGGTGAGTCCAACAGCTTTGCCAGGTGAGCAGGTGTTTCTCTCTGAGCCTGAGCTTCTACAGTCCAGGAGAGCAGACTCAGTTCCTCCACACTGGAACTCTTTGGTCCACATTGAAGCCTCCACGTCTCCATAGAGCGCCCCCTGGAGGACTGAAGGAGCCCCACAGCCAAGCTCCCTACAGACCACCTCTGCATCCTGCTGGTCAAAGTCAGCTTCACACACTGAGGACCACCACTGGTTAGAGGGGTTAGTCTTCACCTCCAGTCTGCCTGAGCACAGACTAGTCCCATTCACCAGCCTGACAGAGTCTGGAGAGATGATAGAAGATGAAATAGAGAGAGATAAAAGACACCAGACACTCAATAAAAAGATGTCATTAACAACAATTCAGTGATTCCAACTGGAGGAGTTCAGAGCGGTCCCTGCCATCGATTATCTAGCAGCACACAGCCTCTTCTCAAGCCTCAGGGCCCTATTTTAACCTTTACATGATATTTGAGCAGATAATTAGTAAATAATGTTTATAATAAAGTAGTCTTAGATAGATTTTGAGGTAAATATTGGGGTAATTTGGCAGTAATTCCAAAGAAATATCAAATAGGTTATTTGCTTATTTGCTAATTATCACCTAATCACCATGAGAGTTGCGGAGCTGTAAAATGAAGTGTTAGCCAACGTAGTGCTATGATGTTGGATGTTACAGGGACTGTGATAAATGTTAATTGCATAAAAAAATAACTTTTTTTATTCAGATTTTATGCATATGATGTTGTGTTCTTTATACTATGACAGTTTTCCTAAAATTAAATTAAAAGAATTACAATATATGGTGATATACTGAATGGTAACCCCTGTATCATGATACGCATCGTATCACCAGATTCTTTCCAATACACAGCCCTGATGTAATAGAATAAATCCAGCCTTCTGGTTTAAAGGGAACATTCATATAAAATGAGCTGCTGGTGGGTGAATATAGAATTTAGTTAAAATAACACACAAATTGATGAAATAGAAATGTGAACAGAGACACCTGTGACGTATCAAAGAGGCCACATGTCATATTTAATTGATGTGGCTTTAAAATGACGGCTCTGAGGAGAGGAGGGCTCATTTTGTTAAAAGCCTGTTGCCTCAACTCCTCTCTCCTCGCGTCTCTTCCTCGCCTCCTCAGCTCACATCTCTGGTGGGCGGGACTAAGACGTGAGGAGAGGAGGCGAGGAAAGGAATGGAGGATGTAGGAACTGTGAAATGGAAAAGGCCTCCAGACAGACAGGTGTGTCCTGTCAGGTGAAGCTCAGCAGTCTGTGGAGAGTTTGAAGCTTTCAGAAACAAGCCCACTTCTATGGCAAACTGTTTCAACATTTAATAGCTGGACAGAAGATTCATCAGAGATATCTGCAACGCTGTTTAGACTAGTCATAACTCTAATTCTATACATCTGTAATTACATTTAGACTAGTCATAACTCTAATTCTAGATATCTGTAATTACATTTAGACTAGTACGATCAAAACTATTTTTACCATTCATGTGTATGGGGTTTCTCATTACAGATATCCACAACTGAATTATGACTAGTCGTAACTCCAGTTTCAGATATCTACAATTTAATTCTGACTGGTCATAATGAGGTTTGAGATATCTGTAACTGTTATTTAGGATAGTCAGAACTGAATTACAGATATCTCTAAATGTAGTTTTGACTAGTCACAATGAGGTTATATATATCTGGAATAAGAACTCTGACTAGTCACAATGAGGTTATAGATATCTGGAATAAGAACTCTGACTAGTCACAATGAGGTTACGACTAGTCAGAATGTAGTTGTAGATATCTCTAATGTTAATTCTTGATAGTTAAGCTGAGCTATTAAATGTTAAAACAGCTCTCCATACACTTCTCTACACTTTAGGATGTCATTGTCCTGGATAACTTTACAGTTCAGTCCAATGGAAACCACCGACTGTCACTGTGACGGAGGAAGGAACATACTGGAGACATTACTGTCATAGATGATGTCATAGACGATGTCACTGATGGGCTTACCTGAGCAGGTGAGATTCATGATGGAGTTAGAGGAATATGATGTTGCACACTCCCTCAGAGCAGATCCAGACTGAACACAGTCAGACCAGATCCACCACAAAGATCTCTCTGAGGACTCCTTTCTCTCTTCTACAGAAACAGCAGAGCCACAGTCCAAGTCTCTGCAGGCAGCAGCTGTTTTCTTCAGGGTCCAGCTAGAGTAACGGCCCCTCACTGGTCTCCAGTCTCCCTGATGTTTCAGCTCCAGTGTTCCTGCACAGCGACTGTCTCCTCCCACCAACCTGACAGGCTCTGAACAGAAACAAGAGAGTCGTCAGTAAAAGAATAAAGTGAGTTTCATTAGAACAGAAATGAACCAGATCAGAGCTGCAGCTCCTCTTCTACCTGAGCAGGTGAGTCCAACAGCTTTGCCAGGTGAGCAGGTGTTTCTCTCTGAGCCTGAGCTTCTACAGTCCAGGAGAGCAGACTCAGTTCCTCCACACTGGAACTCTTTGGTCCACATTGAAGCCTCCACGTCTCCATAGAGCGCCCCCTGGAGGACTGAAGGAGCCCCACAGCCAAGCTCCCTACAGACCACCTCTGCATCCTGCTGGTCAAAGTCAGCTTCACACACTGAGGACCACCACTGGTTAGAGGGGTTAGTCTTCACCTCCAGTCTGCCTGAGCACAGACTAGTCCCATTCACCAGCCTGACAGAGTCTGGAGAGATGATAGAAGATGAAATAGAGAGAGATAAAAGACACCAGACACTCAATAAAAAGATGTCATTAACAACAATTCAGTGATTCCAACTGGAGGAGTTCAGAGCGGTCCCTGCCATCGATTATCTAGCAGCACACAGCCTCTTCTCAAGCCTCAGGGCCCTATTTTAACCTTTACATGATATTTGAGCAGATAATTAGTAAATAATGTTTATAATAAAGTAGTTGTAGATAGATTTTGAGGTAAATATTGGGGTAATTTGGCAGTAATTCCAAAGAAATATCAAATAGGTTACTTGCTTATTATCACCTAATCACCATGGAAGTTGAGGAGCTGTAAAATGAAGTGTTAGCCAACGTAGTGCTATGATGTTGGATGTTACAGGGACTGTGATAAATGCTAATTGCATTAAAAGTAACTTTTTTTAATCAGATTTTATGCATATGATGTTGTGTTCTTTATACTAAGACAGTTTTCCTAAAATTAAATTAAAAAAGAATTACAATATATGGTGATATACTGAATGGTAACCCCTGTATCATGATACGTATCGTATCACCAGATTCTTTCCAATACACAGCCCTGATGTAATAGAATAAATCCAGCCTTCTGGTTTAAAGGGAACATTCATATAAAATGAGCTGCTGCTGGGTGAATATAGAATTTAGTTAAAATAACACACAAATTGATGAAATAGAAATGTGAACAGAGACACCTGTGACGTATCAAAGAGGCCACATGTCATATTTAATTGATGTGGCTTTAAAATGACGGCTCTGAGGAGAGGAGGTCTCATTTTGTTAAAAGCCTGTTGCCTCAACTCCTCTCTCCTCGCGTCTCTTCCTCGCCTCCTCAGCTCACATCTCTGGTGGGCGGGACTAAGACGTGAGGAGAGGAGGCGAGGAAAGGAATGGAGGATGTAGGAACTGTGAAATGGGAAAGGCCTCCAGACAGACAGGTGTGTCCTGTCAGGTGAAGCTCAGCAGTCTGTGGAGAGTTTGAAGCTTTCAGAAACAAGCCCACTTCTATGGCAAACTGTTTCAACATTTAATAGCTGGACAGGAGATTCATCAGAGATATCTGCAACGCTGTTTAGACTAGTCATAACTCTAATTATATATGTCTGTAATTACATTTAGACTAGTCATAACTCTAATTCTATACATCTGTAATTACATTTAGACTAGTACGATTAAAACTACTTTTACCATTCATGTGTATGGGGTTTCTCATTACAGATATCCACAACTGAATTATGACTAGTCGTAACTCCAGTTTCAGATATCTACAATTTAATTCTGACTAGTCATAATGAGGTTTGAGATATCTGTAACTGTTATTTAGGATAGTCAGAACTGAATTACAGATATCTCTAAATGTAGTTTTGACTAGTCACAATGAGGTTATAGATATCTGGAATAAGAACTCTGACTAGTCACAATGTGATTACGACTAGTCAGAATGTAGTTGTAGATATCTCTAATGTTAATTCTTGATAGTCAAGCTGATTTATTAAATGTTAAAACAGCTCTCCATACACTTCTCTACACTTTAGGATGTCATTGTCCTGGATAACTTTACAGTTCAGTCCAATGGAAACCACCGACTGTCACTGTGACGGAGGAAGGAACATACTGGAAACATTACTGTCATAGATGATGTCATAGATGATGTCACTGATGGGCTTACCTGAGCAGGTGAGATTCATGATGGAGTTAGAGGAACCTGATGTTGCACACTCCCTCAGAGCAGATCCAGACTGAACACAGTCAGACCAGATCCTCCACACAGATCTGTCTGAGGACTCCTCTCTCTCTTCTACAGAAACAGCAGAGCCACAGTCCAAGTCTCTGCAGGCAGCAGCTGCATCCTTCAGGGTCCAGTCAGAGTAATAGCCCCTCACTGGTCTCCAGTCTCCCTGATGTTTCAGCTCCAGTGTTCCTGCACAGCGACTGTCTCCTCCCACCAACCTGACATCATCAGGCTCTGAACAGAAACAAGAGAGTCGTCAGTAAAAGAGGTGAATTTAAGAAAAGATTAAACTGAGACTTGACTTTATTTCTTTATTTCTCTTTTTGTATTTACCTGTTGAGTTGTGATTTTCTTCAGCCTGGAGTCCTGTAGAAACACAAATATGTATTGTTTTAAGTATATTTGTGGAGACGTGACGGAGCCGCTGGCGCGGTGCCTTGAGACCGGCCGTCGGTCATGTGAGATAAAAGCTGTTAATATGTCACTTTATTTAGTTTTAATATGCCATGTAGCGACCCTGCAGGACTAACATAGGAGAGACACTTGGGGAGTTCATGGGGGGGAGATGTTGCCCTAGTTAAGCTGGATAGGTCAGGTTCATTAAGAGGGGAGGGGCAGCAGGAGCACGCCACGTATGTTACGGAGTTTAGCTGATTAGCTAGTTTATGCTACCAGCCTTTTGTTGTTTTGGGCACTCTTCCAACCCCGGGGTTAGCCTGTATCATAGGGTAATAAAACCCGGTTCTCCGGTTAAACTTCAGCCACCTTGTCCTCATCATTTAGCTAGCTAGCCGTGCTACGGAGCCGCGAGCGCTACAGTGGTGTCAGAAGGGGGATTCCCCGCCCCCACTCCCCGCACTACAGCTGGCTACCACCGCTAGCTACCGCCGGAGGAACGGGATGGCTGAACAGATGGAAAAGTCGGACTTCTACGCCCCGGAAACACCAATGAGAGAGCCAACAGATGATGGCCCGGTTGTAAGGAGAAAAGTGGTGAAGATAACTCACTCACCTCGCTACACTGCTGACTGACGTCCCTGCTGTGATGGAAAACAGTCCGTTCCAGTTGGCCGCAAATCCCGGACCATGCTCTGGAGGAGCAAATGTAAACAATGCAGCCGCATGCAGACCGCGCATCGGCCAATCAGAAAGCGATGACGTCACCACTCTGACGGCTCCCGAAGGTAAAAGAGGTGGCCAACCAAAGTCTATCCCAGAGTTAGAGAAAGACATTACAGCTACAATTGAGGAAGGCTTTATGCAGAGAATGAGCACTGCAATGGAGCGTGCTTTTGGACATTTCCTGAATAATTCTAGAGGCAGCCTTATGTCCAGGATGGGAGGAGAACCAAAGAGTCGTGTGACTAGTCCTCTCGAGTCAGAGAGCCATGCTAACCCGGCTAACACAAATAATGCATATGTGGGCACCAACCAAGCCCGTACCAAAACTGTCAGAGCCAAGGATGAGTATACTACTGTTGCTAACATCCGTGACGCTAATGTTCCTGTTGACGTTCCGGGTTCAAAAACTACCCAACCTCCCGGTGAGGGCGCCACTGTGGATACCCACCCTGTGGGGAGACTTGGCAAGTGTAGCTCCCTTACCTCGGCTTCAGTTACTTCGCCTGCTGCCGTCAACCAGCCAGTTGACCTGATACCTGCTCTGACTACTGCGCTTACTACGGCCTTGATGAGTGTTAAAGAAATGGCCCCGGCCCCATCCCTCAGAGACAGCCTCCTGAGCGTTGGGCGCTATGATGGACTCACTTCATGGGAGACGTACTGGGCTCAATTCTGTCTTCTAGCAACAGCCAATGGCTGGTCCCCTGAAAAGAGAGCTGTCCATTTAATCTCGGCATTAGAGGGTGAGGCTAGGAAAGTACTGCTGGATGTGACTGTGGCCGACCTGGAGAACCCACAAGCTATATCTAGGGCCCTGGAGAGACGCTTTGGGAACACCACCCCCGCAGTTGTGATGCGGCAGAGGTTCAACGAACGAGTGCGGGCACCTGGAGAAAAGCTGGGAGTGTTTGCGGCAGAGCTGCGCTACCTCGCCCAAAGAGGATTCCCTGATTTTGATGATGCAACACGCTTGGTGCTAACCAAGGAGGCATTCATTCGTGGCCTTCTACCCCTCCCATTACGGCAACAGATCCGGCTGGCTGACCCTCAGACCCTGGAAGCAGCTCTAGAGAAAGCACTGGCAGTGGAAGACATCCTCATAGAGGGTTTCGAGCCTCACCCCAGACAGGTGTCGACACGCCCCAAGACTCAAGCCTTTCAGCTTCCTGGACCAACCTCCGTGCCGATGGGCCCAGGACGCCCACCAATGTCACCAGAAGATCGACGGAGCCAAATCTGCTGGAGGTGCAACCAGGGAGGCCACTCACGGCGCTTTTGTCCAGTCCCTGATTCCGCCTTGGGTGCATCGGCGCCGGGAAACGCTCGAGGCTCGGTTTAGAGGGGAGCGACCCGAGCCACCCTTCACTCCCCACAGGTTATGACACTCAACCGGTGATAAAAGCGCTCCACCTCCCTGTCACTCACGCCCTTTTCCCCCCTAACACATCCAACACTGATGGCTGCCGAGTACCCGCCTTGGTTAATGGTCGGTTGACTCACGCCCTGCTCGACACAGGCTCGACTGCAACTCTCCTTCACCCTGATCTCCTGCCGACTGGAACTCAGCCCCAAGCCACCAATCTTCCGCTAATTACAGTCACCGGGGGAGAAGCTCCCATGCTGGGGAGGTGTGAAGCACAGATACAATTGGGGGCCTATTCAGTCTGCCAGCCAGTCTGGGTCGCCGAAGTTAAAGAGGACTGTTTAATTGGACTAGACTTTCTGCGTAGTGCAAAGGCAGTACCGGACTTCAACAAACGGACCATTACGTTCCCGGACGGGACGTCCATCCCCTTTCTGAACGATTCCCTCATTCCTGAAATGACTGAGAAGGTAGTTGGGGACGACGGAATGGAATGGGACCCACCATGTTCTCCTGAACCTCCTCAGTGGGAGGCCCCTTTCACAGAAAGCCTTTTGCCACTGTCCGAAGACAACCTCACAACCACAGACACAGCGGTTCACACCAAGCCACATTTACCTGCAGTCGTACAGGCCGCAACTGTGGCCCCCATGTCTGAGAAAGAGTCAGTGGCCATTACGACTGTCAAAGACCTGTGGGAGAAGAATCGTGAGGGTCTGCACTCGGAGCAGCAGCATAGGCTCTGGAACCTCCTTCATGAGTATCGACACAGTTTCTCCACCAACCCAAACGATGTGGGTCGCACACACTTGGTACAGCACTCCATCAATACTGGGGATGCACAGCCAATCCGCCAGCGGCCTAGGCGACTTCCCTATGCCCGCCAAGCTGCAGCGAACCAGATGCTACAAGAGATGAAGGATGCTGGCATTATCGAGCCATCAGAAAGTCCGTGGGTGTCACCAGTCGTTATGGCCCCTAGGAAGGATGGGAAATTGAGGTTTTGTGTCGACTTCCGACCCCTGAATGACAAAACAGTGAAAGACTCCTATCCACTGCCGCGGATAGACGAGTCTCTGGACTATGTGGCTGGCTCAGCATGGTTTTCGTCGTTGGACCTCCGGAGTGGATATTGGCAGGTGGCCATGGCTCCAGAGGACAAGGCCAAGACCGCCTTTACCATGGGACGTGGCCTGTGGCAGTTCACCACCATGCCGTTCGGGCTGTGCAACGCGCCAGCAACATTCGAGAGGCTGATGGAAAAGGTCCTTGTTGGTGTGCCCCCCGAGCGCTGCCTCGTCTACCTCGATGATCTCCTTGTCCATGGGCCCAGTTTTGATGCTGCACTCGAGAGCCTAGGAGAGGTACTGGAGCGGATCAAGTGTGCGGGCCTGAAGCTTCATCCCGGGAAGTGCCGCCTTCTGCAGCGGGAGGTCTCCTTTCTGGGTCACAGAGTCAGTGGAGCTGGCATTATGACAGAGCCTGACAAGGTGGCGGCTGTCCGAGACTGGCCTACCCCCACTGATGTCCACCGGCTGAGATCCTTCTTAGGATTAGCGTCCTACTACAGGCGGTTTGTGGCTGGATTCTCTACTGTGGCTGCGCCCATGTTCAACTTACTGCGCAAGGACACACCCTACAAGTGGGGACCAGATCAGGATGCGGCCTTCCACCAGCTGAAGCAGGCCTTATGTAAAGACCCGGTGCTGGTTGCACCCGACCCAGAGCTGCCATTTATCCTTGACACAGATGCCAGCGACACGGGCCTTGGCGCTGTACTCTCGCAGCTGACCCCGGAGGGCGAGCGTGTTGTTGCTTACCATAGCCGCACCCTCGATAAGCCAGAGAAGAACTACTGTGTCACTCGCAGAGAACTGTTAGTGGTGATTGACGCAGTGAACCATTTCAAACACATCCTCTGTGGTCTTCCGTTCACCATCCGTACGGATCACGCTGCCTTGAAGTGGCTCATGTCATTCAAAGAGCCGGAAGGGCAAGTAGCCAGATGGATCGAACAACTCCAGGCCTTTCAGTTCACCATACAGCACAGAGCTGGTGAAAGCCACACAAATGCAGACAGTCTCTCCCGTCGACCGTGTGCCCCGGGCTGTCACCACTGCAACCAGGCCGAAGAACGTGAAGCGGCAAACCTACACACTGGAAAGGTGATCTGTCGGGCTCTGTTACCCGACAATGAGAGAGGGTGGAGAGAACTGCAGCTCGAGGACCCTGATCTTGAAATGGTCATAACGTGGCTGGAGAAAGACATCCGGCCACCCTGGGATGATGTGGTTGCCCAGTCTGCCACTGTCAGAGGACTCTGGTCTCAATGGCCTGGAGTGGAACTGCAGGAAGGAGTCCTGAAGAGGTGCTGGCGTGAGCCCGCCACCGGAGAGCCACGATGGCAAGTGGTTGTACCCAAAAATCTCTGCAAGGGAGTTCTTTAGATGCATCATGGATCCCCTGGAGTTGGTCACTTTGGAGTGACAAAGACATTGAGACGGCTGAGACAGACATTCTATTGGGGCCAGAGCAGGAGGGATGTTGAGGACTACTGCCGCCGCTGCGATGCCTGTACTGCCCGTAAAGGCCCCCAAGGTCAGTCTCGCGCACCCTTACAGCAGCATCGTGTAGGGGCACCAATGGACAGAGTGGCAGTCGATGTGTTGGGACCACTACCCCGTACCAGTAGAGGGAACCGGTACGTGCTCGTCGCCATTGACTACTTTACAAAGTGGCCCGAAGCCTACCCCCTTCCTGACCAAGAGGCGACGACCGTGGCTGAGGCCTTGGTGCAAGGAATGTTCAGCCGCTTTGGAACGCCCTCACTGCTCCACTCGGACCAAGGGCGGAACTTTGAATCACAGGTGTTCACTGCGATGTGTAGCCAGCTCGGCATCCAGAAGACAAGGACCACCCCGCTTCATCCACAAAGCGACGGATTAGTGGAACGGTTCATGCGGACCTTGAGTGCCCAGCTGGCCCTCACCACTGCCCCAGACCAGGGTGATTGGGACCTACAGATACCCCTCATCCTCATGGCATGCCGCAGTGCAGTCCAGGAATCCACCGGCTGTACTCCTGCATTGTTGATGTTGGGCAGGGAGCTAAGAACGCCACCCGAGCTGGCCTATGGTCGACCGCCCGATGCACCGGACGCCATGGCTGGGCCAGAATATGCCAGCCAGTTACAGGGCCGATTGGAAACGGCCCACAGCTTTGCCCGGCATCAATTACAACAGGCCGGGGTCCGTCAAAAACGCGGCTATGACGCCCATGTCAAAGGTCAGGACTTCCAGGCTGGGGACCTTGCCTGGGTGTATGGACCCAAGAGAGTGAAGGGCCGCTGCCCCAAGTTGGACAGTGCATGGATTGGTCCCTGCTACGTGGTCGAGAGAGTGGGGCAGGTTGTCTATCGTGTCAAACTGGCACCCAGAGGACGCACAGTGGTACTGCACCGGGACAGGATGGCACCGTACCGGGGAGACCAGCAGCCAGCCTTCCCAGGGACACCTACCAGAGCGCAAGCCAGGCCACCTCGCCGCCGGAGAGACCCACCCATGCAGCAGCAGGATGTTCTTCAAGAAGAAGTGGTGACACCGCTTGGTGCCGTAGTGCCAAGGAATGCCTCTGCCACACCCAGAGCTCCTCTGGGGGATCATGGAGTCCGGAGGTCGCAGAGGGAACGGCGATTGCCAGGTCGCTTTCAAGACTTTGCTCTTCCTCGGGGACGAGGAATTAGAGGGGGGGGGGCCATGTAGCGACCCTGCAGGACTAACATAAGAGAGACACTTGGGGAGTTCATGGGGGGGAGATGTTGCCCTAGTTAAGCTGGATAGGTCAGGTTCATTAAGAGGGGAGGGCGCAGAGAGAGCAAAGGAGTGTGGGAGAAGGAGGAGGGGCAGAAGAAGAAAGGCAGCAGGAGCACGCCACGTATGTTACGGAGTTTAGCTGATTAGCTAGTTTAGGCTACCACCCTTTTGTTGTTTTGGGCACTCTTCCAACCCCGGGGTTAGCCTGTATCATAGGGTAATAAAACCCGGTTCTCCGGTTAAACTTCAGCCACCTTGTCCTCATCATTTAGCTAGCTAGCCAGCCGTGCTACGGAGCCGCGAGCGCTACAGTACTAATGCGAGAAAGTAAACTTAGATTCCCAATATGTGTTCAGTTTATCCAAATAACGGCTGTTTGGAAATGTCTTGCAACGGTTTTGGAGGTGTGACGGAGCCGCTGACAGGGTGCCTTGAGACCGGCCCGGCCGTCAGTCATGTGACACGTTTTGCTTGAGTATACTTCAGTGTTTACAGTCTGCAAACTTAATCCTTCATTTAGTCGGCAGTACGCAGAACAATAAGTGAATCTTTCAGTATTTCACGATTGTGGATTCAGTACATAGCGGTGCTAATTTCAGGATCTACTCCAGTCCGCTGAGCACTAATAAAGGCGGTGTGGTAAATTATGTCATGAAAGCAGAATAAAGTGTGTATAAGATTATTATTTATTATTTAAAAAAGTTATATCAAAGAATGTAAACACAAAGGCAAACGGTAACATTTATTCATGCTAAACTTGCAAATAAACACATTTTACTAAAAAGTGTTTAGTATTTCTCAATTCTCAGTGACTTCAAGAATAACAAGTTGAAGTTATAAAAAAAATTAAAATGCTGCATGTTATATAAATAATTTGTTATTTATGGCCAGTTGCCTTTTTATTTCTCAGAAACTTGCCAATTTCACAAATAAATTGTGCACAAAACAACACTGCAAAACTGGTATTTTGTGTGATTCTTCAACTAATCACACAATAATGCTTGTCACAACTTTGACTTGATGTGTATTATCCATCAGTAGCAATATCTAGGTTGTTTTATAGAAAAAAAATACAAAAAATTGTCCCATTTGCATCACGTGACGGACACGGGTGTTGTAGTACCGCCGTTTGGCCACTACAAACCAACGACGGTACGTTTTTTTTTACAATTTTCGTATGCTATTTCATTATTAAATTCACTTTGATTCACCATCAATTTTCATAAAACTGCCAATATTCAGTCTTTCTAGTTCATTGCGCTGGTTAGCATTATAGCGAGGCTAATGTTAGCGTTTAGCAGACGCCTGGAACGTCTGGAAGGGTATAGCCAAACAGAGGCAGAGTAGGGGCGGGCATACTGAGTCGGCACGCCCAGCGAGTCATGAAATCTCCCATAGAAATATATACATAGATGCTGCATTGGACGCTTCAGCCCATTGCAGCGATACGTCAACGTGGGCACCATATTGGACCAGGCAAGACTGGCCTGTAACCCTGTACTAGGGAACGGGGGAGCTGCCGTTTTTCTGGATAAAAAGCACTATAACGTCTACATTCCTCAACCGATTTCAACAAGTCGGTAAGCCAATTGGACAGAGGCTATATTGTTAACATCTTTATGTTTGGGGAGCTGGACTTTGACTATGTTGGTGCCTTGGCCTCCAGGAACTAGCCCTGTAGCTTTCAGCCTCCTTGCCCAAGGCACTTTGTAGATATGGCCTCTGTCCACTCGGCATACCCGAGGCCCTGCAGTATGGTATGGGAAGTGGACAAATCAAGTCCACTTCCCATACCTTACTGCAGAGCTTCAGGTATGCCGAGTGGACCTTGTCCAATGGCAATACCTCGGCCAATCGTAGCGACTTGGAATTGGATTTCTGTCTCTCAGAGTGTTTTGAGCCATTTTATCAAATTTCTCTGATTTACTTCAAACTTGGCACACGGGAAGCTCCGCCTGCAGGAAAGGAAAAAATCAATGGTTTTGGAAATATAAACACCGAAAATGTCAATATTAATGTATTGCCAGTGGACACGTTGACCTTTCTTGACCTTTAACCAATTAAGGCCATATTTTGGGCGTCGTCCGATGGCAATACCCGAGTGATTAAGGTATTGCCTTTGGACAACCCCGTCCAATGGCAATACCCAAAGAGCCTGCCATCTGGTGGACAGATGAAGGGTTGCGCTGAGAGCGCAGACAATTCGGAAAAACTTTGTAATATCATAACTCCGCGGGGGAAAGGGCCAGAGCTCCAGTTTTCGGCCCATGGAGCGAGGCTTCTGTATGTAGACATATCCAGGGGGAGTTGCTTGATTAAATGCCATGAAATCCTGCTGATTTTGCCAAGTCTCAGTTAGGCAGAGAAAGTTGATTTTCCTGCCAATGATGATATCATGGATGAGGAGTGCTTTATTGTTAATTTAGCGAGCATTCTGCAGCATAAATGTTGCACTGTTGTTAGTGAATGCTGGGGAATTTAGAGCCCTTTCCCTGATTTTTAGGACCCCGTCTATGTACGTATGTCTGTATACATGTCTATGTATATATGTCTCTATATATACGTATATATATATATATACGTATATATATATATATATATATGTCTATGTATACATGTCTTTATATATATATGTCTATATATATGTCTATTATATACATGTCTGAGTATACATGTATATATATATATATATATATATACACTCACCGGCCACTTTATTAGGCACACCTGTTCAATTGCTTGTTAACACAAATAGCTAATCAGCCAATCACATGGCAGCAACTCAATGCATTACGTCATCTAGACGTGGTGAAGACGACTTGCTGAAGTTCAAACCGAGCATCAGAATGGGGAAGAAAGGGGATTTAAGTGACTTTGAACGTGGCATGGTTGTTGGTGCCAGACGGGCTGGTCTGAGTATTAAACTGCTGATCTACTGGGATTTTCACGCACAACCATCTCTAGGGTTTACAGAGAATGGTCCCAACAAGAGAACAGATCCAGTGAGCGGCAGTTGTGTGGACGAAAATGCCTTGTTGATGTCAGAGGAGAATGGGCAGAGTGGTTGGAGATGATAGAAAGGCAACAGTAACTCAAATAACCACTCGTTACAACCAAGGTATGCAGAATACCATCTCTGAACGCACAACACGTCAAACCTTGAAGCAGATGAAGACCACCCGGTACTAGCACCGGCCACTTTATTAGGTACACATTGTACCTAATAAAGTGGCCGGTGAGTGTATATATATATATATATATATATGTCTATATATACATGTCAATGTATATATATCTATGTATACATGTCTAAGTATGCATGTCTATATATATGTCTTTTATATATATGTTTGAGTATACATGTCTATATATATATCTATATATATATCTATGTCTATATATACATGTCGATGTATACATGTCTATATACACAGTATATGTCTATGTACACATATCTATGTACACATGTCTATGTATATATATGTATATATGTATATATACATACATATATACATATATATATATATGGTCTCTCCTGTTTTGGTCCTCAGTGATGAATACGTTGGGTTTCCTGTTGCTGCTCCACAATAAAAGTCCACTGTGTTTGTCCAGTTGAGGTGTTTTAATGTGAAGCAGCAGCAGCAGGAATTGTTGTGTTAGCATTAGCAGTAAATGAATGCAGCTCAGATACGGCTGTAGGAGAGTAAACAGGAGACAGTGAGGCTGATATCAATCAGAGCAGCTTACAAACAGCATCACTGATAACGTGCTGCATCGTTTCCTCTCAATGTGTCATGAGTCTGAATCTATGGCAGACTCAGTCACTAACCATGAAGCCCACCGCCCAGAGAGATCATTACTGAGTACACATACGGCTCCACTGACTACAGCAATAACAACTGACTAAAGATAGAATCAAACACTTGGTTTGATTTATACATTTCTACTTCATTATGAAAATTAGTACAATATTCTGGATAATATCTGTCATTGTTTTGTGTTGATTGATTTACAATAATAAATATATACATACATTTGCATAAAGCAGCATATTTGTCCACTCCCATGTTGATAAGAGTATTAAATACCTGACAAATCTCCCTTTAAGGTTCATTTTGAACGGATATAAAAATGTGTGATTAATCATGATTAACTATTTTAATTGATTGACAGCCCTAGTATGTATGTATTCATTTTATTAACATTTCAATGTATTTATTTATCTTTGCATTTATTTTCTATTTATTTTAAATTAATAAATTAATTTATACATTATTAAATTGTATTTATTTATTTTCCCTTTGCATTTTCTTCCTTATTTATTTCCCCCAACTTATATATTTCTGTATTCTTTTCTTTATATATTTCTAATTCATTATGAAAATTAGTACAATATTCTGGATAATATCTGTCATTGTTTTGTGTTGATTGATTTGCAATAATAAATATATACATACATTTGCATAAAGCAGGATATTTGTCCACTCCCATGTTGATAAGAGTATTAAATACCTGACAAATCTCCCTTTAAGGTTCATTTAGAACAGACATAAAAATGTGTGATTAAAACTAAATAACCATGAATGTTTTTTTGGACAGAGCCATGCTAGGTGTTTCCCCCTGTTTCCACTCTTTATGCTAAGCTAAGCTAACCATGTCCTGATGCCAAATGTTGAACTCTGCCTTTAATATTCTATATCAGCACTTTTCTTATTGCATTCAACACACACACACACACACACACACACACACACACACACACACACACACACACACACACACACACACACACACACACACGTTTTCCTCCCTTGTGGGGTCCACCCTTTCCAGCGGTTCTACACCTCTGTAAAAAACATCAGGCCAGATCATCTTCTCCAGTGACGTCTAATCGTTCAGCTGAGGTGACCTCTTATCAGTTGATAAAAACCCGTTGATTTAAACAAACTTCAGGCAACTTGGAAGCATCAAAATATCAGCGATCAGTTAACAGGAAATCCAGAAATCATGACGCTTAATGTCAGTAAAATGCACGCAGCGCGTTCCCGTTCTCTCTGTGACAGTTTAACCCAGACTACTGGCTTCAGGGCCAGATCCGGCCCCAGAAATAATTTTATAAGGCCGCCGTTATAATAACAATAATAATGAATTTTATTCATATAGAACACTTATAGCGCACTTTATGCTTCACATAAACGTTAAAACAATCATAATACAACCTTAAAACAATTTACACAAAAGAACCATTAAGTGTTGAAATAGGATAAATAAAATAAAGACTGAATATTTAAGAGACCCAAGTTTAAAACACAGATATATAAAAATGTGTGAGTAATCATGATTAACTATTTTAATTGATTGACAGCCGTAGTATTTATGTATTCATTTCATTAACATTTAAATTTATTTATTTATTTTCTATTTATTTTAAATTAATAAATTAATTTATAAATTATTAAATTGTATTTATTTATTTATTTTCCCTTTGCAATTTCTTCCCTATTTATTTCCACAAACTTATTTATTTCTGTTTTCTTTTCTTTATACATTTCTACTTCATAATGAAAATAAGTACAATATTCTGGACAATATCTGTCATTGTTTTGTGTTGTTAATTGATTTACAATAATATATACACTCACCGGCCACTTTATTAGGTACACCTTGCTAGTACCGGGTGGTCTTCATCTGCTTCAAGGTTGGACGTGTTGTGCGTTCAGAGATGGTATTCTGCATACCTTGGTTGTAACGAGTGGTTATTTGAGTTACTGTTGCCTTTCTATCATCTCCAACCACTCTGCCCATTCTCCTCTGACCTCTGACATCAACAAGGCATTTCCGTCCACACAACTGCCGCTCACTGGATCTGTTCTCTTGTTGGGACCATTCTCTGTAAACCCTAGAGATGGTTGTGCGTGAAAATCCCAGTAGATCAGCAGTTTAATACTCAGACCAGCCCGTCTGGCACCAACAACCATGCCACGTTCAAAGTCACTTAAATCCCCTTTCTTCCCCATTCTGATGCTCGGTTTGAACTTCAGCAAGTCGTCTTCACCACGTCTAGATGACGTAATGCATTGAGTTGCTGCCATGTGATTGGCTGATTAGCTATTTGTGTTAACAAGCAATTGAACAGGTGTGCCTAATAAAGTGGCCGGTGAGTGTATATATATACATATATATACATATGTATATATAAATAAATGTGCACAATTTGTCCACTCCCATGTTGATAAGAGGATTAAATACTTGACAAATCTCCCTTTAAGGTTCACTTTGAACGGATATAAAAATGTTTGATTAATTTGTGATTAATCCAGATGAACTATTTTAATCGATTGACAGCCCTAATTATAACTTTAATGTGTACGGTTTTACAGCATCCATGTTCCCTTTTAGTCTTTTCTTCCTTTGAGTGTGTAGGTGATGTGATGTGATGTGATGTGATGTGATGTGATGTGATGTGATGTGATGTGATGTGATGTGATGTGATGTGATGTGATGTGATGTGATGTGATGTGATGTGATGTGATGTGATGTGATCTGATGTGATGTGATGTGATGTGATGTGATGTGATGTGATGTGATGTGATGTGATGTGATGTGATGTGATGTGATGTGATGTGATGTGATGTGATGTGATGTGATGTGATGTGATGTGATGTGTGTGATGTGATGTGATGTGATGTGTGTGGGGGTGATCAGCGTCGGCCCGCCCGATACGCTGAATATGCAGCTGCGTAGGGCCACACAAATCCTTTTTTTCCTTTAAATTAGGGCTGTCAAGCATTTAAATATTTAATCATGATTAATCACAAACTAATCACACATTTTTTATCCGTTCAAAATGAACCTTAAAGGGAGATTTGTCAAGTATTTAATACTCTTACCAACATGGGAGTGGACAAATATGCTGCTTTATGCAAATGTATGAATATATTTATTATTGGAAATCACATCTTACTAATACATACTGCTAGTATAGTATGAGGTTGTACTGCTAGTATAGTATGAGGTTGTACTGCTAGTATAGTATGAGGTTGTACTGCTAGTATAGTATGAGGTTGTACTGCTAGTATAGTATGAGGTTGTATTACTAGTATAGTATGAGGTTGTACTGCTAGTATAGTATGAGGTTGTATTACTAGTATAGTATGAGGTTGTATTACTAGTATAGTATGAGGTTGTACTGCTAGTATAGTATGAGGTTGTACTGCTAGTATAGTATGAGGTTGTACTGCTAGTATAGTATGAGGTTGTACTGCTAGTATAGTATGAGGTTGTATTACTAGTATAGTATAATATGAGGGTGTGTGTGTGATCAGGTGGTTCACTGATTTAAAGATCAATATAAAGGTGTGAATAAGAACACATGATGTGTAAAGCAGAGTCCTACCTGAGCTCCACAGCAGCAGCAGCAGCAGCACCAACAGGTGATCCATGATGTCCAGGTAGACCGTCTCTCTGCTCTGTGTGTGCTGTCCTCATTGGAAGAGCTGCAGCTTCACTCATCATTTACTCTTCTTTAGTTTTACACATGATATTTATCCTCCTCTGAGCTGCGTGTCTGAGGAACTGATGTGTTGATAAGAAGCTGTTGACAGATTACTAATTATAGCACTGTGGTTTTCTGTTACCGTGACAACCAGGGCAGGCTGAGATGCTGCGGTCAGATTAATGCTGTCAGAGAGATCTTATCATTTCCAGGTAAATGAGTCGACCTCAGCAGAGAGTCCTTCAGAGCAGACTGAACTACCGCTGCAACTAACCGTTATATTAATAGTTGATGAATCTGTCCGTTCTGTTATTCATGGAATCAATCAGTGAGGAAGGGAAACATCAGGAAACAGTGAAACATGTGCAGCACAGTCTGTCAGAGTCTAAGGTGACGTCTTTAAATGTCTTGTTTAGTCCGTCCAACAGTCCAAAAGTCTCTTCAGAGCTGTCGATTCCTGTTGGAGCGTCCCTAAAACTGTTAGCTGTAAAACGATGCTGAGATACGACATGGTGCAGGAGGATATTTTAGTGTTTCAGTGGGTCTGGAGCTGTGAATAAAAACTTGATGTGTGTGTGTGTGATCAGGTCAGGACCGGCTCTGTATGCAAACCTTTTAGAAAAAAAGAAAACGTGGGTGGCCGGCCACATGAACTGAGACATTTCCTGATCTAAACTAACTATTAGCTAATATTGGAGAGAATTGTATGTAGGCCGCATCACTGAGTAAATCTCTCTCAGTTTACATGTCTATGTGTTTAGAAGGAGAAAGAGAGCATGCTAGACCCGGCAGCTCACGGTTTTGTTCCTGTAGTCCAAAGGTACTCGGTCTGAAGATACCCGAGGGCCGAGCACCAAAGCAGCAATGAAACAGACCAACGTTTCGTATGCTATTTCATTATTAAAGTCACTCTGATTCAACATCAATTTTCATAAAACTGCCAATATTCGGGCCTTTCTAGTTCATTGCTCTGGTTAGCATTATACAAACGTTAAAACAATGTTCATAGTGTGTGAGAAAAGAATCTTTTATAGATGTTAGTGTTTAGCAGACGTCTGGAAGGTGTCACAGCCCGGCTCTAGAGCTGTGACCAAAACGGGAGACACGCAGGTATACTGAATACATAAAGAGATTTATTAACCTAAAACTGTAAAAAGTCAAAAGAATGTCTGGGAGGAGTCTGTAGAGTCAGTAGTGTAGGGAGGGGATGTGTGAAATTGTGCTGCATGGATGTTGTGCTGTAAAACAAAGACAAAGAACCAAAACCATTTAACAAAGGTGAAATGTGCATGAGGAGGTCTGCCGGACCCAGACTGCTGCAGGCTCTGGCTTTAAGCAGGTAGCACACCTGGCCCAGGTGTGTCTCATGCTGCTGATTAGCCTCATCATCAGGTCTGCAGCCCTGATGAGAGAAAGCAAACACAGTACAAGATCCAAACACAGAGGGGCCGTCACAAAGGGTATAGCCAAACAGAGGCAGAGTAGGGTCGGGCACACTGGGTCGGCTCGCCCAGCGAGTCATGAAATCTCCCATAGAACTATATACATAGACGCCGCATTGGACGCTTCAGGCCGTTGCAGTGATACGTCAACGTAGCCTTTATGGACCTGGCCAGACTGGGCTGTAACCCTGTACTAGTGAATGGGGGAGCTGCCGTTTTTCTGGATAAAAAGCACTATAACGTCTACATTCCTCAACCGATTTCAACCAGTCGTTATTATATTAAAGGGTTTATGATGTACGAGGAGTAGAAAAATAAAGTTTAGTCTCCAGTTACTTAGAATCTGGATAGTTCATCTCTAATCGCTGCTAGACGCTCAGGAGACGAGTGTGTACCGTAGGCTGACATGAACTGAATTACTGACCTGATAGAAAATAATTCATTTATCAGAAGGAACTGTTAAAACTCACGTTTGTCCAGTATGGCTTTGACTTATTTTCCCTCTTTAAGGTTAATACTTGTAGAGATATCCCTGTATAATATGATATAATGAAGTCTAATGTAATATAATATAATATAATATAATGTAATATAATGAAATGTCATCCTCCGTTTCAGCAATCATGCTTTCAATCTATAGGCTACCCCTAACACTGCTACTTATTGTGTTTGAGTCTCTTTGTGGTTGTTTTGAGTCTCTTTGTGGTTGTTTTGAGTGTCTTTGAGGTTGTTTTGAGTGTCTTTGAGGTTGTTTTGAGTGTCTTTGTGGTTGTTTTGAGTGTCTTTGAGGTTGTTTTGAGTCTCTTTGTGGTTGTTTTGAGTGTCTTTGTGGTTGTTTTGAGTGTCTTTGAGGTTGTTTTGAGTCTCTTTGTCGCAGCCTTTGCGTTTGTTAAATTCTGTCCATTAAAGATGATCTTTACAGACTGTGAACTCTAGTAGTAGTCGTTAACTCCTCTGAGCTGCGTGTCTGAGGAACTGATGTTTTGATAAGAAGCTGCTGACAGATTACTAATTATAGCACTGTGGTTTCTGTTACCGTTACAACCAGGGCAGGCTGAGATGCTGCTGTCAGATTAATGCTGTCAGAGTGTTCTTATCGTTTCCAGGTTAAATAAGTCGACCTCAGCAGAGAGTCGTTCAGAGCAGACTGAACTACAGCTGCAACTAACCGTTATACCAATAGTTGATGAACCTGTCCGTTCTGTTATTCATGGAATCAATCAGTGAGGAAGGGAAACATCAGGAAACAGTGAAACATGTGCAGCACAGTCTGTCAGAGTCTAAGGTGACGTCTTTAAATGTCTTGTTTTGTCCGTCCAACAGTCCAAAAGTCTCTTCAGAGCTGTCGATTCCTGTTGGAGCGTCCCTAAAATGTAAAGACCAGTTGAAGCGGACCCAGATGCAGACACAGGAGGCAGATGAAAAATTAACTAAAAGGCTTTATTGCCAAAAATTGTGCAGATGAAATGATCAAGGCAGAAAGGGGGCTGGGGTTAAACCAGGCAGGCAGATATTGTAGAGGGCAGGTGTAACCCAGGTCACAAAGAGTTAACACACGGAGGTTTACTGCACCCAAGGCAGGCTAGACAGCATACCCTACTCAAACGCTAAAAAGACAGACATAGAAGAAGGAAATAGTAATGTGTCAGGTTTACACTATCATTTATAATTCATGTAACATTTGCTTTAATTTAAAAAGTATGTTAAGTTAAGATAGTCTCATTTTACCATAGTTTCATTTGTAACTCATGTACTGTGAAGGTTATTTATAATATGTTGATTGTAAAATCTACATTATATGAATATGTGTTGTAGAAGTTAAAGGAATTATTAATTCCTGATTAATCAGAAATGCAATTGATTCATGAACCATTCTGGCCATGTCAATAACTGCAGGTCAGGTTTGTTTGGAGTGATTCAAAGTTGATGGCGAGCTAACCCAGACGAGACCTCTAGATCCTGGGTTGAAGATCCCTGAGCCAAGAGCTGTCAACCTTACCCCTCTTCTGCCACGGCGGTAGGGTAAACATCACAACCTGTACAAGGCTACACCACCCTTTACACCCAACTCCCAGCATCGTGCACAACCTCAAACCCCAGACTCTGACTTAACCCCTTTTTTTGACTTGACTTGGAAAACATTTACCCTCTTCATGCTCCCTGAAACACATTCCCTGTGCCGGTGAAAGGACTGAGTGTTAACCATCACACTGGTTAAAGTGAATGGACTGAATATTCATATTATGGATATGGTGTATTGTGATGCCTTGGTAACGATGTCTATTACTGGAACAGTTGATATAGAATTATTGTAAGTGTTATGTTTGGTTCAACAAAAGCGTGGACTCAAATGCAGACAAGTCTTTTAAAGGTGTAACAAATATAATTTATTACAATAATATTAAAGGAACTGTGAACAGGGCTGGGGTTCCTGGAGGTCCGAAACGTGGCAGTAATAGAGTCAATACTGAACTCACGGAACGGGGGGCACGGGGAGGGGGTGTCCAGGAATCCTTCCAGAGGAACAGATGAAACCACTTGAGCTCCGAGAGGTGGAATGACGTCGGAGAGTGAACAGGCATGGTAGTAACTAAGGTAAGGATCCAGGTCGAGGAGGAGAGCGTGTAGGAGTGAGCAGGCAGGTTGGAACCAGGAAGCAGCAACAGCTGACGGCTGAACAGACCTGAACAGTAGTGATGTTACGTGCTGTGCCGAGGCTTCGGAGCGTGTGTCGAGTAATCCAGGAAGTTTCCTGCGATGCGCGTATCGAGGCTTGTTTCGTTTTAGACCAATGACGTCATTGATGACATCCGAAGCCTCGCTGCCCGGCCGTACCGCCCACTGGTTCATGAAGTGTTTCAGATCTTCACTGGTTCAACCAAGAAGTGACACAGAACACTAATATTAACCCTCCTGCAATTATTATATTATATTACACTACACTACAATACAATTATTAACTTAGGATTGGTTTGCACACATAAGATGAATTACTCACAAAACATTACAGTTTATTATACATGTATCTTATATACTCATAATATACTTACTAAATAGACATTTTATTAAATATGATATATATATGTATATATATAAATTGATTACATGGTAATAGATTTTTTTTCATTGTTTATAGTCATTCCCAAAAGCCTTTACTGGCGCAAAATACAGTATATCACAGATCTGTGTTCCCAGTAGACCACAACCAGCACTGATCCCAGTAGAGCACTTACACACCAAAAACTGACAAACTGACAATAACCTGATATTTTCAGGTGGATTTTCATTTAATTCTCACTGTGCAATATCATTTTCCACTTGTGCAATTTTGTTAATAGTCTGTTTATTGTCAATACTGTATAGACTCCTATTTTTATACTTCCAATCTTTATACTTGGTTCATATTTTGTTACACTTTGTTTAGCTCTTTTTTACTGTGTTAGCTTATGCATCTTGTTTCTTGCACTATCCCCTTTGCTGCTGTACATTGCAAATTTCCCCACTGCGGGACTAATAAAGGAATATGTTATCTTATCTTATCACATGGTTAAGATCATATTTGTCTGTTTTACACTCTTTGACCACCAGGTGGTTTCGTGAGCACATGAAGCCTCGAGCAATGAACCCTTTTTCGAACCAATTTGCTGGAAAGCTTCAAAGCTTCACGAGGCTTCATCTCGCCATCACTACTGAACAGAGACCAAAACAGCATGAATCCAAAAATCCAAAAACGAGCATGAGCAAAGTCAAGAAGCAAAATACAAGGAGAGCCTGAATACGTCATGCACCACTGAGGGCGACAGAACGATCTGGCAATGACTGGCAGGAAGACCGGGGTAGATATACTGCAGGTGTGTGTGATGATAGGTTGATTGCTGTCAGCTGCTCCAGCAGTGCCCGCCCAGGAGAAGGAGGAGGAGGAGGAAGCCCACACCTCCCAACACACTGACAGACTAAACAAACAGGGAAAAACACACAGGAGACAAAAGGGCAGGGAAACAGAGGAAACACAAGGAAAGACAGACTGCCAAAGTGATATCATGACAGTAAGGTTGAAACAAACTGAGAAGTGCTAATATTGAACCGGGTTATTGTTTTAATATTGTTACTCATTGAATGTTGGATCCAAATATTGAGAATTGAGATTTTGAGATATTGATATTAGGGTGCACCCAGTCAGAGAACATAGTGGGTAAAACTCAGTGGTTCAAACCCAGAGTGTGACAAAAGAAAGATTTTGTTGCTGAGTTGAAACTGAAGCATCTTTGTGCAATTTATCTCTTTACTGAACTCATGGGTATTCATTTTGTTTGTTGTACCAGTTTATAGCTTTTTGTCTATTGTGGTCTTTTGATATTGCAAATAACTTTTTCTGCCTCCTGTTCGAGTTTGGTATCTTCTGATTCTAGTCCAGTATAATTATAGTGATAGGAGCTGTGTGCTACACAGGCAGCGCACCACTTGGGTTGAATCAACGAACTGGCGACGAGGGTCTGAGATGTCCGGGTATAAGTGGTGCGTTGATCATCTGATTACTACTCTCCTGAGAGAACGGCAGAACTGAGCCCAAAACAAAGGAATCCAAGGAACCAGTATCCCTCAAGATTTTAACTGGCACTCTTGCAGGACACCCTACCAACCACAAAAACCCAGCAGACACAAACGGAAGGTAATCTGAAAGCTTACCCTGAGTACCTGCTTTCACATCTACCCGGCCGCAAGACAAAGAAGAACTCGGCACCGTACGAATAGATGCGGTCAGCGCGGTAGATCTAACATTCACATCTCTATTACGCTTGTTCTTTACCCTAAGCGCAGGACATTCAGCTTCCCAGTGCCCCTTTTCCTTACAATAATTACATACTTCAGCATCTGATTGTCCCCCTGACAACCGTTCTGGCCTAGCAGCCCAGTCATCTGACCACTTCCCTGAACGCACTTTAATATCATCATAGACATCATAGACATGGGACACAAAGTCAACCTTGTGCGTCAGGACATACTCATCTGCAAGCGCAGCAGCCTCGGCAGCAGTTTTGACTTTACGTTCATTAATGTAGATAGCCACATTGCTCGGCAGAGAATTTTTAAACTGCTCCAAGACCATCAAATTGTTATCAAACGTTTTGACTTCAAGAGCCGTACACCACCGATTAAAGTGAGTACCCAACTCCCTGGCAAACTCCATATGTGTCTGCCTGTCCGACTTTTCCCACGTTCTGAACCTCTGTCTTTAAGCTTCTGGCACCAACTCGTATGCTTTTAACACAGCAGCCTTGACTGAAGAGTAATTTTGGCTTTCACCTACAGGAAGGGAACAATACGCTACTTGAGCCTTGCCGGTTAAGACACATTGCAGCAGCAGCGTACGCTCAGAATCAGGCCAATTTCTACTGTCAGCTACCCGCTCAAACAGCAACAAAAAGGTATCAGGATCACTCTCACAAAACCTGGGAAGCAGGCGCAAATTGCCAGCCACATCAAACCGTGAACACTCTGAAGACACAGGAGCAACATTGAAAACAGAGTCCGCTGTGACCCGACCATCCCGAATCAAACTTAGCTTGTACTGTTCCAACTCAATGGTTCTAAGTTCTGTCTCGTGCTTAACCTTTTCTACAGCCAATTTCTCCCTTTCAACTTGCTGCTGAAACCTACCATGCTCTAACTGTAACAACAGCACTTCCTTTTGCTGCTCAAAAGTTACGCCAGGACTTAGACCAGCAACACCAGGAGCAGACAACTCAGCTTGTGGCGGTACTGAGTTCCCCAGACTTTAGTTGTTCAGTCAGAAGACTGAAAAACAGTTCCCATCCACATAATAATATAAAATAACATGCCTTCTTAATAATAATAATGAACAAATGCCTCTATATTAACAAACAATTAAGGAAACTGAAATATTGGTTTGTGTTTTTCCTTTTACCCTCCTTTAAAGTTTTCCCAAATAAAATACACTAAAAGAAATGGGTATAAAGGGTTTCATTGAAAATCAACAAATGAATAGAATACAAAAATACAGCCTGCAGGCGTTAGGCTATCGTAAGGCAAGCCAGCTGTTGCACAAATAGCACCTAATCGTCCCAGTGCAGGTAACCCAATTGGTTGGCACTTAACTTGTTTCCCCAACTAGGAGTCAACACTCTCAACAAACAAAACACAAAGATCACAGAATCCCAAAAGGGCCCAAAACAGACCAGAGTTTCTGGTAAAGCTGATAACACATGTTGCATTGAGTGAAGGAGAGATCAGAATGACCCTGGGTGTGCCGTTTCCCTCCTCTTTTAAGCCCTACAGAAAGGGCGTCGTTACACCCTGATTGGCCAAGAGGGGAATGCACCAAGCTGCTCTCAACTATCATTTAAGAGCCAGTCCCCACACCCTGCAACAGGTGAACTGAATAACCCTCTAATCACTCAGCAACTCAACCAGAAAAACACCAGGGAAAAGGGAAACAACAGCAAACACCAGAGAATTGGCAGCTGCCACAAGCTAAACCTGGAACAGACCTGACAGGATGCACCATGACTTTGAAAACGCCATCCTCAATCAAGTTAGCTCCGTTTGTCACCAGCGTCCACTTCAAAATGCTCTGCAATTTTCAACAGCTGCTCTCGACTACAATGCTCCAAAACCTCCTCTGATGGGGCTTTTAGAAAATCCTCAACACCCGCCATACCCAAACCAGCAGACTTACCTCAATGAGAACGAAACACACTTCTGCTGATCGGTTTGATCTGATACATCAACATTACTGGAGTTTTATACCAGAGTGAAGACAGATCACAGATTAAACGTTTTATTGTTTAGTTGTCTTCTGATTCACCATCTAGTTATAATCTGTGTTAACTGTAGGAGTGAACAGCAGACGGAGCATGTTGATGGTGAAGTGATCCAGCAGCAGGAGGACCTGCAGGATCTCTGCTTCACACACCGTCACTGAAGGAGTCTGACACTGAAAGGGGTTTATAAGAGCTGACAACTAACACACCTCAAACAACTTTCTGCATTTATTAGAAAGAGTTTTCTTTTGATGATCTGTTATTTCACTCATTCACTTTTATTAAGGATCCAGTTAAAGTCAGAGAGAGAAGGAGAGTTTGTCTTTTACACCTTTTACATCATTTAAGTCATTTCCATTCAGTCACTTGAGGCTGATAATTCCTGAACGTCGGGTTTGATATGAGTTACATCATTTACATTTTCCCTGAAACATTCAGCCTGATACATAACTTCTACTGTCAGAATATCAATAACTACAGACGCTCATAATGAATACATAATATAAAGATATTGATCCAGTAGAGATGGTTCCTGGTCCTCTAAGCAGGACTCAGTCCACAGTAGAGATGGTTCCTGGTCCTCTAAGCAGGACTCAGTCCACAGTAGAGATGGTTCCTGGTCCTCTAAGCAGGACTCAGTTCACAGTAGAGATGGTTCCTGGTCCTCTAAGCAGGACTCAGTCCACAGTAGAGATGGTTCCTGGTCCTCTAAGCAGGACTCAGTTCACAGTAGAGATGGTTCCTGGTCCTCTAAGCAGGACTCAGTCCACAGTAGAGATGGTTCCTGGTCCTCTAAGCAGGACTCAGTCCACAGTATAAATACAGACTGCAGCTGTTATTCATGTGCAGGTGTTTGTTAAACAGATAACAGGCTACAGAGAGAAACACTGCTGCTCTGATAACTCTGTTTCTTTATTAGTATTAGATCAGTTCAGACACAAACTCCATCTAAAGTCTCTACAGCTGTTGAAGCTGACTGACAGCTGATCCAGATGTGATCAGCTGCTGCTGTCATCAGAAACGGACGTCGCTTCACGTGACGCTTAAAAGGAAACGACGTCTCATGTCTCTAAAAGCATATTTCCTCGTTTCCTCTCTCCTCGAGTCTTTTCCTCGCCTCCTCTGCTCGCATCTCCCGTGGGCGGGACTAAGACGCGAGGAGAGGAGTCGAGGAGAGGAGTCAAGCCGTATAAAAGAACAAATGGGAAAGACCCAGAGACTTCTCATCATCAGCCTCCTACACTGAACCTGCAGGGACAAGATAACGGCTCCTCCTGCTGGAGGAACGCAGACATTATATAAAGCTGTTCTGCTGTGTGGATAGTTCAGGACAGTCAATCTTGCTTTTGCAATATTCACATGGACACTAAACCACTTACATTTTTCAATTTCATGACTAAATGATTAAAACAGTCTTGGATGGAGATGTTTGATTTTTCACAACCCTTACAACACCACCACTACACAGCCTCAGACAGACAAACACACTGAACAATACAGTAGAGTGAAGCCCTCTCTGCAGGGCCTTCTGCAGAGAGCTACTGCTTGAACTGCATTAGTTTGCCCTTTATCAGGCCCGAGCAGCGACAACGTCGGGCCAGCGAAGGCCCGATTGAAACTGTAGGAATTATTTTTCTTTTTCTTGAAATGAATCGCCTTTTTGAGGACCTCAACATGCTCAAAACGTTGTTTCACTTGGCACACTTATCGGTGAAACATGTAGTATTTTAAGGGTCTCGGGTGCTCGCTAGCGCCCCCTAGAAAGTTGGAAAAATTGAGCTCCCCGCTCCGAATTCAGCTACATGTATGAAATTTGGCAGACAGATGTAACATGTGGAGACACACGAATATGCCATTGTGCCGAAGTCAGACATTTTTAATTTAATGTGCGATTTTCGCCCATTTTTAGCGTTTTATAGGCCGTGTTTATAGGTGTGAGGGCCCGTTCATTGCTGCTCGCAGCTTTAATTATGATTATTATTATGATTATTATTATCCACACAGTAATATTACAGATCATTAGACGTTGTATTTGGAAGGGAATAACTAAATATTTTTTATTTTTTTTGTTATTGAAGATAATTCATTTACAAACATGAAGGCATTATAATCTAAACTCAATACTTCTAACATACAAGGCACAATTGGATAGGAAAGATAACTTAAATCATACAAAAATAATATAATAACAAAAATAAAAGATGGTAGAAAATAATTAAAGGAACAAAAAAAAAATGCATAAATAAATAAATAATATGACTGCACTCTTCCATAGTAGCTCTAGGGGTCAGCATCATATAGTTCAGTTCTTCATCAGCTCTGATGAGACACTTTGCATGTTTTCCAACAAAACTAGAGACCTAGAGCATTCAGAGGATGGATGGCTTTAGATAGGTAGATTGACAATAGGCCAATAGGAACGCTCTCTCTCTCTGAAGTGGCCTGTGATTGCACAAAATCTTCCGTCACGGGACTAGAAGAACACTTGAATTACAATATGCTGAAAGGTTATTATGGAATTTTTGCCCAATGATGACAAAAAAATGTTTTGCCTTCTGAAGCTTTAATTATCGGGGACTTCAGATTACTGCATACCATTTCAGTTTTTTAATGAATATTTTTTTATATTTACACATTTTTAATTAATAAAAATAAAATATTTTTCAGTTCCATGATCTGTCATCTATTATTCCATTACTTTTTGTTAGATTTTTGCCGTGGTATCCTTTCAGTATTTGGTATGGAGATATGTCGGCAGGGTATTTTGGTATCGTGACAACACTAATAGGAACAACTGTAAATATGATTTTGTACATTTTATAATAAAAGTGCTTTTGGAGCCAGAAGAGATGCTGTGATGACCTCCAGTCAGCTGACCTCTCATTGTTCATGTTTAGGTGTAACTCTCTGGATCACCTTGTTTTCTTTGTTTGACCTTTGTTTGCATGAACTTCAGCACATTCTTACATCAGTCTAGGCGGTAAAGAGATGTTATTAAATATAAGGCAATGAATAAATAAAGCCTTTGTACACATACCCTGCTACATCCAGATGTGTGGATTCTTCTAACACGTTAGCGAGCTGAAATAACCCCCTAATAGTCATAATTAAATACCATGTTGTCTGGTTCACTGTGGTCTGATTAGTCTAACTTCTTTAACGCATTAACACAACTTGTGATTTTGAGGTTGTAGCGAGCTCAGCTTTAAAGCTCGAGTGAAGATACTGGTATCATATGAAACTAGAACACCTAATGAATCCATTGGTAATATACTACTTTGTCTGTTCTGTAGATTTATCCTCAATTCACCTCTGAAGGTTTCCACCGAGGGGTTTGCTCATGTATCATTCACAGCCTGATTTACATATTTTATTCCTAAAAACATGGTGAAAATGAATCTTTTTATGACTGTTGACAGTATTTTCTGATTTATGGAATGGAGATGGAGATAAAAAGAGATTCCCTCTGTAAAAACCTTTGACTCTAATATGTCAATGTTCAACAAATTAGCACATAAATGATAAGATAATGCATCATATACATAATTAAACATAGGATTTCAGAAAACTTGTAATATAAAAACATGATTAATCAACTGAGGAAGTTTGATGGTGGTATTTATTTGTTAAAAATGTCCTCCGTTCAGCTCGGGTGTCTCCCCGTAACTGAACATTAAAGGAGCATTCTTGATCTTTTTGCAAAAACAAACATTTATAGTTTAGAAAAGCAAGGGTACAAGATATTTTAGCTTTTTTTAGCCACGCCATGGATGCAGCTCGATGGATGCAGCTCGATGGATGGAGCTCAGTGGATGCAGCTCGATGGATGGAGCTCAGTGGATGCAGCTCGATGGATGGAGCTCAGTGGATGCAGCTCGATGGATGCAGCTCGCTGGATGCAGCTCGGTGGATGCAGCTCGATGGATGCAGCTCCATGGATGCAGCTCGATGGATGCAGCTCGGTGGATGGAGCTCGGTGGATGCAGCTTGATGGATGCAGCTCGATGGATGCAGCTCGATGGATGTCGGTGTCGGCCTCAGTTGGTCGAGTACTTTAGTTCAGACTGAAATATCTCAGCAGCTGTTGGATGGATCTGCTGCCCAGAGGATGAATCTTGCTGACTTTGGTGCCCTGTATCTCTCTCTCGAGGGCCACCAGCGGGTCAAACCTTTTATTCTTTTCATGCAACTTTTCAACATCTATTTGATCAATTGGAGTGAGAGTGACTTTATAACAATAAAGCAATAGTATTGGAGCAAACTGGGAGCTCCAGAAGGTTGATTGGTTCTGTAAAAATGAAATTAAATGAGTGTTGTAAACACGTTATCTGAACAGCCCTAACCCTAACAGATCTACTCACTGTTCTGGGTTGTCACTAGAACTTTAAGGCTGATTCATTCAAGAGTTGAGAAATGAGCAGAATGAGCAGAATAAATAATATTTTTTATTTATTTATAAATAAAATAAAAAATGTATATATGAATACATGTTAATATATATATATATATATATATATGTCTATGTCCACCTACATCCAATATGTCCACAACCACATCCGGAAATGCTTCTTCTTCTTTGGTGAGATAAAATACTGTTACAAAACAACACACTTTTAATTGTTTAATTTTTATTTATTAATAAATAAAATGTATATATTAATACATATTAATATGCAGATTTTTTTATTATTTTTTTATTTAATTAGATGTTTCTTATGCACTGAATGTGGGAGAACTGGACCACCCAGATCCCTCGCAGTCATTTAGAAGGAAAAAGTCAATTTTTTCTTCAAGATGAATGACACATTCAACGGATTTTTTTATCTATAATAAATCAGATTGTTCATTATATGTGGGATAAACCGTAACCCCCGGAGAAAACCCATAAAGCACATCTATACCACAATAATAGACGACACTGACTACTGAGGTGGCGCTGAGAGCTCAAGAATTCACATTCATTTAGAAGGAAAAAGTCAATTTTTCCTTCTAAATGAATGACAAATTCAAGAGATTTTTTTTATCTATAATGAATCAGATTATTCACTATATGTGGGATAAACCGGAGCTCCCGGAGAAAACCCAATAAAGCACCTTAACGCCTCGTGACGGCGTTGAACATAGAGGTGAAGAACCTGCACATGCAGCAACACTCTCTCTGCGGTGTCTTAAGGTGACCTTTGACAGCGCGGGCAATATAGTCTCCAAGTCCTGGATCATCCGTTTTCAAGGACATCATTACACATGATATATTGCACCACTTCTTACAAAGGTCCCGGCAAATGGTCTTTTCGAGGTTTTCGAACGTTGTCAGGTCGCAATCAAAATCGATACCCTCGAGTTCGGCCCACGTTCTCTCAAGAAGACCCTCGATGAGGTCCTTGACGTTTGAAAGGGACCAGCTGACTTTGGCCTTCTTGAAGATCCTCGACACGAGCCTCTCCATGAGGACCTCGACGCACAATTTGTTTTGTTTGTCCCGCGCTTGCCGTGCGAAGTCTTCACGACTTATCGTCATGGTTACTTGGCGAGGCGGTGCAGCGATGGCGACAGGTTTGTTGGCCCTGAACTCAGCGGCCATTATGGCGTCTTTCACCTTGTCGGCGAGGTCGCCCGCCTGAAAGATCTGCCACCATCTGGCCAGAGACAGGAAGTTGAGCACCTTCCGCCTCAAGTCAGCGAGAATGTTTGCACGTATCACCGGCTCGGGGATGATCTCTGGCCCGTCTGCGATGTGCGTGTAGAGGAGTTCACTCAAGAGGTTTGTGAAAACCAATACTCGATCGGCGGGAATGTTTAAGCCCGGAGAAGCAAGTCCCAGAAGTTTGCATGTCTCTTGCTTTTTAAGCAGAGAGTTAAACTTCTTTATGAGAGCATTCACCGACTCCTGGCTGGGAACTTTCTTGCCGCGGTGGAAACTCTTCGTTATTTGTGCAACGATTCGATGGAACCACGCTTTGGCAAAACACTTTCCCAAAAGCTTCTTGATTTTGCTCCAGATGCTTTTCTTAGAGCGTTTGCTCCTCTGTTCCGACGGAGTCGGGTCTGCAGCATCTTCAGCGATGGTCCGAGTGATGTCCTCTGCAACGTCTTCAATCTCCCGAGAGTTTTGAGACTGCAGCAGCGTGTACTCAGAGTCTGGTACGTCAACCAAGAGACGTTGTGTGATATCATTCAACTCATGTCTGATGATATCTTCGATCGAATTTGTTTCTTTCAACTCAGTCACAACGTCTGATGAAACGTCTGATGAAACGTCTTCTTCGTACGACTCGATATCTTCCGGGACCAGTTCTTTGACAGTGGACAGACTTGCCCTGTGCTTGCGTGGTCGAGCTGAAAACACAGTGGGCATCTTGCTGATGAGTGCCTGGCACACTTTGCAAGCATTCAGGATCATGCTATTGAGTTTGCTGGGAGGAGTGAAGCGCTGGATGACGCCCTCGGGACTGGAGAGGGCACTTTGGACGCTGTCTGAAACCTCTTGAGAGATCAAGCTCGTCAAGCTTCGTGAGCTGGGACACGACACCGAGGCGTCCACGCCCAGAGCTTCGGCAAAACATTCCCCGATTGTGTCGCCCAGATGGGTTTTCACGTCTTCCTCAGACACCGCGGTTGTACTCCCGAGAGACTTCATGAAGTTCTTTAGCACCGTTGCTACGATGTCTAACATCAACTCTCCCATCATGGTCATGGCGGTATCATCGGGTCGGCAGGTTTTCAGTGATACCCACTGTTCTTCTGTCATCCCTTCAAAAAAGGAGCGGAGCAGCTGGGTAATGGCAGGACGTACATTGAAGTCAGACATTTTGATGATTCAATGATACTGATTTATCCTCAGTTATATTCGCTGCCTCGTGGAGTTGGAGATGACTTCCCTGCTTCTCTCTGTGGATGTCTTCCTGTCTAGTTTGGTCCTAAAGGTTCAAATCAGCTTCTATTCATAAGCTCTCATTTCACACATCAAAGCCATTTTCATGACGTCACCTATGATGTCATAAAGCCATTAAAGCCATTCGAATTGCGTCATCACTTCACAGCGTTCCATGAGGGCCCCGCCCATTCCAGCAGCTACCGCAGCGCAGCAACCGTTGCTAGGCAACAGCTGCACCCTGCAAACATCCTCAGAGGGAGTTTTTCAAACAACCTTTTTAATTATAATAATTATGATTATTATTATGATTATTATTATCCACACAGTAATATTACAGATCATTAGACGTTGTATTTGGAAGGGAATAACTACATTTTTTAATTTTTTTTTTGTATTGAAGATAATTCATTTACAAACATTAAGGCATTATAATCTAAACTCAATACTTCTAACATACAAGGCACAATTGGATAGGAAAGATAACTTAAATTATGAAAAAAATTATATAATAACAAAAATAAAAGATGGTAGAAAATAATTAAAGGAACAAAAAAAAGAAATGCATAAATAAATAAATATATAAGACTGCACTCTTCCATAGTAGCTCTAGGGGTCAGCATCATATAGTTCAGTTCTTCATAAGCTCTGAGGAGACACTTTGCATGTTGTCCATCAGACTAGAGACCTAGAGCATTCAGAGGATGGATGGATCAAACTAGAGACCTAGAGCATTCAGAGGATGGATGGATCAAACTAGAGACCTAGAGCATTCAGAGGATGGATGGATCAGACTAGAGACCTAGAGCATTCAGAGGATGGATGGATCAAACTAGAGACCTAGAGCATTCAGAGGATGGATGGATCAGACTAGAGACCTAGAACATTCAGAGGATGGATGGATCAGACTAGAGACCTAGAGCATTCAGAGGATGGATGGATCAAACTAGAGACCTAGAGCATTCAGGGGATGGATGGATCAAACTAGAGACCTAGAGCATTCAGAGGATGGATGGATCAGGCTAGAGACCTAGAGCATTCAGAGGATGGATGGATCAGGCTAGAGACCTAGAGCATTCAGAGGATGGATGGATCAAACTAGAGACCTAGAGCATTCAGAGGATGGATGGATCAGGCTAGAGACCTAGAGCATTCAGGATGGATGGATCAAACTAGAGACCTAGAGCATTCAGATGATGGATGGATCAAACTAGAGACCTAGAGCATTCAGAGGATGGATGGATCAAACTAGAGACCTAGAGCATTCAGAGGATGGATGGCTTTAGATAGGTAGATTGACAATAATAATTTTATAATAATTTTTTTTCTGAGCAGTTTACACAACAGAAGTGCTCGCCATCCAATCACACGAAAAATGCAATTCTTGCAGAAATCTCCAAATGTCAGAAGTCGGTGTCTTAATGTGGTATTTTGGAGTGATTATTGATCATTTTTATCAATTATTGAGTGAGAAAAAAAGGTTACATTTAGCTATAAATCTGTGTAACAAATGGTATCAACTGCAAAAATTGCTGCAACAATTTATGAGACATAATAGAGCATGGGAATGATCATCAGATATATATATATATATATATATATATTCAACGTCTGCAGAACCATGCTGCAGATGTTTTATGACTCGGGAGTTGAATTGGAGTCTTTGGTGGAGGTGGAGGTGTCGGAGAGGAGAGGAGAATGCTGAGGAAACTACTCAGTATTAGAGACAACGCCTCTCATCCTCTGCACGCCACACTGGAGTCACACCAGAGCACCTTCAGCCGTAGACTGAGACCACCGAGGTGCACCACAGAACGCCACGAGAGGTCTTTCCTACCAGCGGCCATCAGATTTTATAACTCCTCCATCTTCTGCAGGAAGGACAACTGAAAACACCGGACACACTGACAACAAATATAATATCAATATCATGTGCAACATCACTGTTCATTGTGTGCAATAATAATGTCCAACATGTCCAATACTACTTCTGTTCTCATCACATGCAATATTGCTTCTTTTTCTGTTTTTTAGCTTACTTTACCTTTTTATTTTATTTATCTTATTTACTACCCCCTTGACCCCTCTAAAGAAGACTAAAACGGCTCTATTGTGGGTCTCAGAGGGTTAAAACAAAGCCTAGAAAATGCCGTTGCTGAGCTTGTTAGTCGCCTCCTGACACCTCCAGGAGGATTTGTCGGTTACCTGACCCTGACCTTGCAGGTCCCTCGTGGGTCCAGCTCATCCTTCTCATGCTCTGATCTTCTTTGTGTAACTTGTTCTCAACAGTCTTTTTTTAATCTTACTTTAAAAACCATTTTGGGGTCACATCCCGTGAACCGTTCTCTCCTTATCATTCTTTTCTTGTAATCTCGGTCAGTCCCTGACGTTCATTGTGCTCGGTCATCTCGATAAGCTAAATACCTCAATGTACGTGTAATGTAAATGTAAGATGGCATATTTCCTGTGGGTGGCCCCCACCTCAGGGCCCATGGGCTGCAAATAGTCTCCATCAGGCGCACCACGCCCACGTGGCTCATTTCCTCCTATAGAACCTCCGCAGAGATCGGCCCCGGGCATTTTTCCCTGGGAAGCTCCCTGTTCCTCCTCCTGGCTGTTTCCTGAGCCGCCGCCGACTCTTTGAATAAACAGCTCGGTGTCCTGCGTCCCTCGACGGACAGACAAATAGACACTCATGGCAGCACATCGATCTTCTGTCTGAGGAGCGACTCCCATCACACAGCCCAGCCTCCTCCTCCCTTTCCTTTTCCTCCTTTTCTACAGTTCATCCTTCCTCTCCGCCCCTCCCTTTGTTATATTTAAGATCACTATAAATAATCACGTATGACTCAAGTTTCACTCCGACTGGATTCCTAAATAATACACTCTTAGGGGAGAACTAATAGTTTAACCTTCTGAGGCCCGTTTTTGTCTTCTTTAGGGGGGTCCAGAGTCTTTAGGTCTTTAGGTCTTCAGCTCCTCTCCAGAGGCTCCCTGTGGATTTATAAATATAGAAATGAATAACTGTTTGTTGTTTACATTTTCATTTTTATTTATCATTGTTGTAGGTCTATGGTACGACGGTACGACGGAGTATTAGGGCCACATTGAGGAAAAAAAATAAATCTGAGATTACGAGAATAAAGTCATAATATTATAAAGTAGTAATTTTTACGCGTTATTTTTTTTTCTCGTAAAGTTATGACTTTATTCTCGTCATAATACAACTTTATTTATTTTTATTTTTTTTCCGGGTGACCAGCGCCCTCAGAAGATGGCGGTCTAGGCGACCTACGCCTTAAGCCGTCCCTGAGGCCTCGTGCTTCATGATAAATGCTCCCGTTTATTTAGCAAAATCATTGTAGGGTTCTACCCCACCAGAGAGACGAGACACTGACAGCACACAGTGGAGGATAAAACGTTCCGTGGACAGAAAGCACAGAGTCTTGACATCAATGCACCTGTTCAGAATGAAGTGTCACATTGTTGCTGATGTTTGCCAGAGAAGAGGTGAGTTGGAAATGACCTGAAACCAGAGCCTTATTCACCGGGGAGCGGCGGCCGCGGCGGTGGACGGTCGGGTGTCTGCTGTGGATCTGTCCGACAGCTCGCGGTGTCAGTCAGAGATGTGTCCTCGTGGTCTGTGCTCTGTGTGTCCTATCACCGGCAGATAGACGTATCATGTCTGTCAGCTCGACCCCCGCTGTCACCGATTCCTCCGAGGCTCCGAGGCCCCCGAGAGCTTCCCCCCACTGCGTCTGGAGAATGTTCCTCCAGAACGCACACACACACACACACACACACACACACACCACCCTCCATCCTTCCACTCCTTTCTTAGGACGTCACCTCCTTCCTCCCTTTAACCTTTGACCCCTTGTCCTCCCCATCCATTCTGAAAGGGGAAGGCAGAGGAAAGAGGCAGAACCTCCTGACACTGAACCTTTTCCAGAAACACACACACACACACACACACACACGTGCGCTGTACTTACAGCTCCAGATGCAGCTCCACTCGGTACCAGGCTTCTGATAACAAGGTGTGGAGCCATCATTACTCTCGTGTCAGGCCTCCTCCCACACTACACAGACTACACAGACTATTCACTGTGCTGAGCAGAACAGAGCAGCAGACATGGAAGACCATTCTCCTGATGAAAGATTCAAAGTTCTCACTTCAGCCACTTCGTTAGATATCGCAGCTAAACATCATCTAAATATGCAAATGCTTCCCGCAGGCTGCAGCTGCAGATTGAGAACCATGGGAAAGGTTGAGGCAGGTTCTGCGTTCTGGTTTTTAGCGCACTAGAGTGCATTATATATCATCCTGGAATCAGTCTGCCCTGATCTCTCCAGAGTGAAGGTGATGGAGGTGGAGGTGGTACCTCCAACACGCTCTCATCCCAGTTCATCACACATACTGACGCTCTGTCAGACCCCTCGGCGTCACGCTTCGGTCGACGAAAACACGTTCTTAATGTTGTGAATTAAACACAAAAACACTTAGTTAGGTTTAGGAAATCAGTTTGGCTTAAAATTACTACTTTGTTTTTACAGTGCAAATGTGACCTGACGTGAACACGGGATGCAAACGAACAGCTGATTGTAAAAGTGAAAGTGAAATGTGCAAGCACGGGACACTGACAGCGGCCTCCTGGATGAAAGCCTTGTATTGTTGGACACGTACACCTCCCCACCCATCCGTCCGTCCGCCCGTCCGCCCGTCCGTCCGTCCGTCCGTCCGCCCTGTGTGTTTCTTTCACTCTTTAAACTACATCACCACATCACTTTCTCTATTTACTGTTAACTTTACGTTGTAGTTAATGGAAAGCCCTGTGACACATGTCAATGTTGTGTTGAAACACAACATTTCAGAAAGAACAACAACCTTCCAGAGGCCTGGACTACGAAGCAGGATTTGGCGTTAGCGAGGTAACTTCAGGGTTAACCCTTCAGGGTATTCAGTCCTACGAAGCTGGATCACTTCTTACCGGGGTAGATCGCCATGGTAACTGATGCTGAACAGCTGACCTGCTCCGGAGCAGAGCCAGATGGAGAAACTCTGGGTTGATTTACCGAGTTGATAACCAGCGTCGTAGACCGCTTAGCGTGATCTCGGTTGTTAGGGTTAGTGAAGCCAGATAACGAGGAGATACCCTGGGTATGTTGAACTGGCTTCGTAGTACAGGCCTCTGGAAACACAACCTCTTGACCCTCGGGACACCGTATTCCTATAGTGCTGCCATAAATAACGTTATATTTCACTTGGTGTGAACATCATACAGCTTTAATGAGGAGCTTGAAGGAGAAATAAGATGGACCCTTTTAAAGAACTGCAATTAATTTGCATTTTTCTGCAATGTGTCATATAAAAAATAGCTTTTTTGCATTAATGACATTTATGACATGTCCATCCAGCTGTTATTCAGAGAACATCGTTAAATCCTGAATCCTGAGTCACAACTATCTGTCACAATAAGAAGAGGAAAGTTTCACTCATGGCAGTAAATCTGCTCGGAGCTGATAACAGAAAATGCTCTAAATAACGGGGAGGATTAGAATCGTATCTGTGTGTGACGGGTACCATCGAGGTCTGACGGTCTGGGAGAGAAGCAGCGAGGAGCACCGAGGTGGGAGGCGTGAGCCCGGAGAGGAGGAGATGTGTAAGGGCGATGCTATGTCAGATGAGGAGTGTGAGGAGAGGAGGGGGAGGATAGTGAGTGTTTAAAGGAGACCCAGAAGGTGCTGAGGAGGTTACGGGTGGGGAGTTGGGGAGTTGGGGAGTTGGGGGGGGCACAAGGAAGAATGCTCTCTCACATTCCTGGCATGCCCGCCTCATTGTAACGGGCTAATGAGGCGAGGGAGGGAGCGATGGCCGGCTCGGGTCCAGAGAGAGAGGAGGACAAAACCACCGGAGAGCCGGCCCGGCACGGAGCTGAGCTCACGGCTGAGGAATCCCAAACGCCGGACATGAGAGGGCATGGCACGGTTCCAACAGCACACACACACACACACACACACACACACACACACACACACACACACACACACACACACACGTATAGTTGGTGTGGTATGGTTTAATGTGGCCAATCTAGAAATGTCTTAACCAACAACTCTCTATTGCTATCATTGGTTAGAGATCAGAGGTCAGCGACCTGCGTCTCTTCAGCTCCTCTCCAGCGGCTCCCTGCGGATTTATTAAAAAAATTAGTGGAAATGAATAACTGTTTTTTGTTTACATTTCCATTTTTATTAATCATTGTTGTAGGTCTATGGTACGACGGTATGACAGAGTATCAGGGCCACATTGAGGAAAATAAATAAATGGGAGATTTCGAGAATAAAGTCATAATATTATAAAGTAGTAAATAATTGTTTTAAAGTTATGACTTTTTTCTTGTAATATTACGACTTTATTTTCTCGTAAAGTTATGACTTTATTCCCGTAATATTCTGACTTTATTGTGTAAATCTCAGATGTTTTTTCCCTCAATGTGGCCCTAATACTCCGTAGTACATTGTCTCTTTGGCCCTCACTGCATTAGACTTATATACTATATACTTAGACTATAAACTGTGTTACCTTCATCACAATGATCACATGTTTTGCGGCTCCAGACAGATTTTATTTTATTTTATTTTACGGTAAAGGTTGCTGGGCCCTGGGTTTGGACTAGAGGCGCGAAGCTCCGAGGGTACCTGCATGCATGACTGTCAGCAGCAGCCGTCCTGATTCCTGCAGCCGGTCAGAGGAATGTCATGTCAGCTTTAGTGCTTCCAGAGTGGTTTGATCCGAACGCTCCTCATTAGAGTTCACCCTCCATTACCTCCATGTGGTCGGGATGATGCACCTCATCAGGCCAGCTGGGTCCCAGATCAGTGAGAGGATGACAGACGGAGGGAGGGAGGAAGGAAGGATGTGTCACAGAGCTTCCTGAGTTGGTTCTCTTGTCATTGGCCTGCTTGTCAGATGTGACTCACGAGTAGGAAGGATGCTCTTCATCCACTCTGCTGATCAACTACTTTGAGTCCCAGACTGCTTGTTGGCTTTTGCCACTGCAGGTTGAACAAATTAGTATCTGCTTTTTAACAGCTTTTAGGACGTAATGATTTAAATGAGGGACATATTCAAGTGTTCGTACTGGGAAGTTGATTTACCTCAAAAAAAAAATAGGTCCTCTAATTCTCTCTTTTAATATTACAACTTTTTTTTCTCGTAAAGTTACGACTTTTTTCCTCATTAAGTTATGATTTTATTCTCGTAAAATTTTGACTTTATTCTCGTAAAGTTTTGACTTTATTCTCGTAAAGTTATGACTTTAGTTAACTATGACATATTCAAGTGTTCGTACAAGAAATCAGACACATAATCAGACCTATGAACAAACTCGAGCAGTCCCAGAGGGCGAGTTCTAACAGTATAAGTACGTAGGCCGACATGTATGCGGAGAATTCATAGCAATCTTGAGATCAGTTAGTGAACGTTTTTGGAGATCTGCAGTCCGAGCGTGACTCCTGGTGTCTTTGAAGCTCAGTCTCTAAAGCTCGTTATTAATGACTCCTCGCTGTTCCGGTGGCAGGAAACACCCAGGAAAACCTCCACACCCTCTGATGTTATCTCTCCTATTTGTTTCCCAGACTTCCCATCAGCAGCAGCAGCCGTGTGGAGCTTTTGCATCACGTCCCCAAAAAGAAGCACAATAGCATGCTAGACGATTACAAAGATCTTTTTGAGAAAACAGTTAGTTGTTGTTGCATTCGGAGAAGGATCTGGATTAAATCGACCCGTCAGTCAGTCAGTCAGGGGAGATCTGGAGCGAAGTGAATGGAAGGCGTAGTAGAAGTGCCCTGAAAGCAATTCCTGGGACGTTTGTGAATGTCCGTCGTCATGGCTACAAGCGACTGAGTCAACCTCGGTGTTTCCTGCGGGGCAAAAAAAAAAAGGCAGACTTTAATCCAGAAGTCAAACACGACGACCAGCTGGACCAATGTGCCCATTTCTGGAGTAAATTAAACCGTCATTGTGGGCTAATGGAGAAGGAATGAATTCATATTCATCATTTAAAACTCAAGAAAGACACAACTAAGACGGGTTGATTAAAGTTTCTCCTGCTCATGCACGTGACGCTTTTAAAATAATAAGGGATTTTAAAGGAATACTTCACCCACAAAATGATCCTTTGTACTGTATATCAGTTACTCCCCCCCCCCCCCCCCCCCCCCCCCCCGTTATCTTGAGTTCCTCCACGGCAAACAGAGATTATACTGCACGAGTTGTGTGCAACTTAGTAAATGGATGTTTTGATATAACTTTGCTGTCGTTAAACACGGCTCCCACTTCAATTCATCGAGACTTTTCAACGACTTTCAGCAACGTATGTTTAGAGCGTTTTCCTACGATTGTCCACACAATTTATGCCCCAGTCTTTTCAAACTACTTATTTAGGCTTAGGAAAAGATTGACTTGATTAGGTTTAGGCAACAAAACTACTTAGTTGGGTTTAGGAAAATATCGCGGGTTTAGTTTAAATAACTCCTGAAGTGCCGTAACTTAAGTACAGAAGTTACGTGATAAAAAACTACTTAGTTAAGTTTAGGACAAGATCGCAGTTTGGGTTAAAAAAAACACTGGAAATGCCGTAACTTAAGTACGGAAGTTATGTGACTAAGTTTAGGAAAAGATCGCGGCCTGAGTTTAAATAACTCCGGAAGTGTCGTAACTTAAGTACAGAAGTTATGTGACAGACACTACTTAGTTAGGTTTAGGAAAAGATCGCAATTTTAGTTTAAATAACTTTGGAAGTGTCGTAACTTAAGTACAGAAGTTACGTGACAAAAACTACTTACTTAGGTTTAAGAAAAGATCAACTTGGTTAGGCTTAGGCAACAAAACTACTTAGCTTTAGGAAAAGATCGCGGTTTGGGTTAAAATAATATCGGAAGTGGTGTAACTTAAGTACAGAAGTTACGTGATAAAAAGCTACTTAGTTAAGTTTAGGACAAGATCGCAGTTTGTGGCCGTGAAGTGCCGTAACTTAAGTACGAAAGTTACTTGACTAAGTTTAGGAAAAGGTCGCGGCTTGAGTTTAAATAACTCAGGAAGTGCTGTAACTTAAGTACAGAAGTTACTTCACAACCACTACTTAGTTAGGTTTAGGTAAAGATCGCGGTTTGGGTTAAAATAACTCCAAAAGTGGCGTGACTTAAGTACGGAAGTTACGTGACAAATAAATCAACGCTGACTTCTGGTTTCACGCGGGACATGAACATCGGTCTCCTTGGTGAAAGTGTTTTTTGACCCCCCCGTCCACCCCGACCTCCTCGCTACACGGCGTTCGCTGCCGTCGATACTTCCTGGTTCACAATTCACGTGGATTACATACCGATTGATTTCGTGCTGACCATCACGAGAAACAAAAGTGAAATGTGTGTCTGCTGTGCGACCGGGCTGCAGGTTCACATGAAGACCTGCTGAGTCTGTGAATCTAAACAGGCCTTTTCCCGTGATCAAACAGCGCTGATGTGACTTCAACCCCGCGTCCTTGAGTCATGGACCGTTTTAGGAATGAATCAAAAACCAAAGGGGGGAACACATTGTCTCACAGCTTCCTTTGTTATTCAAAGTGTCCCGGCAGAGACGGCGAGTCCAGAGCTGTGCTGGGATTGGACCGGTCTGGGTCTGCCCCTGGTTTCCTCATGATAAGGGGAGAGGCAGTGTGGGCAGAGCTCCTGGGCTGCTAACTACCAGCTGAACATTTGGACTGAGCACAGCATCAAGCCACTACTGTGGGAGAGAGCGAGAGAGAGACAACGGTATACAGCCAAGGAGACCACAGAAACACTCTCTACCTCCCCCCTAAATCCCCCAACCCAAAACCCCTGAAAGTCTGCACAGAGAGAGACAGACAAACAAAAGCATTCTTGGCTTTCAGTTTAAGAGAAGAAAAGTTTAACAATACGTTGGGGCGAGATCATTTACTCGAGATAGAAATCGAAG
Source organism: Sebastes fasciatus (assembly GCF_043250625.1). NCBI lineage: Eukaryota > Metazoa > Chordata > Actinopteri > Perciformes > Sebastidae > Sebastes > Sebastes fasciatus. The sequence goes on along the minus strand of NC_133817.1, from coordinate 1,717,788 downwards.
GAGAAAGGCGTGACAGGACGGCTCCAGACTTTTGGGTTCATCATCCACCACAGAAGAAGAAGAAGTAACGGATAGTCGCTGCATGAAGGATCCATCCATCTGAAACAGGATGAGAGCCACTGTGAGGATCACGTGGCTGCTGCTGCTTTCACTCAGTGAGTACAATTTAGTTTAATAGCAACAGTGGCTTTTCTCTATTTGGATATATTAGAGGATGTGCATGGTTGTTTTTTGGGCAGTGAAAGCAGGAGTGGTGTCTTTGTGCAGCAGCATCATTTAAAGCTGCAAGAAAACAGACAATGTGAAGAATAATCTGACTTAATGTAGAAATACTTTATCATTGAGAAGTGAAAGTATGCAGTATTTCATAAGGAAATTTCTTTTTTTCCCAGCTTGGGAACCACTTGTTGCATTTGTATTTTCTGAGGTAATAATATGTTTTCTATGTATAATCCTGGCACCATATCTAGTAACTATAGCTGTCGAATACATGCAGTAGTAAAGGACAGGTAGTATGTACTTACTACTAGATGGAGTGTAAATTCACCTGAACATAACTCACATTAGTAGCAGAATAGTTTCCCACCTTTTCCCTACTCTGTGTTTTTATTTTCAGATCTTTTATCTTAAAAAAAAGCAGCAATATTCATTTTTAATTAATTAACATTTATGTAGAAATCCTCCATTACGAGTAAAAGTTCTGACTTAGCCTAAGTAAAAATGAAAAAAAGTAGGCTATTAAAACAGTAGAATATAATGCAGCTATACTTAAACAACAGTAAAAGTACGTTTACAGTGATGGAGGAAGTATCCTTTACTTAAGTTAAAAGTACTAATACAACAATGTAGAAAGTAATCCATTACAAAAAGTAAAAGTATTTTTTATTCATTATTGGTGTTTATTTTCTCTCTATTTTTATTTATTTATCTTTCTTGTTTTATGAAAACTTTATGCAATATCACATGCTCTTACTTTGTTAATGATTTATGAATGAGTTCATGTTTTATGACGCTAATATACTCGTAACAGATGGGTGTTTATGGGATGCATTGTTGTCAATTACTTTTTCTAAACTATGTCGCTGCTTTCATTATTTCTAAAATTATTGATAGAAATGCAAATTATATATTGTATTTTTATTAAAGTATTATCCCAAAAAACGTACATAAAGTAGCAAAATGAAAGTATAATTTTGCAGACAAATAGCTCCTCTGACTGATTATAATATAATATATATTGCATTATTAGAGTTTGACGAACAATGCATTGTATTCTCTATGCCTGTCATATAACGGGAGTGAAAAGTACAATATTTTCCCTCTACATGTAGCGGAGTAGAAATATGAAGGACATTACAATTGAAAAATAATCAAATAAAGTAGCTCGTAATTGTGCTTGAGTTCACCGCTGAACGGTGTTATTTTATTATATTTGTTGGATTTACTGATGCATGAACATGTGGAACTATAATCTGACGTACTTTAATCCAGTGGTTTACTCACGCTGTATCACTGAGAGGTGGAAGTACGCAGTATTTCACAAAGAAAGGGAGACATACATTTAGAGAACAGAATTCTGTTTCTTCTTCTTCATCATCTTTTCTTCCTGTGTGGTGACCTCCAGCTTGGGAACCACTTGTTGCATTGTGTTTTCTGAGGTCATATTATGTTTTGGATGTACAATCCTGGCAACATATCTAGTAACCAAAGCTGTCAAATACATGCAGTAGTAAAGGACAAGTACCTCAAAACTGTACTTAAGTAAGTATGTACTTATACGGAGCCCTCCAAAACCTCCAGGAGAAACAGTTTCTTATCTCGTTCCCTCGAGTTACTTCACGGAGCATTTCTTCCAATCATTCCTGACAGTCCACGCATCGCTGATGTACGGAGTGAAGTAATTCTGGTGGTACTACACTGTATAATACTGAAGTTATTGAATATTTTTATCTTTTCGGCGTTGCACTTTGTCTCACGGCCGGCTGCACATAGAGACCAACGTTATGTGTTATGTGTTGATTAAAACGAGGTTGTAGCTCGTTGTCTACCTCACTACGGTTACAAAGAGCCCTCGTTGGTGTTTTAACAACGTTTCTGTTATGAGTTATTGATCCTGGAAGTTTGAATCTGTCAATATCTTTCACACTTTACTGAAGTACATCACTCCGTACATCAGCGATGTGTGGACTGTCAGGAATGATTGGAAGAAGTGCACTATAATGTAACTCGAGGGAACGAGATAGAGTGATTTATGAAGGAGTTCTTGATGTGTGTGCGTGTTTTATAACGCTAATATACTTGTAACAGATGGGTGTTTATGGGATTCAAATACCAAAGATAGAGCAGTTGCATAACATTTAAAAATGACATCAAGCACATGTCATATAAAGATAGAAGTTAGTGTTATAAAATCTCATAAATGCATCCGACTGATTGGTTTCTCGGCTCTGAGAAAACAGAAAGCGTCGGAGGAAGAGGGACAAACTTGTGCAACGTGCTGCAACAGGCCGGGGTTGCTGCCAGTCCTCCGAGTCCTCTTTGTCTTCTTTGTGCACAAATTGTGTGCAAAGTGCACGAGCATCTCCTCTAGTTTAGTTTTTATTGACCTGTTTGGGAAGCATCAGTGTTGCTGTGTGGACTGTATGAAATCTGTAGGAGTCGGAGCTGAAACATCTGCCCCTCCACCTCCCACCATCCCACCGTTAAGAACCCCCCCACTCCCTCCAAAGCTCCTCCAATAGCCGCCGTGTCTGTGGACACAAGGAGGCTGAATAATGAAGTCCCCCCCCCCTGACCTCCCCCCGGCTGAGAGGCGAGGAAAGTGTTTTTCTTTAATTATGCACCTGCCGCTCTCTCACCACTCTGCAGTCTCTGGATTCAGATGGTGGGAGGCTTTTATTTAGTTTTGAGCGCGTGAAGAAAACATGTGACACGGCCCTCAATCTGAAGGCTCGTCAGCACTTCTTCTTTTTATTCTAAAAATAAAAAGCCTGACACATTTTTTTGTGCGTGTGAACGTTGCATCTGCGTCTGTGTGTTCGACGGCCTGTTATCAGTAGAGTATAAAGGCTGAACACCGAGACACTATCTTCACGTGTTTAAGTCACTTTTTGTGAGATCTTTCTAAAATGAGTGATTTATTTATCGTACTTGAACAATCTGCAGTTTGCTTTTGTTGTTAAAACATCCATGTGATAAACCTTCCTGACAGAAAAACACGGTCACCATCTGAATGAACTGCAGATGTCAGGATGCAACATCGGTCATTTCACCGTGGATATAGAGCATCAAGGAAAGAGACACTGTTGTTTTCCACACAGAGGTATCGATACTACTTTCAAGTCTGCGCGCTAAATAATTTTTTGTGTCGTGGCCACACCGTAGAAATAGAATAGGAGTGACGGTACGTGTCCACAGCCTCCGTGCTTTCCACGCCCCCCATTCATTGTCTATGTAAGCAGCCGCGCAATGCATTCTGGTAGCGTGGCGTCGCGATTCGAGAGACTAGGCGTCACGACGCCCGCTCCTCATTTGCATAAAGTTGAGGGCTCGTCTACTTTATGCAAATCACGGGCGTCCAACGCGACTCGCCTCCTCTCCAAACTCCCGGGGATCTTTTAAAATAAACGTTGTTGATCTAAAATAAAGACAGATTCATCAACTGCATGGATTATTTCTCGCCTCAAATGTTTTCAGAAACACATTTCAGTGAATTATTTACGTGAAATAAGAGAAGAAAATTTCCAAACGAGCCTCCATAGTCATTTCACGTGAGATTTTTATTGACAGTTTTTTAATGTCTGTTTATTAGCTATTCGTTTTCTCCTTTTATCTATTTTATTATCTTATCTGCTGTCTGTTTGTCAGTCGTAGTGATCTGTGATTGACAACATGTTGGATGTTTGTCTGTGTGTGTTTGTGGGGTAAGCTGAGAATTGAATTGCCCTTCTTGGGATCAATAAAGGTGTCTGAATCTGAATCTAAATTAATATTTTGATCTTCCTCTTGCCTCTCAACAGATAGAGGAGGAGAGAGCGCCACTGATATACATTAGAGTGATTAATTTAACTTTGGACCGTACACACTATTATTAGTAAAAGAGCAGCTTTAAAAATGTGAATCCATGTTTCTGAAATGATTCAGAATGACATCTTCATCTTGTGAACGAGGTCTCCGGCTCTCCTGGACGGGGCTTCATGTGCGTCATGTGCACGGCTGTTTTCTTGGCTGGGCGCAGCAGCTTCCTGAAGTCTCCGCTGGTTGTCACGGTGATCACAAAACTTCAGGAAGTCACTGCGCCCAGCCAAGAAAAACTCCTGGCACATATTCGGCCTGTGTTAACCGGACAGATATGAGAGTGGTGCTGAACTCCTGACGGATAATGTTGAGCTGTTCCTCTGAATATTATTCAAGGAGATGTAAGATTATTGTGTTCAAAACTATTAAATCCTTCAGCTCGGTTCTCTGTTCTGTTACCTCGATGATCTGGGGACAAAAAAATGTTCAAAATGGGGTGTGTTAGGTTTTCTTCACAATGGCCATTGTTTCATTGCAAATCAAGCAAACTGGATTTCCTGCAGGTAGAATGAACATGTATTTCTCCTCCATCTGTCTCCTCATAAACACGCCGTTTTCAGTCAGTTTCTCTTTGCATCGGCCACTTTTCCACACGCTATTTTACTTTTTCTGCACCTCCAACAATGCTCACTACAGCTGAACATTCATATGAAATGTAAAATGTAGTCAAGATGTGCAGCGTTTTAGTGAATCATCAAATGATTACAGTTTTTCCACAATCGCTAATACACATTTCTTAAAACCTTCCACCCTTTTCTCAAAACTGTCAGCACAAACTTTTCAAACTACATTCACAAAACCAAAACAATGTTGTCAGATCAGACTCTAACATGACTGAGTCTTCATTACACACTACATCAACACAATGTCCAGGGCATGTAGCATGACAAATGTTTATTGTTTACAATACAGTAAATACATTTTGCATTTCCAAAAAGAAAAAAAAAAACATTTCATAACTCAGTGGATTCAGCTCATACATACAGTACAAATAAAGTCCTGGAAAAGGACAAAGACAAAATGTAAATCAGAAGCACAAAATCAGAGTCAACAAGTGATTCGTCATTCGGGCTCAGCATCACGTCTCAGTCTACAAAAGCTCCTACAACGGGCACGTGGTGAGCATCAGAACTGGACCACGGAGTGATGGAAGAAGGTGGCCCGGTCTGATGAATCACGTTTTCTTTTACATCATGTGGATGGTAACGAGTTGGAGGTGTTGACTCGGCCTCCAGATTCTCCAGATCTCGATCCGTCAGAGCATCTGTGGGATGTTCTGGACAAACAAGTCCGATCCACGGAGGCCCCACCTCGCAACTTATACAGGACTTAAAGGATCTGTTGCTGACGGCTTGGTGCCAGATACCACAGCAGATCTTCAGAGGTCTAGAGGAGTCCATGCCTCCACGGGTCAGGATGACCTACTGAATATTAGTCAGGTGGTCTTAATGTTCTGGCTGATCGGTGTATAAAGCATTTGGCTCGTGAACTGGAAGATCATCAGTTATCTTAATATTATCTCTCCTCTCCAGGACTTCCTAACCCCGACGCAGACCATCTCTCTGTTGTGTTTGCGGGTTCACGACTTGTCCGTTTCCTACAAGATAACGGGCGGTCGGGGGTTCCTGGCCTCGTCTTCGTCCACACACCGCTGCCTGCTTGGCACACACTCGTCTGGGGTCGGCTGCGCTGGCTGGCGTACACACACGGGAGAGAACGGAGAACAATAGATGGGGGAAAAAAACACAAAACTTTTATCAACATCCCAGTTCCCAAAGGAGGGCGTGGCGGCAGGAGACGGCCTTGAAGCCGCCCTCGCCCTCTCCCTCTCCCACTGCAGGGAGGCTTTTCATCCAGTTGGATGAGAATAGAATATTTCCAGAGAAGCCGTTGGTTTCGTTTCATGAAAAACAACTTAGAGACTTAGGATCTAATCTGGTGTTCTGTTAACGTGTTGTTGAAAACAGGAAAAACTATTCTCAAGAGAACAGAGGTCGTGGTCGCTCAAAAAACAAACACAACATGCAGGTGTCCTCGTTTTAAATCAGTTTTAAATACATACTCATCTGTGTTTATTATCTAAGCCAACCATTCCCGTAAGTTACTACGAGCGACCACGGACGCATTCGGCAAGCCACTAGTTAAAGCAGCAGTGGGAAGAAATGGAGCAAATATGATTAATAAAAGTTATGTTTATAAAACAGTCGCTATATCCTGACAGTAGTGCATGAGACAGGTAATCTGAAATCATGTTCCTCTGTGTCCTCTGTGTCCTCTGTGTCCTCCGGTGCTCCTAACGGCATCTGCAGGATTTCACAGACCGGAGGAAAACAACCAATCAGAGCCGAGCTGGAGCCTTGCCGTCTCTGAGCAGCTGTCAATCACTCACAAACTCCGACCAAACGGTCAAACTAGGCAGCGCTGATCAAACATGAATCAATATTCTGTTACTGTAATGCCTATTTCTCTCCTCAGATGTTCTCAGAATCATCTTGTAGTGCACGGTTTAGCTGTAAAATGAGAAAGTTTGTGACCCTGGCTTGTAGATCTGAAGGTCATATACCTACCTGTTTGTAAACTGGACATCGGCCTCGGAAGATTTACTTAGTTTGAACTGCTGACGATGTTCACTAACGGCAAAACACATCAGCGACCGTAATGAGTGGCGAGCTGTCAAGGTCCTCCTAATTCGTAAGGATCGATATCCTAAACTTCAATTTTGAAATATATATCGCCCCTTTGCTTCTCTTTATATGGGAAATTGTCTTTTGCACGTACTTTATACATTTCTGATGATTGACAGATGACAGATGAATAGACCGGTGATATATAATGTACGATCCGTATGCTACACCCTCCATGATGGCAGCGCGCCCCAGACTGCTCCGTGATCCTCATTCCCTGTAATCATGGGTTCAGTTTAGAAACTTTAGAAACTTAGTGGCATATAAGTTGTGTTAAAAACCTCAGAAGACTTTGAAGAGTTGTGATGGAGGCTTGTTGTTTGTCTTCCTATACACGTCGTCTCAGATGTAGAAATTTACCTGCAAATTTTTAGATTTCTAAATCCCGGAGAATCCACCACAGTGAGCGTGTCGTCAGGACCCTCCGATACCTGATAGTCCACATAAGAAAAGATCTTTTGATGTCCGTTTGCTTATTTTTTGACAACAAAATTCATAACTCAAGGTCCCCTTACTAGCTTTTTTTGAGAGTTTTAATAATGTCGTTGAATTTGTCAATGTTTAATGTTTGTCTGCAGATAACGCGTCCTTGAACGCCCCATTAGAGTTACTTTTTAAACCAGTCCCTGCTCCCAAACACAACCTTGACAGATGTGCTGTTTATTGTACCAGATAAGATATCTCAAGGAAAGTTTTCAGTCTCTGCAAATAGATCTTCACAGCGTGCCGATATGTGCTGAAACCAGTCAGTCTTGAACTCTGGTTTGTTTTGAAAATGGTTGGCAACAAGTTTGATTGGTAGTCGCTGTGACCCTTTAGGATTTAGAGCAGAGTCGATGCCAAAGAGGAAGAAAACTAACACCTGCAGAGTAATTCCCAGTCAATCACGATTCAGTTTTACAGCTCGAACCCTCGTTGGTAATGCAACTCACATTCCTGACCTCCCCGGAGGACCCTGAAGGTCCGAGGCAGCCCTTTTTAGGAGCCGCGTTGTTCCGTCCAGATGCGCTGGATCTTGGATCTTGGATCTTGTTTTTAAAGGCCAGGCACGGCTGGCATGTTCCTTCAGGGAGGGAACCTCTGCTCTCTGTAAAGCCGAGCGTTTCATCACTGTCTGATGCCGGCAGATAAAGAGCCGCTCGCCTTCACCTCTTACTGTAACCCCGCACTCCCCTCCCTCTACCCAGCATGCCACGCTGCACGCCCAGGTGTCCATTAATCAGGTCTGTGGCTGGTACCGTCATGGACCTTCGCTCGCCGCCTCCTCCTCCTCCTCATTCCTCTCCTCCCTTCATCTTTCTCATCAGTCTTTTCATCTGCCTCATCACTTTGTGTGAACTCCCGTCACTCCTCAGGTTTTAGGAAAACAGAAAACGGCTGCTGCTCCATTATAGCGCCGAACAAAGTGTGTGTGCGACATGAAACATACCGACACACCGAGCCTCTCTTCGTTCTCTTCGTTCACTATAAGGTGTAAAACACCACTGGATTTGTCTCTTTTACTTGTTTTTGTATCATTCCCTACAGTTTCATATATATAGTGTATATTCCCTATGTATATGAGTTAGGGCTGTCAATCAATTAAATATTTAATCGCGATTATTAGTTGATCACAAATTAATCGCACATTTTTTTTATCAGTTCAAAATTAACCTTAAAGGGAGATTAGTCCAGTATTTAATCCTCTTATCAACATGGGAGTGGACAAATATGCTGCTTTATGCAAATGTATTTATATATTTATTATTGTAAATCAGTTAAGAACACAAATCAATGACAGATATTGATCCAGAAACCCTCACAGGTACTGCATTTAGCATAAAACAATATGCTCACATCATAACATGGCAAACTGCAGCCCAACAGGCAACAACAGCTGTCAGTGTGTCAGTGTGCTGACTTGACTATGACTTGCCCCAAACTGCATGTGATGATCATAAAGTGGGCATGTCTGTAAAGGGGAGACTCGTGGGTACACATAGAACCCATTTACATTCACACATCTGGAGGTCAGAGGTCAAGGGACCCCTTTGAACATGGACATGACAGTTTATCCTCTCCAACATTTAGTGTACGTTTGGAGCGTTATTTAACCTCCTTCATGACCAGCTAGTATGACATGGTTGGTACTGATGGATTCATCAGGTTCTCTAGTTTCATATGATACCAAGATCTTCCCTTCACTTAAACGCCGTGGAAATCCCACTTCAGTTTGTCTCTACATGATGTATAAATAAAGTTATAGTACTACAGAGAAAACATGCTCAGTGTATTGTAACACACAGCTGTAATGGTTTCAGAGACGAGCCTGCTACCCTGCGCTGTGTGTGTGCGTTATGTGTGTGTGTGTGTGTGTGTGTATGTGTGTGTGCGTGTGTGACGGAGCTCTAACATTGAACTTTTACCATCAGCACCCCCCCACAGCTCACATAAACACACATACCAGTCTGGTCTCCAAGGACAGGGAGTGTGTTGTTTGTGGATAATGTGTGAAAAGGTGCCAGCGTGTGTGTGTGTCTGTGTGCGTGTGTGTATGTGTGTGTGTGTGTGTGTGTGTGTGTGTGTGTGTGTGTGTGTGTGTGTGTGTGTGAATGTGTGTGTGTGAGTGTGTCTGTGTGCGTGTGTGTGTGTGTGTGTGTGTGTGTGTGTGTGAATGTGTGTGTGTGTGGTCAGTCATTTCCATGTGGCCGTTAGATTTACGGTGTCTCGGACCCCTCTTCACTTTCTCCCCCCCCATCCTTCCTTCTCTCCTCCCTTTCACTCGTCTCTCTTTTATTCCCACTGAGTGTTTTTACATTCACAGCTCCTCACCTCCCGTCACAATGTGAAGACCTCCAGTCCCACGGAGAGCTGAATTACCTCTCTCTCAAAGGGGACAAGGATGGGGGGGGGCAGCTGGACCCGTAAAAAGGATGGGGGGGCTGCGGCCCGTTCTTGCGTGGCCACACGTGGGGGCCGGAGGGGCCTTTGTGTGGCTGTCACACAGCTAACGGGCAGCTTTGTCCCGCCGCTGCTCCGGAGCGACAGCTACATTTATTTATTTACTCTCCTCCGTTTGGCGAGCGCGGTGCACGTTCATGCTCGGACGCGCATTAATCCGGGGTTACAGTCGGAGGGGGTGACTGGATGGATAGCCGGCACACACACAAACTGTGCCATGAAACTCAGTGATCGCAAAATGAATCCCATATTTCTTTTGTATGTATATATTTATTATTGTAAATCAATTAACAACACAAATCAATGACAGATATTGATCCAGAACTCACTGAAATACATCACTAATGCTGCTCTCCTGACCGTGAACTTAGCGACCTCTCTGACCTCCGTCTGCTCCTCCGTGTCTCTACCTGTCCTTTAGAGTGACGTCTCTGTGATAGCGTGTCGTTCTGCTGTGTGTTTCGTGTCGTGGTGTGTTTGACCTGATCCAGGGTCAGACAGCAGACGGAGGGTGTGAGAACCGACCTGCTGTCCTTTCCCTGGCTCTTCTCTCTACTTCTTCTTGGCTGGCTTCAGTGACAGGAAACACTTCTGTTGATTTGGGCCCGTGTGTGTGTGTGTGTGTGTGTGTGTGTGTGTGTGTGTGTGTGTCTTCTAATTTTGCAATAAGCGTTAACTAAACGGACTTCAGTTGTTTTTTTCCGCCAGTTGTTTCTATTGTTCTCATTCAGGTTAGGTATGTGCTGTATATCATTAGTGCTGTAGGGACGTTTGTCTGCAGCACATGAAAAACAAAATAAAGTGATTTTAACACATTAACGCAATCGATCTTTCTAAGGTTGTAGCGGCTCAGTTGTAAAGCTAGAGTGAAGATACTGATATCATCTGAAACTAGAAAACCTGATGAATCCATCGGTACCAACCATGTCATACTAGCTTCTAGTGAAGGAGGTTAAATAACGCTCAAAACTTACAGTACATTTTGGTGAGAAAAACTGTCATGTCCATTTTCAAAGGGGTCCCTTGACCTCTGACCTCCAGATGTGTGAATGTAAATGGGTTCTCTGGGTACCCACGAGTCTCCCCTTTACAGACATGCCCACTTTATGATCATCACATGCAGTTTTGGGGCAAGTCATAGTCAAGTCAGCACACTGACACACTGACAGCTGTTGTTGCCTGTTGGGCTGCCATGTTATGATTGGAGCATATTGTTTTATGCTGAATGCAGTACCTGTGAGAGTTTCTGGACAATATCTGTCATTGTTTTGTGTTGTTAATTGATTTACAGTAATAAATATATACATACATTTGCATAAAGAAGCATATTTGTCCACTCCCATGTTGATAAGAGGATTAAATACTTGACTAATCTCCCTTTAAGGTTCATTTAGAACAGAAAAAATGTGCGATTAAGTGCTTATCTCACTTCTAATATGATACTATGCTCATTCTAATAAAAGAGTGAGAGTTATTCTAGTAAGTAACTAAAGTAACGGCTCTTTAGACGTAAACAAACTAGTAAAAGGTTGTGTGTGTGTGTGTGTGTGTGTGGTGAGGAATGAGTGGGCGAGGGGTAAAAACAGCCTTAGTAGCTGATAGCAGTGGGAATTAACCGGCGCTGTTGCCCGCTAAGAAACAGACGCATCAGTGACAGCTCGGGTCAACGGGGTCACGCCAAAAACAAGACGCCACACCTGGGGGGGGGGAGTGAAAGAGGAGACAGCAGGACGGGACGAGACAATGACTGATTCATTATGAAGACATCACGTCAGATAAAGTGAGTGTGGTTAGGAGGAAAGATTTGGTCACTGTAATAACTTAGTGTGTCAATCTGCAGCCTTGAATCGTCTTTTGGAAAAACTCCGACATCAGTGGACTGAATTTCCTTCATGTGATGTCATGTTGGAAAGTTTTACAGTTACATTGATGAGAAAATCCTTCTTTAGGTTTAGGCAACAAAACTACAACTTCTTTATGTTTCAATAGATGATAAAACCTACTAGTGGGTGTAGTAGGCCCCTATTGACCCACATCTATGGGGCTTAAAGCGATTGATAACACCTATTTAATGGTCTGGTAACAGTCTAAAATCGGCTGGATTCAGGGTCTCTAACGTAACGTAAAAAGCCGTCATGAATTGAATCTTATATGCTGTCATAAAGCCTCAGAGGAGCGAGTCGCTCATGTCCCGTAGCTCAGAACACTCAGCTCAATCAAAGGAGTCCTCTGAGCGGAGATCTCCGACAGCCTCGCTCTCTTAGTAACGGTGTTTACGGCAGCAGGCTGAGGGGCTGATAAGTGATGTTGTCGGTGCTTTCCAGAGACAGGACAGGCTCGGCTCTACCAGCCTCCACTTGACCTTATCTGCTCACTCCTGACACCGTTCTAATGCTGCATTCACATGCTGTTGGAATTACTGGCCAGGGTATAGCTCGTGAGAATATCCTGAACGGGTTGTGGGGGGAAACGTTTGTTTATGTTATACAAAGTCTGAGCAACAATTCCTTACATGCTGAACATTTGATTCAGTATGAACTTTAGGTGGCTTATAAGCTTTTCAGGGATTCTTGAACATCAGATAAAGAAGAGTGAGTTATGTCCGAGCACATGGAGCTTTTAAAATATGTTTCTTACTGTTGCTGACTGGAGAATTTGCTGCAATAAATGTAGGTTGTTGGAGGTATCCATGAATTAGTGACATTTTAACATGTAAACTTAAAGATTAAGTCTTGTGAAATTCATTACTTTTACCTCCGCCAAGGCCAAAGGCCTAGGAAGGAGGTCTTGTTTTCACCAGCGTTGGTTTGTTTGTCTGTTGGCAGGATTACTCCAGAAGTCTGCGATGGATTTGAATGACATTTTTTGGAGGGGTTGGGTGTGGCACAATGACCGATCCATTAGATTTTGGTGGCGATCCGGTGGTTTATATTTAAATCCCGGATGAGCCCACAATTGTTACGTTCCCCAAAAAAAACTGAATGACAGGGGTTGCTACTGGGAAACCAGCAAAACTAAACTGCACACAGAAATAATAATAAAAGGGTCCTTTGGGATCTAAAAAGAAACTGAGGGGAACATAACTCCCCACAACCGCCCACTAAATCTACCAGAAATGATGATACACCAACAAAGAAGGTATCGGACCAATATGAGATGTAAGTTGGGAGTCACTGAGGGGGGACACAAAGAGAAGTAGAGGCTGGCTAAAGACACACACAAACCCAGAGAGCCAACTGAAGGTGTTGACTCTCTGCAGACACACAACCAACTGAGCAGCCAACCTGCTGATATAGAGCCTCCCAGCCAGGCTGATTATCAGCAGCTGAGGGGATCACAGGTGACTCCAATGACTCCTGATGAGCAAGACTCAGAGAAACCTGCAGAACCAGATCTGTCAGGATCCCTCTGACCAGAACACGGATGAATGGATTGTTGATTTTGGTCTTTTCGTGAGATTTGTTTACAATAAGAAAACATATATAATAGCCTTATCGTTCCGATGTGACCTAAACATGCCACACTGATTGCCGTGGTGACTTGTGAGAGGAGGATTTGTGTGGTATCCGTCGGTAGCAGGGTGCAGTTCGATTATGAAGTATTTTGAGAGTCAAAGTTCATCCTTGACGACCATTTAGTCTCCGTTCTGGAGCTTTCAACTGCATGTACTCATCAGTAGTTTCAGTTTGCTCGATGGACAATGGAGCTTGTTAAAACACCGTTATGGTCCTCTGAGGGAGTATCACACTGATGATCCGGTGGCTGTGTGTGGATGTTCTGGAGGTGGGTGGAGGTCAGAAAGCCCGGAGGTTGTGGGGGGGGGTGGATGTGTGGGTAAAGCCATTGTTTTCTGCCCGGTGGAGTCAGGCGGCGAGGATTGTTCAGTCCAAACGGGGCCGTGGTCGCGGGGTGTGGTGCTTCCAAGTTTATTGTGTGCGGCATCCTGTCCTGGTCAACTATAAATAGAGGAACAGAAGAAGACGGAGCGCTGTTGTGGCCGAAGCGTACAGCTGTCCGCAACCGACCGCAGGAAGTCCAGGGGTCAGAGGTCGACGCCGCGTCGGCTCAGACTTCAGAGGGCCTCCGCCAGCTTTGAATTTGACCATTAAAAAAAATGCTATTATTATAAATGAAAGCTGCAATAATCAATACCTTTCTATTAACCCATTTGTGCCCAAAGACTGTATTTAGTATGATAAGAGACATTTGATCTGATTGGTCAAAAGTCTTGAAATTTGGTACGGACATACTTTGGGCAAGTATCTAACTAATCTAAAAAAATGTAAAAAAACGTTCCTGAAAAAGTCCAAAAAGTCTGAAATATGTCAGAATAATGTCTGAAAAATACTAGCTTGTCATGGAGGTTAAATAACGCCCCAAACCTACGCAACATTTTGGCGAGGAAAAACTGTCATGTCCATTTCCAAAGGGGTCCCTTGACCTCTGACCTCCAGATCAGTGAATGTAAATGGGTTCTATGGGTACCCACGAGTCTCCCCTTTACAGACATGCCCACTTTATGATAATCACATGCAGTTTGGGGCAAGTCATAGTCAAGTCAGCACACTGACACACTGACAGCTGTTGTTGTCTGTTGGGCTGCAGTTTGCCATGTTATGATTGGAGCATATTTTTTTATGCTAAATGCAGTACCTGTGAGGGTTTTAATTGATTGTAATCTAATGATCGTGTTTTTCTCTCCTTGCAGGCTGTTTCTGTTCAAACGGCGACAGTCAGAGCGCTGTGACTACGCTGTTGACTGCTGCGTCGACGACTGCGTCGACTGCTGCGACGACGACTGCGACGACTGCTGCTGCGACAACTGCGACGACTGCGACGACTGCGACGACTGCTGCGACGACCGTAACTGTTGCTAGCACAACTGGAGCGCCATCGACCAATGATACCGGGAACAAAGACAGTTCTACTGAGGCGACGACATCCGCAAAGCCGACTATCACGGCCACCACGCCTGCTGTCGCGGTCAATAAACAGACGACTACATCCAAGCCTACAGACAAGCCCAACACCACCCAACAACAAGCATCCACTGTCACAAAAAGCCCAACAGCAGCATCTCCCAGTAGCGTCTCTGGTGCCCAGACTACTGCGAGGACTACTCCCTCCCCCGGCCTACCAAACGCCATGACCCCGGCTGCAGGAGCCAACAGCGGTTCAGCGGTGTCGCCCAATGCTGCTTCAACACCTCAGACCACTGCAGCCTCCGTACCCAGTAATACTGGGACTGCAGCGCCTGTCAATCAGCCTGGCGATGTGGGGACAACCAAGACCCCAAAGGTGTCGACAGGTGCCTCTACGTCGGGACAGCAGTCCCCGACTCACACCACGAGCGGAGCAGGTCAGTTCTTCTGTGAACCCCCCCCGAATACCAACAGGAAACAACACACCTGATGGGAGCGACTGAGGGTTTATTTAAAACTTGTAAAGGCCATGAGGCCATCTGTGGTTCAGGAGGTAGAGCAGGTCGTCCGCCAATCGGGAGGTTAGCGGTTCGATCCCCGGCTCCAAGTGTCCTGGTTGAATGGGTGAACATGTAGTGTAAAGCGCTTTGAGTGATCGGAAGACAAAAAAGGTGACATATAAATGTCCATTTACCATAACTTATCCAAAACAGTTGACTTGAAATAAATCTTGTGAATAATAAAATAATAAATGCTTAACTAATTACAAAGATTGATCTAATTAAAGGGACTGTCTGTAAGAATCAGAAATGTCTTGTTAACAGCTTCACCTGTGTCCGTTAAGTCAACTAAAGTCAGCGTCCTGTTGCTGGCGCTTGTGCTCGCTCTACATAGACATGAAGGAGCATCGCTCAACACAGTGAGGAGACACACGTCAGCTAAAAGCACAATATCACTCTATATTCATTATTTAATTAGGTGGTTTCATAAAGATAAAGACTGCTGTGTGTTTCACTGAGCGGCTCAGAGGGTTGTTGTGCATCACATGTTGTTTCTAGTTGAAGGCACCAACACAACAACTGGGACGACCACAAGGACGGATCAGACAGCATCGAAGAGTCCAGACCTGGCTGGGAACACCGGGAACACCACCGGGAACACCGGGAACACCACCGGGGACACCACCGGGAACACCACCGGGAACACCACCGGGAACACCACCGGGAACACCGGGAACGCCACCGGGAACACCGGGAACACCGGGGACACCGGGGACACCGGGAACACCACCGGGAACACCGGGAACGCCACCGGGAACACCGGGAACACCGGGAACACCGGGAACACCGGGAACACCGGGAACACCGTCTCCCCGTCCACCACGAACAAGGTGGGACTTCCTGCAGCAGATAGCTCCAGTACCAAAGCTGGAACCACGTCTCCGCAATCCACAACAACCACAACAACCACCGTCGTCTCCACCAGCACAGCAGCTCAGCAAAAGACGTTCTCGGTGAGACGAGGGAGCAGACCGAGCTTCACTTTAACACATATTACTGAAATACTTTCAACTGACGCAACTTCTTTTCTGACTTTCTTTTCTGCAGTTCTCTCTAAACAGCGGACAAGAGGTAAGATATCTTTAAATCTGTTTCAGGCATCAGACTAGTTTTCTATTCACACAAACAATAGACGTGATAATAAACACAGTTCCTGCTCCGACTCTCATCGACTCTCACCGCTATTGTCCCGTCCAACGGGACGCAGGCCTCCGCCCTCCGCCCTCTTCCACTCCTTTCTTCACTGACATTTACTCCACCAAAGTCCCTCCAGTTTAAAGATGGAGAATAATTGAGCAACATCCTGCAGGAAGAATAAGAACAATAGGACGTGTTTTTCTTTTATATATATTGTAGCATCATGTTCTTTTTAGGGCGTTACAGCTTTTAGTTGCAGATGAACTGACTTGTTCTGCTTATGTGACTTTATTCATATAGTTAGACATCAGAGGTCAGAAACCTGCGTCTCGTCAGCTCCTCTCCAGCGGCTCCCTCGGGATTTATAAAAAAAACAAAACTGTTTTTTTGTTTACATTTTCATTTTTATTTATCATTGTTGTAGGTCTATGGTACGACGGTACGACGGTACGACGGAGTATTAGGGCCACATTGAGGAAAAGAAATACATCTGAGATAAAGTCATAATATTATAAAGAAGTAATTTTACATGTTTATTTTTCTTTTTTTCTCGTAAAGTTATGACTTTATTCTCGAAATATTGTGACTTTATTGTGTAAATCTCAGATGTGTTTTTCCCTCAATGTGGCCCTAATACTCCGTAATACATTGTCTCTTTGGCACTCACTGCATTAGACTTATATACTATATACTTAGACTATAAACTGTGTTACCTTCATCACAATGATCACATGTTTTTCGCTCCAGACAGATTACAAAAAAAAAAAAAAAAGGACTTTCCCTTTAAATGATCTCCCAGTTAAATATATAAACTAGTCATTAATATAAATGTACAACTTTTCATTACCAATATACAAGTCAAAGAGAAACTGAGTACTTCCCACCGCTGAAGGAGGCTCAGGGTGGATCCAGCAACAGGACAGGAAGCAGTGAAGCTCACTATATAAAAAAAGGATTCCAGTCACTGGGTGGAAAAAGTGTCTTAGTGGGAACCCTTCCTGCCTTTCACTAGTTTCCTTCGTTCCCACACCTCTTTTATATACTCACCGTCTCTCTCTCGGACTGCCTACGCAGCTGTGCCGTTCCATAACACACCAGAAATACTCCACACATCACAGCACAACACAGCACAGGAAGATATGACTTCAGCTGTCACCTTTGACCTTCCCGTCCAAACACTGACATCATGGTAGAAGCTCGGAGATTGAGTCATTCACAATCATTCATGGAAAGTAAATTATGTGGCTGATTTAGATGTTTACAGATGCGTCATTTCTCCCTTCAGGATAAGGACGAGAAAGATCTGGTGGAGGTGTGCAGGCGGCTGTTGATCAATTTGCAAGATGGAAACTGCACCCTGACGTATCATCAACTTGCCAACGACAAAAAACAGTTTGACAGTGTGGAGATAAATGGCAAAGGTAAACAGCCGATTAGACTGTTGTCAGGTTATTGAATAGACGTCATCAGTCGCTATAAACCCCAGAGACAGACACCTAAAGACGTTAGTTTTATTGCCTAAACCTAAAGAAGTTGTAGTTTTATTGCCTAAACCTAAATAAGTTGTAGTTTTGTTGCCTAAACCTAAAGAAGTTGTAGTTTTGTTGCCTAAACCTAAAGAAGTTGTAGTTTTGTTGCATAAACCTAAATAAGTTGTAGTTTTGTTGCCTAAACCTAAAGAAGTTGTAGTTTTGTTACCTAAACCTAAAGAAGTTGTAGTTTTGTTGCATAAACCTAAATAAGTTGTAGTTTTGTTGTCTAAACCTAAAGAAGTTGTAGTTTTATTGCCTAAGCCTAAAGAAGTCGTATATTTGTTGTCTAAACCTAAAGAAGTTGTAGTTTTATTGCCTAAACCTAAAGAAGTTGTAGTTTTATTGTCTAAACCTAAAGAAGTTGTCGTTTTGAAAGAAGTTGTAGTTTTGTTGCCTAAACCTAAAGAAGTT
Source organism: Sebastes fasciatus (assembly GCF_043250625.1). Lineage (NCBI taxonomy): Eukaryota > Metazoa > Chordata > Actinopteri > Perciformes > Sebastidae > Sebastes > Sebastes fasciatus. The sequence continues at coordinate 1,699,525 of NC_133817.1, read as the reverse complement.
GTAGTTTTGTTGCCTAAACCTAAAGAAGTTGTAGTTTTATTGTCTACTAACAAATACTTTTGAATGTATCTTGCAGTGAAAACCAACCTTGCAAATCAATACTATGAAGACATCACCAAGGTAAGAGGGTCACTACACTATCTGGATGGTATCATCAGAACATGTAAACACTGGTAGTCAGTGGTTCAGATTCCTGCAGCCGGACACTGTCTCTACACTCTTGTTGTTTTATTCTCTGCTTATAGAAACCGACAGATAACAAAACCCTGATAGCCATCCTGGCCTCCTGCGGAGCTCTGCTCATCATGATCGTCATCCTCGCCGTCTGCGCCTCTCACCACCGCAAACCGTTCAACGAGAACCAGGTCGGTGGAGAGTCTTCTACGTGGCCCAATGATCCTTATCCTCAAGAAGTGATCAGATATTACTAGCTGTTCTTTTTTCTTTTAGCCTGTGAGGATCAATAGTGTTCCCCTGTAGCATCCAGTGGTCCCTACAGAATGGGATTTATTATTTATTCAGGCTTTTATTTCAGTGTTTATATTTAAACCATGAAATACAGCATTTTACATTCATATAATTTATATAACGCACACCAAGAATGCTCCTCCTGTTTTAATAAATGCTAATCTATTAGGGCTGTCAATCGATTAAAACTATTTAATCGCAAATTAATCGCACATTTTTTATCTGTTCAAAATGTACCTTAAAGGGAGATTTGTCAAGTATTTAATACTCTTATCTACATGGGAGTGGACAAATATGCTACTTTATGAAAATGCATGTATATATTTATTATTGGGGAAAAAACAATGACAAATATTGTGCAGAAACTCTCACAGGTTCTGCATTTAGCATAAAACAATATGCTCAAATTAGCTTTAAAACTGAGCCGCTACAACCTAAAAATCGCAAGTTGATGCGTTTAAGAAATTAGTGGCGTTAAAACAAATGTGTTAATATCCCGTTCATTTTTGACAGCCCTAATAAACATACAGAATCAAATATGAATTGTCCTTTTTGATCTCTGCAGCAGCACCTGACGGAGGAGCTGCACACGGTGGAGAACGGTTACCACGACAACCCCACGCTGGAGGTGATGGAGGTGCAGCCGGAGATGCAGGAAAAGAAGATGATGGCGCTGAACGGGGAGTTCAACGACAGCTGGATCGTCCCCATCGACAACCTGCTGAAGGAGGACATAGCCGACGAGGAGGACACTCACCTGTAGAGACGAAGACGAAGGAGGAGACAGCGACAGGACCTGGCTAGTTCCAGCCACACCAAAAACACCCTTATCTTACACTCCTGACCCTGGGATGGATTGTTGTCCCTGAAGCCACAGAAGACTTTTCTCACAAACAGACACATCCTATAGAGAACAACCACACCCCCGTATTAACGCTGTCTGTCCGTCTGTCTGTCTGTTATAGTTCTACAGTAGTTTTATACACAGTGGCCTTGGAAACATGTTTGAATAATCCACTAAATCAATCACTGTTGTGCCTACGCAGGATAGAAATAGGTGACTTCCGAACCCCCAGATTGTGCCTTTTCTTTAAAAACAAGTTGATTTGTACACAAGCACCTGTAAATAAACTATTTTTATGTTATTTTCCTGCAAGAGAGGAAGAACCTTTGCTCTGGAGGCTCTGCAGCTCTAGAGTTACTAACTTAGCTATAGATGACCTCAGGATGCTTCGGAGCGTCCTGGTGATTGTCCACTAGTGCGTGTCGTCTGTATGAGAGGAGCTGCCGCTGTAAAAGGCTGTAAAGGTTTGAACGTTGGTGCACGATTCATAGAAAAAGAGAATGTCCACAAAGACACAGGGTGGTTAGAAATAAGACAAATGAAGGGTTTTCATCCAAAATGCCACATTTTTGACTCGAGGGAGTATACGGACATATTACAAGTAGATTTTGTGTCGTGCTTTCTGGACGTAAAGTGGGAACGGACACTTTTAAAACACTGATATTATTCTGGAGGTTATACACCGATCAGCCATAACATGATGACCCTCTGCCTAATATATCCTGACCCGTGGAGGCATGGACTCCACTAGACCTCTGAAGGTCTGCTGTGGTATCTGGCACCAAGCCGTCAGCAGCAGATCCTTTAAGTCCTGTATAAGTTGCGAGGTGGGGCCTCCATGGATCGGACTTGTTTGTCCAGAACATCCCACAGATGCTCCGTCGGATCGAGATCAGGAGAATCTGGAGGCCGAGTCGACACCTCTGACTGGTCGCCATCCACATGATGTAAAAGAAAACGCCTTCGCTCTCCACGTGCATCAATGAGCCTCGGGTCTGACCCTGTCGCTGGTTCACCGGTTCTCCTCCCTAGGACCACTTCTGGTAGGTCCTGACCACTGCAGACCGGGAACATCTCACAAGAGCTGCAGTTCTGGAGATGCTCTGACCCGGTCGTCTAGCCAGCACTATCTGGCCCTCGTCAAAGTCGTTCACATCCTTACGCTGGACCATTTCTTCTGCTTCCAACACAAAGTTCAAAATGTTCACTTGCTGTGTAATATACCCCCCCACTGCCAGCTGCCATGGTAACCAGATAATCCATGTTATTCACTTCACCTGTCAGTGGTCTTAATGTTATGGCTGATCGGTGTATAACATGATACCACTAAAAGATGCTGACTCAACAATCAATCAATCAATCAAATATAGTTATTAAATAGAATAATACTAGACTGATGCTGAATTTGCTGTAAAACACTGAAGCGAACGCTGTAAATAGTTGCTGTTTTTATCACTGTTGCTGGACGGGTGGAGTCATCTGACATGTTAAAGGTCCCATATTGTATAAAGTGAGATTTTCATGCATTTTATATTATAAAGCAGGTTTAGGTTATATATATATAAATACTGTTAAACTATCAGAACGCTCAATCAACGGAGAAATAAACACAGCCCGTATTCAGAAGTTGTGCGTTTGAAACAAGCCGTTTTGTGACAAATCCATTTGTGATGTCACAAATATACAATATTTAGACCATTTCACAGTTTTAAACGTAAACATTCTAAATGTGTCCCAGTTTATTTCCTGTTGCAGTGTATGTGAATGACATCAGCTGACAGGAAGTAAACATGGACCCAAGCTGTTGCCTAGCAACGCAATTCCGTTGAAATGCACTAAAACGGAGCGTTTCAGACAGAGGGTGAATACAGAGATATTCAGACAGACAGTATGAGGAAAATAAAGTTTTGTTTGAACATTACAGCATGTAAACATGTTCTATTAGAAACACAAAATACAAGTATGAACCTGAAGATGAGCACGATATGGGACCTTTAAGATGTCTGACTTGATATTAAAACCCTCACAGCAGAATTTCATTTTGGATTCTGTTCAGTTTAATAATTTACTTCCTTTTAAACCCATTAAGAAGTTAATATATATATATATATATGTATGTACTTATATACAAGTGAATCCATCACCTTGGGCACTCCACTCCACGGTTTGTTTGTTTTTTATTGTGTTTGTGTGTTTCACTTTTTTATTATAGCTGTGATATTTTCACCAAAGTCTGTTACCAGTATTTGATGTATTTATGGTTTGTTTGCTGCTTGAAGGCGAACAGCAGGGGTCTGACACACTGGAAGCTGTAAATTGTCGACCGCCTCGGCGGTCATGTTGTTCTACCTGTTCAGATTTGCGAAATAAAGGCGGTCTTTTTTTTTCCACTTTGGTTCTGTAAAGTTCTCCTGTATGTTCTGTCCAGCTGACACACCACAGAGACGGCAGTTAAGAAAACCTGAACAAAATACAATCTTTATTCATTATATACATTACGTACAATGCAAATACTACAAGGCTTTCTACACATTCACTGTTATCCACAGTAGTAGTGCTCACTGATCTGAGAGTACCGGCCTTTAAATCTCCTGAGACCCCCCCGGGGGTCGAGAGAAGGGCAAGAACAAAAGAAAGAGAATTAAAAAATAACATCCCGTCCATCAGACATAGTTGTGTGACGGAGATTTACCCTAAAAAAGCAAAAAGAAAAGTAGTATTTGGCATTTTTTTTTTTTTTTCTTTACAAAGGTGCTTTTCAATTAGTCGTTTTTTTTAAACACAGTTTTCTTCTGGCACAAAATAAATTCTACTGCAAGCATGATGAGCCTTAAATGTTGTCAAAATATCATAAATAATCCCTCGCATAGCATTCTGCTTTTTCTCTGGTGTCTTTTCATTTTTCTACATCATCGATCTGTTTCCATTTAGTCGGTATCAGGGCTGCAGAAACACGAGTCAAACGTACATGAACAGACCGACGTGGTCTCACGGCAGCTTGTGAGATAAGTCACGTGATTTAATCTATTTGATTCGTGGACATAGACGCAAATTTTTATTTTTCTGTGACGCTCAGCAACGACTTTCAACAACGTATTTTTCGCGCGTTTTCCTATGAATGTCCAGAAACGCGTGACGCACGTGTCAATTTCCACTCCAGTCTTTTCAAAATAAAACTACTTAGTTAGCTTTAGTGGTCCAGACGTGCTGTAATTTAAGTACGGAAGATATGTGACAAAAAATACTTAGTTAGGTTTAGGAAAAGATCGCGGTTTGGGTTAAAATAACACTGGAAGTGGCGTAACTTAAGTATGGAAGTTACGTGACAAATAAATCAGCTTTGACTTCTGGTTTCAGACGGGACACGAACACCGGTCCTGTGTGTTTTTGACCGACCCATCCACCCCGGCCTCCTCTCTACGTGGCGTTCGCTGCTCTTTATACTTCCCGGTTCACGATAACGTGGATTACATACAAACTGATTTTGTGCTGAACATCAAAGAAAATGTGAAATTGGTGTCCATGTACGAATCAATATATTACATTTCGTGACTTTTTCACGAACTGCTGTGCGACTCCATCCTCCAGCCTCGCGCATAAAAAACTAACCCAATATTAGGAGTGCTATTCAAGCAACACCTAAACTATAATAGGTTTTAATCTCCTACACGGATGAATTATGGGAATCGAATGTTGCCTGAGTGACCGGCTACTTGTCACTCAACTGTGTGAACTAACATGAAATAACTCCTCTGTTCCAGTGTCAGTGAAACGCACCCGCAGTGATGATTTCCAGTGATGATGGGTGCAGTAGCAGAGCACCCACAATCACAGTAAACAGCACCCCGAGGGTTTTTGTTTTTTTTACATTTCATACTACAGTGCACTTAATGAAAAGCTCTCTGTCGTACTGTAAATACGCACATTATGAATTTAAAAAGCAGAGCAAAGCAAGTGAGGAATTGAAGCATCTTGGCTGAATACACCAGATACAGATTCCACGTTAAGTGCATTCAATGTAAAAGCATCAAACGATTCCAATCCAAGCTTTATATCTGACCCTTTAAGGACCATACACACCAGTATGGCCCTTTTAATTTCAAAATAAGAGCATAAATCATTGTCCAATAAAGAGGGACTGTTAACTAGTTGACGTCTGATCATAAAGTCTGATTTAGCCTTCGTAAAAATAGTGTTAAATATGAAAGACAAGATTTTTTAAATTCACCATTAAACTGACAAACCATATTCAGCCCTGTCGTCTTCAATGCTCTTCAAGCTCGTAGATAAAAGGACCGATCCTGTACATTACGCACTAATTATGTACACGTTGTGGTTAACAGTCGTATAGCGGATGTGCCATGTGGGACGACGGGTAGTGTTCTGATGCGTCACAGTTTGTTGTTAGAATAAATGTCGGACTGGGAGAGACAATCATGTTGTTGATTGACGATATGGGATGTTTGTTAGCGATCAAAACAATCCGTTAGCGTCCGAGCGACTGAGACGTCGTGGAAGACGGTGAATGAGGAGCGAGTGGGACTTGGAGTGAGCAGTAAGCACCGATAGAAGATGGAGCCCGACATCCCCAGTAATGATTTGGTGACAGCAGAGGTAAACTTTTTAAACTAAACACTTGTGTTCATTCATACATAATAGAACTTGCTTAAAACTGGCCTCTTCTTTTACCACAGTTGAACTTCAAATCAGCAGTTTCACATTCCTCCTATGTGAGTAAATCAAGCGTCATGTTGTCACTATCAGAAATATAAAAAGATGGCCACGGTATAAGTGGATAATACCTGACAAGTGTTTACATTACTAGGTGCTTAAAGGGATAGTTGGGATGTTTCTCAGTGGGGTTGTATGAAGAACGTCTCCATAGTCAGTTTATTACAGGAGTACCAGCACGGGAGCAAAGTAATGTACTGCTTTATTGGCTTTATTTAGAATATTTTCAGCGCTTTACTTTACCTCAGACGGCCCGTTCCGTTTGGAAATGAAGCCATTATCTCTGCCCTCTTCAAAGCCACCAGACTTCATTGACAAAAACAGTGATTTTACCTCACAGAACAAGGGAGTTGCTGGTCTGCTACCGCTGCCTCGATCGGATCGTTTGTGTGTTTGTGGTATTGTGTGATGTTTTAGTTCGGTTTCACCAAAGTCACACAATAACATCAACAAACTAACCGATCGAGGCATCGGCAGTAGACCAGCAACTCCCGCGTGTTGTCCAGCGAGGTAAAATTGCTGTTTTTGTTAATGGAGTCTGGTTGCTTTGAAGAGAGCAGAGATATAACGGCTTCAGTTCCACCGTCGGAAAAGGGTCCAACTCCTGTCCTCCTGTTTTGACTGGTCACAATGACGTTACAGATATCTGGAATATGATTTCTGACTCGTCATAATGTAATTACAACTAGTCATCATGTAATTGTGGATATCTCTAATGTTAATTCCGGATAGTCAAGTTGCCATATACCCAGAGACTCACTTAAGCTGGACCAGCTCATTTTGTGACAAGCTGCTGATGAGTCAAGTGCGACATCTAGTGGTTAAAATTCGGTATCACGGTCCGGTCCAGTGTTGTGGCTTAATATCAAACCGGTTTGACACTTGACTAGAGAGAAGAACCTCATACAACCCCACTTCAAAAGCACCTGAACTATCCCTTTAATCCTGCGGTCGACATTTAGGATTTTCTTTAGGGAGAATAAAGTGAAGAAAGATTGAACCAACTATTTCATCACACTGAAAGACCATCCTCTCAACACACAATGACATAAAATGCCCACTCTAAAGCCTCGTCCACACTGGGAACGTCAGCAGCGCGTGCCGACTGCGTTATCTGTTATTTCAGCATCCGTGTTAACAGGTCAGAGCAGCTTCGTCTCTTCTAGAGATTCGAGGTTTCGCCTATTTTTGACGCGAGCCGTGCGGTTCACAGCAACAACAGACAGTGAAGGTGACCTATTGACTGTATATTGACATCATACCAGCAACATTACTACAGTTTCAATGTCTATATCTGTAAAAAAGTAAAGGCTTGTTTTTAAATCAACACCTTCTGCTTTCATTTCCAAATAAAAGCCCCCAAGCATTTTTTTTTCTGTGGACAGAATTCTTTAATTTGTTAACACAAGGCTTTTATTCTGAATATGTGCCGGACAGTGTTGTAGAACATGCAGTGACTTGGAGAGCTCCATGAATGAATATAGTACGGAGTTTTAGTTGTGGATTATTACTATTATTTACAAATAACCACACGTTTCTTAACCTTTCTCTGTCTGAAATAAATATAAATTACATTTATAATGAAATGAAACGGCCATTATGAAAGGCAAACTCTGTTTAGAAAGAAGGAGCTGACAGCAGCAGAAACGCAGTTGAAATGCAGCTGGTGTGAACACCCGATGCGTGAATCACGCAGCCGCCATGCCACGCAACACCGCCGCCAGCGCAGCCGCCACGCACTCCTGTTGTTCCCAGTGTAGAAGAAGCGAAATTGTCAAACTGGCACCAGCACTTCATTCACAATCGCACACCAACTGCTTTAAATTCTTCCCAATAAGTAGAACAAGTATTCAATGTAGAGCCAGAAGGTTTCCGTACTGTAGGTGGACCCTGACGTTTTGATAAAGAGGAACAAGAAAGAACACGAATCTGTTCAATCCCAAACAATTCCTATATGTATATTTACATATTCTGTACATAATTTAACCACTTCATTAACTAATGAGGAAAAAACTTCACCTTGTGTCTCCTGCAGTAAATGCTAATTTACCAGCCAGTTTTACAGGCGTAACAACCCAAACCAATAGAAAAGGTATATATATATCTATATATATTAAACTTTATCTCATAGAATCATTCCTCTATTGTTTCTACAACACTATTAAATTGTTTTTATGCCTCCGCACGGCCGTCACGATCATAAAAAAAGGTGCATGTGTTGCAGAAAAGCTAACTAAATCATCAAAATCAAAAGTTTTACGTCAGATTTTGCAGGAGATGTTCCCCAAAAGAACAGAAGAGCTCGTAGCTTTGGAGAGTGAAGTTGTTTCCTGTATCGTGGTCGCACAGTCCGGTCTTCAAATATATTAACAAGCGGGGGAATTTATGAAAACAAATCCTCTTTTTTGGCCGTAACGTTTCTGGGGAGTGAAAAAGAAAAAAACACAAGCGATGTTTGGCAGAGTTTCGAGGGGCTTTGAAGAGATCTTCATCAGCAAGGAAGAAAAAAACAAAAACCAAACGGATATCTCGGGAAAAGAAAAACACACCTCAGGTCGTGGAGTTCCGCTCGTATCCGAATACCACAGTGTTGTTAATGTGTGTGTTTCTGACCCTCACCGGCAGACTGTGGCAGCAGCAGGAGGAGGTCAGCGTGATGGAGAGTTCCAGATGTCGTGTAATCCCACCGGAAGGGTTCAGGAATAGAAAAATAACTGGTCTCTGTCTCCTCCAGTCCCATCAGGTGCACGGAGGGGCTAGAGCGTGATGAGGTCTACCAGGTTGCCTTTGGGCGGAGTCATGCTGTCTGGGAAGAAGTTGACGAGCGTGTCGAAGAGCTGCGTCCGCTGAGCGTACGTCTGGTCGACGTCTGAGAAACCTGAGAGAGGCAGACAGGAGGACTTTCATCATGTTTATGGAGGTGAGGAGGACTAATGATTTCTTTTGACTGGTTTAAATTATGATAAATGTTAGCAAACTATGATTGGTCATTAACTCAAAGGAACAGGAAAAAGGACGCAGCCAGTCACGATGCGATTCGATTTAAACATGTCATTGTTGGACTATGGAGTCTTGATTTGTGAAGATCAACAGATCGTTGGTTTTATTCCCCGACGACGGTCATTTACACTTTCTAATTCTTCTTTAAAAAAGAGGAACTGAACTCTCTTTTTATTTAGAAAGTGTTCAAAAATATGGTTTTACTGTTATTTACTGCCTACCCCGGGTAGGGAATGAGTCCTCACCACCAAGGGAAGGAGTTCAAGTACCTCTGGGGTCTTATTCGTGAGTGAGGGGACTATGGAACGTGAGATTGGCCGGAGCTGACCACATCTCATTTTAAGACCATCATGGGTGCACAGATGGGCACGAGTACATTCACTATTTACACAACGTGGGCGCTGGGCGTGAAAATGACAACTGCGTCAGTCTGAAACTAGCAATGACAGTTGCGCTGTGCACCGGTTTGCGTCGCGGCGTTAGATAGACAGGAGCCCTGGACTGAGTAGTTTAAGTTTGCAAATGTTACTTTTGTTAATGTTTGTAATGTGTCAGATCATGGTGACGTATGTTGGTATGTTGTATAGTTTTAACAATGGGTATATTTTCAGCTGTATTTTACGTTTGGTTGCACGCGGGTAGACGGAGGGAGCGGAGAGAGAAACGTTTGATTTCGATGGTCGAGATCGGAAGCTAATTTCAATCGATTTCCAATATAGAATTGAAATCGTGACGCCCCTAAACGTTATTGTGATGTGTTCAAATGTAATCTTGTAAAATGTAGTTTTTAGTGAGAAACCTGAGGTGGATCATCAGGGATTAGTGATACATTTGCAAACAGTAATAAAGGAGTGGATGTTGAAGTACTTTTTACCATGGTATCGAGTTGAGTATTGAGAATTTACACTGGTATTGTATGAACAGAGATGAGGTTCTTACCCAGAGGGATGAAGTCAGAGCTAGACTTGAAGAGAGCCGAGGGCAGGAGCTGGAACTGAAACACAACACGAGCGTCTGAGTCACTTCAACGTTGGACAAACAGAGTTCTGAACAAACAGGCAGACAGACGCAGCAGATGAAGCTGCGGCAGCAGGTGCTGCTGGAACCTTCAGCATACAAATGAGGGCAGAATATACCTTCTGATCACACATCCATCTGGACACATGGAGGTTACAAATTACAGCTCCGGATCCAAAAGTAATGAGACTTCTGCATAATTCACATTTTCTCTGTCTCTATTAACCTCTCGTGTACCGTCACTCATTCTACATCTCTATTACACACCTATCCCTCCGATTCTCCTTCTTCTTCTTTTCATCTCTACATTTTTCTTTCTGGTTTATTTTCTCTACCTTCTCCTGAAAACCAAACTAATATTGAACACAAGAAAGTAATCACTACGGAGGACTCCAGTACCTCTTTGGTCTCGTCGGGGTCTGTGTGGTCCACTGTCAGTGAAAGGTCGTTCTGCAGGTATTTTAGCGCACTCAGCGGCTCCGACTGGGCTTTCTCCTCAAACCTGGCCAATCAAAACACACCGGTGGTGAACATCACGTGCACTCAGTGTGGGCTGTAGTCACACAGGATGAACACTAGATGGCAGCAAAGCAGAACTAATCACACAGCTCAGTAGTGAGGTTTCCTTCCCCCCCTCTCTTTGACTTTACATTACTGAGTCAAAAGGTCATAGACTTCCCCTGAAATGTTTATTTTTCGTCTGAGGCAACAGGTTGTAAATACACTGAATGTGAAAAACACCCTCCTGATATTGAGTTAACTTGCTTAATGTTCATCTTTTCTGTTCTTTCTGATCTTCTATTAGGATCTGTAAATATTATTAAGGGAACATATAATGACTTCTACTGGGATTAATCCAGTAGTGTCCCTAATATTTAAACATAACATTCACTAGTTTATTCTTGTCAACCTGGATAAACTCTGTGGAGGACGAAACCTGACAAAATAAATAATAATAAAAGAAATGAATAAATAAATAAATGACTCGATAAATATGTCATTAAATTCAACAATAAATAAATAAATGCATAAATAAATAGATGAACAAATAAATGCAAAAAGAAATAAATTCAAAAATTAATAAAAATATCTAAATTAATAAAAGGGAAAATTAAACATAAGAGTAAATAAATAAGGGAATTAATACAGAGATAAATACATATAGAGGCAAACTAAAACAGAAATATTAATTTCTTTATTTACATTTTATCAATTAATTAATGACATTTTGCATTTATTTTTGCATTTATGTTTTTATTATTATTGAATGACATATTTATTTATTTATAAATCGGGTCATTTATTTATTTATTCATTTATGTTTTATTATTTTTGCTACATTTAATGATATTTATGTATTTATCAAGTCCTTTATTTATTTATTCATTTATTTGTTTTTTTTAATTTATTTTTGCATTTATGTTTTTATTATTATTTTTGCTGCATTGAATGACTTATTTATTTATCTATCGAGTCATTTATTTATTTATTCATTAATTTATGTTTTATCATTTTTGCTACATTTAATGATATTTATTTATTTATTTATCAAGTCCTCTATTTAATTATTCTTTTTATTTTTATTTTGGCAGCTTCTGTCCTCATTAGAACTCTTCACTAAACAGGCTGAGGATGCAAGGCAACATGAGGCTGTAACTTCAAATCAGTCCATGCACCAACACTGTTTTAACCCTTTGAATGGTCCAGGCCAGCGCCTACATTGGTATCCCTAAAATCTGTACAACCTAAGCTAAAAGATTGTGCAAGTGAATAAACCATAATAATTTAGTTTTTAAAGGGTTAAATGATAAAAGACGACGATTAATCATTTAATGTGAATTGGTCACTCCGGGCCAACACTCCATCTGTTTACTAGCGTCAGTATTGACACTCCTACCAGTGCATGCATCGATAAAAGGCAGCCCGTGTGATGGAGTGGTGATGAAGTGGTGATGTAGCGGTGGCTGCTGTGCTGCTACAGACCTGTATTTCCTGATGAGGTATCTGCAGTGGCGCAGCAGGTACTCCTTGGAGGGCCGACACAATTTGAGGGACCAGAAGTCGTCCAGGCGCATCTTGGGAGAACAAGACTTCCCGGGGTTTCCACCAAACAAGTAATGCACCTGGAACAACGCAGGAAATACACACTTAGCCCCTATTTATAGCATTAGCTCCTAAAAGTTGTAAAACGCACTAATAGCTGAAATCCAGAGTTATTTTTAGGGCTGCAACTAATGATTATAACTAACAGGACAGAGCCAGGTGTGTGAATCAACAGCTCACGAGGAGACGTGCTAACTCGATGTTAGCATGAATACAATATTTGAAAAAGCTGAGCTGCAGCTCGCCTTCACAAAGTGTCCTGGAGTGTTACTATTTGAGTGTTTTTGTCATGAAATTATGTGTGATAGCGCACTAAATAAGAGTGTGAGTTAGTGTGTGTGTGTGTGTGTTACCTTGTGCATCTCATCATAGACCAGCTGGTGTGCGAAGCGTGGACACGGCTCCTCCTCCTGCAGAGCCTTGCTCGGGTTTTCTTTCACCGCCTGGTCGTTCTTATACACACACGACCTGAACACCAACACACACACACACACACACACACAGGGAAATGAAGGAGGAGGAAGCTGATTTACATTAGTGACTATAAACACTTCCTGAAACCGTCAAGGAAAAGCTCAACAGCTTTTTCACACGTCCACATGATGCTGCAGGTGTGTCATTGACTCATTTCACTGGACACGGAGTACAAGAACAGCTACTGAAAATCACCGTACTGGAACAGTGAGGGCTGCAGCCTGTTCTTTCACCAACACTCATCCAAACATGACGTGCACATACAGTACATGCACACATGTTGTTTTGCATGCGCGCTCTCGGTTATCTACTGTGGTGAAGATCTAGGCTACAAAGAGCTGCTGTGTGTGAAAGTATTTCCTGTTCTCTCTCTCTCTCTCCTCGTGGCTGCGGTAATGATCAGAGTGTTTGTGTGTGTTTGTGTGTGTGTGTGCGTGTGTTTGTGTTGATTCGTCATCCTCTCTCCTACCAGTTGTTGCGGGCGATGTCGTAGATCCAGAAAGAGTTGCGGACGTTCTCCTCGCGTTTGTCCTTGTCTTTGCTGAGGCCCGACAGGACGTGGATCTCGTTGAGCTCCGGGTCGATGGTGGCTCTCTGGGTGAAGCCCGTCATCGGCACTGTGGCGGCACAAACAAACAAACAAACAAACAAACGAACAAATGAGGATGAATAAACTCAGAAATAAAAAAAACATTTGCTCCTCCAGCAGCAGATCTGATTCAGCTGAGATAAGAACATGATGATGTTTAGAAGTTACTCAGCTCAGTAGTTCTTGTTAGCAGAGAGGAGGAAATCAGACGAGCGCCATTAATAATAAAAACTTCCTTCTCCCTTCCTTCAGTTTAAAAAAAGTAAAGAATAACACAGGAACACGGCGCCATGGCAACAAGGCCCGCCAGAGACGGAGAGTGAACAGCATGCAAATTCAACCCAGCGCGATGGACAAAATGCGACACACAGACCTGCTGCGGGTGGAGCACAGCACCAACAGAAACGACATGGGTGGCAAATCAGTTCATCAGGTGCATGTTAGGGCTCATGCTGCAATTATTTTGTCCAATACTGGTTGTATCGATGCGTTTCTATACAATTAAACTTGAGCCCTGTTTCCACAGCAGGAACTTTCCCCCCAGAATTAAGAACTTCTTCATTGGACCAGGGTCTAATTCAAGTTCTGGGGACATTTTATACAAATAAATAACTATCAAACACTCTACAGATGATTTACTGTGGAGACAGACGCTCTTAGTTTCATTTCATTCATTACATCCAATGCTCCGTCTGAATATATGCAGCAGTAAATATCGTCGCAGTGAGACAAAACATTTTTTCCCAGGGTGTCCAGCAGCCCTCGTCACGTCTTGATGCTTTTTCATACAGTGAGCGGACTAATTTGCCTAATCTTCACAGGTTGTACACCGTGGTGGAAACGCAGACAACAGCGGGCTGAAGGAACCTTTTGGTGGAAACCGGGCTTTAGTCAGTCAGGCTGCATTCACACCAGATCAGGCGGTGTGGTGAAAACGCATTTAGAATTAGTTACAAGAACAAGTTAGTGTGTTTGGGCTGCGGCTGCCACAGTAGCGGAAAAGTAGAAACAGAGTCAACTTTTGGAGAAACGCAACCTGACGTCACACTGCAGAGGCCGAGCACACATCGGCAATCCAAAGACGTTAACTGTCGCTTACCCGGACCTCCGCACAACCTGGCGGAGACCTGTGAGTTGTGATCTGTTTTTAAAGTCACGCACCTTTATGGTGGTCTGCGCTCTCCGAGTGCCATTCTAGTTGTGAAATAAACCCCTTCAGGGCGATGAGAGACCTCCGCCAGGTCTATTTTAAGACATTGACCCCTTACATAACGCAGGAAGAAAACATAGCTGAGCAAAAGTACTGCCAAGTCCGGCCTGCTGTGATTCATCAACAGTAATATTATGTTCAATGTAGAGGTAACTGAGGCTGTCACACTGTGCTGCCACTAGGTGGACACACACACACATAACATGTAATTAATAACAGTGATATCAACTAAATAATCGGACTGAAACTCCCAGCCGAGGGGTTCGAGGTCAGCACATGGCAGAGCGGCGCGGCGAGATGCTGCTGCGGCGCCGATCCACGGCACACATCAACATGTGAGACTGATTATGACACGCACACAGAGAGAGAGGAAGAAGAGAGAACTGTTTGTGCTTTCTGCTTCCTTCCTGCCAAGACACGTTCTGTTCTTTCTTGCTCCGTTTCACTAGCGCACCCGTTTGGATTTTTCAATTTCTCTCTCTCTCTCTCTCTCTCTCTCTCTCTCGTATTATCACTACAGACAGATTCTCTCTCTCTCTCTCTCTCTCTCTCTCTTCTCTCTCTCTCTCTCCGCCGCCGCCTGGCTCTGGCTAGGACAGAGGTGAGCGGTCAGCAGACAAGAGGTCTATTTATACTGGGATTGAGGTGGAGCTGAGATCACAGTCAATCTGTCTGTCCGGGGCAGGAAGTGTCTGACTGCTGCTGCTGCCGGAGCTTTTGAAGCAGAGATTCTCACACACAGAGGCAGAGAAGCCACACAGAGATGGAGGGAGCACATTGCCAGTGACTTGGTGTACACCATGTTTGCTGCTTTGGCATTTCCTCTCATTATATTACACTGCTCTGATAAGATACCAACGCACTAACCAAGCATGAAGGTTACAGGAAGTATTAGAGATGCAGATTAACGATAATCATCCGACTCATGATCGACCTTCCTTGCGTGTCAAGCACACTTCTGTTCCTTCCACCAATGTGCAGCGCGCCGCAGCACGCCTTAAGTATGTTTATACTATTACTACATTTAATAAAGTAAAAGATCTGTGCTTACCCATGCCCGAGTCCTTCTTGGTGCCGTCAGATATGATCTCTACGTGGTCTCCGTCCACATCGTAGCTGAAGAAATCATTGAGGTACGTCTTTGACCTCTGACCTCCAAACACGTACAGACAGCGGTTTCTCTGTTAGAGGGGAAGAGGTTCAGAAGACAAAGAGACAAGAAATGGAGACACACAGAAATAATGATTAGCACTCACGCTAACAGTATCTTTTTAATTTGATCCCAAAACGTATATATATATATAAATTATATACGACTCACAGTGTGGAAGAGCATGCAGTGGCCGATGCGGGACTGGACGTCTTCCGGCCCGGCGTTACACGAGTCTTCCCGCAGGAGGCTCCACGTTCCGGCCTGGCAGTGGTAGGCGTACAGGCCGCTGAACTGAGGCTCGGACGTCCGGCTGTCCTCCACAGTGCCGTTACACGTCAGGATCCGACCGCCGAACGTGTAGATCATGTGCTTCTCCGAGTCCATGCACATCTGGAGGAAGAAGACAAGAGACGAAGGAAACAGGAAGTGTGAGTGAAGTGAGTTTCTGATTCCCACCATATGTGCGGGAGGATTAGAGACGTCTCAATCACATCGGCCACATTGCAAATTTAAGCTTCTCATGGGATCTGATGGGAAATATTCAGCTGGTGTGTAAAAAGAAATAAAAGAGACCGATTCCAGCTACCTGGTGGTCAAACACCAGCTTCGGTCCTCCGTCAGCTGAGGTGTCCTCGCTGAGTAGCGTCCAGGTGTTAGCATCGATGTCGTAGCGGTAGAAGTCGCTCTTCAGAGACTTGCTGTTCCTGACGCTGGAGTCCAGGTAGCGGCCCAGCGTGTAGATCTGACGCCGCTGGGAGTCGATGCACATCTTGTGGCACGAGCGAGCGCTCGGACCGCTCTGATCGGTACACGGGAGGCAGACATGCACACATGTTAAACGGACATATTAGAGTCTTAAAGAGATAGCTAGTCTTGAGCAGTCAACGTTTAAAGAAGAGAACAAAAGGGCTGTACCGAATGTCATGTTTCTTTACATGGCACCAAATATGCCATCTGGCTTCCTTAACAAAATATAACAATAAAAACAATTGCATGCTCAAAACACTAGAACCATGAAAGGTCATTTCAATCCTATACAGAAATATATCTGGTATGTATTAAGTGTCTTTTGGACTAAATGTTCTGTGAGCCACTCACCTCTTTCTCCGTGTCTCTGGAGATGCAGGCCCACTGGTTCTCCTGAACACTGTAAGCCCAGAAGTCGGCCAGGTCCTGTGTGCCGTCCCAGCCCCCGAACAGGTAGACGGTCTCTGTGGGGGGACATTAAAACATTAAACCTCCTCTTTGTTATGTACATTCTGCTTTGGAAAGCACCGCCTGTCTGCAGCCGGCTAAACTCAAGCGTCCATCAGTAGAAAAACTCTACTCACACACTCCGTTAGCTGTGAATAATCACATTAAGGTTGTGCTTTCAGAAAGTATTTAAAACTCCCCAAGGTGAGCCGGAGTCAGTTTTTTTACAGACAAATTTGTCAACAAAGAGACGCGCGACATGCAAGATCCAGCTGGCAGCGTTTTTATGTAAACTCCTACATACTGTAGGTTAAAGACACACACTGCAAATCCTTTTACTCGCATACGCACATTTCAAAAGCTGAATGAAAACAGACCTGATGTGTAAGACAATAAGAGATTTTGGGAATGTAATGTTAGTCAAGCACTAATTAACATTTTAATATACAAATGTGACAAAAAGCTAACAATGACCATAACACAAGTGGAGGGATGATGGTGATCACTGACAAGTGCTGATTCCTTTCTGTAGGGATAGATGTGTTTTTGTATTGTTTCTAGACGTGTCGGTCGGGTCGGCGTCGACATAACTATTCTCTTAACACGCTCGGGAACTCCTCAGTGACGACGAAGTTGCAAAAGAGGACGTGGTGTAACGAGACATTTGATGTACTGTGATATACTACAGTACCTCTTTTGTGTCTCTTATTAATAAACCGGCTCGTCTCTGCTGTGAAAACATCGCTCAGGTCAAATACGGGCCGCTGCAGCTCGGGCACATGGGAGCCGTGTGAAGTTGTGATTGTATCAGAGACTTGTGTAGGAGGAAATAAAACTGTGCCATGACTGCTACGATTCCAAAACACAGAAGAATGGGCCAGAAAAAAAGAGTTGTGAAAGCCAGAAAGTACTCGATGAGTCACTGGTAATGATCAACAATAGGTCTTGGGAGGAGGATCAGTAAAATGTATTGCACTTTTAATCAGTTTAATATTGAAGTTTTTGTATGGATGTGTGCTGTCGTGTTTGAAAGGGTGTCTGGATCAAGCTCATCCTTGAGGATTCTGTGACCATACAGTATGTGTAGCTACTGAGGTAAAGCTGTAGCTTGTCTGAACTAACCGCTGCGTTCCTATTTCCGATTTCACACAATAATGTCACACAATAACACAAACTAACTAACTAACTGATCGATGCAGCGGTAGACCAGCACCTCCTTGTGTTCCTCGAGGTAAAATGTTCGTTTTTGAGAATGGAGTCTGGTCTGGTCTTGAAGGCCGCGATATAACTTCTTCAGTTCCCCGTCAGAAAGCTCGTTCTTCAGGGAACTGAAGAAGTTCTATCGCGGCCTTCAAGACCAGACCAGACTCCATTCTCAAAAACATTATTTCATCTCATTCACTCGCAGAACAAGGGAGTATACACTCACCGGCCACTTTATTAGGCACACCTGTTCAATTGCTTGTTAACACAAATAGCTAATCAGCCAATCACATGGCAGCAGCTCAATGCATTACGTCATCTAGACGTGGTGAAGACGACTTGCTGAAGTTCAAACCGAGCATCAGAATGGGGAAGAAAGGGGATTTAAGTGACTTTGAACGTGGCATGGTTGTTGGTACCAGACGGGCTGGTCTGAGTATTAAACTGCTGATCTACTGGGATTTTCACGCACAACCATCTCTAGGGTTTACAGAGAATGGTCCCAACAAGAGAACAGATCCAGTGAGCGGCAGTTGTGTGGACAAAAATGCCTTGTTGATGTCAGAGGTCAGAGGAGAATGGGCAGAGTGGTTGGAGATGATAGAAAGGCAACAGTAACTCAAATTACCACTCGTTACAACCAAGGTATGCAGAATACCATCTCTGAACGCACAACACGTCCAACCTTGAAGCAGATGAAGATCACCCGGTACTAGCAAGGTGTACCTAATAAAGTGGCCAGTGAGTGTATACATACAACCCCACTTCAAAAAATCAAAACCAACCCTTTCGGTTATTTCCAAACTTGGCACAGCTACAGTAACGTTGACTCAGCTAGTGCTATTATTATTATTATTGAATAGCTTAGCTTACTTTGGAAACTGCTCTTTGTTAAAAGGCTGAGTGAGCGTTTCCATTTAAAAATAAAAGGATCAGACCACAGACGGACCCGCCTTTAAGATCGGATCTGCAAGTTCAGAAGTTTCTGTATTACGGCCCTCACAATCAAAATGTAAAATAATTACTGCCACTGGAGGAAATGGGATCGGGACGAGACGGGACCGGTGACAAAGAAATCATTTGGGATCTCCTGCATCAACTTCTACTATCGACTACTGCGACCAAAACACACAGAGAGGTCAGTGTGTGTGCGGCCTGAGACACCGACCAGAGGGATGCAAGGCCTCCGACATGAGCTGCAGACACTGCATCACTCTTTCTCTCTCACACACACAATGCAGGCTTTTATTTCCAGATGACCAGCGGGGGAAAGTACGGCACCAACAACGATGTCGGCAGATATAGGAAATAAAACAATAGCTGTGTGTCTCTATCAAAACAAGTCGTGATTTATGTGTCCCTAGAAGAGAAATGCCCTCAGGGCTGTGTTCTTTTGGAAGAGGCGGAGGAGGAGGAGGAGGAGGGCTGGAGGAGGTGGAGGGGACTGGGAGGGAGGGTTAATTTCATTAAGCAGTAATAGAGTCTGTGTAGGAGGGTATGAGTCAGAGTGTCGGTTAAACAGCCAAGTCATAACACTGGCTGCGTGGGTCTCACCAGTCTGGACGTCAATCACCATTTGATGTCCTCCCCTCATCCCCGGCCTGTTGTCGTCGCCATCACCTGCAAAAGAGGAGAGGAAGGAGGGATGGTGTGTGAGCGTGGGAGATGGGAGATGGGAGATGACGCAGAGGAGAGATAGAGAGGGGGAGGGGGGTGGTGTAGAGTGGGTGGAGCAGAGGGGGCGTGGCTTTAGCAACAAGGCCATAAAGCTTTCACAGTGTGCTGAAATGTTTGACGGGAATATTTGAATAGATGGTCTCACTTGTCATGTCATCTCGGCTGATTTCTTGGGCGCTTGTACCTTTGTTGCACTTCGGGATGATCTGACTCCACCTGGGCTTGTACTCCTGCTGGCTGATATACTGGTTAAACAAACCGTCTGGCGAGGAGAGGAGAGGATCAGATATTAACTCAAGCAGAAACAGGCAGAAATTGAGGATCCAAAAGTCATCCATCAGGCGGAGTACGATACCTCTCACAGCTTTGTCTATGAGCTCCTCGCAGGCGTCAAAGTCTCCTTGCAGCACCAGCCGGTCGTGCAGGTGGGTGAGCATCGGGTGCTCCAGCGCTATCCGAGTCTTCTTCTGCAGGGACTCAAAGGCCTCTGTGTAGTTATGCTGTCGGAAGTGCTTGAGGCAAAGGCGGATGGCTTCCTGTTCTCTGTACTGCAAGGGGGACAATGAGAGAGGACACAGATATATAGACCAGTGATAGGCTCAAATCAGTCCACAAACACAACCCATAACTGTTAGCCACACATGCCTGGAGTGGGTCACTCAAAGGTGACAACAACAGTCCCATCTGAACCTGGGTGACACTAAAGCCCCTTTCCCACTGGACAATAACCCCACTAACATCTGGCTCTTGTCTTCAGTGGGAAAGGTTTCAATCAGCATTCATTCCCGGGAACTCTGCAGTAGTCGCCGGTATTTATCGACGCGTTTGTGACATTGGTCCAACGTAACACGCTAGAAAAAAACCCCAGAAATACATACTCGTCTACTGGCAATGGGAAAGGAGCCAATCGTGTATTTTTAGCGGGTTTTACTATGTTTAAAAAGAAATCTGTCTGTGTTGCTTTCATTTACAATCCCTGGTTTAGTTGTAAATAAGTTGGCAAATTCAATGTTTTCACACAGAATCTGTAGGTGTGATTGTATCCTTAGTTGTCCTGCTTACGACATACTTGTTGCAGAAGTTTACTTCTCCTGCCAGCTGATTTAATCCATCCAATTACAGATTGAAGGCCTGCCTAATCTGTAATCCACTCTTCCAGTTCCGAGCCCACGTCTCTCTAACCGCCAGGCTACCATCGGGTAACTCACCTTGCTGTACCAGTTAAGGCAGGGCTGCACCACGTCCGGATCTTCGATACCGTGCAGCTCGATGTACCAGATGCTGAAATTAAAACTAGGACCCCAAGACATCAGAGGCACTGAGAGACACGGAGAAAGAGAGGAAAACAAAGGTGTCAAAACACAGACATGTTCACCATGCATCTTTCTCCTAAGACCAACAGAAGCCACCAAAGACGCCTTAAAAAATAATAAATAAAAAATAAATATATATTTGGTTCAGTCGAATTAATTGTGCCCCGATAGTGCAGCCTATTATTAATAAGAATAACATATACCATATATCTCCCACGAATATAAAGCCGTTTAATTCCCGTTTATTGTGTTGTGTTGTTTCCGTTTTGACGATTGTGTTCTTGTGAATGTTTCTTGTTCTCGGGTCTCTCTTGGAAAAGAGATTGTTGATCTCAATGAGACTGCCTCATTAAATAAAGATTAAATAAATTAGAAGTGACTAAAACAGCGACATCGTGACAGATGCATGATCAGCAGCACCACGAGCAGCACTACACATCAGAGAAAGTGAGAC
Organism: Sebastes fasciatus; assembly: GCF_043250625.1. NCBI lineage: Eukaryota > Metazoa > Chordata > Actinopteri > Perciformes > Sebastidae > Sebastes > Sebastes fasciatus. The sequence goes on along the minus strand of NC_133817.1, from coordinate 1,678,095 downwards.
TACGACAGCTCAGGGGACATTTTATTCTGCTCTCTTCCATCATATCTATTACTCCATACGGGCAAACATACACGGAAAAGACCCAATATGTTCAACCACCTAAAAGCTGGAAAGCAACGCACACGAAGATGATAGAAATAAGATGATTGCGGCCTACTTCCTTACACCATAACCGGCTTTATAAAGGTTTTTGTACAGGAGGTTTTTAATTGAGAAGACTACTACTGGGGCTACTACTGGGGCTACTACTGGGTCTACTGCTGGGTGTATTGGGCTCAATAACCTGGCTTTGTCATTACTTACTGTTGACGTATTGTCTTGTATTGATTAGTTTCATATTGTGTTAACTGATTAGGAGGGCACTCCATTCAATATTTGTCGTGTCCATTGACGGGGGGGTTTTCTGAATTAACCTTGCAGTGACATATTGTGAAGGGCCTCCTAAACATCCGTAGACCTAAAGTCAGATTAAGGTGCTTCTGGAAACCACAGACTTCTTGATAAAACCACATCAGCTCTCACCTATTTTGACAAATCTGCAGGGAAACATCTGCTCATCGATCTTGTGCTTTAAGGTGAACGTTTCCTTGTTGTAGTCATTCTTAAGGCCACTGGAAGAGAAAAGAATGGAGAAGAGATGATTCAGCTGATTCACAAATTACATTACTGAGGTTGAGATGCCGACTGCCTCCGTATGCTGGTGCATTTTGGAGACTCGTCCAAATCTGGCAATTAACCAAACGTTATCTGGCAGTTTGGCAGCCGGCAGCTCTGATCTGTCCTCTTCTTTAACTAACAGGCAGTCTGGTGATGGAGGGAAACTGGACCATTAACTGGATTTTGTGGTGCTGATTGCGCTGTTTCAGTTTGTGCACATGCTCTTCCAGGAATTTAATTAAAATTCAACCAATTCTGGCTTAAGATTGCAATTTTGCCCAAAGATTTTTGTACAAAACTGTGAACTTGGAAGAAGGCTTGCACATTTTGCTCATCACTACCAAGATATAAACCAAATCACGACTAGGGATGCACCGATCCAACTCTCTCCTGCAGATTACGACACTTTAAAAGGTTACTTATTTCAACCTGGACCCTATTTTCCCATGTGTTTGGGTCTAAGGCCCTGTTCAGACCTGGTATTAACATACGTCCTCAGTGATCAGATAACTAGTGGACAGCTTTAAGTACGTCTGTTCACACCTGGTATTAGAAAGCGTCTCCACATGCGTCTCCAGTGACCACTTGTGATCCGATCTCTCTTCCCCGCTCTATATGCAAATGAACACGCAGTAAACACTCAGCTAATACAGCAGACGTTGTGACGTAATACTACAGGAATGTCAGTAGTAATATCCTACGTATTCCTGGATTCTGGTACATTTTATTAACATCAAAATAAAAGGTTATTGTACCGGCGGTCCCCGGGGACCTCCACGCCACCGGACTCCGTGCTTTTGCCAGAAAACAGCGGTACAGAGCTCCAGAGAGCCGGGGAGGACAGAGAACAGGCGGGCGGTGTTAGCAGGTGTTAGCTCTGCGCAAAAACACCGACACATCTCCGACAGTATGATAATAATGCAGCCTATAAACAAGATATATTTGAATAAAATACAGTTGTACCGACAGGATACAGTAGAGCAAAGAGGCCGTTTCCATGCTGACAAGCGCCCGTGTCTGCCTGTTTATTCACCTGAGGGGCGCGATGATCCCAGCAGGACATCAGATGAGTAGGCGGTCCTTAATGTGGCCCCGGACACATTCACTACACACTGCTAACAGAATGAGGTCATATGTGGCCCAGACCACCTCTGAATGTGGTCTGAAAGATCCGATCTCAATGCATCCTAAATGCGTCCTGAGTGTGTTCACACTTGTACTTAAAGCTGTCCACTTGTGATCCGATCACTGAGGACGCATGTTTATACCAGGTCTGAACAGGACCTATGTGACTAATGGGGACAACAATTTCAGAAACTGGTTCCAGTATTGAGGGCGTGTATTGAACGCTGCAACCAGCAGCTGCAAAACGAGCTGCGAGGGCAGTGAGCAGCGTCAAATGTAACGTTACGTCCCACTAAAAGTTCATCGACAGGCTCAGATTGTTGTTGTTCACATTGCTCAGATTAGAAAAATACCAAAGTTAGTAATATTTTGCACTAGGGATAGCTGTGTTGCTGATGGCCCACCACGAAAATATAGAATTTTTAAAGTACTTTATTGCCCCCAATCTGTCACCCCCAACAAGCTTCAAACAATCCCAGTTTCTCTCACAAGATAACAAACTGTAATTTCACACTGGAATAATAATCACACAGGACTGGCATAAAGCAGCGGCATCTCACCTGGACAAAAGCTCGGTCATGTTCTCTTCACTCATCCCACCAAACACTTTAAACTTCTTCAGGTTGCACACGTGAGTCTTCTCATACTTCCCAAAGGTGATGCTCTGAACAATCGCCGGCCTTTCCAACTTCAAGATTAAAAACTGGAGAAAAAGGAGAGAGGAGAGTAGACGTGAGATCGACTGAAGGCAAAGAGCAGAGTTATGATGCTATTAAGTGAGCGGAGGACTGCAGGAAACTGCCGCTTCTTATGGCAGGCCAGCCGCTGTGAAGAAGATCTGCTCATTATCTAAATTACTACAGCAGGAGGGTCAATCTACTGCGTCAGGTAAGTGGCGTTACATACAATCTATGAGCCACATCCACACGCCACCGGAGCTCTAACAAGCCGGGACAGCTAATGACGGATCACCAGTGGCCATTAGGCCGGAGCATTGATTCAATGTGCCACTGGAAAGCATTTAACAAACCTCAATGTTTTCATTAAAGACACACATATTCTATCAATCCATATCCTGAGCCTTTAGCAATATTAATCTGGGATGGAACACTGATATCATTCATGAGTGCTTCCACATGAATTTCACCGTCAACCTTTATAATCAATAGAAAATGAAAGCAGTTCTACCGCCTTCCCAAACTCCAGTCAGGCATTGATCTGGTCCTTTCGCCCCAGTTTGTCATGAGTCAATATGTGTTAGTACAGCCTGATCCTCCAGTCGAGCTCCCGTTATGACTCATATGTTCAACACATCATTTTATAGTTGCCTTGCCTGTAATTTTGGCACACACTTTGGTTTAATTGGTTAGTGGAGGAGGGAACAAACTATTGCATCCATTTGATTTCTGTGTTGTAATGCTTTGATACGCAGAACGCGAGCCAACAGTGGGAGTTCCCATGTGAACAATGAGATATAAACGAGCTGTTTTCACAGATTATGACTGTATTTGTGTGAACATGTTCTTTCCTAGATGTCCCGCCTCAGTGTTTTCCCAATTTGGACACTGATTTAAAGACCCAAGTCCTGTCTCTGAGTGACGTCTACAGTCTCTTTGGGCCTGGACATCATAGGGAAAGAAACATCTGAATGAGTCAAGATTAGACAACAATTAGAGCTACAACAAAGTATTCATTCATGTGTGTGTGTTTTATTAAATCAGTGTATTGTTTGGTCTGTGAAATGTCCAAAAACAGTGAAACAACGTCCCATCAGAGTTTCCAAAACCCCCGAAGTGACGTCTTCAAACTACTAATTTTGGACAACCAACAATCCAAAACACAAAGATGTCATGAAGACAAAGGAAATGCAGCCAATTCTTACAACTGAGGAGCTGGAACTAAAAGGAATGTCCAGAATTTCTGCTTGAAAAAATGACTCAAAGGATTTAATTTATTAGCCATTATTATCATTCACTCCGCTGAGAAGGTGATCGGATGCAATCTGCCGTCCCCCCAGGACCCTGTACGTCTCCAGGACCCTGTACGTCTCCAGGACCCTCTACGTCTCCAGGACCCTGTACGTCTCCAGGACCCTGAGGAGGGCAGGAAAGATTGGAGCCGACCCCTCCCACTCTGGACACAAACTCTTTGAATCCCTCCCTTCTGCAGGCTGCGGTCCATCAGGACCAAAAGCTTCATGCCACAAAAACACATTCTTCCCATCAACTACTGGCCTCATCAACGAAGCCAGGAACCTCCACTGACATGGACCCTTAACCCTGTTTTAGTCTTACTGTTTTGAGTCTTTTGTTTTTAACTCAAGTGTTGTCTCACGTGAGGCAGTAGTTTCTCTTTGTTACAAATAAAAGAAGAAAATAATCAAACGTGATTAAGTACTGTATGGTTATTTAAAACCACTTCTTTGTTGAATTACAGAACAATCTATTGTGATATACAGTACATAGAAGTTTTGGCCACCCCTACAATCATACTGTATATTTGTTTTTGCCCTACAAACGCAAAAGTCTGTCACTGAGTGAGCGACTGAGTGATGAAGTTGCAGGATTGGTTGGTCGACTGTTGGAGTTTCCTGATTGGCCGTTGCTCTTTCAAAAAATGAAAAGGTGGAGAACAGTTCTGTGTTTAAGTTTCCTGGGGAGCGTGTCAGCGGTTCAATGTATCATTACATAGTGCTGTTGTTGTACATGTGCTATTGTTTATGTTCGTTTAAGTTACGTTACGTTGTGCTTTGTATTGTGTTACCGTGCATTCACACCAAGCGCAAAGGACATTTTTGCCTTGATTTCCTCCATCAGCCATGGAAGAAATAACCACTGTTGCTGCTTTGTACATGTTGTGGAAGTCCCAGATGTGTCAGAAAACCAAACGGCGTTGTGTTTGGGTTCATAACGTCACCCGGCGGCGAGCTGTATTCACATACTGTATCTGTATCTTGCAAGCGACACGTCTCTACTGCAGTATGAACCAAAAATAAACAGACCATGCTGTGATTCAATTGCAATAAACGGATCAAAATGATGCCGAAATAACAACATAATGATGTTGATTTGTAAAAAGACCAAATTCATACTTTGTCATGTCTGTCCACAAGACGCCAAGCAAACAACTTTTAAAATGCTTGTTTTCTGAACGGAGTTCAGATCGATCAATGCCAGGCTATGCTAACATTGTAGCTGCTCCATTAACACTCCATCTAGGAATAAATACGGCAGCAACAACGTCAGTGATGACAGCGGGAATATCTCAACGCTGATAAACTTTTGCGACATATGTATATATTGTTATACACCACTTATATGATGAATGCTTTTGATACACATGTATTAATAAAAAACTGAAATACTTTTAACCTTGCATACTGTATGTCATGCTAATACATTTTCACCTTGTATAAAATGTATAATATACTGACTAGTAAATGTTACCATTTACGATTACTGAATGTCATTTGCTTCATCATAAGTCGTCTTTCAATCAAACATAAGTGGAAAAAACTGTTCGTAACATTATAGACATGACCACTGACTATTTGTGTAACAATTTAGCCACAAATTCACATACTGTGAATCCAGATTTTCGGTTTTGACCGAGTCTTGTTTGCTTATGTTCTACCACCCAGCTGCTTTACTTTACATAAATACTGTGAGAGTTTTTGAGACTAGTGTGCTCAACCTGACTGGTGAGTGGTTAACCATTGTTTTGAAATACTTCGTTTCCTCTTACCATACAACACAAACTTTCACATTTAACCTCAAAGTCTGCCTGCCGCAGCTGCTGCTGCTGCAGTCGGTCAATGAGTTCAAGAGACACAATGAGAAAGAGCTTTTTTTCCTTGTTTGAAGAATGCGGACTCTTCAAACCTGCGTACTGCTCTCAAAGCGCATAGCAGAGAAAGCCTCTCTACCAGTTAGGGCCATTTCATCATCAAATCTTAGCCATGTTAATGAACCATTCATTAATTGAAACTGACTTTTCCCCCAGCACACTGCCAGTAGATAAACTGCCTACTACAACAAAATTGTAATTAATGTAATTAAATAATGTCTTCACTCAAAACTGCTGATCCTCTTACATCATCAACGTAAACGTCACATTGGCCCGAGCTGTACTTATCTCACTTAAAACAACTTTTAGCCCGTCTGCAGCATGGGCTCTGATCATAGTTGCTATACAGTCTGAATCAGCAGCCCACGACAACTCAAATCAACAACTCAAATCTGACACAGTTCCACAAATGTGTGAGGTCAACTGGCGCCGACTTGGTTTCTGTTGATCAAATGAGAACTTAAAGAGGACCTATTATGCTTTTGTACTTATTCCTGTTCCTTTAGTGTGTTATATAGTTTTTTGTGCATGTAAAAGGTCTGCAAGGTTACAAAGTTTACGCCAAAGGGAATTACTCTCCCCCACAGAAACACTGTTCCTGAACTGCCTGAAACACCTCGCTTGAAGTCCTGCCTTTCCTGTTCTTTTGTAACGTGGTGATGTCACCAAGACGCCGACTGTCATTAACTTAACGGCCACAGGTGTCACTGTTAACAGGTCATTTCTGATTCCTACATGGAGTCCCTTTAAAGCATGGGGGATGTGGGAACTGGCAGCGACTAAAAGAATGGTGTTAAATTATATATCATACACCCACAGTATAAACTAACAAGCCTTCCTGATGTCAAGCTCCAGGGAAGTCAAGTGAAGAGACGGTTTGTGTAGACAGCAGCAGACCTACCTGTGGAGGATAGTTGCTCTCAGAAGACCACCTGGAAGACTGATCATTAGGTTTGTCCACCAAGATATTCCTAAAAAAAAAACACCCACAGAGAAAGGAAGAGTTTATTTATCCCTGTGGAACATCACAGCTGCAAAATACTGCAGACAATACTCCATCAAAGTTATGATACAGGAATCACAAGTGTAGAGCAGAATAACATGTTGCTGTAAAGGAATCATATCACTACTTATTATGTAATCCAGCTAGATTGTGCTAACAGCAGCAGGTGCAGCGAGTCAATTATTACAGTGACGTTAGTGTAAGCTTAATTGCTGTCTTGTAATTGCTTTTCCCCATGTTGTCCATGTATCTGTTTTATGTTTTTTATTTTTTCCCACTCCCAATGTTGTTTGAAGTCTTTATAGATATTTAAATCAATATCCTCCTCACAAACACTAACCATAAACTTCCATGCAACACACACTTGTCTTTTTTGATATATTTTATTGTTATTGTTGTTATTATATATATCTTGTCCTAATTGTTTGTTATCACTATTATGTAGTCATATTATTTCTTTATATTAATCTTGTTCTAATTGTGTGTTATCACTAGTCATTATTTCTTTATATATATATATATATATATCTTGTTTTAATTGTTTGTTATCACTATTATGTAGTTATATTATTTCTTTATATTTATATCTTGTCCTAATTGTTTGTTATCACTAGTCATTATTTCATTATTTCTTTATATATATATATATATATATATATATATATATATATCTTGTTTTAATTGTTTGTTATCACTATTATGTAGTCATATTATTTATTTATATTAATCTTTTCTCTAGGTGGAGGCTTCTGATCAACCCAGTGTTTTTTTTTTGCCTCTTCCTGCACTGTATATTATTCATTTTTGTTTTTGTTATGTTGTGTAGTCTTAAATTGTGCAAAAAAAAAAAAAAAAATTATTATTATTATTATTATTATTAATATTATTTGATATATTTACTGTATTGTTATTGTTATTATATATATATATTGTCCTAATTGTTTGTTATCACTATTATGTAGTCATATTATTTCTTTATATATATATATATATATACATATATATATATATCTTGTCTCTAGGTGGAGGCTTCAGATCAGCCCAGTGGGTTTTTTGCCTCTTCCTGAACTGTATATTATTGATTTATTGTTTGTGTTATGTTGTTGTATATTATGATTTATTGTTTGTGTTATGTTGTTGTATATTATGATTTATTGTTTGTGTTATGTTGTTGTATATTATGATTTATTGTTTGTGTTATGTTGTTGTATATTATGATTTATTGTTTGTGTTATGTTGTTGTATATTATGATTTATTGTTTGTGTTATGTTGTTGTATATTATGATTTATTGTTTGTGTTATGTTGTTGTATATTATGATTTATTTATTTAGTTGTGTTGTGTTGTGTTATGTTGTGTAATGTTGTGTTATGTTGTGTTATGTTGTGTTGTGTTGTGTTGTGTTATGTTGTGTTGTGTTATGTTGTGTTGTGTTATGTTGTGTTATGTTGTGTTATGTTGTGTTGTGTTATGTTGTGTTATGTAGTGTTATGTTGTGTTATGTTGTGTAATGTTGTGTTATGTTGTGTTGTGTTATGTTGTGTTATGTTGTGTTATGTTGTGTAATGTTGTGTTATGTTGTGTAATGTTGTGTTATGTTGTGTTGTGTTGTGTAATGTAGTGTTATGTTGTGTTATGTTATGTTGTGTTATGTTATGTTGTGTTGTGTTATGTTGTGTAATGTTGTGTTGTGTTATGTTGTGTTGTGTTATGTTGTGTAATGTTGTGTTATGTTGTGTAATGTTGTGTTATGTTGTGTTGTGTTATGTTGTGTTATGTTGTGTTATGTTGTGTAATGTTGTGTTATGTTGTGTAATGTTGTGTTATGTTGTGTTGTGTTGTGTAATGTAGTGTTATGTTGTGTTATGTTATGTTGTGTTATGTTATGTTGTGTTGTGTTGTGTTATGTAATGTTGTGGTGTTATGTTGTGTTGTGTTATGTAGTGTTATGTTGTGTTATGTTGTGTTATGTAGTGTTATGTTGTGTAATGTTGTGTTGTGTTGTGTTATGTTATGTTGTGTAATGTTGTGTTATGTTGTGTTGTGTTATGTAATGTTGTGGTGTTATGTTGTGTTGTGTTATGTAGTGTTATGTTGTGTTGTGTAATGTAGTGTTATGTTGTGTTATGTTGTGTTATGTTATGTTATGTTATGTTGTGTTATGTTATGTTATGTTATGTTATGTTGTGTTATGTTATGTTATGTTATGTTGTGTTGTGTAGTCTTAAATTGTGCAAAACATAAATAAATAAACCAAACAGCTAGCTAACATTAGCCTGTAGCTAGCCTGTATCTAGTCTGAATGCTCTTAAAGCGACTTCACTAGTAGATTCTAACATTTAGAGAGTGTATTAATGTGTATAATATCATCTATAAAGTGTTGACGTGTTGTTTAATGAAGTATCCGGTAGATATTGTTGTTAAAGCAGGTTGGATAGCAGCTAGCAGCTAGCTGATGCTAGCTGCCTCCTTTAGCTCTGGAGCTAACAGGGGACGCTCGTTTTTCACCTAGCTGCGTGCCGGACAGCATTATTACTGAATCAAACTCTAAAATACGGTCATGTTTTGACAACTTATTGTACTTAATTTGTTGATTTAATGACAGTAAGAAGTAATGAAGGTTGCTGACAAAAAAAAGCTCTTCTCAAGAGAATAACATATAAATTGACGTAAACAAAGCAGCTAAACAGGAGGGGCGGTGCACCAGAGACACACTCTAATGTATTAAACGTACCTATATGACACTAGTGGGTTACTACAAGTTCAAATAAATATCTAAATAAACAATAATAATGATGAATAAATATCTAAATAAATAACAATAATAATAATAAATACATATCTAAATAAATAATACTAATAATATATTAATAATAATAAATTAATAATAAATACGTATCTAAATAAATCATATAATTATAAATAAATATCTAAATAAATAATAATAAATAATAAATTGATAATAATAAATGAATAATAAATAAATATCTAAATAAATAATAATAATAAATTAATAATAAATACATATCTAAATAAATAATTATAATAATAATAATAATAAATAAATATCTAAATGCTGTTTTAACGAACATACAACATCACAAAAGCTTCACTGGCATTAGCAAACATCCCCGCCGGGCGACAGCGGTGTAAACATCGAGCGCTCCTAACAGCTAACAGCGCTAACGGCTCGCAGAGCGGAGCTACCAGGCCGGTCTGTCTGTCGGTCTGTTGGTGCATTTAAAACATTAAAAACACCACTTCAGACCCGCAGAACCAGATGCATGCTGCGGGGGGAACTAACGCGTTGCTGTACTCACTCTGGTAGATAGGTGGAGGAGTAGGAGCTCCATTTAAAGACGCTGAACGTCAAGACTCTGCTCTCTGGAACCACCGCCATCTTCATGCAGAAAATAACAAGCAGAGGGAGAAGAGCGGTGACGTCACTTAAAGACACAGTACACCCTGCTCTGCGTGTATAAAGCAGCGGTTTACGGGAAAAGAGTCATCACTTTACGAAACAAAGAGTCGTAATATTACGAGAACAAAGTCAGAACTTTACGAAACAAAGAGTCGTAATATTACGAGAATAAAGTCAGAACTTTACGAGAATAAAGTCATAACTTTACGGGAATAAAGTCGTGGGTTTACGAGAACAAAGTCATAACTTTACGAGAAAAGAGTCATAACTTTACGAAACAAAGAGTCGTAATATTACGAGAACAAAGTCAGAACTTTACGAGAACAAAAGTCGTATTATAATGAGAATAAAGTCATATTATTACGAGAATAAAGTCATAACTTTACGAGACAAAAAGTCGTAATATTACGAGAATAAAGTCATAACTTTACGAGAACAAAGTCGTAATATTACGAGAATAAAGTCATAATAATACGAGAAAAAAAGTCGTAATATTACGAGAATAAAGTCATAACTTTACAAGAACAAAGTCGTAATATTACGAGAATAAAGTCATAACTTTACGAGAAAAAAATCGTAATATTTCGAGAACAAAGTCATAACTTTACGAGAAAAAGTCGTATTATAATGAGAATAAAGTCATAACTTTACGAGAAAAAAAGTCGTAATATTACGGCAATGAAGTCATAACTTTACATTTTCATTTTTATTTATCATTGTTGTAGGTCTATGGTACGACGGTACGACGGAGTATTAGGGCCACATTGAGGGGGGAAAAAATCTGAGATTTTGAGAATAAAGTCATAATGTTAGTATATATATGTATAGTAGTATAGTAGTAGTAATTTCACGTGTTATTTTCTTTTTTTCTCATAAAGTTATGACTTTATTCTCGTAATATTACGACTTTTTTCTCATAAAGTTATGATGATGATTATCCAAAATGGAGTCCAATAGACTGCAGACCATGGATGTAGAAGAGGTTGTGTCCTGTGTGTTAGTATATAGCCTGCAACTCCATTAAATTCTGTTGATGATGCTACTGGCACTACTAGTTACTGGCCAATAGCCGGTTGTTTGGGAACAGAGATGTTAATACATCCACAGGACCACGAGGCCTATTCGTTTTATCGGTACACAAACTGCCACACCGTGAACCCGGAGCTTCACGGTGTGGGTACATAGGATTTTACTAACTGTGCTATTAACAATGTGTATGAGGTTTGTTGTGTCTACAGACCCGACCCTACTGTGCTCCCGTCCTGTGACATTTGGTTTTCACCTCAGGGGGATTAATCAAGTGTCCTATCATGTCCTGTCAAGCCCTGTCTTGCCTTGTTTCGTTGTTTCTCGTCCTATCGTGTCCTATTGTGTCCTATTGTATCCTGTCCTATCAAGCCCTGACTTGTCTGGTCCTATATCTTGCCTTGTCTTGCTGTGTCTTGTATTGACATGTCCTAACGTTGATTAATAGATGAAACAAAAGACAGCCCGACTCCTGTGGTCCGTCCGTCTTTTTAAAAAGAAGCAACCTCTCTGGGTGATCTCAGTGTTTCACTACATGTCCTGATCGCTTACAGGCTGGATGAATCATCTGATGAGTAATGTGAACGCAGCTTCATTCCAGTTAACTGGACCTCTGTTACCGAAACTCCTTCTCCCCCCCCGTCCCCCAGTATGTGAATGTTAGGAGTTTTTTTGTTTCCTATATTTTCCTTTATCTGGGATCACGTCACAGCAGCACTTCACAGTCATCTTTGCTTTACTTTTACAGAATGATCCATCTTTTCAGCTTTTTACAATGTAAATATAGATATTTTTTTCATTTCAGATAAAGAGAAATATATAAATACATAAATAAATACATTTTCCACTTCAACTTTAGTTTCCTGAAGCCTCGTGAAGAAGGAGATTCTTTACATTTAATTCCCTCACATTTTATTTGACATCAGACGTCATAAAGTCTAATACAAACTGTACATTTCATTGTTTATTTTTTATATTTAAGAGCAAAAGTAACCAAATATTAAGCTTTAAATTACTCATTATAGTCTTCCGTGTTGTCATTTGCTGATTTATTTAAACTTGTAAATGAACTCCTTACGTATAATGATGGTCCGGCAACAGAATGCATTTTGTTGTGGAACTGACAGCAAGTGAAGATAATAAATGAAGTAATGTAATTAAATAGTTATTATCAGATACAAGACATTTACCAGCTATTTAATATTTATTTAACATCATAAATAAAATCGAAAAAGAAAAAAGAAAATTCTCGTCCAACAGTAGTTGACGCAATCTCTTGTGATTAAAACAGCTAAATGAACCTTGTGGTGAGATTGTTTCATCAATTTTTAAATTAAATTGTGGTCTGAAAACATGTGGTGGGTCATTTCTGTCATATTTGACATTTAGTAGACAAGATTAATTAAAAAGCTGCATTTGGAAACTTTGAGCAAATATGATTTAAAAAGAAAAAGGTTATTTTTACAAACTCACTTTATCCTGATCAAATATGAATCAATATTCTGTTACTGTAACGCTTATTTCTCGCCTCAGATGTTGTCAGAAACATATTTTCGTGCACCGTTTAGCTGTAAACTTATTCACATGTTGGTGTGTGTATTCTCTGTCAACTTATTCCTATTTAGTCATTAGTCGCTCCAAACTTACACTAAATTTTGGTGAGGAAAAAACTGTCATGTCCATTTTAAAAGGGGTCCCTTGACCTCTGACCTCCAGATGTGTGAATGTAAATGGGTTCTATGGGTACCCACGAGTCTCCCCTTTACAGACATGCCCACTTTATGATAATCACATGCAGTTTGGGGCAAGTCATAGTCAAGTCAGCACACTGACACACTGACAGCTGTTGTTGCCTGTTGGGCTGCAGTTTGCCATGTTATGATTGGAGCATATTGTTTTATGCTAAATGCAGTACCTGTGAGGGTTTCTGGACAATATCTGTCATTGTTTTGTGTTAATTGATTTACAATAATAAATATATACATACATTTGAATAAAGCAGCATATTTGTCCACTCCCATGTTGATAAGAGGACTGAACACTTGACACCCTTTAAGGTTCATTTTGAACAGATAAAAAATTTAAAATTAGTTTGCGATTAGTCACGATTAAATATTTGAATCGATTGACGGCCCTGAAGATGAGTCAGATCAGAAAGTTGGCAGCACAAAGAGGAGCCACCTTTAGTTGCCGGTGTCTCTCGGTCAGAGCAGCAGATAGCAGGAGGAGGTGTCTTTTGTTGGTGAGGGTTGTAATCCGCTCTAATTCAAACCACAGGGGGTCGGCGAGCCGCCGAGACCCCCGGACCTCTGGTATGTTCACACGGTCCCGACTGCCAGCGACACCCTCTGCCACTCCGAGGACAAAACCAAGTCAAAAATATGGAGAGTTTATGAATTTCATTGCATTATTTTCTGTATTTTTTGTGTGGTGACAGCTTAAATAAATGCCTTGTATTAATCATTATGTGTGAAGTAATACAATATTTCTCTTATTTCAGGCATTTTCTAGAAATTATTGTAAATAACCTAATGATTTTTATTGCAAAGCATCAAGCAACTAGTGAAAATATAGTTCTGGGATATTAACAATAAAGGAAATGACTTGTTAAAATAGAGATCTGCAGTGCAGACAGGTGTGGAAGGAGGCACAATAACAGCATGTTCCTTCCCAGCATGCTTCAGCCTTTCATATCATCGT